>NC_141693.1:898683649-899301149 GCF_964263255.1 Lissotriton vulgaris | reverse complement strand
GCCAGGATCCCCGTGACAGTGACACAAAAAGTGACACAAAAAGTGACAATGTGTGATCAGTGAAAACACGGCGCAAGGTGCGGATGTGAGCAAGTATATACAGTGAATATAGTGGTTCAAAACAATGATTTACAATTTTTGGATGAAAAATGACAATTTATGTTGAACCACAGTAGATGCGCCTTTAGTTGCGCTGAGGAGTCGACGACGTTTCGATCCTATTACTCAGGATCATCTTCAGGACGGGGTTGTGGGTACAGACGGTGCTGTATAAGGAGGGAATGGAGAAGGAGAAGGGATGGGAAGAGGAAGGGTCAGGTCGCGCAAGGTTGGAAGGCTAACTGGGCAGCGTGCTGCGTGAACCTCGTGGGTAGCGTTAAGGAATACTATCGCGTGGTGATGGGGAGGAACCTGTGGTAGGTGTACGGAGCGTGAGAGTGGGTGCGGGATGGTGGGGACTGTCTCAGGGGTGGCTAGGCGAGAGCAGGCGCGTAAAGTCATGGCGTAGATACTGCGCTGAAATAAACCGGTGACTGTACCCATGGTGGAGGAATACAGTGAGATGGTGGCTAGGGGTGGAGTCCGATATATAGGAAAGCAGTCTCTTGGACAGTATGAATTAAATGATGGGTGAGATATGGTGTGTTCAATAATGAGCATGCCTGTGTTGGAGTGTTGTCACGCTGGGAAGTGAAACTGAGTGGAAAGGGGCGTGAAAGGTTGGAGTGGAGACAGTAATTGCTAGGTAGCTAACCGGCAATATGGGTGGAAGAGCTGCGCTACCTGGAAGGACACGGTCTCATGTCCAAGTGTGGCGCGGAGTGCCGGGGAAGTATGGAATCCAGCAAATCACAAAGATCCTGCGAGTAAAGGAGGAGAAAGTGAGCATGAGGACCGGGGCTCACAGGGGGTGAAATGAGCAGCGCGGGGCGAACAGGAAAAACCTTGGTGTTTCAAGCATCCAAGAGCTGTGTAATTGTAGAGGCCGTGTCGAGGGTGGGCATCGGCAGACGGTGAGGCTCCTCTGGGTTCCACGGAGTTGGAACGAGTGGGGGAGACCTACGGGGAGAGTGTGGAAGGGTCGAGGGGCAACTTGAGTTAGATGCGAGGTCTCGGAAATGATCTCGGTGACTCTTACCTGGGTCACGGAATCATTCCGGCATGAGGAGGCGGAGCTGCACCGAGATAGTTTCCGAGACTCCCCACCTGACTTGAGCTGCCCCTTGCCTACAGTGCTGTTGCACAAGTTACTACTTGTGTAACAATATATCTGTAAGAGATATTAGTTAGTGATTAAGTCAAGTCATACTTTATTAGATTAATTAAAATCATAAAAGCAGTTTTAGTTAGTGATAGATTCCTTACCTTAGAATATCCCCAGGCGTCAGACTGGATCCGGAAATTTTTGCGTAGCAGTATCCTTGCGCGTCGGTAGGCGTCGTCTGCGGCTCCGCGCCCGTTGTTGGCGGCGTGATGACATCGGAGTAGTTAGACGCCGCCTCCTCGTGCTGACGTCAGTTCTTAGACACAGCTTTTCGGTGCCAGAAACGCAGAGCTATGCTAAAAACCAACACTGGTGCCATTGAAACTAGGGCCCTGAAAGGGGATGACCTTAACCCTAGATATCGGTTCGCAGAACGGGGAGGATGGGTGGGTTAGTAAGGAATCTATCACTAACTAATGTCTCTTACAGATATATTGTTACACAAGTAGTAACTTGTGCATCTGAAAGAGACATGTTAGTGATAGATTCCTTACCTTAGAATAGATACCCCAGCAATACCAACCCCGGTGGTGAGTCTGCGAACCAATAATCACATCAGAAAGTCCTGGAGGACAGAACGGCCAAAGAAGCCATTCCTCCGGACTTGGCTGTCCAGGTAATAGTGTCTTTCAAACATGTGCAGCGAGACCCAAGTAGCTGCCTGGCAAATGTCCTGCAAGGGCATTCCTCGGCCCAGGGCAGTTGTAATCGCCGTGGCTCGAGTGGAATGAGCCCTTAGACCCACAGGGGGTTCCTTCTTAGCCAAGGAGTAACACGTCTGGATACACAAGATGATCCACCGCGAGATGGTCTGCTTGTGCACTGCCTTTCCCTTCTTAGCGCCCACGTAACCAACAAAGAGTTGGTCATCCACCTGGAACTGGCGTGTGCGATCCAGATAGTAAGAGCGCACCTTTTGGGTCCAGACGGTGGAGCCTCTCTTCCTCTTTCGAGGGATGCGGAGGCGGAAATAAGGTGGGCAAGGTGATGGACTGCCCGATTTGGAAGGCTGTGACTACCTTGGGCAGGAAAGAGGGTCTTGTCCGAAATACAACCTTGTCCGGATGGACCGAAAGGAAAGGAGGTTTCGAGGATAGAGCCTGGAGCTCACTCACTCTCCTGGCAGAGGTGATGGCAACCAGGAAGGCAGTCTTCAAAGTAAGAAGGCGGATAGGACAGTTGTGAAGTGGCTCAAAGGGAGCGCACATCAGAAAAGTAAGAACCAGGTTCAAGTCCCACTGAGGCATCACGAAGGGTACAGGTGGAAACGTATGTGTGATGCCTTTCAGGAATCGATTAACAACAGGGGACTTGAACAAAGAAGGTTGATCAGGCAGCCTTAGAAAGGCTGAAAGGGCAGAAAGGTAGCCCATGATAGTGCCCAGAGCAGAGCCCTGCTGGGCAAGATAAAGAAGGAAGAGAAGAACCTCAGAAAGAGGGGCAGAGAGAGGATCCACAGCCTTTTCTGTGCACCATGCCACAAATCTGTTCCACCTGCAGGCGTATACCGACTTTGTGGAGGGACGCCTGGCTGCCAGAATGATGTTACAGACTTCAGGAGGCAAGTCAAATGGCCTCAACTGTCGCCGCTCAATCTCCAAACATGGAGGTGGAGACTGGACAGGTTCGGGTGGAGGACCGTCCCCTGCTGCTGCGACAGAAGGTCCTCCTGAAGAAGCAGACGAACCGGGGGATCGACTGACATACTGAGTAGCTCGGGATACCAGTACCTTTGTGCCCAGTCCGGAGACACAAGGATGACTTGTGCCCCATCGCGCTTGATCTTCAGCACTCTGGGCAGAAGTGGTATAGGCGGAAAGGCGTACAACAGACCGCAACTCCACTCGCGACGAAAAGTGTCTCCGAGCGAGTGCCGCCTTGGAAATTCCAACGCGCAGAACTGATGACATTGCGCGTTCTCTTCGGTGGCGAATAGATCTAACCAAGGATCTCCCCACTGCTGAAAGAGGCCTTGCGCCACGTCCGAGTTCAGACGCCATTCGTGGTCCATCATGCACCGGCGGCTGAGTTCGTCCGCCCTGGCGTTCAGAGAACCTGCCAGGTGTTAAACAACCAGGGTCACACCCTGATGTTCCAGCCATTGCCAAAGGCGCAGAGCCTCCTGGCAGAGGGTCCACGACCCTACCCCGCCCTGTTTGTTGCAGTACCACATGGCGGTGGCGTTGTCCGTGAACACCTGCACTACACTACCCCGGACAGAGGGTAGGAATGCCTTCAGTGCTAGACGAATCGCCCGCAGCTCCAAAAGGTTGATATGGAGCCAGGACTCCGCCGGAGACCAGAGGCCTCTGATCTCCGCCTCTCCCATGTGGCCTCCCCAGCCCTGGAGGGACGCGTCCGTCACAACTACGTGCTCCGGTTGGGGAAGGGAGAGGGATCTGCCGCTGACCCAATTGCGGTCCGTGAGCCGCCACTGCAGCTGTCTCGCAGTGCCCTCCGAGATCAGGACATGGTCGGACAGGTTGCCCTGATGCTGGGCCCACTGAAACTTCAGGTCCCACTGCAGAGCCCGCATCCGCCAGAAGGATGCAGGGAGCCATCAGCCCCAGAAGCCGCAGCGTCAACCTGACTGAGACTCGGGATAAAGGCTGAAAGATCTGAATCAGAGCTTGTATATCCCGAACCTGCTGTTCGGGAGGATAAACCCAAAACTGAGCCGAGTCGAGAACCGCTACGATGAAGAGGAGCTTCTGAGAGGGACACAGGTGTGACTTCGGGACATTGATGGAAAACCCCAGCTGGTGCAGGAGGTCTGCCGTTGTCTGGAGGTGGCTGACGACTGTTTAGGGCAAGCCCGCCTTCAACAACCAGTCGTCGAGGTAGGGGAAGACTGAAACCCCTAACCTGCGCAGATGAGCAGCGACCACCGCCATCACTTTCGTGAACACCCGTGGGGCGCTGGAAAGGCCGAAGGGGAGCACGGTAAACTGAAAGTGCTCGTGGTCTACCGTGAACTGCAGGTAGCACCGGTGGGCCAGCAGGACGGGGATGTGGAAATAAGTGTCATGCAAGTCCAACGCTACCATCCAGTCTCCCGGGTCCAGGGCAGCCAAGACCTGAGCCATAGTCAGCATTTTGAACTTCTACTTCCGGAGGAAGCCGTTGACGTTCCGTAGGTCCAAGATAGGGCGTAGGCCCCCTTTGCCCTTCTTGGGTACGAGAAAGTAGTGGGAGTAGCAACCACGTCCTACTTCTGGCCCAGGAACGCGCTTGATGGTCCTCATACGCGGTGGTGTTGCGGTGGCATGGCTTGAGGGGTCGTCTCGAAGGGGAGGGAATAGCCCCTTCGGACGATTTGCAGCACCCACCTGTCCGACGTGACAGTGCGCCACTGAGAGTGGTGATGGCGAACCCTGCACCCCACTGGCGTCACATGGGCCGAAAACCACGGACTAGGAGGGTTTTGAAGCGGATGCTGCGGGGGAGGGTGTGGACTGGCCTCGCCGTTGTCCCCGACCGCCTCCACGGCGATTTCCACGGCCGCCACCACGCTGGATGTTAGTCTGTGGTGCGTGGCTGGCAGCACGTGTGGGGGCCCCCCTTCCTTGGCCACGAAAGGAGCGAAAGGCACCCGTTTGCTGGCGCGGGGCCAAGAGGCCCAAGGACTTGGCTGTAGCCCTGGAGTCCTTAAAGCGCTCAAGCGCATGGTCTGCCTTGTCGCCAAAAAGGCGACGGCCATCAAACGGCATGTCCATCAGTGTATTTTGGACATCGGCAGAAAAGTTGGCGGACCTCAACCAGGAGTGGTGACTAATCGCCACTGTCGTTGCCATCGCTCTACCTAGTGAGTCGTGGTATCCAGCCCACACTGGATAGAATATTTTGCTACATCCCGGCCTTCCACAAGGGCTTGGCCGAGTTTGGCCCGTACCTTCAACGGATACTCTGGCAGCAATTCCACGACCGTATCCCACAGAGAGTGGGTGTAGCGGCCCAAGAGGCATGCAGTGTTGGAAGACCGCAGTCCCAGACTAAGGGAGGGGAATACCTTTTTGCCGTACTGCTCATACCTCTTGGATTCCCTGTCCGGTTGGAGCCGACGGGAATGCGGTCTGGGAATTTGATGCCTGGATGACCAGGCTCTCAGTGGTGAGGTGGGTGGACAGGAAACATGGGTCGCTCGGGGCCGGGCGGTGGCGTCTGGCCACGTTCCTATCTACGGGCGAACCTGTAGCGGGCCTGGACCAAGTGCCCAAAAGAACGTCGGTCAAGGCCTCATTAAACGGCAGCCGAGGCTCGGCCGAGCTTGACTGCGGTTTAAGGACCTCAGTGAGGAGGTTAGTCCTCACGGCTGCGACGGGGAGCTAAGGCCCAAGGCCTTGGCTGCCCTCATCAACACCATGCTGTAAGTTGCCCCCTTCTCCGTAGCCATGGTAGGAGGTGAGACAAAACGAGTGTCTGGTGATGTGTCCAGACCACTGGCATCCCCAAGTCCACCTGTCCAGTCCTCTTGAGACTGACACTCTCGCGTCAGAGGGTCCTCTAATAGTCAGGGTTGTCAAACAATGAGGCCGGTTCATAGAAGCTAAAACTCCCCAAGCGGCGTCGAAAGCGGCGCCCAACGGCGCCGTTCCGACACCGGAACCTAAGCGAGGGAGGCATCGGGGACGGCGCCTCCCGAGGATGGTGCCAGAGGTGACACCTGAGGGACCGGCGCCGGTGAGGTCGTTAGGTCAACCTGTGAAGACCCGGATCCCGAAGCGGATCCAGTGGGGCCCTGCGGCGCCGGGCCCGAAGGCGCAGCGGCGGCGGAGCCGAAGCACCCGACGGCGTCGGGGCTGAAGCTCCCGACCCGCTAGGGGCCCCAGACGGGTCTGCTGGGCCCAAAGGCTCCGCGGAACCCGTCGGGGAAGAGAGGTTCCTCATGGCCATGAGGAAACGCTCGATCTCCCCCGGCGCGCGTCTTGCCCAGGGACCGGAGGGTGTGGAGCAGGCCGCGACGCCCGCGACTCCGACGGAGCTGCGTAGGCGATATCACCCGAACCCCCGGCGGCGGCGGGGGGAGTCAGAAGAGCGATGACGTCTCTCTGACTTCTTGTGCTTACCCGACGACTACTTCGACCCGGAGGAATGATGCCGACTCTCGGAGCTGTGATGGCTCCGACCCCGCGACCTGTCCCTCGACCTCCTTTGGGACCGGGACCTCTCGCGGCGTGGGGCCGACTGGGGACAGGCCTTGTTGTCGTGGTCGACGCCGAGACAGTGGAGACACCGACGGTGAGGGTCGGTCGCAATCCTCACAAGGTTTGAAACCAGGCATCCCTATCGGCACCGTCCGGAGTCGCAAGACTCAAGAAAAATGGTCAAAAGGGATCAAAAAAGTGTAGTCAAAAAGTGACTAAAGGTACTGCTTTTTCCAGATCTGCGCTGCTGGTGCGGAAAAAGAGGAACTGACGTTAGCACGCGGAGGCGCGTCTAAGTACTCCGACGACGTCATCATGGCGCCCACGACGCAGACGACGGACGCGGAGCCGCAGACAACGCCTACCGACGCGCAAGGGTACTGCTACGCAAAAATTTCCGGATCCAGTCTGACGCCTGGGGATAATCTAAGGTAAGGAATCTATCACTAATGTGTCTCTTTCAGATATAACTGTACCTTGCTTTTTCTCAAATTTGACCTTAGTTATATGATGCCATGTGCACATTTTAAAATCTGCCTACAGTCTCCCATTTTATTTTTGTGTAATGTATTGTACATACATGTCTAACTGTCCTGCCTAGTGACACCAGTTGAGATATTGTTGTTCTGTTTCACATACTTGGGACATCAGAACCCTCTCTATGGCTCCATTGGCCAAGAGAGTGATGGTCCGTCAGCTTGTCGCAAGTGGATGGCATTCTCAGCTACGCAGAGGATTGGAAGCTTGCACGCCATGATGGTTGAGCTAGTGAAGCCATGGCTGGAAGCCTCCTCCATGCCACAAAAAGCAGACTGGGGTTGGCGAGTGGTCACAAGTGCATGTCCATATGGGATACTTGGACATCTCCAGAAAATCCAGTTATCAGCCCGGCATGGCACTGTAAGGCCGCCTACTAAAACCACTCTGCCCAGGTAGTCTATCATGTCCAGCCCACATTGAATCTTGAACTTCGCTGCAACTCTCGCGTCACACATAGCTTGGTAAAGTATGGCCTGGGCTTCCCCCGGGACCATGGACAGCACCTGCACAACTGAATCCAACAGGGCATGGGAGTAACAACCCAAAAGGCACACAGTGTTCACGGACCGCAGTGCCAGGCTGGTGGAAGAAAACATTTTTCTTTCCTAAGCCTCTTGGATTCCCCATCTGGTGGGATGGGGGCGAATGTGCCAGGATTTACAAAGGAGATGGAGGCTTGAACTACCGAGCTCTCTGGGGTAGGGTGTTGCGGTATGAAGTTGGGGTCCCCTGGGACAGTGGGCAATCGTCCTGTTCATAGGATCCCCTGTGCAGTTTGTACTAAGTCCCCAACAGGATGTTTGTGAGGGCTTCATCAAATGGGAGAAGCGGTTCTGAGGGGGTCACTCCCAGCTGAAGCACCTCCATCAAGACATTAGTCTTGATTGCCACTGAGGGTAGGCTGAGGTCCAGGACTTCGGCCGCCCTTCTTATGACCATAGCAAAAGAAGCCCCCTCCTCCATAGACACGGTAAGAGGATAGAACATGTCAGTAACTGGTGAGGTGTCCAGTCCGCTGGCACCCGCCAATTCCTCACATCAGTCCAGGTTGGGGTCTAGGGGCTGGTATTCTTCAGGGACCAGAAACCCCTCTCAATTCTCCCAGAGTCTTACCCCACAAGAATAGGGCTCAGGCTACGGCCTAAAAGGCATGGCTCCAGTCTGTGCTGGAGACTGCGTCAGATGACGTCCCTCCAGCTCTGAGTCGGAGTCTGCGATGATAATGGGGATAGGGCTGCAGGAGGGCAGCAGGAGTGTAAGCATCTGGACCGGCACTGGGGAAGATTGAGGTGGTAATGCTGGACTGGATCCATCTGTGAATCCAAGGGGCCTGATTAGTGCAAGGGTTGAAGCCGCAGGAGGAAAACCAGTGGGGCCCGAAGGCGCGCAGGCGGGAACGGACGGCGCAAATATGAGGTGCATGGCCTCAGAGAACTTGCAAAGTTGGGTGAGGGTTGCTCTGGCTTCCGGAAACTAAGGAAGGCGATGAGCCGGCTAAGACGCACACTCAACCGCGGAGCCAAGCCTCGAATGACGATGCTCCCCTTGTCTCTTTGGAGGACTTTAGCGGACGGGGCGAAGTCGAAGACTTCTTGGACTTCTTATGCTTGTGGGACTTACCCAAAGACAACTTTGAGTGCTACAGGGATCATGGGCTCTGCAACGGATCCCAGGATCATCCTTTTAACCATGGTCGAGACCATTGTAGTATCACACATCAGGCTGCAAGGAGTTAGCAGGATAGCTCCCTCAAGGCCTTGGGGTGCAAGGCAAAGCAGGTCATTGTGTTGTGGTCACGCTCGAGGGACCAGAGGCAAATAAAGTGCAGGTCTGTTACCAACAATTCCGGTGACAGGCGTTGCAGGACTTGAAGCTGGCCTTCCTAGCCGACATCCTGCCACACCAGGAGAAAAATCATAACAAAATCAAAAAATGGTCAGTCAAAAATTGACAGGGGTAGCAACCTCTGGATCTGCGCTGACTGGTGTGGAAAGAAAAGAACTGATCTGTGTGCTGGGGTGGAGCCTATCTTGGCATTGCGCACATCACGTACGACGCAGACGACGCTGAATGATGCCACTTACTGGTGTAGAGCTGTACTGTTCACGAACAATTTCCGGATCCAATCTGATGCCCAGGGATAATTCTATGGTAAGTAATCTACAGCTAGAAGTCTCTATCAGATTATATCACTTCTTAGGATAGCTAACATAGCACACACACATATATATATATATATATATATATATATATATATGCATTTCTTTAAATAGAATATACACCTCAGTAGAGAAAATGTAATCATGTTCAACAGATGCATTTCAGTTAGTACATGTGCTCATCTTAGTAAGCAATATCAACATCTCTATATACAATATATACATTTCACTATGCAGTAGATAGATTTATACATTCCTACAGCCACAGGATAAGAGAGGATGCCATGGTGCAATTGTAGATTGCTACAGAGAAGCTAATTAAACTAAACCCACTAAACAACTCATCTACACATGTCACAGAAGAACTAAAAAACTTGGTATCTATCGGCTGTTAACAGAGCAAATATTCACATACATCAGCAGAATGTTTCCAATACTTATGCTACAAATTAGACAGCCAAGCAACATTTGAAGCGATACTATTAGGAAACAAGCAAGCAATTTAGTGATTCGACGCAAATTTTAATTAAATGTACAAAACTGGAGAAACAGAAACATATTTTAGACAGCAAAATGTATCTTGTGCGACTACAACTAGAGACAAATGCAGATATAACCAGCAGAGATTATTACAGATCAGAAAAAATATACTGTCATTGTGTTATGGATAACATGAGAAACATATGCATTGTGGCACTGTGCTTTAAACAGAAAGCAGGCAGGTACCCCACTGGCACCCTTTATCCCTGCAGGTATAGTGCCTGAACAATTTTTAAAGGCTACCAACATTTAATTATTGTTATTGTAACCAAATAGGTACGGTCACAAAAAAGGTTTCCTCTTAGCTCACAAGTGACAGTCCTAAAAAAGACATTAGTCTGAAGCGGTTAAGATTTACGTCACACAATCTTTTGTACTGCACTTTAAAACATGAAATAGTATATTTTCTTGATGCTAACGAATACTACAAACTATAATGGGCACGTTTACAATAATTAATCATTGTGACAAATGACTAACTGGGATTGTATAAAATAAATAAAAGAAGGGCATTTCAGTTTTGATAATATATACTACCTATATTACATTTCACTTAACTACAATAGAGTATTTGTATCACATTTATTTGCAACTGAAAAGTGTAATGTTAAGGAAAGCACCTGCTAACAAACTGTAATTCTTAAAAAAGCAGTGAAAGTTGTGATGTTTGACCATGAAGCAAAGAAAGAACAGGTAATATCTGGAGATTCATGTTAAAAATAAACTCACCTGAAAAACTCAAAGTTAAGACATGCTTTTGGTAAGAAGAATTTATCATCTTGTTTGAACCACAATTTGCTCATAGCAGTGTCCTTGGAGAAAAACATAAGACATACTTTGATATTGCAAAACCATATTTAGTTCTATAGATTAATTCAAAATAAAAACGGTTTACTCCTCCCCAAACATGTTTATCAATGTGGATAGTAAGCCAGATTTGTGCAGTGGAAGTATAACTTCATAGTTCATTGCTTTCTTCTTGTTTCCTTCCTCAATCTATAGGCTGGTAGAAGATAGGTCTGTGTGCTCTCCAACAGGACTCCTCATATGGCCAGCGTTTAGCACCTAGGCAAGGCACTTTGCTGAGCAGCCAACATAAGGATGCATTAACTGTGCTGGGCTACTTTTCACCCCCCATATTTCTATCCCCCTTCCAATACACAAAAATTATGCCTAAATTAAATTAAAAGACAGCATAACAGTATGCACAACGTATTTCGCCACTCTTGGATGATCAACTTCCAACATTCCGTGAAACATTCATTTTAAGACCTTATTTACGGATTCTACTCCCAAACAGCACCTTACTACATTTCAAAACTTGAGGCATGGAAAGTCGAATACGCCTGGAAGCTGAGAACCACACCCTAAAATTGCTGATAAATAATGCATCACTAACCTCATCTTAGGCAATTGCTGTTACCAGAAAATTTTGGGCAATTGCAGATACCAGAAAACACACACAACAAGGCAGACACCTTGCCCTGAAAACAAATATGCTCCTTCCCTTATATGAAGTCAAAAAGAAGAGCATCCACTAGCAGCTTTTGTAAGGAATACACAGACTTAACTTGCAGTTGTAAAAATATGCATTGTTCAGTATCAAAAATATCTTTTTGAAAGCATACAGGAAAACTAAACATTGACTGTAACATGTTACACAGGATTGCCCTGCCTATTTGACATGGCATCAATAGGTTTTACAAGAAAAACTTCAGAGGAGAATTCGCTGCTGATGGGACAGAATGAGAAAGAACAAGTTACTTACCTGTACACTGTGGTTCCCCAGTATTGCTTTCTTTCATAGATTCACATGCTTGATTCTTCCCCGTCATGGTGGGAGTCTCATGGTATTAGAAATATAGCAGTATAAAAGAACAATTCCATGTAAACCAATACAAAGGGATTATACTTTGGTAACCCATCACCATCATTATACGGTCCTAAAGTCAGCCAATGAGACGCCAGCCCTGAGATCACAATCCCCTGCAGAGCCACCATACCTCAGATTTCCAGCACCAGTGTGAGACAATGATAGTTATCGTGAGGTAAAAGTGGTCTACCTTAAAAACAGAGATATGGGTAGGTGTATGTGAATCTATGAAAGATAACAATACTGGAGAACCACAGTGCACAGGTAAGTATCTTGTTTTTTCTCCAGCATTGAATCTTTCATGGATTCACATGCTTGAATCAGAATAGAAAGCAGTTCACCCATGAAAAGCGTTTTAAGGGTAAGACCCTTTTTCCTTAAGTTCAAAATAGTGGACTTTCAAAATCTACTAGACCTTTAAGCCTACAGTGGATTGTGTGTCTCAGAATGTTAATATATATAAATATCAAGTATCATGAAAAAAACAATCATATCATGCATTACTTCATATACAAGTAAATTCATTTAAAATAAAAAGTGCCTTAAAGAAAAAGTCGGTGGAGTACAGCCTGTCCCACCACTAAATCTCCTTTCCATGCTGTGTCCTGGCAGTAGTGCCTGGTGAATGTATGGACATTTGACCACGTTACTACTCTGCAAATGTCTGGGAGCGATACTCCGGCGAATAATGCAGCACAAGTAGCCATCTTCCTTGTCGAATGTGCTTTAACCTTTGAAGTCAGAGGCCTTCCAGACTTCTCGTGACAGAATGCAATTGCTGAAGATATCTATCTGGAAATACTATTTCTGGATAATGTCAAACCCTTCCTGGGTGTGGCAAAGGAGATTAACAGCTGATTTGATTTTCTTTTTTTTATTTTTATTCACAGTTTTGTATGGATCAACCTACCCTCCCCCCACCCCCCGAAGACCAAGGCCTCGATACATATCCATGTTAGAATCCCAAAATATTACATACATATTTTAAGGAGTGTGAGGTACAAGAAACATGTAGAGACAAGATAGCAGTTGAGGGGAAAAAGAAAAAAACTGTAAAAAAACACAATTAGAACATAGCTATATATAATTCTAGGCCTGGGCCTATGCTCTCTCCGCTAGCTGATAAAAAACCCCCAGTAGGTTTTCTGCCCCTAGGAATGCTCCTGTGTCCACTGCAACAGTGGTCCCAAAATCATCATACCTTTCTTTTTTTTATTCACCCCTTTATTTTTATATACGGCCACCTCCAGACTGCAAGTTGCGAGAAATTCTTGAGTGAAATATCCCACATAAGAAGTTGGATATTTCTAATATCAGATTAGATAATGCAGTGCAGGTGGTGAACATATGGAAAATATCAGCTTCGAACAGTGAGCAGCGGGGGCATGAGGATCCCTGTCCGGTTGTCCATTTAGCAATTTTATAGGGAGTGTAGTATAGGGAGAAGAATGTTTTGTAAAATTGAGCTTGCAGTTTAATAGACATTAGACAAGTTTGTCAAAGCTCCAACACACATACGGGGGTTGCTGGCTGTATCGATAAATTAGTCTGCCATCTAGCATAATGTTTATCCAAGTCGTCAGGCAATGTGCTATTAAAATTCTCATAGATTTCCCCAATTCTAGGAGCTGTTTCCCTACTTAAGTTTTCAATTGCTGCGTTAATTTGAAATTTTTCTCGGCCCCCGTTTTTCTTAGCAAGAAATCTCTGATCTGTAGGTATTTAAAAAAATCCCTGTGGCTGATATTGTATTCGGTACAAAGTTCTGAGAAGCTTTTCAGCTGATTTGCTGTGTAGAAGCAGCCCAGCTGACTAATCCCTGTCCCAATCCACCGGGTCATGCACCCATCCTGGAAAATTTCTGGGAGATTGTTGTTACAGCTGACGGGGGTATACCAAGAATATCTCCCCAGCCCTAGCGATTTACGAATATTGATCCAGACTTTGTATATGCTAGAGATAGTCTTGAGCTTTATTTTCTTGTAGTAATTGTCATTGACATGGCGCCATAAGCATCCCTCAAATCTTTCCCCCAATATCAATTCCTGCTGTGTAGGAATTAGGTGGTTACTAGGTTTGTTGGCCTCCATATTCACACAGTACTCGGCCACTGTTGCCCAGTAGTATAACTTAAAGTTTGGCATAGCTAGTCCCCCTCTTTCTTTTGGGAGCATAATCCATTTAAGAGCCTGTCTGGGTCTCTTAAACCCCCATATAAATCTGGAGAACATAGTTTCAATAGTTTTGAAGTATTGTGGTGAGAACTCAAGGCAAATTGTTCTAAAAAGATATAAGAACCTAGGTAAAAACAGCATTTTAATCGCATTGCACCTGCCGCCGATGGTAAGATGCAGGTTGTCCAGTCTGATCAGTTCTTTTCTAGTGCGGACAAATAATGGATCAAGATTTATTTTCACTATATTATCCAACTTGGAGCTTATACATACGCCGAGATAGACAGCATCATCCACTACCCTATTATCCCTCATCTGAACTTTACCATTGTTCACCATCTGGGTTTTCCCTGAGTTTAGTTTATATCCGTAGGTAATACCATATCGCTGTGACTCTTCCTCAATAATCTTAATAGCCTCTATAGGATCGGTGGTGACTAGAGCTATATCGTCCGCGTATGCTAGCATTTTTGTTTCATGATTATTAACCCGAATAGGTGGCACAAGGGGGTGACTCAAGTTTGCGGATAAAGGGGTCGATATAAACCCCAAATAAGAGGGGTGAGCAGGGGCACCCCTGTCTGGTTCCCCTTGTAATGGTAAAGTTCTCGGATAAAGTCCCATTTATCGCAACTCTAGCACTTGGGTTAACAGAGTCCTTGAACAGCCTTAATAAAGCCCATATTGATTCCGCAGTGCGACATAGTTGCCCATAAGAACTTCCAGGAGACCCTATAAAACGCCTTTTCCGCGTCCAATAGAATAAGGGCCATAGGGTCTCCTGTAGTCTCAGCATGGTCAAATAGAGATATCACTCCCTGTACATGATCGGTTGTTGATCTGCCGGGGATAAATCCATGTTGGCGGATTGAGACGATCTTATGTATAATTGGTGCCAGACGCCCCGCCAGGAGTTTAGAGTAGATCTTGGAGTCCCCGTTAATCAGAGTTATGGGGCGGTAGGAGCCCATTTCCAGGGGGTCCTTGTTTTTTTCAATAAAACCATAATCTTAGCGGTGGACCAAGAGGGTGGTGGCTTCCCGCCCTTGAGTTTAGAATTAAATAACTCCATCATGTTTATTTTAAGTTGGTCTGAAAATTTCCCAAAGAACTCCGTTGGAATCCCATCCACCCCTGCTGCTTTGCCAGCTGCCAATGAGTTCATGACAAGCAATATTTCGTCCCAACTAAGGGGGGAATCCAAACTGTCTTGGTCCTCCTGCTCGAGGCAAACGCCCTGCCCTTGAGCTAAGTAATCCTCAGGGTCTTCTTGATCCCTCTCTGGCTCTTTACACAACTCTGGGTAGAACCTCTGAAATGCCGCTCTTATTGCTGGAGCATCATTTCTCAGCCCACCATCTATGTCTTTAATAGATTTGACCATGTTCGCTGTCGTCTCCTCCCTTGTGCGAACTGCTAGCTGATGCCCCACTTGTTCACTGAGCTCGTACGATCTATTGTGATTTATAAGTCTTGTTCCAAACCCTGTATCTACCACCTTGAGTGTGTATCCTCCCTTGGTCTCCCCTCCCTCCCCTCCCCTCCCCTCCCATCCCCCCCCCCCTAGAGCCCCCCGTCCCCCGTCCCCCACCACCCATTGAGGCGTCCTGGATCATAGGGCACCCAGGTGTGGGCGTCCATGTGGTCCGAGCGCCTCAGCGCGCCCCGTGGCCTAACCGTGAATAAATACGATGGAGTAATAGGATGCAGAGTGGGGGTCATATGTGAAAATAAACTTCTCTATAGCTTCACACCTAGCTTTATATTAAAGCATATTTTGACTACAAGTCTTTAGCATCCCCCCCACTCCACCCATTCTGATTGTGCCCCATAGTTCTAGACAGCTGGTAGTGATGCTCCTCTTTGTCTTTTTATTCGCTCCTTTTCTTTTTTATGCATTTTGCTGTTTACCCATGCTTCGATTAGCTGTCTTAGATTTCTTTTAAGTAGGACTCCGCCTGGATTTCGCTTGTAAAGCTTCTTGTAGTTCCCTTGTAAATTATCTTTAGGTGCGCTGGATTTTGCAAAAACACTGTCGCACCAATTTGCTCAAAAGGAGTGAATAGTTGTCTCATTCTGCACCTTCGTTCTACAGTAGCATGGGCAAAATCTGGACGTGCAAAGAACGAGAAGCCTTTGCATTCTCTCTTGCTATTTGGTCTGGCAATGTCATAAATAGCCTCGCGTAGGAGAAAGTTCCCGAAGTGAACCAGCATAGCCCTTGGGTATTGAGGTGCCTTATGAGTGGGTTTAGGACGCGTTAAGGGAAAGCGATGAGCGCATTGTATTTCCCGGTCCATTTCCCAGGATTGAAGTTCAGAGAAGGCTGATTTTAGGAGGTTGGACATGAAGCCCCTTAGGTTGTTTCCTTCTGCGCCTTCGGAGATTCCAAGAAAACGTAGGTTGTTTCTTCTGCCTCTATTTTTTAAGTCCTCAACCTTTGACATTAAGTCTTTTATGAGTTCCTCCTGCTCTTTTTCCTGAGTTTGGAGCTTGATGACATCTGACTTCACATTTTCTGTGAGTGTTTCTACAGAAGCCATTCTGTCTGAAATCTCTGAGAAGGTGTTGCCTACTTTTTTGATAGCTCCTTGCAGTTTTTGTATGGCTGCATGGTTCCTTTGACTGTCCATTTTTACATCTTTATGGAAGTTCCTAATGGAGCTTAGCACGTCCCTCAGCGATGGCTCTGTCGACTTCCCCGAGTCGCCACTATCTCCATGTTGCTTCAAGTCTCCCCCTTCAATGTCCTTCATGATGTGCCGATTATGTTCGGGTTTTCGTGTTGATTTTGGGGTTGAGTTTTTGCGAGTATGTTTGGTTCTTTCTTTTACTTGTTCTGTGTTGCTCCCCGGGTCTGTCGTTTCATCATATGTTGATTTACATTGCCTTTTGTGCCTTGTCCTCTTTTTTTCCAGCCTTTTCCTCGGAGTGGTGTATTGACCGGGTTCACTTAATTTCCTTAAGTCTTTGGGGTCAGATACCTCCAGGGTTATCACAGCTAGTTTTTGGCAGTCGCTTGTTTCGCTTGCCTCACTTGTGTCGCTGGATATAGAGACTCCTGTTTCATAAATGTCGGAGTCTGATTCCTCGGAGAGTTCTTCGTTCTCTGATTGTAACATTTTCCCAGAGGAAGAGGTTTTTGCCATGGGAGAGGAGAGGTCGTGTCTCGGGGTTTCCATAGGATACACAGGCATATGCTCACTTTGGTCGTCTGTGATTGTTGCTGAGCTAACGCTGTCTTTTCCTGGGATTATATCCGAGGACTGGTTTCCTGGATCCGGGCCTAAAGCAGTTTATATTTCCATAATTGATTGCCCTGTGCCCGTAGCTGGGCTGCTTCCGCTCATTTCATCATTATGCTTCCTATGTTCATCCATGATAGCCCGTTGTTGTTTTTCATTTTTAGCAGCATTGCTCAGCCCTTCCTTGGGCAACGGACTGAATATATTCGAGATCCCAGGTTGAGAATCGGCCGGCTGCCCGGTGGTTTTGGCAGCTGCCTTAAGATTTTTAATAGTTTGTAGTCTCTTAGCCTTCCTAGCCATTAAGTCCAACTTATTGTCATCGTTGTCTTCTAAATCCTTGCACTTCTCCTTCTCAATTACCTTCTCCTTCCCTTTCACTGTATCCTTCTCCTTCTCCTTTTCCGTGATCTTGTCAGTGTTTTTATTTTGATTTTTATCTTTGTTTTTAGGTCTCTCATTACCCTCAATTCTTTCACATTGTTTTCTTTAGCTTTAGACGCTCTGGTTTCAGGTCGTCTCTGCATGCCCTTTGTTTTCTGCATGCTATGAGTATTTTGTGTGTTTACTGTGCTCTCCAGGCTTTCACTGCTCTGAGTCTCTTGTGTACCTTGCATTCCTAGTGCTTCTAGTGCTTCTTCTTGGGTTTCTTGGGTTTCTTCTTGGGCGAGTTGTAGTAGGTTTTGCTCTATTATTTGCTCCCCTTGTCCCGTGAAGCCTGCCATCCCCTGTACCTGTATCTGGACCTGTACCTGAACTGGTCTGTGTTTTGTACTTGCAGCTGCTGTTGTGAGTAACTTAAATAGACCTTGCTCCTTTGCTGCCTTAGTAGCTATCTTTATCGCAATCTGGTCTCTTTTGGCCGACCTTTTGAGAATTCTTTTGACCGTGTTTTTAATGTTCACATAGGCGATTTTAACATAAGAGCACTTAGCATGGAAGTTTGGATTGGATACATGGAGTTTTACTGTGATATTGACTCCAGCATCCTCTATCTGGTTTGATTTGATTTGATTTGATTTGGACTTATAGAGCGCATGGCTGCCCTGGAGCGTCCCAGCGCTGATCCTAATCTGAACCTAATGAACTCAAGCGAGAGGCAGAGTTAAGGGATGGTAGGGAAGAGAAAGGTTTTGAGTGCTCTTCTGAATTTCATGTGACCCGGTTCCATTCGGAGTTCTCTAGGAAGGGCATTCCATTTGTTTGACACATTCAGTGAGAACCGGCGGCCTCCTGTGCGTGCCTTCCTCACTCTTGGAATGATGGCCAGATTTTCTCTATCTGAGCGAAGGGCCCTGGTCGACTTGTAGGGGCGGATCAGTCCTCTCAAGGCCGGAGGGCCTTTGCCCTGCAGAGTTTTATGGGCGATGCAGAGTGACTTAAAAGTGATCCGCTCTTGGATGGGGAGCCAGTGCAGGGCTTTCAGCAGTGGTTTGGCTGAGGCCCGTCTCGGCGCCCCCATCAGCAGCCTGGCTGCGGCGTTCTGGGCTCGCTGAAGAGTATTAATAGTGGCACGGGGGCAGCGAGGACAAGGGAGTTGCCATAATCCAGTTTGGACAGGATCAGACCCTGGATTAGCAGCTTTCTGGATTGAAACGGAAGGAGGGGGAGAACCTTCCGGGCTGCTCGTAACAGGCCGAAGCACCCTCCTACCACCTTCATGGGTCTTGAAGGTTAGTTGGGGTTCGAACCAGATCCCTAGGCTTTTGATTTGTTGCTTGGGGGGAGGAAGATCTCCCATACAAGCGGGCCACATCTCAGGGGGCAGAGAGGTGAATTGATTGCCTAAGAACATGATCTCAGTCTTAGTTCCATTTAGCTTGAGTTTCGAGCTAGACATCCAGGAGGAAATGGATGTGAGACAATCCGGGAGGTCGGCCGGGCGGCCCCCTTGTTGTGACAGCGAGACGACGAGCTGGGTGTCGTCTGCGTAGCTAATGGATTTAATCCCGAATGGGGCTACCCCCTTCTCTAACGGGGCCATGTAGACATTAAACAGTGTGGGGCTGAGGGAGGAGCCCTGCGGCACCCCACACTGGAGAGGGATGGCCTTAGACATGGACCCATTTTCCCAGATCCTGAAGGATCTCTCCTCCAGGTAAGACTGCAACCATTTGAGGGCTGATCCTGTAATGCCCAGCAAGGCCAAGCGTTGGGCCAGGACTGCATGATCTACGGTATCGAATGCAGCACTCAGATCCAGGAGGATCAGAGCTACCGATCCCCCTGAATCTAAGATGCATCTCACCTCTTCAGTCACCGCCAAAAGGGCGGTGTCTGTGCCCTGACCCGGGCGAAAGCCAGTCTGAGAATCACTGAGGAGGTGGTTAGACTCCAGGTACTCTGAAATCTGCCTATTCACCACTTTTTCGGCCACTTTGCTCAATCCAGGTAGAAGAGAGATTGGGCGAAAGTTGGCCAGATCGGAGGTGTCTAATCCCGGTTTCTTCAAGAGCGTTTTGACTCTGGCCTGCTTCCAGCTCGGGGGCACTATGCCCGAGGATAGTGACGTATTGAGTAGCTCGGTGGCTACAGGGGCAATGGTGTTCAGGGTTTGTTTTAGAATGTGCATCGGGACTGGGTCTGAGGGGGAGCCACTTTTTATAGAGGAGAAGATGTTACAAAAGTCTTCCTTGGATATAAGACTGAATGCCTCAAATTGAGGGCAGGCAGGGTCAGGAGAAGGGGTCTCGGTGGGACCAGTGGCAGAGGATTGAGGGAGGCTGTCTAGGATTTTCCGAATTTTGGTGTCGAAGAATTCTGCTAACTGATTGCATTTCAGTACTGGGTCATTATGGACCAGAGTGGGGGCTGGGACTTTAAGGAGCTGGTTAACAATTTTAAATGTTTCTCTGGCAGAATTAGAAGAAAGACAAATTTTTTCTTCAAAAAAGGCAGCTTTGGATTTTTGCCGTGCTAATTTGTAGAGTTTTAGGGCAGCTTTATATGCAGATTTATTAATAGGTGCCCAGTCTTTCCGCCATGCGCGCTCCGCTCTTTTACAATCTTTTCTGAGTTCTCTTAGTTCTGGGGAGAACCAGGGAGATTTGAAAGTATTGCTCTTTTTAGTGCAATGTTTAAGAGGCAGAACCGAATCCAGGGACTTAGTCAACCAGTCTTGAAAATTTGTATCTGCCTGTAGGACGTCGGATTCTGCGGGGGGAGTCGATGGTTCGAGAGCAGTTATCAAATTCTCTACTGACAGCCTTGGCCATGGCCTTTGAAGTGTGCGGGGACAGGAGACCTTAGTTTTTTCATTGTAAAATTCCCACGAAAAAGGTACTAGGAAATGGTCTGATCATAGTAGGGGCAGCGGGGGTTTGGCTGCGAGCTGGGAGATGTTGGAGAAGATCGGATCCAACAGATGGCCTTTGTTGTGGGTGGCTTCCTTATTTGCCAGCTCCAGGTCAAAGGAGTTGAGGTTGGTAATCAATTCAACAGCAGAGTTATCCTTGGGGTCGTCGAAATGTAAATTCAAATCGCCCAAGATCAGGAAATTCGGGGCCTGAGCGGCAGCTGATAAGGTAATTTCTAGAAGGGAGTCAGGGAAGTGTTTTAGGCTCCCCGGGGGTCTATAGATGAGGAGACCTGACAGGGAGTGAGTGGGTGAAAGCTGAATATTAAAGCTAGCGCTTTCAGCGTCTGAGATTCCACCCTCCTGCAATCTGCAGGTCAGAGACTCCCGGTGGATTATGGCGAGTCCCCCCCCCCCCTTGCCTTTCTCCCTATTCAAACATTGAATATTAAAACCACTGGGTAGCGCAGAGATAATATCAAAGTCTGTATGAGGGGTTAAGCATGTCTCCGTCAGGAAGAGCAGGTCGAAGTTGCTGTCTTCTACCAACAGGTTGATCTCGACCGCATGCTTCGGCAGCGATCTGCAGTTAAGGAGTGCCATCTGCAGTATTCTACCCGCCTTCTTACCATCAGTCTCCCCACTGATGGGGACCGGACAGGCAGGGCATCGGCAGAAAGGGAGGCTTGAACCGACCCAATGAGGGCATCCAGGGTCACCAGAGAGTCGTATTGATAGAAGTTCCTCCCTAGAGAACCTTGTGGGTCTAAGGGGGAACACGGGCATAGTGGCTGGCCCTAGGCCCATTCTGGCCCAGACGGGCTTGCCTCTGGCGCGCCTCCGGCGCGCCATCGGCGCGCCCGCTGCGCCCGTCCGCTGCGCGGACGGAAAACGGACTTCATTAAGTAACGCCCGGGCTGTGATTCGCCCGACCGCTAGAGCGCTGACCGTGCTATTTCTCCTGCAATGGCGGCCAAAGTCGTCGCCCTTTGCAAGCCTGTATTCCACCGAAAAAGGCCCTAAAATCGGCCCCCGGTGAGTAACAATGAGGTGGGAGTAAGCGCCCGGCTGTCCCAGACAGCGTAAGAGCAAGGAAGCAATTAAAACGTAAGTTCGTTTCCCAACACAGTTTTTTAGATCATAAGTGCAATAGTGCTTTTTTAAAAGAATAAAATAGGAGGGGAATGCCTAACTCCCGGCTTCAGCCTCAGGAGCGCTTTTAAGTTCACTAAGTGCAAAATAGCAAGAAGAATCCCTAGCAAGCCTGCTGCTCTTATACGCCCGGGCTGTGATTCGCCCGACCGCTAGAGCGCTGACCGTGCTATTTCTCCTGCAATGGCGGCCAAAGTCGTCGCCCTTTGCAAGCCTGTATTCCACCGAAAAAGGCCCTAAAATCGGCCCCCGGTGAGTAACAATGAGGTGGGAGTAAGCGCCCGGCTGTCCCAGACAGCGTAAGAGCAAGGAAGCAATTAAAACGTAAGTTCGTTTCCCAACACAGTTTTTTACCCACTGAAAAATGGGAGGCAGCCCTCAAAAGCTGTTCGCCCGCACCCCATGAGGACCCGGTTGCAGCTAATGAAGCTTTTGATCAGTGGATCAACTCCACACTAGATCCTATTCTTCCAAAAAAAGAGCTACGGCATAGAGAGGGTCCCAATAAACAACCATGGTACTCCAGGGAACTCAAGGAACACACACAATTGTGTAAACGTGCGGAAAGGAAGTGGAGAAAGAACTACGCAGTTGCTGCGAAAAATGAATATAGGTCAACCCTGAGATCCTACAAAACTTTAATACAAACCACACAAGCCGCATATTATCAGAGCAAAATTACGGAAGCAGCTAACGCCCCCAGGGAAATTTTTAAAATCTTTCAATCCCTGGCAACTACACCTAGGACTATTAGTCCTATCCAGAATCCACAGAAACACTGCGATGAGTTAGCTATCTTTTTTGCATCTAAGGTGTCTAACATCTATTCCGGCTTTGCATCAGTGACAGACATCCCAGATAATTGGAAGAGAGAAAAAAAGGAGGACCTGGATATGGACTCCAACCCATCAGTAGATCTCAAAGCCTTTCCTTCATTGGACTTGGCTGAAGTGGATAGTCTCCTTAGTAAGCTTAAATCTGGCTCCCCGTTAGACGCTGCTCCCCCGGCAGTTCTTAAACAGGTATCAGGGACAGTATGCCCTGTGATAACGCAGGTCATTAACGCGTCACTGGCCTCCGGTGTAGTGCCCCCCAAATGGAAGAAGGCCAAGGTCAGAGCTTTGCTTAAGAAACCTAGCTTAGACCCTGAAGACCTGGCCAACTATAGGCCTATTTCACTATTACCAACTATCAGCAAAATAGCTGAAAAATATGTGAATCGGGTCCTTTCTTCCTTCATTGAATCCACGGAAGGATTGCACCCCACCCAGACCGGGTTTAGAGCAAAACAGGGAACGGAGACAGCCCTGGTAGCAGTAGTGGAGGCAGTTAGAGGTATAGTGGATGCAGGAGGCTGTGCTGCGGTGGTCCTGTTGGACCTCAGCGCAGCCTTCGATACAGTAAACCACTCTCTTCTGCTGCATCGGCTGCATCTTACAGGAGTCTCTGGATTGGCCATTAAATGGCTCTATTCTTTCTTATCCGACAGAAGCTTCTCTGTCTTTGAGGGAGAGGTGTCATCCAGCCAGCTGCAACTGAATCACGGCGTCCTCCAGGGCTCCTCCCTCAGCCCAACTCTGTTTAATATCTATATGAGACCTTTGGCTGAGGTGGTTCTTCCCTGGGGAATCCAACTTGTTACCTTCGCCGATGACACGCAGCTGGTGGTTTCCTTGGTGAGGAACGATATTTCAAATCCGGGGATCAACAATCTGACCCCATGTCTCACCAAGGTTCTGGAATGGATGACTTCCTCCTTTTTAAAGTTAAATGGGGCCAAAACAGACATCATGCTCCTAGGTTACAAGGCCCCAATTAATCTTGATCCTTGGTGGCCTCACTGCCTAGGACCTCCCCCAGCACCCAAGACTCATATAAAGAGCTTAGGGATCTGGCTAGACTCCTCTTTAGGATTTCAATACCAAGCAAAAAAGGTAGCCGGAACCTGCTATGGGCTGCTGAGAGTCTTAAAAAAAGTGCTAGACCTTCTGCCATTCGAAGCCAGAAGATTGCTAGTCCAGTCATTGATTATGTCATGGCTGGATTATGCAAATGCCGTCTACATGGGGGCCCCGGTCGGCACCATAAAAATTCTGCAATCGGTACAGAATTGTGCTGCTCGACTACTCATGAAAGTCCCTAAAAGATGTTCAGCAAAAGCCGCACTTCAATCCCTGCACTGGCTATCCATCAAGGGAAGGATAACTTTTAAGACCATGTGCATGGCGCATAAATCCATCCATGGGGCTGGCCCGCCTATCCTGGATCCCCTTTTTCGTCGACACCAATCAGTGAGATCTCTGAGATCCAACCAGCGGAATTTGCTGGTAGTTCCCAGGATGAAGCTGGCCCGGATGGGTGGCCGTCGACTCTCGGTGCATGCAGCTAAAGAATGGAACGCACTCCCAGATGCCATTAGGCATGAGTCAAACCACCTTGCTTTCAGGAAGCGCTTAAAGACGCACCTTTTCCAATAGTGTCTTTACTTTCCTTTGTCTTACAGCGCTGGGATGCTCAAGAGTAGCCATGCGCTATAAAAGAAAGTATTCATTCATTCATTCATTCATTCATTCATTCATTTTAGATCAAAAGTGCAATAGTGCTTTTTTAAAAGAATAAAATAGGAGGGGAATGCCTAACTCCCGGCTTCCGCCTCAGGAGCGCTTTTAAGTTCACTAAGTGCAAAATAGCAAGAAGAATCCCTAGCAAGCCTGCTGCTCTTATACGCCCGGGCTGTGATTCGCCCGACCGCTAGAGCGCTGACCGTGCTATTTCTCCTGCAATCGATTTACAAAAGGGGGTGGTGATGAACAGAGTGTCTGAATTGAGCAGACCACTCTTACCCAGTCCAAAGATCAGGGCTTGATCCATCACCGTTATTTATCTCACTGCCCCATCCAAGCTCAGAACCTGGCTATATGCAAATCAGTCTGTCCCTGGCCCAGTGCATCATGGGAACAGGGCAGACTAAACTACCAAGCCAATTCTTTACCAGAAAGGAGACAAGCTACCGGGGACCGGTTTCTGGCATTTCAGCCTCTTCGGCCCGGCTTGCTTGAATCCTGACGGAGCAGTGAGAAAGGGACTCATGTCTGAGTATACCCTGCCACACCTATAGTGGCCAAAATCGATTTACAAAAGGGGGTGGTGATGAACAGAGTGTCTGAATTGAGCAGACCACTCTTACCCAGTCCAAAGATCAGGGCTTGATCCATCACCGTTATTTATCTCACTGCCCCATCCCAGCTCAGAACCTGGCTATATGCAAATCAGTCTGTCCCTGGCCCAGTGCATCATGGGAACAGGGCAGACTAAACTACCAAGCCAATTCTTTACCAGAAAGGAGACAAGCTACCGGGGACCGGTTTCTGGCATTTCAGCCTCTTCGGCCCGGCTTGCTTGAATCCTGATGGAGCAGTGAGAAAGGGACTCATGTCTGAGTATACCCTGCCACACCTATAGTGGCCAAAATCGATTTACAAAAGGGGGTGGTGATGAACAGAGTGTCTGAATTGAGCAGACCACTCTTACCCAGTCCAAAGATCAGGGCTTGATCCATCACCGTTATTTATCTCACTGCCCCATCCCAGCTCAGAACCTGGCTATATGCAAATCAGTCTGTCCCTGGCCCAGTGCATCATGGGAACAGGGCAGACTAAACTACCAAGCCAATTCTTTACCAGAAAGGAGACAAGCTACCGGGGACCGGTTTCTGGCATTTCAGCCTCTTCGGCCCGGCTTGCTTGAATCCTGATGGAGCAGTGAGAAAGGGACTCATGTCTGAGTATACCCTGCCACACCTATAGTGGCCAAAATCGATTTACAAAAGGGGGTGGTGATGAACAGAGTGTCTGAATTGAGCAGACCACTCTTACCCAGTCCAAAGATCAGGGCTTGATCCATCACCGTTATTTATCTCACTGCCCCATCCCAGCTCAGAACCTGGCTATATGCAAATCAGTCTGTCCCTGGCCCAGTGCATCATGGGAACAGGGCAGACTAAACTACCAAGCCAATTCTTTACCAGAAAGGAGACAAGCTACCGGGGACCGGTTTCTGGCATTTCAGCCTCTTCGGCCCGGCTTGCTTGAATCCTGATGGAGCAGTGAGAAAGGGACTCATGTCTGAGTATACCCTGCCACACCTATAGTGGCCAAAATCGATTTACAAAAGGGGGTGGTGATGAACAGAGTGTCTGAATTGAGCAGACCACTCTTACCCAGTCCAAAGATCAGGGCTTGATCCATCACCGTTATTTATCTCACTGCCCCATCCCAGCTCAGAACCTGGCTATATGCAAATCAGTCTGTCCCTGGCCCAGTGCATCATGGGAACAGGGCAGACTAAACTACCAAGCCAATTCTTTACCAGAAAGGAGACAAGCTACCGGATGTTGGATCTAGCCCTGATCTCTTGACTGGGTGAGAGCTTTCTGCTTAATTCAGAGACTCTGTCCCTCACCACCCCTTGTTGTAAATATTTTTGTCCACCCTAAGCGTGGAAGGGTATTCTCAGATGTGAGACCCTTGCTCATTGCACCATCAGGATTCAAGCAAACCGGGCCGAAGACGGCTGTAATGCCAGAAACCGGTCCCCGGGAGCTTGTTTCCTTCCCAGTGTAAGAATTGGCTTTTGTAGTTTGGTTTGCCCTGTTCCCATCATGCACTGGGACAGGAACAGACTAATTTGCATACAGCCAGGTTCTGAAACTGGGATGGTGCAGTGAGCTAAAAAACGGTGTTGGATCTAGCCCTGATCTCTTGACTGGGTGAGAGCTTTCTGCTTAATTCAGAGACTCTGTCCCTCACCACCCCTTGTTGTAAATATTTTTGTCCACCCTAAGCGTGGAAGGGTATTCTCAGATGTGAGACCCTTGCTCATTGCACCATCAGGATTCAAGCAAACCGGGCCGAAGACGGCTGTAATGCCAGAAACCGGTCCCCAGGAGCTTGTTTCCTTCCCAGTGTAAGAATTGGCTTTTGTAGTTTGGTTTGCCCTGTTCCCATCATGCACTGGGACAGGAACAGACTAATTTGCATACCGCCAGGTTCTGAAACTGGGATGGTGCAGTGAGCTAAAAAACGGTGTTGGATCTAGCCCTGATCTCTTGACTGGGTGAGAGCTTTCTGCTTAATTCAGAGACTCTGTCCCTCACCACCCCTTGTTGTAAATATTTTTGTCCACCCTAAGCGTGGAAGGGTATTCTCAGATGTGAGACCCTTGCTCATTGCACCATCAGGATTCAAGCAAACCGGGCCGAAGACGGCTGTAATGCCAGAAACCGGTCCCCGGGAGCTTGTTTCCTTCCCAATGTAAGAATTGGCTTTTGTAGTTTGGTTTGCCCTGTTCCCATCATGCACTGGGACAGGAACAGACTAATTTGCATACAGCCAGGTTCTGAAACTGGGATGGTGCAGTGAGCTAAAAAACGGTGTTGGATCTAGCCCTGATCTCTTGACTGGGTGAGAGCTTTCTGCTTAATTCAGAGACTCTGTCCCTCACCACCCCTTGTTGTAAATATTTCTCCTGCAATGGCGGCCAAAGTCGTCGCCCTTTGCAAGCCTGCATTCCACCGAAAAAGGCCCTAAAATCGGCCCCCGGTGAGTAACAATGAGGTGGGAGTAAGCGCCCGGCTGTCCCAGACAGCGTAAGAGCAAGGAAGCAATTAAAATGTAAGTTCGTTTCCCAACACAGTTTTTTAGATCAAAAGTGCAATAGTGCTTTTTTAAAAGAATAAAATAGGAGGGGAATGCCTAACTCCCGGCTTCCGCCTCAGGAGCGCTTTTAAGTCCACTAAGTGCAAAATAGCAAGAAGAATCCCTAGCAAGCCTGCTGCTCTTATACGCCCGGGCTGTGATTCGCCCGACCGCTAGAGCGCTGACCGTGCTATTTCTCCTGCAATGGCGGCCAAAGTCGTCGCCCTTTGCAAGCCTGTATTCCACCGAAAAAGGCCCTAAAATCGGCCCCCGGTGAGAACAATGAGGTGGGAGTAAGCGCCCGGCTGTCCCAGACAGCGTAAGAGCAAGGAAGCAATTAAAACGTAAGTTCGTTTCCCAACACAGTTTTTTAGATCAAAAGTGCAATAGTGCTTTTTTAAAAGAATAAAATAGGAGGGGAATGCCTAACTCCCGGCTTCCGCCTCAGGAGCGCTTTTAAGTTCACTAAGTGCAAAATAGCAAGAAGAATCCCTAGCAAGCCTGCTGCTCTTATACGCCCGGGCTGTGATTCGCCCGACCGCTAGAGCGCTGACCGTGCTATTTCTCCTGCAATGGCGGCCAAAGTCGTCGCCCTTTGCAAGCCTGTATTCCACCGAAAAAGGCCCTAAAATCGGCCCCCGGTGAGTAACAATGAGGTGGGAGTAAGCGCCCGGCTGTCCCAGACAGCGTAAGAGCAAGGAAGCAATTAAAACGTAAGTTCGTTTCCCAACACAGTTTTTTAGATCAAAAGTGCAATATCTGCGGATTTACTTGCGCCCCCAGTTTTGCCTTGCACTATCAACAGCCACGGACCTCAGGCCTCAAACTTTCAGTTTTATAATAGTTCACTCCTGTTTTGATGAGGTTTGGTTAGGGTTTTGACAGGTTTTACTCGTTTGGCATTTGTCTGCCGTTTTCTGCTGGTTTCTGCTGTACTGTGTCTGCTGCGCGCAGCTCTCTCCGAATCACCTTGACAACGACGAGCAGCGTGGGCCTTTAAGTGCGGAATCCCGGTGTGTGCTGATGACTGGGATGACGAAGTACAGAGTATGACGCAGAGCTGGCTGAGGCAGGGAGCACAGCACAGAGAGACGCCGGACACAGACCACGGCTGCGGTTGAATCGAGGCTTCTGGTCAAAGAAAGCAGGTTAGCGATTTTGATATGTATTCACGGGGAAGATTCATAGAGACAAGGAGGGGGGTGAAGGAGGGTGGCAGAGGGTGGCGGGAGGGAGGAGCAGGGTGAAGCAGGTCCAAACAGTCAAATGGCAAAGTACGAAGGCTGCAGCCGCAAACGCTGTACCAGTTACTTCTGGTTACTTCTCAATTGCTTGCCGAAGTATCATGTTGCTGGAATCGCCGCCCTCACTGATCGTGGGCCGCAGGATGAAGCAGGACAAGACAATCATTCATTCAGTCAAAATACCACTGTAGCCGCGGGCACCGGACACAGTACTTACAGTTACTCGCGGTTACTTTGCCAAAGTGTAATCGCGGGGGTCACAGAAAATCACAGGAATCACCGGAATCGCCGCAGGAATCACCGCCCTCACCACCCTCTCTGATCAAGGGCAGCAGGGTTCACCTGAAGGCTCCAGACATCTGTACTAACACATTAACCTCCGTACCAGGATCGATATCGTCAGTAGTGCCTATGCCAGAGCCTCACAGGGATTTAGCACATAGTGCATTAGTCCATTGTACCGTTATTCCAGTTAGATCGTAGTCGCCTTGATACAAAGCACGGGTCACAGCTACAGTTACAGTTACAAGGATCCCTTACATCAGTCCTTGTAATCCTTGTAATCCTCGAAGAAAATCCTGCTGGTCAGACCCAGGAGACACTGCTAGGGCCACATGGCTGCCTTTCCCGGCAAGGACAGAGATGGCAGCGGTAACAGTAGTTCTCCCTTGCGCTCACGATTGTGCAATTTGCGTGTACCTCCTCTGTTTCGGTCTTCAGTATTACAGTATTGCAGTATTACAGCAAACTCAATAGTTTTTTAGGTTTGTAGTTGTCAGGATTATACCTCATCTGACCTCGTGAAACAGGCCAGAGACTTGTCCATGTTAAACTCCTCTGCTTCTTCACAGCTCGGGGACAGAGACTCTGAGGAACCCGGCACCAACGACATACCCGGATTCTGGCCCTTAACCCTGAGGCCGGCCCTCTAGCAAACCTCGCCCCTGAAGACGTGCGGGCGGATGAATGGACCGATTTAAGGAGCGAGCCGCCCCATCAGGAAGTCGTCGACCAGGAACGGAGAGGAGCCGGTGTTCGATTGCTGACGGAGGAGATTCCAGGAAGAATCCACGAGGCTGACACCGTTCCTGACCAGAAGAGGACGACCCCAGAGGTTCTGCTCCTGTTGGCGCTGTCGGTGGACCGCAGAGGACGACCCAGAAGCCAGGAGGCTTTCACCACGCATCGCCCAGCCACGTTCCTGGAGGTTCGTGGCTGAAACAGGTGCGTGACCGGCTACGGGGTTCTAGGGAAAGGGTGGCGGAATCCCCGCAGGGCAATAGTTGAGCAGGGTGGGTTGCTTCCCGTGAGCTAACGGCACTAACTGAAATCCCGTTCCCGGTGCTGGTGACCCTCGAACCCCCTCACAGCCCTAGAACGCGGTGATCCTTAACACCCATGGAGGCTCTGATACAGCACCTAGTTGAAGGGCAAAAGAAACTTGAATGGGTGGTGGAAAGGCAGTTGAACAGCGCCCAAGCAGACAGAGATGCCTTCAGGGATCAAATGCGGGCTCAGTTGGATACCCTGTTAAAGTGGCCGAGGAGTCCCCCTCTTCCAGCCGGACGCCGAAACTACACCGTAGCGCAACTGCTGCCCCTACTGTCTCTTTGGAGAAGTATATTCCAGGAGAGGACCCAGACTCCTTCCTCCTAAACTTTGAGAGGGCCGCAAGAGCTTCAGGGTGGCCGGTGTCTAAATGGCCGTTCTTTTTGGCACCGCTCTTAACGGGGGAGGCCCAAGCCGCCTATCAGGTGGTCAATGCGGGAGGCGTCACCCCATATGAGGAAGTCAAAAATGTGATTCTAAATCACCTCGGGATGGACGCCGAAGCTTACCGATTACGGTTCCGCCGGGAGAAAGGGGTCCCCGGAGACACACCAAAACCATTGTATTTCAAATTGAAATTGGCAGCTGAAAAGTGGCTTCGACCGGGGGAACAGTCTAAGGATGAGATCATGAGTAACATCGTGTTGGAGCAGTTCCTAGACGCCCTTCCCTATACCACACAAAAATGGCTGTGGCAGCATGCAGGTCTCACGATGGAGAAGGCGGTGGAAATGGCCACCTCGTTCGCTGGGGCCCAACCAAGGATCTCCACCTGGGAACCAGAAAAAGGAATGAGGCCTAGCACACTACCACGAAGACCACTTAGACCTATAAAAGAGCCAGAGAAAGTCAGAGCCCCCGAAACCGGAGCCGCTTATTCCAAAACAACCACAGTGTTTTGAATGTGGCGAGTGGGGCCACATCGCCCGGGTTTGTCCACGAAGAAAAACCGGCGAACCCATGGATGTCAGTTATATGCCCCTTAACCTCATGTACAGAGCAGAGATGGGGGCCTGTTATTATGTAAGTGTCACCGTGAATGCACAGGTCATCACTGCCCTGTTGGACTCAGGGTGTCGACAGTCAATGATTAGGAGTCATTGGGTGGCCCCAGAACAGAAGATACCCCAAGGACAAGTGGCAATAAGCTGTGTTCACGGGGATGTCAGGGTCTACCCTACAGCCAGAATTCCCATCCTTTGCCCAGGTAAAAGGGGCCCCACGATTGTTACAGTGGGTCTCATGGATAATCTGCCGAAGACCTCATATTAGGAACAGATAACCCCGATTTTCTCTCACTCTATCGGGATCTCCTTTATTCCCCTCACAAAACCAAGACCTCCTTGGCCTTTCTGACCCAGGAACCGTGGGAAGTTAACAAAAACTTTCGCTGGGCCCAAAGCAATGATGCTTCCCTGGAGCATGCTTGGCAAGAGGCCAAGACACCTCCTCAAGGACGCCCCTTGTCTTATCCTTCCTTTTCCATTCAAAAAGATCTCCTGTACCGGATTGCTAACCTCACTGCTTCCCCCCAACGGTTGGTCCCTCGGGATTTCAGGGAGCAGGTTATGTTTTTCGCTCACTCTCACTTGCTGGCTGGCCATATGGGGGCCCAGAAAACCACGGAGAATATCTTGCGGTATTTTTACTGGCCGGGTATCTACGCTCAGATAAAAAAATACTGCCAGGAGTGCTCTGTTTGTCAGTTAAAAAACCCCTATCGCCCTCCTCAGGTACCCTTACAACCCTTACCTATAGTGGGACAGCCCTTTGAACGCATAGGAATGGACCTCATAGGACCCCTACCTCGGTCCTCAAAAGGTCATCAATACGTACTGGTAGTAGTCGACTACTGCACCCGCTTCCCAGAGGCTTTTCCCCTCAGGACCCCCACAACTATGGTCATCGCTGGAAAGCTCTTGGAATATTTCTCCAGAGTAGGATTCCCGAGACAGATTTTAACAGACCAAGAGACACCGTTTGTGTCAAAATTATTGTCTCAGGTGTGTAAACTTATAGACATCAAACAAATAAAAACCTCCGTTTACCACCCCCAGACGGATGGATTAGTGGAGAGGTATAACGGCACCCTGAAACGGACTTTGAAAAAGATGCTAGCGAGTGAAGGTAAGGACTGGGACCGTCTTCTACCCCTCGCTCTCTTCGTTATCCGAGGGCAGGTTCAAAGTAGCCTGGTGTGTTCTTCTTTTGAACTCCTATATGGACGGCAATCCAGAACATTGCTCAAGATGACGAGGGAGAGGTGGGAGAAGGAGGAGAATTCAACCCAGAACCTTCTTGATTACTCCTTACATCTACGCCCAAGGATTGGTAAGTTAAGGGAGCTGGCCCACCAAAACCTAGAGAAAAGCCAGGCCAGGCAGAAATATCACTATGATAAAGGGAGGAAATGGCGATCTTTACAAATCAATGACTGGGCTTTGGTCTTGTTGCCATCCTCTCTTAATAAGATAAGGAGTGAGTGGAAGGGTCCATACAAAGTAGTTGAGACTCTCGGACGTACCACCTATCGTCTCCAAGTAACACCTAATAAAACCCAATCCTTCCATATCAATCTGCTAAAAAAATGGCTTGGACCTCCTCCACAAAATGTCCAAATGACATGTCATGACAGGGAATATCCCTCTACGCTGGAGAATCTAGTTGCAAATGAAGAGCTCCCTCCGGGACAGATTACTGAACTGATGGATCCGTTCCTTCCTTTTCAAGAACTGTTTTCTGACCAACCCGGAATCACTAACCTAGTAGAGCACCATATAGATACCAATCCAGGGGTGGTCATAAAACAGAAACCCTACAGAATACCAGCGGCTCGTAGGACAGCTGTGTCTGAGCAAATACAGAATATGATACGAATGGGGGTGATCAGACCATCCCAAAGCGAGTAGTCGTCACCCATTGTACTAGTTCCAAAGCCAGACGGGTCCATTCGTTTTTGTATTGATTTTAGACAAATCAATGCCATATTCAGACTAGATGCCTATCCCTTGCCCCGGGTAGACGAGTTGATCGAAAAGCTAGGAGATACCCGATACATCACCACCTTAGATCTAACCAAAGGTTATTGGCAGGTGCCCCTACGAGGTAGTGATCAAGAAAAGACCGCATTTGCCACTCCCGATGGTCTTTTCGAGTTTACTGCCCTGCCCTTTGGTCTGCATGAAGCCCCTGCAACTTTCCAGCGCCTGATGAACAAGGTCCTGACATCTCATTAGTCCTACTCTTCTGCCTAACTAGATGATATTGTGATTTTCAGTTCCACCTGGCAAGAGCATTTAGATCACTGTCGTCAGGTAGTGAAAGAGCGGAAGACCGCAGGCCTACATATCAATGCGGGTAAGTCGTGTGTGGGTTTCCATCGAGTAAAATATCTAGGATACTTGCTAGGAAACGGCTGCATCGAGCCCCAGAGTGAGAAAATTAAAGCAATAATCGAAACACCTATTCCTACCACAAAAAAAGAGGTCAGGGCCTTTCTGGGACTCCTGGGATATTATCGCCGGTTTATACCCCAGTATTCGGAGATAGCAACCCCCTTAACTGCTCAGCTAAAGAAAAACACACCGGGACACCTTCTATTGCATCCTTCTTCCCTTGTAATTGAGGCAGTTAACAAGCTAAAGAGGGCAATCACTAGTGGTCCAGTACTAACCTCTCCCAACTTTGATTTGCCATTTATCCTGCAAACCGATGCCACAGACATGGGCATAGAAGCCATCTTGTCCCAGTTGACATCAGACGGCACTGAGAAGCCAATCTTTTCATTAGCCGGAAACTGTTTCCACACGAAAGAAACTATCTGGTCATTGAAAAAGAATGTTTAGCGGTCAAATGGGCCATAGAAAAATTACAGTACTACCTGGAGGGTAAAAGGTTCCAACTATACACCGACCATGCTCCGTTAGTCTGGTTAAGCAGGAACAAGGGCAATAATCCCCAGATCATGCGGTGGTTTTTGTCTCTTCAGCCTTATGCTTTTGACATCCGTCACAGAAAGGGGTCTGAGAATTCTATTACAGGACCGGAGGCTTCAGATTATGCTTCTCTTTCTTTACTGTATAAAACACAGCAGCCAATAAACATACAGTTTAGTGCACATAAAACTTCAAAGCCCATGATGCTTGGCGTAGCCACGCCCCCTTCAGCACCCATAAGAGCCTAGGTCACACCTCCAGCTTCCTCTTTCTTTGCTGCTCACACAGCAAGAGTTAAGTGCCCAGCCCCTTACCTATGCCTGTGTGCTGTTTTTGAATGCGTTTATAACTAATTGGGGACGATTTGCATGTGTTTTCACCCTTAAAGATTGCAAATGCGCCCCTAGTGCTTAGCGCTTATGTATTATATTAAGTATTGCTGGTTTTCTGTTTATTTGGGGCTTTGTTGACTTTAGCGCGGGCTTCCCCGCTGTGTATTCCCCGCCGGAGGCGGGAGGTTTGGCAGGCGCATCTCGCGCTTGATCGGAGCTCTGCTCCAACTTTCAGAACGTGAGCGCTTAGCGGCGCGAGAGTCAGGGAATGGCCGATTGACGGTCGCGCCTACCTGGGACTTCCATTAGTGCCCTCGTCCGCTGGCAGGCTGCGCGAGGGCTCCCCTAATCGCCCGGACGCCAAGGTGAGCCGCAAACCACACGGCAGGAGCGTGTAGCACAATGCGCACCCATTGGGCTTGTTTCTAGTAGGATTTGGGCGCGCGTTGGGCTACACACGCCGAATGCCGTTTTTTCCCCATTCACACACCGAACATTGATCGGAGTTGGTAGATTTCACGCCTGACTGGCTGTAAGAACAGTCTTTGCCTTGGATTGGAGTGGCACACGCTCCTTGTATTTATATTTTGGCTCTGACGCCCTGCTGGGCTGCAATAATTGATTACAGCATCTGCTGAGGGGGTTTCTAAACTGACTATCATAAAGTTACAGTGTGCTTGGGGCTGACCCCCCCCCCCCCTGACTCCTCTAGTGCCTACCTCTTTGGATTAGGGTGTGTAGTCTCAGTTTTATCGCAATTCATTATGGATGATGGGTATTATTACGATGAGGAGGCGGAGGAAGGACCCTATGAAGGGCAGCATTCTGCTGCAGTGGAGGATAAAATTGTGGAGGCCCTGGATGCATCAGTCCAGGCCTCGGTTAGAAAGTCAGTGGAAAGTGCAGTGCCAGCTACTGTACAACAAGCATTGGCAGCAGCATTGAAGCCGATCACCAAACAGCTCGAGAGCTTCGCTAAGCGCCATGGCTATGCCAAAAACAAGCCCGGTAAAAAGCAGACACTAACTCCGCAGGCAGGTTCCGCAGAACAGTGGCCACACTCTGGCGCTTTGGGCTCTCTTCCGACCCCGTCCAATTCAGATCACGCTTATGCAAGCAGTGGTAAGGCGAAGAGTAAACAGCATTACGTGGACACTGATACCACCGCCACCACTGACACCGATACTACCGACACAGATGAGGAGCAGCCCCCGAAGAGGGCAAAGAAATCTGCCTCTTCGGCTTCAGAGCCTCCTCCTCCCGACACTCCGTTTACTTTCAACCCTTCGGAAATTATGCATCCTCGGTCCAAAGATTGGGTCCCGGCCCCGGCTGTGACACAGTATCTAGAGGAGAATCTAAGGAAAGGGTTCGATAAGGAGGTCCGGAACAGACTGCGGTCTGAGTGTCCCCGTCCTGATCTTCCCCACAGGGTTGCTGAGATCCCAGAGATCGAGGCCAGCATGCTGACGTTCCTAAAGAAGTTTGCCAAGGACCCCAAGAAAGGTTTGGATCGTGCCTGGAGGGGATGCCAGGATAAGATGCTAGATGTGGTGGGACCCCTAGCCAAGATCTTAGAAATGGCTTTGCATGCCAAAGAGACCAACGTCATTATAGATCCGGATATTCTGGCGGGTTGGACCCAGCGCGCAATCTGTCTCCTCGGTAATGCTAACTGCGCAGTGTCATCGGAGCGGCGCAAGTCGCTGTTAATGAGAATGGATTCGAATTTGACTGAGTTAGCTACAGCTGAGCCGGGTCCCCTAGCTGAGGGCAATCTCTTTGGAGATCAATTTGTGAAGGACGTTTCAAAATACGTGGGAACCTTCACTTCCCTGGACAAGGCCCAATCAGGCATCAAGCGGGCCCTGCAGAATAACCTTTTTAATAGGGCCGGACGAGGCAGGGGACGCTCGCCAGGCTGTTTCGGCAATCAAGGTCCCCCCAGAGGTGATTTCGGAAGAGGTCGAGGTGATTGGGACTCGACAAGAGGAGGTACCTTCTATCCGCAACGTCGCAGATACTCCAGAAACAAATATCATGGAGGCGGCAACAGGGCAGGCTTCCACGCCCAGAACAATTCAGGTGAGCGCTCTGGATTGCTTTTGCATGCCTTTGGGGGGTCGCACAATGTTTTTCTTACACAATTGGAGTCTCCTGACTCAAGATGCATGGGTCCTCCAGACCATTCAGGGGTTTCACCTAGTATTCTATCAGACTCCCACACAGAGGGTGGCCCCGAGGGCTCTTCATTTTACCCGACCAGAGGCGAGTTCTATTGACAGCGAAATAGAAGAATTGCTTCTCAAACGCGCCATAGCAAGGTGCGAGTACAACCCGCACGGGTTTTGCAGCAATATCTTCCTTGTACAGAAAAGGGGCGGAGGTCACAGGCTTGTGTTGAACTTGAAAGATTTCAATTACTTCCTAGTCTACAACCATTTCAAGATGGAGGGGATCCATCTGTTAACAGATCTTTTACAGTCAGGGGATTGGATGGTGTGTTTAGACCTGAAAGATGCTTATCTTTCCATCCCCATCTATCGTCCTCACTGTCGTTTCCTTCAGTTTCAGTGGAGAGGACGTTGGTTCGAATATTCGGCCCTTCCTTTCGGGTTTTCCTCGGCTCCTTGGTGTTTCACCAAGGTGATGAAGCCGGTGGTGGTGCACCTGAGAGAACAGGGGGTGCGTCTCATTATTTACCTAGACGACATTCTAATTTTAGCTCACAGTCCGGAGCTGGTGTTGAGGCATCTTCAGATGACCATATCCCTACTCCAGAATCTAGGATTTGTAATAAACAAAGACAAATCTGCCCTAATTCCGTCACAGGAGATGGACTTTCTGGGTTTTGTGATCAACTCGCGGATAGCGGAGTTGAGTATGCCGAAGTCGAAGTTGAAGGACTTGAAGAAAGAGATCATATCTCTTTTGAGCAAACCGGTGACCTCACTCAGGTCGGTTGCCAGAGTAGTAGGGTTGTTGGCCTCGTCAGTGCAAGCGATTTTTCCAGGTCCACTACACTACAGGGCTCTGCAGAGACTCAAAATCCAGCACCTTCAGAGAGGGCTGGCCTACTCGGACTTGATCCCGCTGACTCAGGAAGTGCGGGACGAGATGCAATGGTGGCTAAACAACGTGGAGGCGTGGAACGGCAGGGCCATCTTCGGCTCCGTGCCGGAAGTGGTCATAGAACCAGACGCCAGCCTTTGGGGCTGGGGCGCACGTTGTGGCGAAGTTTCCACAGGAGGAAGATGGTCGCAAGAAGAACTAAAGTTGCACATAAATTGTCTGGAGCTCCTAGCGGGCTCCTTCGCGATCAAGACGCTCTCACCCCAGATAAGCTTGTGTTGCATCCTCCTTCGGATGGACAACGTGTCTGCGGTTCGATATATAAACAAGCTGGGGGGGACGAGATAATCCATGCTGGTGCAGATAGCCAAGGATTTTTGGCATTATTGTCTCAGTCATCAGATCTCGGTAATTGCGGAGTACATTCCGGGGCGGTCCAATGTAATAGCGGACTGGAACTCGAGACATCTTCGGGATTACAGCGATTGGCAGCTGCTTCCCAAGATATTCACTTGGTTACAGGACCTATGGGGTCCGTGCCAGAGGGACCTGTTTGCGTCCAGGCTGAACCGTCAACTTCCAAGGTTTTTCAGCTGGAGGCCGGATCCAGCAGCGGAGGCAACGGATGCATTTTTGCAGGTCTGGTCGGGGCGGTGAACTATGCGTTCCCCCCCTTTCTATTGATTCCACGAGTGGCCTCTCACATTGTCAAGCAGAAGGCCGAGGTAATTCTAGTGACACCTCTGTGGCAGTCGCAACCATGGTTCCCGATGTTGTTAGGGATGTGTTGCGACCTCCCCAGGAGACTTCCATGGTCGGAGTCGCTATTGCTGGGACCAGCGCGGGAGCAGCACCCGCTAATTATGTCTCAGAGCCTCACGCTGATGGCATGGAGGCTTTCAGTCAACAGTGGTACTTGCCTGGTGTTTCGGGAACGGCTAGCGATTTCATTAAGCAAGCCTGGGCTCCCTCCACGAGAAAAAGGTACTCTTCAGCCTGGAAGAGTTGGTTATGTTGGTGCGTGGAACGGGATCTGGATCCCGTGGGGGCAGGACTTTCTCACGTAGTCAATTTCTTGTCGGACTAAGCGACTAGCGGTTTGGTCTACAGATCCGTGAACAATTTCCGGTCGGCCATTTCGGCGGGACACGCCCACATTAACGGGAAACCGGTGGGCATGCATCCCTTGGTTTGTAAGTTCCTTAAGGGCATACGGGTAGCGAACCCTCCCAAGCCAAAATATTCTGGGCTTTGGGATGTCTCTTCAGTTATTAAATTTCTGGACGACTGGCCATCTAACGACTTGCTTTCTAGGAAGCAGTTGTCAGCAAAGTTAGCAATGCTGTTATGTTTGTCAGCATGCAGGAGATCATCGGACGTTCGTGCCTTGGATATTGCAGGTAGAGTATTTACTCCGGAGGGAGTTTCTTTTACTATTACAGGTCGCAAAAAAACACTTTCTAGACACATTGAGTATAACGCCTTTCCTAGTAATCCAAAATTATGTGTGGTCCAATGCTTGAAATCATACGAGGAGTGTACTCGTACAGTAAGGCCCTCGGGGGTCACGCAGCTTTTGATAGCTGTGCAAAAGCCATTTAAACCTGTGTCCTTGGCTACTATAGCGAGATGGCTGAAATTTATCATGAAGGAGTCTGGTATTGATGTTCAATTGTTCGGGGCGCACTCGGTGCGAGGTGCCATGGCTTCAAAATCGTATCTGTTGAGGGCTAATATTCAAGATATAATGCATTGTGCAGATTGGTCGTCTGAATCGACATTCAAACAGTTTTATTATAAGCCGGTGGGAGACATTACTTCTGTGGTATTTAATACAGCTTTGAACTAGCATAATCTGAAGCCTCCGGTCCTGTAATAGAATAAAAAATTAGCTAGCATTCGCGCCAAGAATTTTCAATTCTATTAAGGACACGGAGGCGAGGATTATCCCACCCGGCTATGTTCAATGTATGATCATGCTTGCCCACCCGTTGTATTATGACTACTCTGTTATTTACAGCAGTTACGGGTTTTTTATTTCGTTTTTTCCAGGCAATGACAAGAACAAAGAGTAAGAAGTCTTCCGTTGAAGAATGATGTTGGAACAAGGTTCCGGTTATTCCATGTTGGAGAAGTTTATAGACTGTTTATGGTTCATGGACTTGTGCAGTTCGCGCAAAGAAAGAGGAAGCTGGAGGTGTGACCTAGGCTCTTATGGGTGCTGAAGGGGGCGTGGCTACGCCAAGCATCATGGACTTTGAAGTTTTATTTGCACTAAACTGTATGTTTATTGGCTGCTGTGTTTTATACAGTAAAAAAAGAGAAGCATAATCCTCGCCTCCATGTCCTTAATAGAATTGAAAATTCTTGGCGCGAATGCTAGCTAATTTTTGACTCTGACGCGGACTTCCTCTCCCGAATACCCTACATCCCCGAACGGGACTACTCAAGGGGGAGGGTGTGTCAGGATTATACCTCATCTGACCCCGTGAAACAGGCCAGAGACTTGTCCATGTTAAACGCCTCTGCTTCTTCACAGCTCGGGGACAGAGACTAGGAGGAACCCGGCACCAAAGACATCCCCGGCTTCTGGCCCTTTAACCCCGAGGCCGGCCCTCTAGCAAACCCCGCCCCTGAAGACGTGCAGGCGGATAAATGGTCCGATTTAAGGAGCAAGCCGCCCCATCAGGAAGTCGTCGACCAGGAACTGAGAGGAGCCGGTGTTCGATTGCTAACGGAGGAGATTCCAGGAAGAATCCACGAAGCTGACACCGATCCCGACCAGAAGAGGACAACCCCGGACCCCAGAGGTTCTGCTTCTGTTTGCGCTGTCGGTGGACCGCAGAGGACGACCCAGAAGCCAGGAGGCTTTCACCACGCATCGCCCAGCCATGTTCCTGGAGGTTCGTGGCTGAAACAGGTGCGTGACCGGCTACGGGGTTCTAGGGAAAGGGTGGCGGAATCCCCGCAGGCCAATAGTTGAGCAGGGTGGGTTGCTTCCCGTGAGCTAATGGCACTAACTGAAATCCCGTTCCAGGTGTTGCTGACCCTCGAACCCCCTCACAGCCCTAGAATGCGGTGATCCTTCACACCCCTTCCTGGATGCTTCCAACCCCCAGGACTTGCCAGTAAGGCTTTGTTTCTTTTCCTTTTTTTACATGCCCCACTGCGAGGAGGAGTCCGTGGAAGAAAACGCGACCCAGATCCTTGGAGAGGCCGAACAACCCCTAGAAGGGAATTCCGGACCGGCTGAATACTCCGATACAATTATTATTTTGTTTTGAGCTTTATTCCCCAAAAACTGCTTAAGAAAATAAAAAAGGAAACTTGAGTTAAAACTGCACCTCTGTCTCCCTGCCTTCTATCACCCGTTAACAGTAGTTATCAATCTACATCACAATCCTCATAAACACCTCCTTCGCTCCAGCTTAGATACCAGCATGTCGGGGAAAAATCGGGGAAAAATCCAGTGCTTTGGTCAGGGCTCACGGAGCGAAGCTTCTTGCGACCGTTCACATGGACGCCATCTTGCCACTCTCCACACCCATGCTGATTTGATTTTCTAAAAGACTTTGTTCTCCCAATATAAACTCTTAAGCATCTTCTGACATCCAACGTGTGAAGGGATCCTTCCGCTATAGAAGTTGGATCTTGGAAGCACGTAAGTAGTACAATAGGTTCGTTTAGGTGGAATGACGTCGGAACTTTTGGAATGAAGTTTGGATTCGTTCTCAGCACTACTTTGTTTTTCTTGAACTGCATAAAAGTCTCATATATTGAAAAAGCTTGTATCTCACGGACTCTTCTAGTTGATGTCAGAGCCAGAGTAGAGCTACTTTCCATGACACAAACTTCAAAGCAGCTTTACGAATGAGTTCGAAAGGTGGCTTCATCATCTGTGCAAGGACTGTGGTAAGCGGCCAAGGCACTGCTGGGCGTTTTATTGGAGGGAAAACCCTGTCAGACCAGTGAGAAGGCTGCCCCGGCCTTCTGCGTTATCTTGAGATCGCTGCAAGATGCACCTTCAGTGATGAATGGGCTAATGGCTAAATACTGTAGGATTTGATCTGGAGTTGAAAACAAAGGGTGTAGAGAGTGATCCAAACTCCACTGGCAAAACCTTTTCCACTTTGCTGCATAAGTTTTATTGTTGGAAAATGCTCTTGAGTGAGTCAGAATATCACGACATTCCTGAGGAATATTCAAGGATTGGAATTCATGGTCATGAGTGTGAGAAGTTGGCCTGATATGCAGTGCTCACTATTCTAGTGATCACTATGTATCAGTCCAAACAACCCTTATTGATGATTGGTTGTAAGTCAACCGTAGACCAGCTATCCTAGTAGCATGGACAAGAGCAGTCTTTAGGCTAGACTCTAGAGGGCGTGCTAAGCCAGATGTTATACCATCACATATACCCCTTCAACACCAAGTGAAAGGACACCACACAAGTTGTTATGAAAATAAAAGGATATTTATTTAGAACACAACAACCCTGGACTCTTTATGAGGACAGGGTGCTAAGCACAATACAAAGCTCTTACGAAAATACTCAAAATCGCACAATTTACACAAATGCCCGAGGGGCACGAAAAACCATATACTCGAAAAGTGGAATGCGAAATTACTAGCAGATAAGTACTATTCTAATAGACTTTAGGATCGCTAGGACTGGACTACTGAACCTTCAGATTACTAGCAGGAGGCCTAGGTAGATCGGGTGCAGAGTGTGCAACGTCACGCGGAATGCGGGACAAAGTCTATGGATGCTAGATTTCGTAAAGTTAGTGTTATCGGACGAAGCCGACTAGGTAGAGCTGAAACGAAAAAGGATCTGGACACTTAGATAGTTAAGCTATGCTGGAGCACCGAAATGCTCAGGTTACCTAGCCCAGGGGCTGCGGATGCATAGGTCTGAAAAGACGTCGGGAATCCTCGTTGCAGTCTATGGAGCCTGAAAGAAGAAGTTGCTGGCAGGCGACCAGTGATGAAGTTCGAAGTGATCCAAGCCTGGATCGAAGATGGAACACCTGTAAGCAGAGGGGACCAAGTTCTGAATCACTAGCCAGTGATTAGATGGGCACCAGGATGGCACCGGATGGAGTCACCTCGACCAGGTGAGTGGGCGACGCTGGGCTCTGCAGTCTCACGGACCAGGAGGCGTTGTCGGCGACCAGGATGGAGGTGCGAGCTGTCCCACAAAGGTATCTGCTGTCGACATCGCTGGACCCAGGATTGGGGCAACAAGTCTTGGCAAATGCAAGCCCACGCGGTGGACTTAAAATGGCGTCTGGAGTGGACCAGGAGAGTCCGGGGTGCTCCTCTGTTGGAGGGGAGCAAGGGCCAGTCTGGAGCAACCAGACCAGCAGTGTTGTCGTCGTGGTGCGTCGTCAAGAGGGCCACAAGCCAGCAGGCAAGAAGCCGGACAACGCGGTGAGCAGCAAAGAGCAGAAGGGCCCCACACAGATCTGGTGGATGCTGGGGGGCTGGACTTCGGTGCTGGAGCTGCTCAGGGTTAGGGCTTCTTGAACCCCAAAGCACTCACTCGAGGATCCCTCGGCGGTCGTGCTGGATAAGCGTCGTGCAGTTCTGAAGATGGCCGGTCCCTCGAGGTCTCGTCACACCCACGGATCTCAGCTGGGCTGATGATGTAGGTAGAGGTCAGAGGAGCCAGGGAAGCCGGGTCTCGTCGTGCTGGTCGGTCGGATTCCGGAGGAAGGACGTGCAGCAAATCGCAGTGTTCTTTAGATGGTGCCTGCGGGTGCAGGGTGACTACTCCTTAGTCACAAGGGAGAAATCTTGAGAAGAAGTCGAGAGTTCCTTTCGTAGAAAGTAGTTTCAGGATTCAAAGATGATCTAATTTGGAAGGGTCCCCGCTCCCACCTTTATACTAAAGAAAGGGGCTGGTACGGGACTAGGTCCTGCCCATGGGTGGGACCAGGATGGTTACACCCCTCTACCATGCCAGACTTTCCCCAGCTCAGGGGCTGGTGTGCCCCTGGAACTGGTTCAAGCCGGCCTATGCACAGTGAGCACCGGGGTGCCACTTGCAGTCACCTTCCTATTCATCCCTGCCTACCCAGGATACACAAAACCCTGTCTGGGATGGTGCTAGCACCGCCCCTGACAGGAAACCCTTTGTCCAAGCTCTCCTCGCTGGAAGGACTCCCAGCAGCAGGAGGTCAGACTTGTGTCTGTGATGGCAGCATACATTTTGTGATGCTGAGGCTCGAGTTAACTTTAACCGGGGTTCACAGTTACATACATGTCGTGTCCCTCTAGAAGGGCGGAATGCTAACCCCGTCGCCAGAATTGGTGAGGGGTTAGTATTCCAATTCGTATGACACCTTACTCAACATGTTTTGATAAAGCGATACCAGAGTTGGCATATAACCGCGAGGATTATAATGCACTTGAGTATATGGTATGCGTTATCATGGAACAGCTATTAGGACTTGGTTCCACAAGCTGCAAACGGGCTCAGCTCATGCCAGAGCACCATCTCACATGATTCCAAGCACTCTGCCTTCAGGATTGTTAAGGCCTGCCATAGGAGTGACTGATAGGAATCTATGTGTCCATTTTAGGGTTAGATATAGGTATACTATATCTATAGCAAAGGGTGATTACACCACCTTGCCCCAGCTGTCGTGCAGCCAGTTGTGTCAGATTTAGATGGCCAGCCAGGGGTGGCATAATACATGCTGCAGCCCCTGGTAGGCCCTGGGTACACCTATGCCCTGAGTTACAGGGTCTGATAAGGTGACTCAGTATCCAATTAGATATGTACCTAAGGTACATGGAATCCATTTTACAGAGAGAGCAGTAGGCCTGGGGCCCTGAATAGCAGGGTCCCAGGTCAACTAAGTCGGAAAACCAGCAAAACACCAGGCAAAAAGTTGGGGGCAACCATAGTCAGGTATCCACCCTCCTACAATGAGGTTTCAAGCTGATAAATTTAGTGGGCTTATTTGAGGATGCACCACTTTTCCCTTGTTCATCGATATTAGATTGTGCACCTGCGGAAATGGAACACAAAGGCATACAGACATTTGTAGAAGCTCTGTGAACCAGAACTGTCTTAGCCATGCCGGAGCTGTGAGTATCAGGTGGCACGGTTCCAATTTCATTTTCCTCAGCAGCTTTGGAATTAGAGGGAATGGGGGAAATTCATAATCAAACATTCCCGTCCATCGTAGCTGAAGAGTGTTCCCCCATGAGGCTTTTTGAGGGAATCTGCTTGCAAACCTTTTGCATTTCTTGTTGTCTCGAGTGGCAAAAAGATCTAACCCTGGAGTTCCGCATAAGTGGAATATCGGGAGAAGCCTATGCTGGTCTAGCTCCCATCAGTGGCATAGGCTTGTTGATCTGCTTAAGGAATCTGCCCACGTGTTGGGAATTCCTGGGACATGCTGAAACTGTAGAGTGATATTGTGCTTTATAAGACACTGCCAGATTCCTTGAGCTTGTGTTGATAAAGTTTTCAACCTTGTTCCCCCTTCCTTTAGAAGATAAAATATAGTGGTCGTGTTGTCCGTTCTGACAAGGACTGGGGAATTGTGAATTCTGGGGAGAAAAGCCTGAAGACCTAAAGAACAAGTTACCTAACTTCGGTAACAATATATCTGTAAGAAACATAAGTTAGTGACAGAATTCTTACCTTAGAATAACCCCCAGGCGTCAGACTCGATCCTGAAAGCTTTTATCAGTAGTAACCCTGCGCGTCGATAGGTGCTGTTGCACAGCTCTGCGTACGTCACTGGCGTTGTAGTCGCCGAGATGACGTCGCTGGAGCTACTTAGACGCGCCAACGCGCACGGATGTCAGTTCTGTACACTACTTTCCGCGACAGGAACGCAGAGCTATGCAAGATACTGACCACTGGTGCATTGAAACTAGGGCCCTGAAAGGGATGACCGTAACCCTAAAAATCATTTCGCAGAACGGGGAGGATGGGTGGGGTGGTAAGGAAGCTATCACTAACTAATGTTTCTTACAGATATATCGTTACTGACGGTAAGTAACTGGTTCATCTGAAAGAAACACGTTAGTGATAGATTCCTTATCTTAGAATAGATACCCCAGCAATACCAACCCCGGTGGTGGGTCTGCAAACAAAGTTCACCCCAGAACGTCATGGAGAACAGAACAGCCAAAGAAGCAGTCTCTCAGGACTTGACAGTAAAGGCAATAATGCTTAGTAAAATTGTGCAGTGAGGCCCACATGGCTGCCTGACAGATGTCTTGCAGGGGGACACCACGTCCCAATGCAGTAGTAGCTGCTGTAGTCCTGGTAGAATGGACATGCAACGCTGTCGAAGGTTCCTTTTTAGCCAGGGAATAACAGGCCTTGATACACAAGACAACCCAGCAGGAGATAGTCCTTTTGTGTACAGCCCGGCATTTCTTGGTGCCCACGTAGCCAACAAAGAGCTGGTCATCCACCAGGAACTGTTGTGGGCGATTCAGATAAAAGGAGAGCGCACGTTTTGGGTCCAGATGGTGGAGCCTCTCTTCCTCTCTGGAAGGGTGCGGAGGCAGAAAGAAAGTGGGCAAGATGATAGTTTGCCCGATGTGGAAGGCAGTGACAACCTTTGGCAAGAAGGAAGGACGAGTGCGAAGCACAACCTTGTCCGGATGGCCCGACACAAAAAGGAGGCTTACAGGAAAGAGCCTGGAGCTCACTCACGCGCCAAGCAGATGTGATGGCAACCAGAAAAGCAGTCTTCAAAGTCAATAAACGAAGAGGAAAGTTGTGAAGCAGCTCCAATGGCGCGCACATCAAATAGGTAAGAACCAGATTCAAGTCCCACTGAGGCAAAGTAAACGGAATAGGAGGGAAAAGGTAAGTAATGCCTTTGAGAAATCTACTTAAAACAGGGGACTTGAAAAGAGAGGGCTGATCAGGGAGCCTGAGAAAGGTTGAAATTGCAGAAAGATAGCCCTTAATAGTGCCCAGAGCAGAGCCCTGCTGGGCCAGAGAAAGAAGGAACAAAAGGACCTCTGAAAGAGGGGCAGAAAGGGGATCCACAGCATTTGCTGTGCACTATGCCACAATTTTCTCCCACCTGCAGGCGCATACGGTTTTGGTTATGGGACGCCTGGATGCCAGAATGACATCACAGACTTCAAGAGGCAAGTCAAAAGGAATCAACTGTCACCGCTCAATCTCCACGCATGTAGGTGGAGGCTGGACAGGTTCGGGTGGAAGAACGTCCCCTGCTGCTGCGATAAAAGATCCTCCCGAAGAGGCAGTCGGATGGGGGATCCATGCTCATACTGAGTAGCTTGGGATACCAAACTCTTCGAGCCTAGTTTGGAGCTACAAGAATGACTTCGGCCCGGTCGCTCACTCTGGGTAGAAGTGGTATAGGCGGAAAAGTGTACAATAGACCGCAGCTCCACTCATTACGAAAAGCGTCGCAGAGCGAGTGCTCCTTTGGAAATTCCAACGCGCAGAAGTGATGACATTGCGCGCTCTCTTCGGTGGCGAATAGATCTAACCAAACTCTCCCCATTGTTTAAAGAGACCTTGCGCCACATCCGAGTGAAGACGCCATTCGTAATCCATCATGCACCTGTGGATGAGTTCTTCCGCCCTGGCGTTCAAAGAGCCTGCCAGGTGTTGAACCGTCAAGGAAATGCCTTGACGTTCCAGCCATGTCCAGAGGAGCAGAGCCTCCTGACATAGGGTCCACGACTCCACCCCGCCTTGTTTGTTGCAATACCACATGGCGGTGGTGTTGTCATGAACACCTGCACAACTCTCCCTTTGACAATGGGAAGGAATACTTTCAGCGCAGGTAGGATCACCCAGAGCTCCAGAAGGTTGATATGGAGCCTGAACTCCGCTGAAGACCAGAGGCCTCTGATCTCCGCCTTTTCCATGTGGCCACCCCATCCCAGGAGGGACGCATCCGTCACCACTGTGTGCTCCAGTTGGGGAAGGGAGAGGGATCTGCCGCTGACCCAACGCTGGTTCATGAGCCACCACAGGAACAATTGGAGGGCAGTGCCCTCCGAGATCTGGACGTACTTGGACAGGTCCCCTTGATGCTGTGCCCACTGGAACTTCAGGTCCCAATGCAGAGCCCGCATATACCATCTGGCATGATTGGTCAGCAGGATGCAGGAGGTCATGAGGCCCAGCAGCCTCAAGGTCATCCTGACCGAAACCCAGGACATGGGCAGAAAGATCGGAATCATAGCCCGAATGTCCCGGACTCGCTGTTTGGAAGGATAAACCCGAAACTGCGCCGTGTTCAGAACTGCTCTGATGAAGAGGGACTTCTGAGAGGGAATCAGGTGCGACTTCGGCACGTTAATGGAGAACCCCAGCAAATGCAGGAGATCGGCCGTAGTCTGGAGGTGGGAGACGACTGCCTGGGGCGAGCCCTCCTTCAACAGCCAGTCGTCAAGATAGGGGAAGACTGAAACCCCCGATCTGCAAAGATGAGCTGTGACCACCGCCATCACTTCTATGAAGACCCGAGAGGCGCTTGTAAGGCCGAAAGGAAGCTCGATGAACTGAAAGTGCTTGTGGCCTACCGTGAACCGCAGGTAATGCTGGTGGGCCGGCAGAACGGGGATATGAAAGTAAGCATCCTGCAAGTCCAACGCTACCATCCAGTCTTGCAGGTCTAGGGCAGAGAAGACCTGAGCTAGTGTGAGCATCTTGAACTTCTCCTTCCGGAGGAAGCGAGTGACGTTCCGAAGGTCTAAAATAGGACGTAGCCCCTTGTCCTTTTTCGGAACCAGGAAGTAGTGGGAGTAGCAACCACGACCTACTTTTGGCATCGGAACGCGCTCGATGGCCCCCTTGGCCTAGATGGCCACAACTTCCTGCTGGAGAAGTGCCAAGTGATCCCCAGACATGAGGTGGTACTGAGGTAGCATGGCTGGAGGGGTAGCCTTGAAGGGGAAGGAGTAACCCCGTTGGATTATCTGCAGAACCCACTTGTCCGAAGTGATGGTGCACCAGTGGGGGAGGTGATGATGAATCCTGCCACCCACAGGCATGCGGCGGGCTTGAACACCGGACTAGGAAGGTTTGGAGGCGGTGGCTGCAGAGGAGGTGGTGACTGACCCGCCCGCTGGCCCCATGACCCACCTCTGTGGGTTCCACGTCCGCGCTGAGACTGTTGCTGCGCAAGCCTGTGTCTCTGAAACAAACGTGTTTGGGCGCCCCTTCCTTGGACACGAAAAGAGCAAAAAGCAGAATGAGTGCGTGTGGCTGAAAGGGCCAAGGGCTTGGCTGTAGCACGAGAGTCCTTAAAACGCTCCCACGCACTGTCGCCAAAAAGGTGAGTGCCATCAAAGGGCATGTCCATCAGAGTGTTCTGGGCATCCCCAGAGAGGCGTTGTGGCACAGCGCCACTGTCGAGGAAATTGCTTTGCCCAGCAAGTCGTCGGTGTCAAGGCCACAACGAATCGTGAACTTGGCTGCATCTCTCCCCTCAGCAATAGCTTGGGAGAGCACCGCCCAGGCCTTCTCCAGACACTGAGGTAGCACCTGGGCAACCGTGTCCTATATAGAATGGAAATAACAGCCCAAGAGGCATGCAGTGTTCACAGACTGCAGGCATGAACTTGCAGGAGTAAAAATTATCTTCCCAAATTGTTCCAGTTTCTTGGATTCCCTGTCCGGAGGTGCGTAAGGGAATGCGCTTGGGTACGCAGAGGCTTGGACAACCAAGCTCTCAGGGGTAGGGTGTTGGGAGAAGTAAATGGGTTCGCCCAGGGCTGGGTGATGGCGTCGGGTCACTTTCTTATCCATAGGAGCCCCTGTATTGGGCCTGGACCAAGTGCCCAAAAGAAAATCCGAAAGTGCATCATTAAAGGGTAGAATTGGCTCTGCAGATGAAGACGCCGGCCGAAGCACTTCTGTCACGAGGTTAGTCCTGACGCCCACCATAGAGAGCTTGAGGTGGAGAGCCTCGCTTACCCTACGCAATACCACAGAATATGTACCACTCTCCTCCGTAGCCACGGTAGGCGGAGATAGTGTGCCAGGTTCTGGAGTAAATTCCAGGTCACCTGCATCCTCCATTTCCTCTTCCCAGTCCGGGTCTAACTCGCACTGGGAAGCGAGAGGGTCCTCAGACACTTCCCAGTCCTCCCCGTCCTCCACAACCTGCTGGGTAGGTGGAAAAGAAAGAGATTGATTGAAGAAAGGGATAGAAATCCCCCATCGTTGTCGGGATCGATTGACACCATTCCGGCACCGTCCCCACGTTGGGGTGGAAACGAGGGACGGTGTCGGTCAGGAAGACGGCTGACGCCGCCGGTGGCGCCATCAACGTCGATGTCAGTGGAGGTCGTACCAGGCCAACCTCCCCGACCGGTCTCTCGACCTCCCATGGAACTGGGACCTAGAACGGCGCGGAGTAACTTTCGGGACCGCTCCCGCAAAGTTTTCGGAGCCGGAGCCCCACATTCGGCACACGACTGAGTCGTGGCCGTGCTCCAGATAGTAGAGACACTCGCGGTGCAGGTCAGTCACCAACATTGTGCAGGGACAAGCCGCGCAAGATTTAAAACCAGGCATCCCTACACACCAGGAGTCAAAGACTCAAAAAAGAACAGAGACAAAAGTCCCCAAAAAGTCAGTCATAATTTGACTGGGGGTACCGCTCTCTCCGGATCTGTGCTTGCTGGCACGGAAAAAGAAAGAACGGACGTCAGCGCGCTTGGGCGCATCGAAGTAGCTCCAGTGATGTCATCTCAGCAACGACTCCAATGACGTACGCGGAGCCGTGTGTCGACGCCTACTGACGCACAGGGGTACTGCTGACGAAAGCTTTTTGGATCCAGTTTGACGCCTGGGGGTTATTCTAAGGTAAGGAATCTATCACTAATGTGTTTCTCTCAGATAACACAGCTTTTAGTTCCAGCCAACTGATGTGCATCTTCGCTTCTTGCCAGTCTCAATGACCTTGTATTTCCAGGTCCTGCAAATGCGCTCCTCATCCCTGCAAGGATGCATCCGTTATCATTATGTAACTGGGTGGTTGAGGTTCAAAGTGTAGGCCTGCAGAAAGATTTTTTCTTATCTCCCACCATGACAGAGCTTTCTATATTAGTGGATTGACAACGACTAGATCTTCGAAAGATCCTTGAACCTGAACACATTGTAGATCAAGAAGTTCCTGAAGTGGCCTCATTAGAAGCGGACAGTTTGAAATTAATTGAATGCCGGATGGGAGAATTCCCGGCATGGACTTGTACTTGTCACTGAAACGGACTCTCTTTTTTGAATCAGAGAATTCAGCTTTAACATTTTCTAAATGCGATCTTCTGACAGATACGCCTTTGCTTCTCTTGTGTTCAATACTGCCCCTAAACACTAGAGTTTGTGACGGTATCCGAGAGGATTTTTCCACATTTATTTTTAGACCTAGGGTCACGAATAGTCTGCGGCAGCTTTTAATGAGTCCTGAGTGCAATGATACATCGGACCTTTTATCAGCCAGTCGTCTAGATATGGGTAGACCAGGTGTCCTTGTTGTCTCAAATATGCTGCCACTGGCGCCATGCACTTCGTGAACACTCTTGGTGCGGAACGGAGACCAAAGAGCAACACTTTGAACTGGTAGTGGCACCTCGCCACCTTGAATCTCAGATACAGTCGGTGTTTGACATGTATTGGAACATGGAAGTATGCGTCTAATAGATCTATAGATGTCATATAATCTCCTCTGTTCAGCATTAGAAGAATCTCTTGCAGCCATAACATTCTGAAGAGTATCTTTTTGATATACTTGTTTAAACCTCTTCGATCCATCAACTGCCTCCATTTGGTGCTTTGTGTTTTCTTTATTATGAAAAAAAGCAAGTAGAATCCTTTCCCTCGATGATTATGAGGAACCTCCTCTATTGCCCCTTATATAAGGTGATTCAAAATATCTTTCTTTAGTAAGGTTAAGTGTTGATGTTTCTTGGGAATGGGAGGTCGGGCCGGTGGTTTTTGAATGAACTCTAAGGTGCGACCATGATGTATAATGTCCAACACCCATTTGTCTGATATTATTGACAGCCACTGTTGGCAAAACAGAGAGGTAGTGGTTCTGATGAGGTTTGTTTTCTGACAAAGTGGTTGGTGCCCTGTGAATGCCACTGTCACCTACCCTGTCCTGTGATTTTCCTCTCGCTGGTGTCTTTCTTCTATTCGCCTGTTGATGGTAACGTGCATTGGTCGATCGAAACTGTTGTTGATTAGGATATAGTCGATACCCTTGTTGTTGGTAGGGCTCGTACCTATACGATTGAAACGACTGCCTTTGTTGGTAATGGCCTCTTGCTCCTCTACCAAGAAAGGTCTGAAACATTTGCTGTTGAAGGATCCCTAAAGCATGTGCTGTGTCTGTATCAGTCTTAATTCCCTGAAGAGCATCATCCGTGTGTTTACCAAAAAGATTTCCACCATTGAATGGCTTATCAACAATTTTTGCTTGAATTTACGGACAGAAAGAGGTGGCTTTGAGCAAACCCTGTCTGCGAAGTGCCACCACCCCTGCCATCTGCCTAAAAGCCACTGATGAAATGTCTATGGCTATGTCGCTTATTTCAGAGACTGCACTAGCCCCATCTTGAAGAATTTGCATAGCCTCTTCCTTCTTATCCTCAGGAAGGTGAGATAGCAAAGGTGCTAAATCAGACCACATTTGTCTGTCATACAGGCTTACTATGGCTACAGCGTTTGATGCTTTGATGCCATAACCGCAAATCTTTTACCTGTTTCATCTAGGTTTCTACCTTCCTTGTCTGGTGAAGCAGAACATGTAACAGCCGGGTTTCTAGAGAATCTCTGCGCTGCTTGCATGACTACTGATTCCGGTCTGGGATGACAGATCAGACATGCCGGAGACGATTCTGGGGCTTTATATTTCTTGTCCATTTTAGGGACTGATGCCGAAATGGAAGCTGGATTTCTCAATTTTTAGGCCTTCCTCCCATATATAGCTCACCAATTGGATGGTCCGAATTGACTTTCTAGCAGAATCTTTGAAATCGTATAAGAAACCGTCTGCCTGTTTCACCGGAAGAGGAAGATCAAACCTTTTGAGGCTTGCTCCAATAACTCGTGGAATCCTCCAATATTTGTATTTGTATTTGTATTTGGGTATTTATAGAGCGCAACTATCGCTCCGGAAGGAGCATCCTGGCGCTGGTTAGATAGTATGCATACAATTACAGAGGTGGAGTTATATGGAGGCCATGACATATTCGTCTGGGAGATTGAAGATCCATGTTTTTAGTTGCTTCCTGAAATGGATTTCTTTAGTCTGGGACCTGAGGTTTTGGGGCATGGAGTTCCATGCTCTAGAGGACAGATAGGTCAGGGTTTTCCCACCTTTTGTTTTTAAGTTGAATTTGGCTAGTTTTAGCAGGTTATTTTTGGAGGATCGTAGGGTCCTCGAGGGGTTGTAGTGGGGGTAACGTTTGGTTAGATATTTGGGGCCTGTGCAGTTGAATGCCCGAAATGCGATGAGTAGGATCTTAAAAAATATCCTTTTGTGCAGAGGCAGCCAATGGAGGGTTCTCAAAGCGGTTGATGCTGAGGACCTCCTGGGAAGTTTTAGTACCAGTCTGGCGGCTGAATGTTGGACACTCTGCAGTTTTTTCAGTGTGGTTTTTTTCACTCCTGCCATTAGCCCATTACAGTAATCTAGGCGGGCGAGGATGAGCGCAACTGCTACTGCCTTTCTTGCGTCAGTTGGTAGGAAATCAAAGAATTTTTTAAGGGATTTTATGATCCCGAAGCAGCTTCCTGACACATTCCTGACGTGTTGGTCGAAAGATAGGTCAGTGTCGAATATGACTCCGAGGTTTCTTGCTGTTGTTACGGTCTGGGGGAGGAGCGGTGGAGTCCTCTGGCCACCATAGGCTAGGACAGAAATTGACATTTTTTCCCCATAGGGAGGATTTCAGTCTTGCTGGCGTTGCATTTGAGGTGGTTTTTTTCCATCCAGTGGAAAACGTCCTTCAGGCAGTTTTTAAGATTTTGTTCAGCATTAGTTGAGTTTTCATCTAGCGGAACTATGAGTTGGGTATCATCGGCATACGATGTCACAGGTATGCCGAATGAATCAATCAGGGAGATGAGAGGGATTAAGTAAACGTTAAAAAGCAGAGGGCTCAAAATGGAGCCCTGTGGTACTCCCGAGCGAATCTTTTTCTCTTCTGAGCTGAAGAGTCCCAGTGTGACGGATTGTGATCTGTCTGTTAGGAAGGATGTTATCCACTCCAGGGCCACGTCGGAGATGCCAATATCTTTTAGTCTGTCCAGTAGTATGGAGTGCGTGATCGTGTCGAACGCTGCTGTGAGGTCCAATAAGATCAGCACTGCGTTCGTTCTCTGGTCCTGTAGTAGTTTTATGGAGTCAGTCAATTCAATCAATGCTGTTTCTGTCGAGTGCTGAGGACGGAAGCCTGATTGTTGGGGATGGAGGATGTTATATGTTTCTAAATGATTTTTTAGTTCTCTGTAGACCATCTGTTCCGTAATTTTTCCCAGTACAGGGAGGAGTGAGATTGGGCGTAGATTGGTAAGGTCTGAGGGGGATTTATTAGACTTTTTCATTAAGGGTTTTACAATCCCTTGTTTCCAGTCCCTAGGAACTACGCCTGTGCTGAGGGAGGCGTTTACAATCTTATTTATAATGGGATTCACCACTTCAATTAGCTGGTGGAGAATTCTAGGGGGACATGAGTCAGAAGGAGCTCCTGACTTCACGGGCTTGGGATAGACTGACCTGTGAGAATGTTTTTAAATTTCCAATTGCTTTTTCTCCTTGTTCCGAGAGGGTAGAGGTCTGAGAGACTTGGTATGGAGGAAAGTCTCTCTGAATTAGGTTGATTTTCTCTTCAAAGAAGTTCGCTATTTGATTGCAGAATTCTTGGGAAGGAGGTATTTCGGGCTGTAGCGCTTTGGGGTGAGTGAAGGTCTTAACTATTGAGAATAGTGTTTTTTGTTTTTGTTTAGCCTCCTTGATGGCTTTGATGTAGAATTCTTTCTTGGCGGTTTTCATGCTGGAATGATAAATCTTCCTTAGCTGGATATAAGAGTTTCTATCCGCAGTGTCGTACGTTTTACGCCAGTTGCGTTCTCCTTTTATTTGCACAGTAGATGGGCTTTGGCTAATTCTGGCGTGAACCAGGGGGCATTTATCTTGCCTCTTTTGTCTGTTTTACTGGCACGTTTAGGTGGGGCGCGTACTTTGATCTCATGCTGTATCCAGTTATGGAAGAGTTTTGAGTCGTGTTCTACGTCACCCGTTAGACTAGGGATCTGTGTCTGAATGATAGGCTTGAGTTTGAAAGTGTCTTCTACCGTTTTCCAGTTGACGTAGTTCTCTGAGAGTGAACTGGATTTGGTTAAGTTCGGAGGCCGCGGGGTTCTGATGAAGAAAGGGATCAGGTTATGGTCTGTCCAGATTTGAGGAACAGGAGATTGGGTTTCTAGAAGGGGAAAGTTGGTACAGACCCAGTCTAGTGTATGTCCGGCTAGATGAGTGGGTTGTTTAACCCTTTGCTGAAGATTGAAAATTTCCAGGGTTTGATGGAAATTTAGTGCCTGGGCGTCAGCTTTGGAGTCGAGGTGTAGATTAAAATCGCCCAAGCGAGTGAAGTGTGGGTATCGGGTTAGGAGCTGACCAAGAGCGTCACTAAGAGTTTCTAAGAATCTGGTTGCAGTGCCTGGGGGGCGGTAGATAAGTCCTCCTGAAAAGGAAGAGGACTCGTTTAGTTTGATAGAAAACCCGAGGCCTTCAGCTCCTTTGAGGGAGTCAAGGGTGAAGGTATGACATTTGAAGAGGTTACGTAGCAACAAGGCTACTCCTCCACCTCTCCCCTTCAGTCTGTCTTGACTGAAAATGGTGTAACCTTGTGGGAGGGCTGTAGCTAGGTCAGGGTTGCTGTTTTCAGTGAGCCATGTTTCAGTTATGAAAAGGCAATCAAGGTCTAACTCCAGGATGAGATCTTTTATGTCTTGGTTATGGTTACACATAGAACGGGCATTGATCAACCCTCCTTTAAAGTGTGGACTGTTGTCCGCCGGGTCGATTTGGGGAACTGTGGCCTTGGACGGGGAGGAGGTCCACCTGCAGAGCCTGCAGCTGAACGGCCCTTTGATGGTATTCATCGTGACCTTACAAGTACAGTTGTTACCTGTGTGTAGGCTTTGAAGAAAGTCGGCCTGGTACCTTACTGTGGGGGGTCCGTGTCCAGAATTTCCTGCGCCTGTCGCGGTCTTGGCGCGGACGGGCGCAGACGGGCTTGCCTTAGGCGCTCCCGCTGCGCTCGTTCGCTGCGCTTCCGGTGTATGCACATTTTAGTATGCAGGGAGAGGAGGAGGGACGGTGGGCGTGGCCTAAAAAGGGGCGTGGCCTGTCTCGTGGCCGGGAATGGCGAGTGTCTTTGGCGGCGCGGCAGCGCTAGGATCCGCTGTGCGTGCCTTAGACAGCAGTCGAAGTGCTCTCACTAGCTTGTGAGTGAAGTTATTAAAGACACAGTAAATCGTGACAATAACAAATAGTAAGTTTTTAAAAAGGTGATGCGCGAGTGCGCCTTCCGGCTTCCGCCTCAGAAGGTTGTTAGCAATCTATCTGGCTTAGTCGCTTGTTTTCAGCGGCTATTTAAGGCGACGGTGGGCGTGGCCTAAAAAGGGGCGATACCTGTCTCGTGGCCGGGAATAGCGTGTGTCTTTGGCGGCGCGGCAGCGCTAGGATCCGCTGTGCGTGCCTTAGACAGCAGTCGAAGTGCTCTCACTAGCTTGTGAGTGAAGTTATTAAAAACACAGTAAATCGTGACAATAACAAATAGTAAGTTTTTAAAAAGGTGATGCGCAAGTGCGCCTTCCGGCTTCCGCCTCAGAAGGTTGTTAGCAATCTATCTGGCTTAGTCGCTTGTTTTCAGCGCCTATTTAAGGCGACGGTGGGTGTGGCCTAAAAGGGGCGTGGCCTGTCTCGTGGCCGGGAATGGCGAGTGTCTTTGGCGGCGCGGCAGCGCTAGGATCCGCTGTGCGTGCCTTAGATGATGGACCGAATGTGGATCAATGTCACACACTCAACCCAGTCCAAAGATCTGGGCCCAAATCCATCGTTTTTTTGCACTCCACACCACCCTGGGTTAGACAATGGCGATATGCAAATCAGCTCTGACCCTGTGCCCCATGGGAACAGTCCAGTCCGAACTACAAAAGCCATGTCCTTCCCAGAACGGAATCAAGCATCCGAGGACCGGACCGGTTTCCAGGTAACACCTCTCATCAGCCCGGCTAGCTTGACTCCAGTGGTGTGGAGTGCCTGGGACCCACGTCTGGGCATCCCCAGCGCACTTAGGGCGGAATATGCAAAAACAACAGGTGATGGACCGAATGTGGATCAATGTCACACACTCAACCCAGTCCAAAGATCTGGGCCCAAATCCATCGTTTTTTTGCACTCCACACCACCCTGGGTTAGACAATGGCGATATGCAAATCAGCTCTGACCCTGTGCCCCATGGGAACAGTCCAGTCCGAACTACAAAAGCCATGTCCTTCCCAGAACGGAATCAAGCATCCGAGGACCGGACCGGTTTCGAGGTAACACCTCTCATCAGCCCGGCTAGCTTGACTCCAGTGGTGTGGAGTGCCTGGGACCCATGTCTGGGCATCCCCAGCGCACTTAGGGCGGAATATGCAAAAACAATCGGTGATGGACCGAATGTGGATCAATGTCACACACTCAACCCAGTCCAAAGATCTGGGCCCAAATCCATCGTTTTTTTGCACTCCACACCACCCTGGGTTAGACAATGGCGATATGCAGCAGTCGAAGTGCTCTCACTAGCTTGTGAGTGAAGTTATTAAAAACACAGTAAATCGTGACAATAACAAATAGTAAGTTTTTAAAAAGGTGATGCGCGAGTGCGCCTTCCGGCTTCCGCCTCAGAAGGTTGTTAGCAATCTATCTGGGTTAGTCGCTTGTTTTCAGCGGCTATTTAAGGTGACGGTGGGCGTGGCCTAAAAAGGGGCGTGGCCTGTCTCGTGGCCGGGAATGGCGAGTGTCTTTGGCGGCGCGGCAGCGCTAGGATCCGCTGTGCGTGCCTTAGACAGCAGTCGAAGTGCTCTCACTAGCTTGTGAGTGAAGTTATTAAAAACACAGTAAAACGTGACAATAACAAATAGTACGTTTTTAAAAAGGTGATGCGCGAGTGCGCCTTCCGGCTTCCGCCTCAGAAGGTTGTTAGCAATCTTCCAGCGGAGAATTTGCTGGTGAAGGTGAAAGAGATGACGGAGCAATATACTGATCCCATTCGTCATCCACAGGCTCGTCCTCCTGTGTCAACTCTCCTTCTTCCGGTAGTTCTTCCACATCGCTCTCTATATAGTCATCCCTGATGGCTAATACTGTTGGGCGACGAGTCTTCTGTGAGGCATGCTGTGGTGCTGCCTTCTCAGCGGAGGGTGCACTCTGCATCTTACTTGGGGTGTTAAGTAAAGGAGCATTTGCTTCCGGATATTTATATTAGTCCTTAATCATGTGCCTTTAGATCTGTGACCAATGAAATTAGCCCTGACATAGTATCTTCTCTGGGCATTGGAGGATTATCCTCCTCTTCCCCGTACTCATAAGTGTCCTGGAAAGATTCGTACCTCTGTGATCTTGATGGAGGACAATCTTTAAAAAGAAATCCTCTTGTAAATATTCAGTTTTATCCTGATAGTCTTCCTAATCTGCGTCTTGGCATTTCACCTTGAGTTGAGAGGGACTATACGCAGGTCCAAAAGAACCTTCCTCCTCCGATTCCTGCATTTCCAACAGATGGGATGGTAGAAGCGATGAGACTTTGTTGCAGAATGCCAATTCTGATGAAAATCATCTTCCTGAATCAGGTATGACTGAGGACCTTTTTCTTTCAGTCGACGGTGGAAATCTCATTAGTGAATAGGTCATCGACGAGCTTTGTATATTTGGAGACTTGAAAACAATCGTCGACGAGGTCATCGTCTAGGTCGTCGACGGAGCTGTTGTCGACGATGCAGTTGTCGTGGCAGCCGTCGACGAGGCTGTCGTCGGAGTAACCATTGTCGACACCGTCACTCTCTTCGACGAGGCTGTCGTCGACGGGGCCTTTTTCTCCCCAGATTTCTTATAAGGAGTGTGAGGCACCGATGAAGAAGACTTCTCAGGAACACCTTCAGGCAGTATTCCTAGCACCTTGGCGCAAAAGTTACTTACCTTCGGTAACAATATATCTGTAAGAAACAGTAGTTAGTATTAGATTCCTTACCTTAGAATATCCCCAGGCGTCAGACTGGATCCGGAAACTTTTGCGTAGCAGTACCCTTGCACGTCAGTAGGAGTCGTCTGCGGTTCCGCGTCCGTCGTCTGAGTCGTTGACGCCGGGATGACGGAGTGTTTAGGCGTTGCCCTCACGCGTGGACGTCAGTTCTTATACATAACTCTTCCGTACCAGAAACGCAGAGCCATGATAAAAACCAACACTGGTGCCATGAAACTAGGGCCCTGAAAGGGGATGACCTTAAACCTAGATATCAGTTTAAGAACGGGGACGATGGGTGGGGTGGTAAGGAATCTAATACTAACTACTGTTTCTTACAGATATATCGTTACCGAAGGTAATTAACTTTTGCATCTGAAATCAACAGGTTAGTATTAGATTCCTTACCTTAGAATAGATACCCCAGCAATACCAACTTCGGTGGTGGGTCTGCGAACCAATGATCACACCAGAAAGTCCTGGAGAACGGAACGGCCAAAGAAGCCATCTCTCCGGACTTGGCTGTCCAAGAAGTAGTGTCTTGCAAACATGTGCAGCGAGGCCCATGTAGCTGCCTGACAGATGTCCTGCAAGGGGACTCCTCGACTCAGGGCAGTAGTAGCCGCCGTGGACCGAGTGGAATGGGCCCTCAGCCCAACTGGAGGCTCCTTTTTAGCCAAAGAGTAGCATACCTCGATGCACAAAATTACCCACCAAGAGATGGTCCGCTAGTGCACTGCCCGACCTTTCTTAGCGCCCACGTAACCAACAAAGAGTTGGTCATTCAACCAGAACTGGCATGTGCGATCCAAGTAGAATGAGAGCGCACGTTTTGGGCCCAGACGTGGAGCCTCTCTTCCTCTTTCGAGGGATGCAGAGGCGGAAAGAAGGTGGGCACGGTGATGGACTGCCCGATGTGGAAGGCTGTGAATACCTTGGGCAGGAAAGAGGGTCTTGTCCGCAACACAACTTTGTCCGGATAGACAAAAAGGAAGGTAGGTTTAGAGAAAAGAGCCTGGAGCACACTCACCCTCCTGGTAGAGGTGATCGCAACCAGGAATTCAGTCTTCAGAGTAAGGAGACGAAGAGGACAGTTATGAAGTGGCTCGAAAGTAGCGCACATCAGATAGGTCAAAACAAGGTTCAAGTGCCACTGAGGCATCACGAAAGGAACAGGAGGAAACATGAGTGATGCCCTTCAAAAATCTATTTACAACTGGGGACTTGAACAAAGAGGGCTGATCAGGGAGCCTTAAGAAGGCGGAAATAGCAGAGAGATAGCCCTTCATAGTGCCCAAAGCAGAGCCCTGCGTCGCCAGAGAGAGAAGAAAGAGGAGAACCTCTGAAAGAGGGGCAGAAAGGGGATCCACAGCCTTTGCTGTGCACCATGCCACAAATTTCTTCCACCTGCAGGCGTATACCGATTTTGTGGAGGGACGCCTGGCTGCCAGATTCACATTACAAACTTCAGGAGGCAAGTCAAATGGCCTTAACTGCCGCCGCTCAATCTCCACGCATGTAAGTGGAGACTGGACAGGTTCGGGTGGAGGACCGTCCCCTACTGCTGCGACAGAAGGTCCTCCTGAAGAGGCCGACGAATCGGGGGATCGACACACATGCGGAGTAGCTCGGGATGCCAGTATCTTCAGCACTCTGGGCAGAAGTGGTATAGGCGGAAAGGCGTACAACAGACCTCAGCTCCAGTCGCAACGAAAAGCGCCTCCGAGCGAGTGCCACCTTGGAAATTCCAACGCGCAGAACTGATGACATTGTGCGTTCGTTTATGTGGCGAATAGATCTAACCAAGGCTCTCCCCACTACTGAAAGAGGCCTTGCGCCACATCCGAGTTCAGACGCCATTCGTGATCCATCATGCACCGACGTGTAAGATTGTCTGCCCTGGCGTTCAGGGAACCTGCCAGGTGTTGAGCCACCAGGGTCACGCCCTGATGTTCCAGCCACTGCCTGAGGTGCAGAGCCTCCTGGCATAGGGTCCACGACCCCACCCCGCCCTGTTTGTTGGAGTACCATATGGCGGTGGTGTTGTCCTTGAACACCTGCACTACACTCCCCCGGACAGAGGGGAGGAATGCCTTCAGTGCAAGCCAGATCGCCTGCAGCTCCAAAAGTTTGATGTGGAGCCAGGACTTCGCCGGAGACCAGAGGCCTCTGATCTCCACCTCTCCCATGTAGCCTCCCCAGCCCTGGAGGGAAGCGTCTGTCACAACTACGTGCTCCGGTTGAGGTAGGGAGAGGGATCTGCCGCTGACCCAATCGGGGTCCGTGAGCCACCACTGCAACTGTCTTGCAGTGCCCTCCGAGATCAAGACATGGTCTGACAAGTTGCCCTGATGCTGGGCCCACTGAAACTTCAGGTCCCACTGCAGAGCCCGCATCCGCCACCGGGCGTGATGCACCAGAAGGATGCAGGAGGCCATCAGCCCCAGAAGCCGCAGCGTCAACCTGACCGAGACTCGGGATAACGGCTGAAAGATGGGAATCAGAGCCTGAATATACCGAACCCGCTGTTCAGGAGGATAAATTCGAAACTGCGCCGAGTCTAGAACTGCTCCGATGAAGAGGAGCTTCTGAGAGGGACACAGAAGTGACTTCTGCACATTGATGGAGAACCCCAGCAGGTGCAGGAGGTCGGCCGTAGTCTGGAGGTGGCTGACGACTGTCTGGGGCGAGCCCGCCTTCAACCACCAGTCGTCGAGGTAGGGGAAGACTGAAACCCCTAACCTGCGCAGATGAGCTGCGACCACCGCCATCACTTTCGTGAACACCCGTGGGGCGCTGGTAAGGCCGAAGGGGAGCACGGTAAACTGAAAGTGCTCGTGGCTTACCGTGAACCGCAGGTAACGCCGGTGGACCGGCAGGACGGGGATGTGAAATTAAGCGTCCTGCAAGTCCAACGCTACCATCCAGTCTCCCAGGTCCAGGGCAGCTAAGACCTGAGCCAAAGTCCGCATCTTGAACTTCTCCTTCCGAAGGAAGCCGTTGACATTCCGCAGGTCCAAGATAGGGCGTAGGCCCCCTTTGCCCTTCTTGGGAACCAGAAAGTAGTGGGAGTAACAACCACACCCTACTTCTGGCCCAGGAACGCGTTCGATGGCCCCCTTGGCCAAAAAGGCCATAACTTCCTCTCGCAGAAGACTCAAGTGATCCCCCTACACGCGGTGGTACTGCGGTGGCATGGCTGGAGGGGTCGCCTCCAAGTGGAGGGAGTAGCCCCTTCGGACGATTTGCAGCACCCACCTGTCCAATGTGACGGTGCGCCAGTGGAGGAGGTGATGGCGAACCCTACCCCCCACTGGCGTCACATGGGCCTGAAAGATCAGACTAGGGGATGCTGCAGGGGTAGGTGTAGACTGACCTCACCGTTGTCCCCGACCGCCGCCACAGCGGTTACCAAGTCCGCCACCGCGCTGAATGTTAGTCTGCGGGCCGTGGCTGGCAGGACGTGTGGGGGCACCCCTTCCTTGGCCACGAAAGGAGCGAAAGGCAACAGTTTGCTGGCGCGGGGCCAAGAGGCCCAAGGACTTGGCCGTAGCCCTGGAGTCCTTAAAGTGCTCATGCGCTGTCTGCCTTGTCTCCAAAGAGGCTACGGCCATCAAACAGCATGTCCATAAGGGTGTTCTGGACATCAGCCGAAAAGTTGGTGGACCTCAGCCAGGCGTGGTGACGAATCGCCACCGTCGTTGCCATCGCCCTGCCCAGCGAGTCTGTGGTATCCAGCCCACACCGGATGGAATGCTGTGCCGCATCTCGACCCTTCACAAGGGCTTGGGTGAGTTTAGTCCGGACCCCCTCCGGATATTGTGGCAGCACGTCCGCGACTGTGTCCCACAGAGAGTGGGTGTAACGGCCCAAGAGGCATGCGGTGTTAACTGACCGCAACCCTAAACTAAGTGAGGAGAACATCTTTTTTCCATACTGTTCGTACCTCTTGGATTCCCGATCGGGGGGAGCCGTCGGGAATGAGGTCTGGGAGTTAGAGGCCTGGATGACCAGGCTCTCGGGGGTGGGTGGACAGGAAGCAAGGGTCGCCCGGAGCCGGGCGGTGGCGCCTGGCCACGTTCCTATCTACAGGCGGACCTGTAGCGGGCTTGGACCAAGTGCCCAGAAGAACGTCTGGCAAGGCCTCATTAAACGGCAGCAAAGGCTCAGCCGAGCTTGCCTGCGGTTTAAGGACCTCAGTGAGGTTAGTCCTCACCGCCGCGATGGGGAGCTCCAGGCCCAAGGCCTTGGCAGCCCGCGTCAGCACCACACTATAGGAAGCCCCCTCCTCCGTAGCCACGGTAGGAGGGGAAACAAAACCAGTGTTGGGCGAAGTGTCCAGACCACTGGCCTCCCCTAGCTCACCTGCCCAGTCCTGAGAAGACTGGCACTCACGTGCCAGAGGGTCCTCGGACCCCTCCCAATCCTCCTCGCCACCCATCTCCTGATACTCAGGTTCAAAGGATGGGGCTGTGTCGTAGAAGTAGAAATCTCCTAGTGGCGTAGAATACGGCGCCTAGCGGCGCCGCTCCGACGCCAGACCCGAATGGAGGGTAGGACCGGGGACGGCGCCGGGGGCGACACCCTGGGGGCCGGCGAGGTTGTGAGGTCGACCGGCGACGACCCGGATCCGGAGCCGGCGGGGCCCTGCGGTGTCGGGACCGAAGTCGCCGACGGCGCCGGGGCCGAAGCACCCGGCCCGCTTGGGGACCCAGTCGGGCCGCTTGGCCCGAAGGCGCAGCGGAACCCGACAGAGGAGTGAGCGACCTCATGGCCATGAGGAAGGCCTCGATCTCCTCCGGCGTCGCGTTCTGCCCAGGGACCGGCGGGTATGGAGCAGGCCGCGACGCCTGCGGCTCCGGCGGAGCCGCGGGGGTGGTGTCGCCCGAACTCCCGGCCGCGTCACGCGAGCGTCGGGTGGAGTCAGAAGAGCGATGTCGCCTCTTTGACTTTTTGTGCCTCTTACCTGAGGACTTCGAGCCCGAAGACTGATGACGACTCCCTGAACTATGGTGACTCCGGCCCCGCGACGGGTCCCTCGACCTCCTTCCGGACCCGGACCTCGAGCGGTGCGGTGCTGAGTGCCAGAGCTTGAGCCGCTTGTGGGACCGCTACGGGTCCTTAAAACCACCTTGTCCGAATTAATAGAAATTAAAGGAGGTTTAGAAGAAAGAGCATGGAGCTCACTCTCTCTTCTGGCAGAGGTGATAGCAACCAGGAAAACAGTCTTCAAGGTGAGAAGACGCAAATGACAGTTATGAAGGGGCTCGAAAGGAGCGTACATCAGAAAAGTCAAGACAAGATTTAAGTCCCACTGAGGCATTATGAAAGGCACGGAAGGAAACGTATGCGTAATACCTTTAAGGAAACGGTTAACAACTGGGGACTTAAAAAGAGAAGCCGTAGAAAGGCGGAGATGGCCGGAAGATATCCTTCGATAGTGCCTAGAGCAGAACCCTGCTGGGCCAAAGAGAGAAGGAACAGAATAGCCTCAGAAAGAGGGGCAGAAAGGGGATCCACAGCCCTCGCTGTGCACCATGCCACAAATCTGTTCCATCTCCAGGCGTATACCGTTTTGGTGGAGGGGCGCCTGGCTGCCAGACTGACATCGCAGACTTCGGGAGGAAGATCGAAAGGTGTCAACTGTCGCAGCTCAATCTCCACGCATGGAGGTGGAGGCTGGACAGGTTCGGGTGGAGGACCGTCCCCTGCTGCTGCGACAGAAAATCCTCCAGAAGACGCAGATGGATCGGAGGATCGATGCTCATACTGAGTAGCTCAGGATACCATACTCTTTGAGCCCAGTCCGGAGCCACAAAGATGACTTGGGCCCGGTCGCGCCTGATCTTCTTCAGCACTCTGGTCAGAAGTGGTATAGGCAGAAAGATGTACAACAGACCGCAGCTCCACTCGTGACGAAAAGTGTCTCAGAGAGTGGGCCGCCTTGGAAATTCCAACGCGCAGAATTGATGACATTGCGCGTTCTCTTCGGTGGCGAATAGATCTAATCAAGGCTCTCCCCACTGCAGAAAGAGACCATGCGCCACGTCAGAGTTCAGACGCCATTCATGATCCACTATACACCAGCGGCTGAGTTCGTCCACCCTGGCATTCAGAGAACCTGCCAGGTGTTGAACCACCAAGGTAATGCCTTGATGCTCCAGCCATGTCCAGAGGCGCAGAGCCTCCTGACAGAGGGTCCACGACCCCACCCCGCCCGGTTTGTTGCAATACCACATGACGGTGGTGTTGTCTGTGAACACCTGCACTACACTTCTCCATACAGAGGGAAGGAATGCCTTTAGTGCAAGCCAGATCGCCCGCAGCTCCAGAAAATTGATATGGAGCCGGGACTCCGCCGGAGACCAGAGGCCTCTGATCTCCGCCTCTCCCATGTGGCCTCCCCATCCCAGGAGGGACACGTCCATCACCACTATGTACTCCGGTTGGGGAAGAGAGAGGGATCTGCCACTGACCCAATCGCGATTTGTGAGCCACCACTGCAACTGTCGTGCAGCGCCCTCCGAGATCTGGACGTGATCGGATAGGTTGCCCTGATGCTGTGCCCACTGGAACTTCAGGTCCCACTGCAGAGCCCGCATATGCCATCTGGCATGTGTCACCAGCAGGATGCAGGAGCCCTACAGGCCCAGAAGCCGGAGGGTTATCCTGACTGAAATCCAGGATAGAGGCTGAAAGAGCAGAATCATAGCCTGAATATCCCGGACTCGCTGCTTGGGAGGATAAATCCGAAACAGCGTTGAATCCAGAACCGCTCCAATGAAGGGGAGCTTCTGAGAGGGACTCAGGTGCGACTTCGGCACATTGATGGAGAACAGGTTGTTGAGGTAGGGGAAGACTGACACTCCCAACCTGCGCAGATGAGCTGCAACTTCGTGAACACCCGAGGGGCACTGGTAAGGCCGAAGGGGAGCTCAGCAAACTGAAAATGCTTGTGGCCTACCGTGAACCGCAGGTAACGCCGGTGGGCCGGCAGGACAGGAATGTGAAAATAAGCGTCCTGCAAGTCCAACGCTACCATCCAGTCTCCGGGGTTGTGGGCAGCCAGGACCTGAGCCAGAAGTAGCATCTTGAATTTCTCCTTCCGGAGGAAGCGATTGACGTCCCGGAGGCCCCCATGTCCTTCTTGGGGACCAGAAAGTAGAGGGAATAACAACCACTCCCTACTTCCTGATCGGTAATGCACTCGATGGCCCCCTTGGCCAGGAGGGCCGTGACTTCCTGACGGAGAAGTGCCAAATGATCCCCGACAAGTGGTGGTACCAAGGGGGCATGGCTGGAGGGGAGGACAGAAAGGGGAGCGAGTAACCGTGGCAGATTATCTGCAGCACCCACTTTTTCAATGTAATTGCGCGCCAATGGTAGAGGTGGTTCAGAAATGGGGGTGGTGATGAACAGAGTGTCTGAATTAAGCAGACCACTCTTACCCAGTCCAAAGATCAGGGCTTGATCCATCACCGTTATTTATCTCACTGCACCATCCCAGTTCAGAACCTGGCTATATGCAAATCAGTCTGTCCCTGGCCCAGTGCATCATGGGAACAGGGCAGACTAAACTACCAAGCCAATTCTTCACCAGAAAGGAGACAAGCTACCGGGGACCGGTTTCTGGCATTTCAGACGTCTTCGGCCCGGCTTGCTTGAATCCTGATGGTGCAGTGAGAAAGGGACTCATGTCTGAGTATACCCTGCCACACCTATAGTGGCCATAAACGATTCAGAAATGGGGGTGGTGATGAACAGAGTGTCTGAATTAAGCAGACCACTCTTACCTAGAGGTGGTGGCGGACCCTGCCACCCACCGGCGTGGGGTGCTCCCTTAAGCTCGGATTAGGAAGGCTCAGAGGTGGAAGCAGCGGGGGTTGAGGTGGAATGACCCGCCCACTGGTTACCAGACCTGCCCCTGCGTAAGCCACGTCCGCAGCAGCACTGAGGCTGGTTCTGCACAGGTTTTGTAGAGGAGCGCGCTTGGGTGCTTTAGCCCTGGCCACAAAAGGAATGAAACCCAAGTGTGGCAGAGTTTTTTGCGGAAAGACCCAAAGACTTGGCCGCGGCCAGCGAGTCTTTAAAGCGCTCCAGGGCATTGTCAGCCTTGTCGCCAAAGAGGCGGGAGCCATCAAAGGGCATATCCATGAGCGAGCCCTGGACATCGGGCGAGAACCAGGTAGACCGCAAACAGGCATGGCACCGCAACGCTACAATCGTGGAAATCGCTCTGCCCAACGAATAAGCGGTGTCTTGACCACACCTGATGGCAAAATTCGCCGCATCCTTGCCTTCTGCAATCGCTTGGGATAGGACAGCCTGGACCTCCTCAGAACACTGAGGCAAGACCTCGGCCACCAAATCCCACACCGTGTGGCAGTAACGGCCCAATAGGCAGGCGGTGTTAACCGACCGCAGCCCCAAACTGGCTGAGGATAACAACCTCTTGCCAGATTGGTCCACCGCTTAGAGTCCTTATCCGGCGGAGCCGTGGGAAAGGCACTCTGCGACGTCGAGGCCTGAATGACCAGGCTCTCAGGCGTGGGGTGAGTGGTCAAGAAAGCAGGATCACTAGGCGCCGGGCGATGACGCTTAGCGACGTTCTTATCCACCAGCGCCCCCGAGGCCGGCCGCAACCAAGTGCCCAAGAGGACTTCGGTAAGGGCCTCATTAAAAGGGAGCAGCGGCTCAGACGACGTAGACGCCGTCTGGAGCACCTCCGTAAGGATATTGGTCTTAGGGCCACCGTAGGGAGGTCGAGATGGAGAGCCTCCGCCTGACGCAGCACCATAGTGTAAGAAGCACCCTCCTCCGTAGCAGGTGGAGGGGAGGCCAACCCTGGGTCAGAAGACGCATCATGTTCGCCCGCATCTTGAAGGTCGTCCACCCAATCCTGCTCGAAGTGACACTGCCACGCAATGGGGTCCTCTGAGCAGTCACAGTCCTCGTCCGGCCCTGGAGTAGAAGGTGCCGGCAAGGCCGGAGAGGGGGCAAGCGGCGCCGGGAGCCGTATCATAATGCGGATCCCAGGCCGGAACGAAATGGTCCGAGAACCGGGGCAGGGGCGGGTTAAAAGGCACCCAGTGTGGTGCCTGTGACGGAGCCAGGGGCGGCGCTGGGGCCGGAGTCAAGGGCAGTGCCGGGCCCAGAGCCAGCGGCGCTGCACCTTGTGGCGCCGGAGCCAAGGGAGCTGGGTCCAGTGGCAGTACCACTGGGTCAACAGGATCTGGACAAGGGGCCGCAGGCACGCCGACGGGAGGCCGAGGCCTAAAAAGGCGGTCCATAGCAGCAAGAAATTCTTGTATCTGTTCGAGAGTCGCCAACGGACACAGGTATGGTGGGTAGGGCGCGGGACTCCCAGGCTCCGTACACGCTTCTTCGACTTCTTCTTATGGCGTAGCTTACCGACAGTCCTGAGGCGGAGCCCCTGTCCGCCTCCGAGGAGCGACGGAGGGACGTCGGAGAACGTACACGCTTTTTCGACTTCTTCTTATGGCGTCACTTACCGGAGTCCGAAGGTGAAGACTTAGAGCCCGAGGAGTGACGCCTCCGGTCCCACGAGTGGCCCCGCAAACGGCCCCTAGACCCGGAGCGGCGGTAAAAGGAGTGCCGAACCTCCAGCACCGCTCCCGCAAGGCCTTTGGAGCCATGGCTCGGTAGTCTTGACAGTCCCGGGAGTAATGGTCTGTCTCCAGGCAGTAGAGGCAGACATCGTGAGGTTCCGTCACTGACATATTACCGCAGCACGACCTATCCCTACGTTCACCAGGTGACAAGAAAAAGGGGACAAAAATGTCCCCAAAAAGTGGTAAAAAAATGACAAAGGTACATGCTCAATCCGGATCTGCGCTTTCGGCGCGGAAAAAGAAAGAACTGACGTCAGCGCGCATGGTTGTGCCTAAGTAGTCTCTGTGACGTCATCTCAGCGCTTATGACGCCAGTGACGGACGCGGAGCCGCAAGACGCAGCCTACCGGCTCGCAGGGGTGCTGCTAAGCAAACTGCTAGTCAAAAACTTTCCAGATCCAATCTGACGCCTGGGAAATATTCTAAGGTAAGGAATCTATCACTAACGTGTCTCTTGCAGATGCATTTTTTTCATTGTTTATAAATCCGACACCACTTTTGTTCAAAATTCGGAAATCCGTGGACACACCCAGACCATTTGAAGAAAATCTGTGCATGTGGCACAAAACCGCTGACAACCCGAATATCTGTCCAGATAAATTCTTTTGAGGTGTGAGAGAAGTTTCATACAGATAGTGAAGTTGGATTAATTTACATTGTACTTTCAAAGAGGTATATTTAACCTTTTCAAATGATTTCCTCCAATCTGTATCAGTTAGGGACTCTAAGCACCCCTGTGACCATCTCTCCCGTGCTAGTTTGGGGTCACCATTTACCAAGGCCATATATAAAGTATGAATTAATCATCTGCATCATGCCATGTTAAGAATAGCTGACATTATTTCAGTTACCTAAGGCTCCTGCGTACAGATTTCTCTGCTTACCTGTGTTAATCGTGCACGGTTAAAAAACTGTCCCACCCCTAGGTCAAAGTTGCCCTGAGCCTGAGCACATGTAAGGAGCTGCCAATTTAGGTAAAAGTCTCCCTCTTGCCACTTCATCATAGACCGCTGTTTGTTAATATCTTTGTATGGTTTCAGTATCCAAAGTGGGATGTTGGGGTCATATGGTGGTTTTCTAACAAATATTTTAACCACCCGTTCCAACATTACTCCCGCCCATCTAATTAGTTCTGTGGAAGTTTGGAGGTATGTTTTCCACATCAATAGTTTCAGTTAAAGTAAAAATGGGATAATACAGTGCCAGTAGCGCCTTGTCCCAGTTGTTATTTGGGCCTAACCAATGCATTATGTGTTGCAGTTGTGCACCAGCATAAAGAAAAAGGTCTGAGCTCCCAAGCCGGTCATGGGTGTCTTTGAACATGTCAGGAGTGACATGATATAACAGGGCATCGCGAGAAGCAAGGTATAGTTAGTTCAGTAAACTATTACTTGTAAATGCCCGTTTCTTTTTAGTTTAAGACATGAAGTTACAATGAACATCTTTACCCAACTAAAATGTTATGTTAACCTTCGTTTTTCTCAGTTAATTTCAGTTTTTTAAAAATTCTAAAGTAAATTAAGATCCTATTACAATACCCAACCTCTGCGGTTGCCCAGCCCCTTTGTACGCATGGCCTTAGGCTGTGCGCTGCACTGGCCACAGGGACTGGCCTGCGGCTAACCTTATGTGGGAAGACAATCCCTCCTCTCCCGATGACCAGAGAAATGCTTGGAAAGGAAATTGTGTGAATTAATATCAATGTAAATTAAAAGAAATGTCCCCTCTGCGAGCACTGAGGTCTTGGGGAGGGGACAGTGAAATGTTATACTTAGTATGAAAAAAGCAAACAATGCTCATTACTTGGCTAGGCTTACTGTAAAGAACAATTTTGTGGATTACTTCATGAAATGGCTTTTAATAAATCACAAAGCTCTGTAGACTAGGACATAACATCCATTTTGGCTCCAAACTAATTTTACTCTGCAATCTTGTGGTCTTTTAAAATGGAGCCATAGTACTGTAAAGAGACAGCAGTCTTAAAATAAGAATCCCACATAGTCATTATACAGCTTAACACAGCGAAAAACATTTATACAATATTCCGTAATAGTCAGGTTATATCTAAGTGCACTGCCTCCCAACTTCATTAGCCTAAATAGACAAGTGAAACTTCTAAGTAGTACATCCTCAACTACCTTCTCTCTGGAAAGCCTTCCAACGCTTTCAAACCTTTTCCCCCCAATTGAATACCTGTCTAGGCTTATACTAACAAAGCAGAGCTGGAAGCAGGTTTCCAGATGTTCTCTTGAAAAAATACACATGACTTTTTCAAATATGTGCATTTTCCAATATGGAATTGTGTACACAGTACACTTCCACATTGAGGAAAACCAGCTCACTGCAAAATAGCTAATTCCTCCCATTTTCTCCTTGGAGAAAAAAAAACCCATATCTGTTGAAACATCCCTTCACAAACACTTTCAAGAACATTATTGGGGTTTCAGTTCAGCTTTCTGTCCTAGAAAAATATTAATGTTTACCTGTGAAACTGCATTTGTAAAATGGACCCCTGTGGTTTAATATAGTAAACAAATTTGAGTTAAATTTAAATCATAAAAGTCTTGTTTTGGCATTCCCAAAAGCCATTTATTGAATATTAAGAGAAACTATCATCTCTAAGAATAACAGATAAATAAATGCAAATAAATCCTTACCTTGATAAGGGTAGGGGAAGGTGATGCATCTTTTTCCAGTGGCAAGATTTCAAAATTAGTTGGAATAAACTCATTCCTCATTGGAAGTTTGAATTTTCCATTGATGTCAGCATTTTGCCATTTCTAGACATCACAAATCAGATATGAATATTACATCAAATGAAAAGGCTGCCGCATATCTTTTACACAACCAACACCATTCTAACCGTTTGACATAAAAAGTAAACGATCTCACAATTCCTTAACACATAAGGTTCATAAGAAAAGGATTAAGAAAGACTGTCAACAAGATGACATATTCCTGTCCGTATGAATTGAGGCTGTGTGCCCCGATAATACTGGGGCTAAAAAACAATTCTTATTACTCAAGATAACCTTAAGAACTTCGGCGAAATGATGATTTTTGGATTACTCTTTACCAAAAAAATAACATTTTATGCATGATATGAGGTCTTGCCCTAAAATATTGGAATTTTACTACTGGTCATGCAGTAATTGTCACAAAACCTCTGGTCTTTGTTGCTGTTCCAGATTGTAAAATATCTTTACATCACACAAAAATACATTATGGGTAAATGGGAAAACTAAAGCAGAGCATGCACTCTGCAATTAGATGGATTTGAGGCGTCAGTGAGCACCATGGATTATGTATTTCTTTGAAGGTGGCATTAAACCGTAAGAGTTTGCATATAATCCACTGCCTGGTTGCTGCATGGAGAGCTATCTTTATTTGTGTAACATTAGCATATGCTCCCTCTTACTTCTCCATGTGAACTTGTTTGATGTTAAGAGAAGCTAAAGGTACAACGCCTACTGCATATGCACAAACAATAATTCTTTATAAAAATTAATATTTTATTCTGCACTGTACAGTGTCCAGTATGACTTGGTGTTGTCTTCACGGTATTTGTATGAGAAACATAAGGAATTAACTGCTTACCTGTAGTAACAGTTTTTCATCCCGAGACATTTTCAGAGTATAGTCTGTATACGAGTGTTGGGCCTGGCCCTTTTTGTAGGGTTAGCCCCAAACAATGTGCCTTCATACTCCTAGTTGTTTTGACCTCTTTTTGTTGGCTTTAGGACTCTGGGCACTTAACCACTGCTAACCAGAGCTAAAGTGCATGCACTTTGTCGAAATTGTTTTTAGGATTAGTTACCCATGACTGGCATATTTGATATACTGGTAAATCCCTAGTACAATATACTCTGTATATCCGGGGCCTGTAGCACTGATTGTGCCACCCTCATGAGTAGCCCTGAAACAATGTCTCAGACCTGCCAAGTGAACCCACTTATCAAGCCCAAACCCTACATTTTTCTACGTCAGGTACCCCTAAGGTAGGCCTGAGGGAGCCCCATGGGCAGGGTGTGGTGTATATCTCAGGTAGGACATGTACTAGTGTGTTTTACATGTCCTGATAGTGAAACCCTAAATATTCAGTATTTCACTATCGCAAGGACTATATCTCCCATTTGTAATACTTGGAGCGGTCTTGTAACTTCTTACAAGTGTAACTTTCTATTAGGAAGAGATAGAGATTTGGAGTCCCTGAACTCACATTTTTAAAATACATCTTTTTTTGTGCAGTTAAATTGCATGTTTGAAAATGCCAGTTTTAGAAAGTGTACAACATGAAAATTGACTCAACCACTCTTACTTGAACGAAAAAACGTTTTCAGGTTAGAAAAATATTTTTTACATCCCAAGCAGGCATGCTTATTCAATGCCAATTATTTTTAAATCTTAGAAATATATTTTAACATCAATAGAAAGAAATAAGGACTGTGGTGGAAATTAAATGCACATTCACATGGGGATAGATGAAAACTGTACTTGGGTATCAAAGCAGAACATGCAGAGTTGGGGTAAGTAGGTAAAGGAGCAAGATATGAAGACAGGAGGTAGGGAGGAAAGATCGAAAAAATTGAAAATTGGAACTCATTGCAGACATCATAATTCTTGTTACAAAGGATCGTAAAAATGCAGTGATTATGTGAATACTTGAGCCGTTGGAACAGGTTGGGCAGGTTATATGTTTTTTTCTGCTGTGTTGCCAATTTGGTGCATTGAGAGAACCACAGAGGACATGCCACATGTGAGGATTGGAACACAACAAAATTCCTGATTACCCACCATTTGCTGACCATTTGTGATATGTACAGGACCTGAAGGAAACCATCGGCAAATGTGGTTGTGGGAAACATGAATGTGATTTAGCTATTTTTTTGTGATAATGGGTAGCAAATACATCAATTGCAAGATAAACCTATGAGCAAATATGCTGTTCATCATCAAATGGTCAAGCTCCCATTCATTTCGGTTACCAAATTGTCTGGGGAGTGAAAATGCAATGTTGGTTTTAAAATGACAAAGGTGGGGGGCGTGGCCAAGATGGCGGAGTGAGCAGACATACTGCTCCAGAGCTCCTGCCGACAGCCTAATTCAGCAACGGCTATCCTGCCATGATAGCTTGAGTCGGCCCAGCTTTTGTTGTGGGAAGGTCCGGCCCCGCACGAGGGTGAAAACGGTGTGCCGAGCGGCTCCGGGCGGCCTGAATAAACCCTGGTGGAGGGTCTGCCGCAGGGGCAGCTGCTGCGTGGCCAGTGAGGCCTCCCGCTGCCAGGAGAGGCCGGGGGTCCGGGATTCTGAGTGTTGGCCTAGAGGGGACCCGTGCCTGGATCAGGTGCTGCGCTTCCCGGCCGGTGCTTCCTGGCTTGGCCCTCCGACTGGTGCTGATGAGACGGCAAGGAAGGCCCAAAGCCTGCGAGACAGCAGTAGGGCTAGCGTGACTCTCCTGGCTGGGGGATGCAGCTGTGTGGACACTAGCTTCCACCGGGAGGTGGCCTGATGTCGGGGGAAGCTGTCCGACGAGCCTTCCTTCTAGGATTGTGGCCTTGGAGGCGGAGGGTGGCTGGTGAGACTGGAAGCGGCTAAGCAGGGCTGAGCCCCCGTCAAGGTACCCTGGCCCTGGGTGGTGAAGAGGCCCCCATATATAATTCAAGCTCGCCCGAGCACACTGCCCCCTTGACAGGCCGGAGGTATTCCAGATCGGGGACAGCTGCCGAGAGGCGACAGGGAGGACCCTACTCGGACGCACCTGTATTCCGCCGGGGTATGACATGTCCACCGCCAAGAACAGGAAGGACAAGACCATTAAAGACTTGTTTGTTAAAGCACAATCAGGCCCTATGGCCTCCACCATAGCGGCAGGTTCCTCAGGCCCGAAGTCGGGGAAGGAAGACGGGATGGAACAGATCACAAAAGCGTTCCTCGAATCCATGTTTGCCGCTCTAAGAAACAACATTCATACCCTCAAGCAGGAGTTCGCGTCAGAACTCCGAGAGGTCAGGCGAGAGATGGACGGAATTGGGGAGAGGGCCGTGGACCTGGAAGGCAAAAGCGATGGGAAGGAAGCGGAGATAGCGGCCTTGCAACAAGAGATCCTCCGGATCCATGACCAACAGGTGGACCTACAGTCCCATGGAGAGGACCTGGAAAACAGGTCCCGGCGCCACAATATACGCATCAGAGGGGTGAAGATGGGGGAAAGACTCGAAAGATCTCTTCTCGTACTTCAGAGACCTTTTTAATCACAGCTTGGGTAGACCGCTGGAGACGGAGCTGAGGATTGACCGAGCACACAGGGTGGGACCGCCGAGGGCGCAGCCGGCCCCTCCACCGGGCATCCTGGTTTGCGTTCAGGATTTCCGTACTAAAGAAGCCATCCTTCAAAAGGCACGGCAACTACAATCTCTGCAGTTTCAGGGACAATCCCCCGTCCTTTACCAGGACTTGTCCGCCCTCACCCTACAGAAGAGGAGAACCTTCAGGCGCATCACTATGCATCTTCAACAGCGCAACATCCCCTTTAGCTGGGACCACCCATTCCGGCTGGTGTTCCATATGGACAATAAACTCTACCAATTACGCTCTCTATCGGAAGCCAGCAAGCTATTAGGGGTCGACCTGCCTGAGCCGGAGGGGGAGATGAAGCCCCCCCAAGAAGAGTCTGATGGATCCAAACCCCGGTGGCGTTTACAGGGCCGCAGACACTGCCTTCGGAAACCCCAAGCAGCAGAGGTCATGGAGTGCAAGAGGTCAGCCCTGGAGGCAGTTTCTAATGAGCTCTCCGGCACCCAGGCCAGCTAACTTTAGACCTGATACTTGCCCGACTGTTTGGTTTCCTGCTGCACAGGCCGTTGGCGGGAGGGAGGAGTATTCTTGATGGTGACCAACCCCAGAATTCCTTCACTGATCAACCATGGTTGATGGAAAATGTGGCAGTGCATGCTTTTCTTTCCTTTACAGGTTTTGTGGTTTGGGTATTGTTGGGGGGGCGGGGTGGGAGGGGGGGAGGGTATCCAGTGCTCCCTGTTTGCTTCTTATCTGGCACATATACCGTTCATCACATAATGGCTGCCCTCCCGTGCCTAGAACTTGCCTACCTCTGCAGCACTAGGCGTAGAGTCCCTGGCACAAGCTTCTTCTTGCTGATTGTTGCTCATGCCTGCCTCCACCCTTAGGATTCTTACCCTCAATGTAGCCTTAACAACCCAGTAAAGCATAGGGCAATATTGCCATGTTTAGAGAACACAGGACAGGTGCGTGCGCCTGCTAGCCAACAGATTATGAGAGGTCCGACAGCAACAGGGAGTCAAGGAGACAGTCAGGGCAGATGGGACTTGCGTATCCGAGGACGCTGATATAGCGGATACATTCCGCGATTTTTATGCTGTGCTATACGCCGGGGGCCCAGTTGACAGCTCTGTTGGAGCTTCCTTTTTAGACTCGGTTTCTCTGCCCGCACTGAGGGCGTCCCAGGCTGAACACCTGGATAGAAATATCCAAACGGAAGAGGTCATTGCCGCCATTTCTCGCCTAAAGCTGGTGAAGGCCCCGGGGCGGCCGGATAGCTTCCCTGCTATTTTTTTATAAGACGTTTTGCACAGTGCTCGCCCCGCTCCTTACCCAACTTTTTAACTCATTCGCTGAACAAGGAGCGATACCGAGCGACTTTCTAGGAGCGTCCGTAGCAGTGATCCCTAAACCCGTGAAAGATATAACTAAATGCGGGGCGTACTGCCCGATATCCCTTCTTAATGTTGACCTCAAGCTGTATACAGGGATTCTGGCTGCCCAATTAGGCCCTTACATGCCCGGTCTTATCGACCCGGATCAGGCGGGATTTATACCTGAACGTCAGACAACACCAAACAAGTTCTCCACCTCATAGAGAAAGCTACTCGTATACCCGGGGAATACATGATGCTGACCATCAACGCCGAAAAGGCGTTCAATCGTGTCCACAGGCCCTATTTGGAGCAAGTGCTGGAGAGAGTGGGGATACGAGAGAAGTTTTGCACCTTTATTTTTAATTGCTACAGATTCCCAACGGCCACGGTCAGAGTGAATGGATATACCTCCGCTAGTTTTTCCATCGAGAGAGGCACGTGGCAGGGATACCCACTGTCGCCCCTTCTTTTTGCCCTATACATGGAGCCTCTGGCTCAGAGGGTGCAACAGAATCCGGCAATCGAAGGGATCAAATTTGGAGGCTACATTCACAAAATCAGCCTATATGCTGATGATGTACTGCTCTCACTAACTAGCCCGAAGACAGCCTTACCAGCGTGCATGGCAGAACTTGACGCCTTTGACCGGGTGGCTGGATTCAAAGTGAACACGGACAAATCGATAGACTTGGATCTCTTGTTGTCCCCTGCCACGAGTGAGTACCTGCAGGAACTGTTTCCCATTCAATGGGGGACGGATTCCGGTCCATATCTGGGGATACAGCTGGCCTCCACCCTCCCCAACATGGATGCCACCAACTACGCCATTCTGCGTGGGAAAATCCGACGCGAGGTTGGCCAGTGGAAGCATTACCCTAGCTCTTGGTTGGGCAGGATCGCGGCAGTTAAAATGTCTATCTTACCCCAGATTTTCTACCTCTTCCGCACTCTACCACTTCGACCACCAGCCGGCTGGATACGGCAGACGCAATCCAAATTGGCCCAGTTTATCTGGAACGGCCGGAAACCAAGGATGCGGAGAACACTGGTGACGCTCGCCCCAGAGATGGGGGGTTTGGGCATCCCAGATCTCCAATTATACTTTCAAGCCGCTCAACTGCGACTCTTGGTTGAATGGAGCAGATGGGAATCGGAGAAACACTGGCTGTTTCAAGACCAGGCAGTAGCGGGAAGACCACTACAGGAAATTCCTTTCCTGCGCAAACCCCACAGGCCCCCTAACCTGTATGCTTCACACATCACTCTGGTTGCCATGGAGGTGTGGGATGCCACCAATGTCTCCCATGACCTCATAACCTTCCCGTCTCCTCTCACTCCATTGGTCGAAAACCCCAACTTTACCCCAGGCACAGATGGAGTGGCCTTTGCACATTGGAGGCCTGCTGGCTCTCAGTCTTTATGTCACATGTATGGGGCAGAGGGGGTCATTTCTTTTTCCCAATTCAGACAGGAGTACGGCTTCCCGGAAACTGAGCGACTACGATATCTACAGGCAAGGCATTGGGCGCTGAACCCTCTGGTTCGCGCTAACGCGGACAGACGATTATCCATATACGAGAGATGGCTCATCACCCGCAAGACAGACGCCAAACTCATTTCTGACCTTTACAAGATGTTACAGAATACGTAGGCGTATACACACAATCCAGGCAGGGAGCGTTGGGAGAGGGAATTGGGCAGGACTCTTAGTCACAAAGAAGGGGGGGAGGTCTACTATAGAGCTTGACACTCTGCATACCATATGGGTCTTAGAGACACTCGCAAAAGTCGCGACATACTGGTATTACACCCCAGAGAGACTGCATGCGATAGACCACACTTGTGGTGCGACTTGTTGGCGTGGCTGTGGCCAGATTGGTAATCTGGTACACGAGTTGTGGGAATGCACATACATTCAGTCTTACTGGGCTCAAGTGTTGGATGAAATAGATAAGTACTTCGAGACTGAAATCCTGTGCTTCTCGGCGTACGTGCTACTGGGCCTCCCTAATCCCCTGGCCTACCCTCTAAAATCTCGTAGAGGCAGACAGATGGCTATTGCACTGGGTTCGGCACTTCAAAATATCCTCACACATTGGTGTACCCCCACTGTGCCCTCATTTATAGGATGGCTCCACCGACTATGGCACGTGCTTGGGATGGAGAAATTGTCCCTCACTATGGCACGGGAGGGGTCGGCATATGACGATCTGTGGCAACCGTTCCTCTCACTTTTGGCCACAGAGTTCCGAGAAGTCACATGTTCTAGATATCTTAGATTGCTACGCCTCACAGAACCGCGGAAGACAGACTGTTAAATAGGTTGCTGAGGGTTTGGCATAGGCGGGAGGGGGAAGGGGAGGTCGGCGAGGGGATGGGAGCACTGGACGGGAGGAGGGAGGGGGGGCTCTGGGGGAGGGGGGGTTCTTTTTGTTTTCTTTTTCCATTGTTTGCTCTTTCACTTTTATTCCACACTCGAGCAATTGGCAGGCACTGTCTAGAGTATTATATTTAAGCTCTCGGTGGGCGCTGCCAGGATGCACTGTTTTGAGCAAAGTTGAAGACAGCTAACTGTATGTGGAAACGCTTGTGTGTTTAAATTCAATAAAGATATTTGAACCATAAAATGACAAAGGTTAGGGCTTGGCCAGCCAAGATGGCTGAGTGGAAATAATCCATGGAAGCTTTGCTACCATTGATTGCTGACCAAAGGCTTGATAAAACTATTTGGCACAAATCAATACTAAGGGCTAATGTGATACAATAGAATTATCGATGGCGACTGGGGGACAGATTTAGCGTCTGAAGACGTCGGATGGGAGCGCATTGCAGCCCAATTGGTCTTGGACACGATGGAAGCAGCTCCCTTCTGAGACGGTCCCGGGAGCCAAGATTTGCTTGCAAACATCCCGTACCATGTAGATAGCTCGAGCACTGGCGGAGTAACAGACTGCGTTATGGTCAATGCAACAAGATACGCAACAGAGACCATGGCACAGTCCCGTAAGTGCAGCGCTATGGTCTATGAGTCACGCCTTGAGTGAGCAGACCTGGAAGACCGGCAGGAGAGCGGGGGTGCAGGAGACGGGGCATCGCTTATACTTGAATGTTGAGGTGTGCGAGGGAAATCGCTGTGGTGGTGGAGCACTGCCCGTGACAGAGAAACACCGGGGGCCAGGGACGAGCAAGGGCGCTCTGCCTGACCATAACACGGCAGCCCAATGCTAAGCAACATGGGGACCAAGGGAACACTACAAGTGCACACAAAATAAAGTACCAGAAGGTAAGGGGACAACAAACTGTCCACCGGGAAATTACAGTAGGGAATTAATAACACCACCAAGCCTGATCCTAAAATGGTGGAGCCAGCGAGTTTCAGGAGGGGGCTGAATGGCGTGTAGAATTTTCCAGAGGCCTACACCCAGATGAGCGGAGCTAGCTGCTTCGGCTGGGCCCTTTCACAGTGACTATATCTAACACTGGAGAATTATCAGTTGGCGGGCAGCAGGCTTGAGGGATGGTAAGTGTGTAACTGCAGCGAGTAGGAACAAAGAGGCAAATACGACCAAGCTGTGACCAAATCTCATTTGCAAAGAGTAGCCCCACTAATTAAATGCGTCCAGAGACACAACCTAGCCTTCCCTGCATGCAACCTAGCTGCAGCCACAAGAGACTATAAAACACATGTAGCAGGAACCATATCAACTGAGGAGTACTCTACTGGCCCCTCCACCCAGCATATATACTAACCTCTATGCCACCGCAAAAACAACAGTGTCCAGTTACTTTACCAAGGTGGAGAGGTTAAGTGAGTGGCGATGATGGGGAGACAAGACAAATAGGCAGAAAGTGTGCTGCTCTGGCTGGGTCCTCACAAGTGGTGAATCAAAGACCCATAGTCAATGAAAGGATCACCACCCTATCATGGAATATACAGGGACTACATTTCCCAATTAAACGCCACCAAGTCTGGAAATATCTACTGGACCAACATTACGGTGTTGTGGCCTGCAAGAGACCCACCTCAAAAGATCAGAGGACCACAGATTAAAACACAACCACCATATTTTGTTTTATTGGTCCTCTGCATCGATGAAACATAACAGGGTAGCATTGCTATTTCATTCATCCTTAAAATTTCCGCCTGAGGGATATAAGACAGATGTGGTAAATTAAATATTACCCTGTCATAATTTCTATACTTAAACAAAGGGTCATGCATATAATGAGAGGCAGAGTCTGTGGTGTCCAATTCAAAAGGGCTTTATTTCAGTAACTCGAGTTAAGGGAGAATCGGGTTCCATCACCACTAAGGTTCAGGAAGGGTCTTCTGAACATTATTCACAGAGTACAATATTTATACATTGAATATACATTGAATTGCATAGAGAAGGAGGAGCGCTCCAGGCAGAGCAAGAGAAAGAGAGAGATAAGAGCATGTGGGCGTGCAAGAGGGCGTACACGTGGGCGTTCACTTGAGGAATCATAGGTGAGTCATAGGTGGGTGGATACATGGAGGGGGTCTGCATGGTCAGCTGGAACCTTTACCCTACTTGTGTGCGCAACTTGGTCATGACGTGTAACTAACGTGTAACTGGGGGAAGCTGGGGGGAGCTGACTTTCGGTCTAGTAGAGAAGCCTTCAGTGTCAGGACGACCTGCACGTCTGGTATTATCTGATATCTTAAGTTTGGAGGATGTATTGTCTGAAGTAAAGGTCGCTCAAGCAAAAGGTTGCTCATCACCAAGAGCCGGTGTGGGCATATATTTCTTCGTGCATTGCGTGGGGGCCATGGGCTTTCTATGGATGCGAGCTCTGCAAATCACTTAAACGGAGACAGAAAGGCTAGGCCCTATCTCTGTAGACGGGTTCTGTTTACCTTCTTCACTAAGCAGGAATGTGTTTCTGTGGAGCAAGCAGATAACTGTGTGCAAAATACTGTCTTGGCACCCCGGGCTGGGCCGGGCTGGGCCCCTCTCGGCTGAGCCAGAAGTATGCGAGAGGTCAGGGATACGTAGCTGCAGCCCTCAGAGTGTCTGGAGGCAAGAAACCTTAATTCGGAGACTGGCTCAGGCTGAGCCACAAAAACGGGTTCATCTCGACTTTTATTAAACGTGCACAATGCAAATACATTGGCAACATAGGCCTCAGTGCAGAATTAACGTTTCTTTCATGGTAGGCTTGGTGACTGACATTCTAATGTGGGACGGAAATGCAGAGGCATCATTACTGCAGACATGAGAGGGAAAATGCATGGGTGACATGCACATACACTAAACGTGGGGTACAAGCAGGGGACACATTGGCCACGTAAAATTTCTATTTCCTCATTCCCTTCTTGTCCCCTACTGTACCCTTCAGGACACATCTATATTCATGAGACCGTATATCTGATCATACAGCATCATTTGTTCGTCTTTTCTCTTTTGCATACGTGGATGGGGAATACAGGCAGTGGCAAACAGGCCGCAAATCGCCGGGCCACACTGCAGACAGAGACAGCAGCCGAATATCATAAGCAGTATCATTCCTAGGAACGACAACACTGTCCATCCCCATCCCGATATTACACCCCAGAGCCAACCGGACCAAGTCCATGGGTCTTGATGTATCTCGTGAGCTATCTTGTGGAGCCTTGTTATTGCCGCGTACACATATGGCGCGTTATTTTGAATAAACACGCAACAACTGGAGCCGATCACTCTACAAGCCCCGCCCCTATCTGCCAGGATGACGTCGAGAACAAGGCGATTCTGAAGAACAACAAGTCGCATGGCGGACTGCTCCTGGGTCAAGTTCGCCAGGGCAGATGTAGTCTCATTCACTACTGCTTCTAGAGTTCTTGTTAACCTGCGTATGAGTTTACTGTTATGGACGGGACCTATGAACCAGAAGTATCCTTTAATGAAATCTGTATATTGCTCCCAAGCTGTCTCAGTCTGATCAGCCACTGGGGAATCGGTCTCCCTCCGGTGTCTAACATGCTCTAGTCGTGAATCTCGATGATAATGGGATGGGGCTAGAAAGACAGGTGGCAGCAGGAACGCTATATAACATGTCCCACCCCAGTCTAAGGGCAGATGTACATAGGCTGTCTGACCGCAAATGAAATAGGTATGGCGAGATGCTTTGAAAGAAGACTTTCCTTAGTCAGTAAACTCGACTACAGCATTGGACTCGCTGTGTCCCAAATGTACCGATCCTTTCTTTCTAATGCACAATTCACCTTTTACTGGTAGGACTGATATAAACGGTGGACCTGTATTTTGCTCGGGCTGAACATTCAGAATCATAAAACTAAGGGAAGCATTTCCTTGCTCGTACTCTTCATTTTTTAGATCGGTCCCCTTCCTTTGGGGAAGTCCGTCTTTGTCTGGAAAACATGCCTCATGCATTACTGCATTCAAGTTTCCCCATATCCCGACACCCTGGGAAACTGCGGACTTTCTGTCTAGTGATGACATTAAAGCAAACCATGCTCCGCATGAACCATTGTGCGAGAACGGAAAAGGAAAGAGGGGCAGAACTCCCTTCGTTTTCTGATAAGGTGGGAGTCGGCCACATACCCAGCAATTTGTTACATTGCTGGTCTGATGAGAATGGTGCAACATTCGAATAAAAGTATTGTTGCGCAGGGCTAGTCGATATGACAGTTCATGGGGTGGCAGATCACTGAATGTATGCTCTACGGTGTCATTAATGGAAAAGTGTATACGTGAGGAAATAGGAGGAAAGAAAACATGTAGTGTCAAGCTGATACATATTATAGTGATGCACAGAAGAGACATAAAAATCAGAGTTACTATACATCTACTGCGTAATATCTTGCAGTATTTTTCTTTCATTTCGCTCTTTTTACTATTCTGGTCTACGATCTTATACATGTCAGGAATCTGTCTAACCGATTCACCACCTAGTGGACTTAAACAATTAAACGCGGTCTGACTTACTAGACCGTAACTTGGACCTATACTCTTGCTGCGGAGTCTTTTCTAGCAAAGGGGGCTTAAAGTCTGTACTGTCTTTACTATCTTTTGTCTTTATCAAAGTTCCAGAATCTCCAAAGTACTTTCTACAATGGTGGGCATGAAGCCATCCTTTTCTTCCTTCGACCTTGACGGCTGTCCTCGTGGTGAGCAATACTAATTTCGGTGTCTTCCAGCACGGCTCAAGGGGGCTTGATCGATCAAAGTTCCGCACATAAACAAAATCTCCAGGGACTATGGCATGCTCCTTGACCTGGGTGTTGTCAGGGAAGGCGGCGGCAACCTGTGAACGACAAGAGAGTAGTGCAGACATCAAGGAAGCCAGGTAATCTGTCAGCATGTTACTGTCAACATCAGTTATTTTCTTAGGCATAGGCGTACCCCACATATTCGGTGGTCTACCGAAAACCACTTCATAAGGAGATAGGCCTGTTCTGGAATGAGCTACCATACGCATGTAAAAGAGGGCAACCGGCAAGGCTACCATCCAATCCACGCCTTTTTCTGCACAAATCTTTGCTAATCTCGTCTTAAGTGTCTGATTATGGCGCTCTACGAGTCCTGCTGCTTCAGGGTGTCGTACACAATGAAACTTCCACTGATATCCTAACAGAAGGGACACTTGTTTCATTAATTCAGAAGAAAAAGGCTGACCATTGTCTGAGTACACGACACGGGGCAATCCATATCTGGGGAAAAATTCACGCACCAATTGCCTGGCGGTGGTCGCAGCAGTATAATCTGGGACTGGGTACGCTTCTGTCCATCTAGATAGTGCACACACAACTACCAAGACATACTTATAACCTCTACATCTGTCCATTTGGATATAATCCATCTGGAGGACCTCAAAAGGATGGTCAGGAGGATATAATCCGCCTTGTTCCACCGGAATGCCTTTGCCTGGATTGAACTGGCAACAGATCATACATGTACGTACTTTCTGTTTCGCTGCTGCACGTAGGTGCTTGTTAAGCCAGATATTCTGTAAGCTGTCTAGCATTGCCTTTTCTCCTAAGTGTGCTGGACTATGTGCTGTGTTTATGATCACTTGTACCATAGAGTCTGGGAGAAACCAAGTAGCTTTGCCCTTAGTCATCCAACCTTGGTCAGTCTGGACCCCTCCTTGTCCAGTCCATTTCTTTATTTCTTCTGAAGTGGCATGTGTCTGTATGTCGAGTACATCTTGTGAAGGATCCCTGACTGTCATGCTTTTTGTCAGTAATGGTACCTCTGTCTTTGTCGTGTCTGTTGGTGTCTGGGCTGTAAGTTTAGCAGTTCGGTCTGCCAGGTCATTACCCTGGGAAATGGTGTCTGTAACTTTGGTGTGTGCTTTGCATTTCAGGATGGCTATGGCTGCAGGTAAATGTATTGCTTCTAACAGAGCCTGAATAAGCAGACCGTGCTGAATTTTAGTCCCATGGGAGGTCAAGAAACCTCTCTCCCTCCATAACACTCCGAAGTCATGAACTACACCGAATGCATACTGTGAATCTGTATAAATGTTCACTTTCAAGTTCTTAGCTCTTATGCAGGCTTGTGTCAGAGCGATGAGCTCTGCTGCTTGTGCTGACAGTGTGTCTATTCTTTGTGTCTCTATGACTTCAGTATCAGTGGTCACGGCATATGCGGCCACAAACTCTCCCGAACTCGTTCTCATGCATGAACCATCTACATAAAGTGTCAGGTCAGGGTCTGGCAGTGCAATATCTGTCCGGTCTTGTCTTGGTTTCGTCACTGTATCCATTATTTTCACACAGTCATGTGGTGCAGTGTCTACTGTACTTGAGGGCAAAAGTGTAGCAGGGTTGAGAATATTGCATTGTCTGATCTCTATGTGTGGCTGAAATAACGTCAGTTCATATCCTGTCAGTCTCGCTACAGTCAAGTGCTGTGTCTGTGTCCTGTTCAAGAGAACTTCCACTGCATGTGGTACCTGGACTATCAGGGGGTGTCCCAGCACTATGGAGTCACTTTGTCTTATGGCTAGGGCTGTTGCTGCAACTGATTTCAGGCACGCAGGAAGAGCCTGGGCCACTGGATCCAGTGTACTAGAAAAATAAGCTGTTGGGGGCGGAGGAAATTCTGCGTTTACGTAGTCCGGTGCGGGCTCTTCTAGATAGGAGGAAATAAAAGCCTCAGAGGCTGTCGGCTTCGTTCTACGTACTCTAAAGGGTACAGGTGGTGGCGTACGCGACCTACGGTGTATTTCTGAGGGGGTCACTCTAGCTAGTTCTTCTGAGAGGACGGGATAAATACCAGCAACGAGGGCATTTCTTTCTCTATCAGCCTGTTCTGCCTTGACCCGTTCCCCCTCCTCCCGCAGTTCTTTTTCTTTGGCTTTTTACGCTGCTTGTTTACTTCTCTCTGCTTGGTGGAATTCTTTCTCTGCCCTCCTATGCGCTTCTTTACGCCATAACTCAATGGCATCTTTCTGAGACGGTCTTGCTTTCCTTTTCCTTTTCCATAGCGCTTCCTCTACTTTCATAATGCATTCAGCATCCCATGTTCCTGAGGCAGGCCATCTGTACTTCTCCTCTAAATCCTTTGTGTAATCTACCCATAAGTCTAAAAACAATATGGCATCTAGCCCGTGCTTGTTATACATGTAATGACCAGGTGTGTCTCTAGGCGGGACGGGAACTGACTCTTCGAGTATTCCTTTCCTGGTCCCTATCTGACGTAATTTCGAAAACAGTGGCATGTTGAAACGTTGGTTTCAACTTTATCAACCAACTTAACGAAAACACAATACACACAAAAATAGTCTGACTGAAACAACCATTCACACTACAACACTAAAACACTAAAACAGATATATTCTAACTGATACATGAAAACAGTTAACTTTATGCACTGGAATACAGTACAACCATACCGGTCTCATATAGAGACACGTCTTTACCGTGCCCACCGAAATGGACCCGTCTTTACCGTGCCCGTATGAACGAGACACGTCTTTACCGTGCTCAAATAAATGAACCCGCCTTTAATCTTTATGCATTCCCAATAGCGGTACTCACCGGGAAGCAGAACTTGAAGGCCTCGGAAACTTGATACTGCGTGAACTCAATACTGTGCATGCGCCTCGGAACAGGTGGGCCTCTGGAAACCTCGGACCTTGCTCTCTCATGGCTTGGGCTCTGGTTGGGATGATCCGCGATCCTCACCGCCTCGTGTGGATGCCTGGTCGCAGTCCGTCTCCTCCGTGGGCCTGAGGGAGTAAGCAGGAAGTCCCGCTGGCGTGTACACTTTGAAGTCCGTCACGGCTGTAGAAGGGGGCAAGGGCTGGACCTACATCACCGGCGCGCGGGGAAGGGGATTTGTCCCTATTCGGGCGCCAGAATTATGTGGTAAATTAAATATTACCCTGTCATAATTTCTATACTTAAACAAAGGGTCATGCATATAATGAGAGGCAGAGTCCGTGGTGTCCGATTCAAAAGGGCTTTATTTCAGTAACTCGAGTTAAGGGAGAATCGGGTTCCATCACCACTAAGGTTCAGGAAGGGTCTTCTGAACATTATTCACAGAGTACAATATTTATACATTGAATATACATTGAATTGCATAGAGAAGGAGGAGCGCTCCAGGCAGAGCAAGAGAAAGAGAGAGATAAGAGCATGTGGGCGTGCAAGAGGGCGTACACATGGGCGTTCACTTGAGGAGTCATAGGTGAGTCATAGGTGGGTGGATACATGGAGGGGGTCTGCATGGTCAGCTGGAACCTTTACCCTACTTGTGTGCGCAACTTGGTCATGACGTGTAACTAACGTGTAACTGGGGGAAGCTGGGGGGAGCTGACTTTCGGTCTAGTAGAGAAGCCTTCAGTGTCAGGACGACCTGCACGTCTGGTATTATCTGATATCTTAAGTTTGGAGGATGTATTGTCTGAAGTAAAGGTCGCTCAAGCAAAAGGTTGCTCATCACCAAGAGCCGGTGTGGGCATATATTTCTTCGTGCATTGCGTGGGGGCCATGGGCTTTCTATGGATGCGAGCTCTGCAAATCACTTAAACGGAGACAGAAAGGCTAGGCCCTATCTCTGTAGACGGGTTCTGTTTACCTTCTTCACTAAGCAGGAATGTGTTTCTGTGGAGCAAGCAGATAACTGTGTGAAAAATACTGTCTTGGCACCCCGGGCTGGGCCGGGCTGGGCCCCTCTCGGCTGAGCCAGAAGTATGCGAGAGGTCAGGGATACGTAGCTGCAGCCCTCAGAGTGTCTGGAGGCAAGAAACCTTAATTCGGAGACTGGCTCAGGCTGAGCCACAAAAACGGGTTCATCTCGACTTTTATTAAACGTGCACAATGCAAATACATTGGCAACATAGGCCTCAGTGCAGAATTAACGTTTCTTTCATGGTAGGCTTGGTGACTGACATTCTAATGTGGGACGGAAATGCAGAGGCATCATTATTGCAGACATGAGAGGGAAAATGCATGGGTGACATGCACATACACTAAACGTGGGGTACAGGCAGGGGACACATTGGCCACGTAAAATTTCTATTTCCTCACAGACAAAGAAGGTGGACTGGTATTGGTGAAAGGTTGTATTAGAGGGAAATTGTGCACATTTGCTTCAGTCTATGCACCCAACACTAATCAGGTGACCTTTATTCACTTGCTACTAACACTGTTGGGAGGATTTGCAGAGGGGGAATAATAGTGAAGGGAGATTTTAATTTGACTTGCCATTCGGGCATGGACAGTACTTATCCACATAGCTCTCCCAAATGTAGCTTTTTGAAAGCATTAAAGGACGAGTTACCTTCGGTTACGATGTATCTGGTAGAGACACAGTCTAGCCGCAGATTCCTTAACATAGAATATCCCCAGGTGTCAGAGTGGATCTGGAAAATTTTCCGCAGCAGCATCTCTGCGCGCCGGGGGGCAGCGCCGCAGGCTTGGCCAGGACGTCGTCCACGGACATGACGTCAGCTGAGCCATATAATCCATCAAATTGTTTTTTGTAATTTTCTCCCTGAGTGTACTGGGGTAGCTCAGACGTGGGTCCCAGAGCCTCCACACCACTGGAGTCAAGCTAGCCGGGCTGATGAGAGGTGTTACCTCGAAACCGGTCCGGTCCTCGGATGCTTGATTCCGGTCTGGGAAAGATATGGCTGTGTAGTTCGGACTGGACTGTTCCCATGGGGCACAGGGTCAGAGCTGATTTGCATAAAGCCATTATCTAACCCAGGGTGGTGTGGAGTGCAAAAAACGATGGATTTAGGCCCAGATCCTTGTACTGGGGTGAATGTAAGACATTGATCTACATTCTGTCCATCAAATTGTTTTTTGTAATTTTCTCCCCGAGTGTACTGGGGTAGCTCAGACGTGGGTCCCAGAGCCTCCACACCACTGGAGTCAAGCTAGCCGGGCTGATGAGGTGTTACCTCGAAACCGGTCCGGTCCTCGGATGCTTGATTCCGGTCTGGGAAAGATATGGCTGTGTAGTTCGGACTGGACTGTTCCCATGGGGCACAGGGTCAGAGCTGATTTGCATAAAGCCATTATCTAACCCAGGGTGGTGTGGAGTGCAAAAAACGATGGATTTAGGCCCAGATCCTTGTACTGGGGTGAATGTAAGACATTGATCTACATTCTGTCCTTCAAATTGTTTTTTGTAATTTTCTCCCTGAGTGTACTGGGGTAGCTCAGACGTGGGTCCCAGAGCCTCCACACCACTGGAGTCAAGCTAGCCGGGCTGATGAGAGGTGTTACCTCGAAACCGGTCCGGTCCTCGGATGCTTGATTCCGGTCTGGGAAAGATATGGCTGTGTAGTTCGGACTGGACTTTTCCCATGGGGCACAGGGTCAGAGCTGATTTGCATAAAGCCATTATCTAACCCAGGGTGGTGTGGAGTGCAAAAAACGGTGGATTTAGGCCCAGATCCTTGTACTGGGGTGAATGTAAGACATTGATCTACATTCTGTCCATCAAATTGTTTTTTTGTAGTTTTTTTTATATAATCCCCTCCAGGCACGCTGACGTCAGTTTTCGTCAGAGAAACATTTCTGCGCCATAACGCGGAGCCACCACCAAAAACTGTGAGAGTATGGGAACAGTGTGCGAAAATAGATGAAAAAGAAAAAGAAATTGAATGGTGAAAAACAGCACCATAAAGGACAGTGCCAGGCACTGTATACTGAAAAAGTGCGAAGGGAAAGAGCAGAGCACCGCTCTGAGAAGCAACCCTGCAAAAGGGAAGGCTAAACCCTCCCCGGATGCAAAAGAAGATGTGAAAAAACCTCATGGCAAACGACAAAGTCTGCAACCACAATATATATATAACTGCGAGGGACAACAAGTCCGGAACACATGAGCAATGACAATCCACAACAAGTCGGCACCAGAAAGGGACGTTGTATCCTCAGTAAGAGACCTACAGACTGAGGCAGAGCCAATAGACTTCAATCTAATGGACTGCAGGGGTGGTAAGAGACCCCCAAAGGCGATTGAGAAGGCGGGGGAACCTGAGCAGACCCCACACTGGACAACCCAGGGCGTAGGGATGTTAAAGGACACATGACACATGAACATATCGCCCAATCATGAGAATGGGTGTAGTAGTCTCTACACATCCACAAGGGATAGGGGTCTAAGGGACAGTTTACCGACCTCACTAGATTTAATCCCCAATTCCACTATATTCAATACATAAAAATCTGGAGGTCCTCCAGATTTTTATGTATTGAATGGGTGTAGTTGAGCAAGCAAAACAGACTGAATCATTCCTTGAAGAAACGAAGTGAAAGAAGTCACAGGGGCGTGGCTACGCGCCGAGCATGGCGGTCGTCTTGTAGACGAGCTCCGAACATGGGCCACTAACATCCTGTAATAAATCCACCACATCTGCATGAAACGGTCCGAGAGAGCAGATGAAGCCGACCGGAAAGGGTGAGAGGGCTAGCTGCGCCGTTAACGGACCCGTAAGTCACCGAGGTTGAGGAATCCAATGTGAAGACCAGGCATCACGGCTACAGGAGGCCGCCATCTCGGAACTGCAGCGAGGAGCCGTGGAAGATCTCTGCCGCATACCGGAAGCCTGGGGCAGATAAGTGCTGCTGCGGTGTGGGAGGCGTTTGCAGCCAGCGCCGGGGAGAAGAGCGGGTGCATATATAACATCCGGGAACAGTAAGAAGAGTGGAGGGCGGGCCTGTGCGACGGGCTCCGGACTCAAGCAAGGCCGGGGCTGCGGAGCGGCCTCCCCCCCCACACAACAAGCGAGTGGGCCGAGGCGATGGAACATTTATATAGTACCCACAAGGACAGAGAGTAAAGTGAGGAGGTGACAGGGGGCAACGGATAAGCGGACACTGGGGTGACAGAGAAGAGGCTGGCGACACATAACGATCCGGAGTGCAGACCCCCAATGCCGGAGTCTAGCCTCGCGGGCACCATTTGCAGCGGTAGCGCGGTGATCGGGAGGAGGCAGAAGGGGCTCTCTGCAAGGGAGCAACTAGCGGCCTAGGGCTGCAACAATGCCTGTGATACCTGACTCGTGCTGCGGGGGCCGACATTGCACTGTGAGGCGCTGGCCTCTTTCTAGACCACGAGTCCTTCGTGTGCAGGCCCATGGCTGCTGCCACAGAGTGAATTGCCCTGTACACTGCCATAGCACTGAGAACGATGATGACTGGCGGCGTGACTATGAGTGGAGACTTGGGATACTGATGTGGCGCTATTACCGCGGCCCACCTGAGACCTTCCAGCCGGAAATATCACTCTAAAAGCTACGCAGGGCGTGTACTTGCCAGACCGGAAAAGGGACTGGAGTGCCTGCTGCGTCACAACTGGAAGAGAACACGGACGACTGGCTTGGAGGGTTCCGAAAACTAAAACGTGCTCTATACCTAACCAGAACAATGGGGCGTAACAGAACAAAACAACAGGACAAGAGCAGCGCAGACTCTGTGCAGGAAGTGACGGACCGTGTGGACAGCACGCTTGCTTCTGGTTGTATTTCGCCCACTGCTGTACCTGCACTGGCAGATAAGTTGGACCTCATTCTACAAGAAGTACGACTCCAGAAAAGCAATCTAACTCCAGATCGGGACCTTAACCACTGGCCTTAATTTGCTTCGGGCGGACCACACGAAGGTGCAGACAGGGTGAAGTAAAACGCGGCGCCGCTAGCTGAGGTGGTACCAAGACAGAACCAGACTGACACCAATGTGAAGCAACTGCAGGCACAGGTTGCCACCTTACTTGACCAAGTGGAAGATGCGGAAGGCAGGGCACGCAGGAACAACTTCCGGGTGATTGGAATGGCGGAGAAAAGTGAAGGGAATGACGCATCACGATATATATGAAGCAGTGGTTTAGAGAGCACATCACGACGGAGGGCCTTTGCACGCAATACTGCATCGAACGCGCACACAGAATACCTACCAGCAGGCCAAAGCCGGGAGCCCCGCCGCGGCCCCTCATAGTAAAGTTGGTGAACTTTCGAGATAGAGACACTCTTCTCCAAAAATCTCGAGAATCAGCTCCGATAAACTTCGAGAATGCGAGAATCTCATTGTATCCGGAGTACACGATACTGGTACAGAGGCAGCGGTCCTCCTTTACGGCGATCAAGCGGAGACTCAGGGATCTGAATTTGAAATATGCACTGTTCTTCCCGGCACGGTTAAAAATACTACACAATCCGAAATCCTACTTCTTTGAAAGCCCTTGAGACGTTGAAGACTGGCTGGAAGTGATGGAACCAACCACGCTGCAGTGACCGCATCGCAACTCAAGGACAGGGGGCCGGACCACCACCGGCGTCTCCACGGGTCGTAGAGGCAGAAGATCGCGCGGAACTCCTGCACGTCAATATGTCACAACACAACAAATACAGCAGAACAAATCGCAGGCGATTATTGCTGCGGCCACTTTCACGAACACCCTACTGTTGGACACCAAGTCCTCAACAGAAGAAGAGACACATGAATCAGACTCTGAAGGCAGTGTGGCTCTGTTCCCATCTGCCACCCCGCAGCTGATTAATGATCTGCATGGTTGACTGGACCCGTGCAAGTATCTTTTTTTTTTCATAGCGATTGAACTGTATGTCCCTTGATGAGATACTCATGGTAACGGCAGACTTAATGTAGACAGCACAATATTATTAGGGCCCAGGGTACCGTATAAGCTTTTATGTTATCTTGTGAAGACGTATAAACCACATGCAGAGCGCTAGCCTTGTCCCCAACATGGCGAAGGCTCTTTCCATGACCTTTACGTTTTTATTGGCTCAGTTATGTTTTATGGTCCGGTATAGTTTGGAAACCAGACCGAGTATTGGGAATGTTGGGGGGTGGGATGGTCTCAACGCGCATGATGATGTAGATACACAGACTTATTTAGGAACCATGTTGCAATACTACCTGACACAGCACAAGACAGGATGAATGCGAAGGGCAAATACACCATAATAACATTGAACATACGGGGTATGGGCACAGTACAGAAGCGTCACAGGATACATGCGCACCTACAGCGCCGTAAGGCGCAGATAGTCTACCTACAGGAGTCTCATATGGTGGACAGTGAGATGGTGAAACTCCGAAAGAAATGGCGGGGACAAATCTTTTCAACTTCTTATTCTAATTATGCGAGGGGGCCACAATTTGAATATGTCATGGAGTGCCTTTCATAGCACACGATCAGAGAATGGACAAACTAGGTAGATATGTGTTTGTGAAGGGTACGCTAGATGGACAACTGGTGGTGCTGGGTACAATATACGCCCCTAATTTTGACCAAGATAAACACTGGGACATAGTGAGCGGGGCACTGGCGGGATGGGATGCACATCCGTGGATAGTAGGAGGGGATTGCAACGCAGTAATGTAATGTAATGTAATGTTAACAGATTTATAAAGCGCATGGATACCCGGAAGCGTCCCAGCGCTAGAAGAAAGAGCCAAGCTCACAAAGGGAAATGGAGTTAGTAGGATCACTGGGGAAAAAGAAAAGTTTGAGAAGCTTCCGGAACCGTAAATGGCATGGTTCAGCTCGCAGCTTCCGGGGAAGAGCATTTCACAGAGTTGCTGCATTCACAGAGAATCGGCGACCTACAGTACGCGCTTTCTTTACTCTCGGAATTCTGGCCAGGCATTCGTGATCAGATCGAATGGGCCTGTTGGCCTTATATGGCAAGACTAAACTCTTCAAAATAGAAGGTCCCTCACCTTGTAGAGATTTGTGAGCGATACACAAGGATTTGAACTTTATCCTTTCGCAAATAGGTAGCCAGTGCAGCGATCTGAGTTCCGGTTTAGCTGACACCCTGGCCGAGGTGCCCGTAAGCAACCTAGCTGCAGCGTTCTGGATCTGTTGCAGTTTATTAATTGTGGCTTCAGGGGCGCCCAAAAAGAGGGCGTTGCTGTAATCCAGCCTGGACAGAATCAGTCCTTGAATTAACATCTTCCTTGAGGGCAGAGGCAGAAGAGTGAGGACTTTCCGAGCCGAACGGAGTAAGCCAAAGCAGACTCCAGCCATTTTTTTGGCTTGAGTTTTGAACGAAAGATCCTGTTCTAGCCAAACCCCTAAGCTTTTAATTTCATTTTTTGGGAGGGGGGGAGCTCCCATACAGGTAGGCCAGATAGCATTGGATAGTGGTGTCAACTTATGCCCCAATAGCATAAGTTCCCTTTTGGACCCATTTAGTTTGAGGGAGGACTCACTCATCCAGGCATGTATTTTCGTCAGGCAGGAGCGAAGTTTATCAGAACATTGGTCCAATTGGGAGAGAGAAACGACAAGTTGGGTGTCGTCTGCATAACTCACTATTTTGAACCCGAATGGAGCAACCACATCCTCCAGGGGGGACATGTACACATTGAACAACGTAGGGCTCAAAGACGAGCCCTGCAGTACGCCACACTGGAGGGGGATAAGATTGGATCGTGAATTGCCTTCCCAGACTTGAAAAGTTCGATTATTTAGGAACGATGTTAACCAGGCCAGAGCGGTACCTGAAACTCCCATATCAAATAGGCGATGAATTAAGACACGGTGGTTGACCGTGTCAATGGCTGCACTTAGATCCAGGAGGATCACTGCCACTGATCCTCCCGAATCCATGATGCACCTCGCCTCCTCGATAACAGATATAAGAGCAGTGTCCGTACCCTGGCCTGGGTGGAAGCCTGTTTGAGAGCTCCGCAATAACTCATTGGATTCCAGAAAATGGGAAAGTTGGTGATTAACCATTTTTTCTGTAATCTTACTGAGTCCTGGAAGTAATGAGATCGGCCTAAAATTGGCCAGTAATGGATGTGACCATTGACAGATCACACACGCCCTTACATGGAGCTGGTGTGTTTAAACAAGCTGAGGCATTGGGCAGGTGGGCGGAGGGATGGGGACTATGTGACGTCTGGAGGATGCGACACCCTACACACAGGGAATACTCCTATTCCACAGTACACGATCTCCACACTAGAATAGACAGGATCTATTGCTCTAATAGAATAGCAATGCAAGTACTTCAATCCACATATTTGCCCAAAACTTTCTCTGATCATAACCCATTGGAGTTAGTTGTTACATGGGGAAGAGTGCCCACCCCGGTCCCCACATGGCTGTTATGGCCACAGTTGTTGGAAGACCCAGTGTTCCGCAGTGACCTCTCAAAAACCATAGAAAGTTACTTTACAGAAAATAGCAATACGGCAACGAGCAGACTTGTGGAATGGGATGCCTTTAAGGTTGTAATAAGGGGGAAAGCGATTAGTGCGACCGTGGGCGCAAGACAGGAACTGCACAGGTCCCTAGTAGAGGTAGAGGAGAGGAAGGACAGATTGGAGCAAGAAGCAATAACTAACGAAGAGCAAAAGGCCCATTACAGGAGGTACGAATCAGGCATGCTGAGCTCTTGGAATCACTGAGGGCCATAGACTACCAGGCATATACACGACGTGCCCATGCCGAAGCAGATAAGGCAGGGACTTTGCTCGCTAGACTGGTTCGTGATGCCCCTCCTGCAGTGGTTATAAACGAAATAAGCACAGGGGGCGGAGACACGGTAATTAGTCAAAAAGATATAAATGCTGCTTTCCGACAATACTATGCTGCACTGTAGGTGCGTCGGATTACACTACAGCGGAACAAACGGAGGCTTTCCTATCCACCCTTACATTTCCGGAGCTCCCGGTGTCGATTCAGAAAGGCCTCACGGGGCCCATTACACAACATGAGATCAGAGTAGCCATGAAGGGACTTCCGAGTGATAAAACCCCTGGTATGGATGGACTCCCCATTGAATTCTATGCCACATTTGCAGAGGCCCTAGTGTCCCAATTAGTTGAATTATTTAAAACAGTACGGGAAAAGGGCTCCCTGCCCCTCACCACGGCGCAAGCACTCGTTATATCGTTATCAAAACCAGGAAGGGACCACACGGACATGGCTAACTATCGCCCGTTATCGTTATTAACCACGGAATATAATATCTTGAGTAAAGTACTGGCCAACAGGTTGCTACCCTACCTACCGAAACTGGTAATATAGATCAAACTGGATTTTTACCGGCGCGTAGCACATCACTAAACATTAGGAAACGACACTATTTGATGACAGAGGCTCCAAACCACTACCCTCATGCGGGCTGTATCTCGCTAGATCTCAGACAAGCATTCAAGTTGGAGTATATGTTTCAGGCACTGTCGAAATTTGGGATACCGGAGGGTTACATAGCCTGGCTGCGCCTACTCTACAAGGCATCAACAGCGCGAGCCAGAACCGGAGGTCACATATCGGACGAATACACTATACTTAAAGGGACCAGGCAGGGATGTCCTCTGTCGCCCCTCATCTTTATACTGGCACTGGAACCATTAGCAATAAAGCTGTGACAGGATTTCCTTGATTGGGGGATACCAATAGGCAACGCAACACATCTCTTCTCGGCTTACGCAGACGACATTATCATGTACCTACGCGACCTCCGCTTGCCCCGGACCCCAATATACGAGACATACAGCCAATTTGAAGTATTGTCTGACTTGGCCATAAATACTACAAAATCACATGTATTCTTTTTTTATGGAACATGCAGATGTCATAGACGAAGACTTTGGAGGTACCAGACTCCAGGTAACACCGAACACGTTCAAGTATCTAGGCATACAGATATATAGGACGCACGAAGATATGACAGAAGGCAATGTACACAGGGCAATCAGAGCTCTGCGATCCAGTGTCACCTTCTATACTACGCTGCCACCGTCCGTTATGGGAAGAGCAGCGCTAGCCAAAATGGTGGTTCTGCCACGATTACTGTATTATTTTACAAATTTACCATTACTAGTGTCACAGGCCACATTTAAAGTATTGAACACTTTGCTTATAAACCTTATATGGGGAAAGGGTAGAAAACGTGTAAGCCTGAAAAAATAACACACTTTATAAAGATTAACGGGAACCCCATACACTGTAAGACAAAAAACATACACTTCCATTCGATCAAGTGAAAGGCCTTAGCACCATTCAACATCACCGCTGCCGCAGACAGACTTGGTTCCAGTACATGGAGCATTGCGAAGATGGTCCGCAGGTTGTGCGATGTACAGTATTCAGATTATCTACTTTATACTCTTCTATACCTTTGGGGATTTACTGGACTCTGTGCAAACTAGAACTCTTTTTGATATGGTATATACAGAGCCAGCTTCCTACAGTTCCTCTTTGTTCACGTAAAACATTGTTGTATCATCATTCTGGATTAATACTATTCTCCCTGCAATGTGGGCTTGTAAAGCTTTCAGTACTAGTAGCACTGTTTTTATCTCAGGGAAGTTGATGTGTTTTATGGAGTCAGAGTTGTTCCACTGACCCCGGATTTTTAAGTTTCTGTATGGGCTCCCCATCCTTCGTGAGATGCATTTGTTGTGATAGTCACTGAGGGAATTGTCGTTTTGAAAGGTCTGCCTAGGTTTAGGTTTTTGGATGTCCACCATTGTGTTTCCTTCTGTACCTTTTCTGTTACAACCACTTCATCTTCCCGGCTCGCTGTGGTTTGTGACCATTTGTTGCATAGGCATTCTTAAAGAGGGTGCATGTGCAGACGTGCATGGGTAATGAGGGGAATGCATGATGCCATAATGCCCATTAGTTTCATAAACACCCTCACTGTCAGAGACTGCCCCTTCTGGTAGAAAAGAGTTTGCTCTTAATTGCTTGAATCCTTCTTTGGGTCTGGTACGCCTGTGTACTTTGGAATTCAGTCTTGTTCATAAGACGATTTTTTCATGTTCCGGGGTTGGCGATGATTTCTTGAGGCTTATGGAGAAACCAAGTCTTTGCAGAGTTGTGATTATCTTTTGAATGTGTTTTGGACATTCATGATTTGAGTTTTCCGTTACCAACCAGTTGTCTAGATAAGGGTAGACATGAATTCTTTCCTTCTTAGTACTGCTGCCACCACAACTAGGCATTTTGTGAAAACTCTTGGTGCAGATTTTATTCAGAAGGTTAAGACTGAATTGGTAGTGTGTGTCTTAGTGCATGAACCTGGGATATTTAGTGTCATTGATTCATAGGTATTTGTAGGTAGGCGTCTTTTAAGCCTATGATTGCCATGTATTCCCCTTTTGTAGGAATGGAAATACCTCTTGTAGGGTTGTAATCTTTAAATGCAACATGTGAATTAATTTGTTTATGAATCTGAGATCCAGAATCGTCTTAATGTGAGATCTTGCTTTGGTACCAAGAAGTAAGGTGAGGAGTTTCCTTTGTTGTGCTCCCTTGTTGGTACTTTCTCTATTGCTTATTTTTTTAAGAGTTCCTTTACCTCTTTCCATAATTAAAAAAATATATATTTTAGAATCCTTTTTTGGGGTGGGGGTTTAGTGGTGGAATTCATGTCAGTTCTATGCAATAGCTGTGGCGCACCACCTTTAAAACCCAAGTGTCTGAGGTGATCCTTTACCATTCTTGTGAGTATTGGGCTATTCTGCCTCCCACTGGTGTTGTGTAGGGGCTTAGTTTCGCACCCAAGTCACTTGGAACCTGCTCCTCCCCCTCTGCAGGCTTGTCCTCTAGCCTTTCCTCTACCACAGAAAGTCTGCTTTGAGTGCTGTTGCCAGGATTGGCATCCGGACTGTTGGCTGGACTGCTGTATGCTTCCGTGTTTCTGCTGTTGGTGCTGCCCTGCAGAAAAATTCCCTCTTCCTGCAGGTTTTCTAAGGTTGTTTCCTCCCAATTTGAAGGTGCCTCTGTACTGTAGAGCACCCTTCACTCTTGCGGTTTCATTGTCCTTTTTAATTTTTTGTAAGGACTCATACACCATGTGGACAAATAAAGTGTCTCCTGTAAAAGGCTCATTAATTATTGTTTATTGGACTTTGCGATTAAAGTCTGAAATCCTCAGCCAGGCGTGTCTTCGGAGGGTAGTACCTGTGCACATTCATCTAATGGCTGTATCAAGCCTATTCAAGGGCTGGCTTTAGGCAGGTACTTGCAATGTTCAATGACTGACTTTATCCCCTTTTCGTCATTCTCATGAAGGAGTAGTTTCTTACCTGTAACTCCAGTTCTGTAGTAGGGGTACGAATATGCTACTTACCAGTATGCATCTGTTCTTGGCATGTAGGGCTGCTGACATTCATATCTGTGCATAGATCGCCGCCTAGTGTTGGGTCCGGATGATTGCACATTGTTGCCCTGGAAGAGTCTTCGAAGTATCACGAGATAGGTGGCTCCTCCCCTGGACTACAGTGCGCATGGGCATTCTCTCCATCCTCAGATTGTTTTTTGCCATTGTGGCAGAGATGGAGTGCAATACAGTGAGCGATGTCCCTGCTAGATAGTAATTCTGAATGCTACAGCTGCTACAGGCGCCGGGGAGGAGGGTGGGCGATATGTATGTCAGCAGCCCTACATGCCAAGAACAGATGCATACTGGTAAGTAGCATATTCGATTCGAGGCATGTGGGCTGCTGAATTCATATATGTGCATAGATTACATAGCAGTCCCCCCTGTTAACGGCGGCTGCCCGTGCCAGCTGCAGCAGTCTGAAAAAGAGTTTTGAGAACAGCCTGTCCTACAGCTGCCTGCTGTTTAGAATGCACGTCTACGCAGTAGTGTTTCGTAAATGTATGTGTGGTGGACCAAGTGGCTGCCTTACATATCTCTTCTAAAGGAATATTCCCCAGGAAAACCATGGACGCTCCTAACTTACGTGTGGATTTGCTTGTGGTGGAATGGTTAGTGTGCGTTTAGCCTTGGCATAGCAAATCTGTATACATTTAACGATCCACCTGGCTATCCCTGCTTTGGAAATGGGGTTGCCTTTGTGTTGTGGAGAAAAGGCAACGAAAAGCTGTTTTGGTTTTCTGAAATCCTTCGTTCTGTCTATATAGTACATTAGAGCCCTTTTGACATCTAACGTGTGTAGGGATCTCTCTGCGACATTTTCCGGATTGGGAAAGAAAACTGGCAGTTCTATGGTCTGGTTCATGTGGAACTGCAAAATCACTTTAGGCATAAATGTAGGGTTGGTGCGTAATACCACCCTATTTGCGTGGACCTGGATGAATAGCTCTTGGATGGTGAGTGCCTGGAGTTAACTAACCCTCCTCAGTGAGGTAATGGCCACTAGGAAAGCAACTTTCCAAATCAGAAATTGAAGCTCACAAGAGTGTAGAGGTTCAAAAGGTGGTCCCATTAGTCTGGTGAGGACTACATTCAGGTTCCAGACTGGTGACGGTGGGTGTCTGGGAGGGATCACTCTTTTAAGTCCCTCCAGAAAAGCTTTAATGGCAGGCACTCTGAATAAGGAGAGGTGCTGCCTGTTCTGAAGATAGGCTGCTATGGTGGATAAATGTATGCGAATGGAACTGTACGCTAAATTACATCTGTATAAATGCAACAAATAACAGATGATGTTTTGAATAGATGCATCCAGTGGGTTAATGTCATTGTTGGTACAATATATGACAAACCTTTTCCATTTAGCCGCATAGCATGCTCTAGTTGTGGGCCGTCTTGCCTCCTTGATGATATTCATACATTCCGGCGGCAAGTTGAGGTAGCCAAATTCTAGGACTTCAGGAGCCAGATCGCCAGGTTGAGCTGTTGCGGATCTGGATGCTGAATGTCTCCATGGCTCTGCGTCAAAAGCCTGGGTGTGAGGCGTAACCGTTGATGCGGTACCACGGATAGTTCCAGAAACGTGGTGTACCATGTTTGGCGTGCCCACATTGGAGCAACCAGGATGAGGGTCATCGAGTGTTGCCGTAGTTTGCGTGCCACCAGCGGTATCAAAGGTGCTGGGGGAAAAGCGTACGCAAATTTGCCTGACCAGTTCATCCATATCGCATTGCCTTGCGACAGTGGGTGTGGGAACCTGCTTGTGAAGCTTTGGCATTTTGCGTTTTCCCTTGTGGCGAACAGGTCTATCTGTGGATGACCCCATTGCTGGAAGTACGGTTGGAGTACTGATGGATGTATCTCCCACTCGTGCATCTGGTGGCTATACCTGCTGAGCAGGTCCGCCATCTGGTTGTCCTTGCCCGGGAGGTGTTCCGCCATGAGGAACATGTTCCTCTGAATGGCCCACTTCCACATGCTCTGAGCCAGGTGAGACAACTGTGGAGAGTGTGTTCCTCCCTGCTTCTGTATGTAGTACATGGCAGTCATGTTGTCCGTCCGGATCAACACGACTTTGTTGCACAGATGTACCTTGAAAGCTTTCATCGCCATGAAGATTGCCATCAGCTCTAGAAGGTTGATGTGCATCTTCTTCTGCTGTGTCGTCCATAGTCCCTGCACTGTGTAATGGAGTACATGAGCTCCCCATCCCTGGAGAGACGCGTCCATTGTCAGTATTATCTGTGGTACAGGCTCCTGGAACGGTCGGCCCTTGCAAAGGTTTTGTGGATTCCACCAATGCAGAGAGTTGTATGCCCGACCGCTCACCAACACTAGGTCTTTCAACTGCCCTTGAGCCTGGTTCCATTGACGTGCCAAGCACTCCTGAAGTGGGCGCATATGTAGTCTCGCGTGCGGAACTATGAAGATGCAGGAGGCCATCATGCCTATCAACTGCATGAACACTCACGCCTGAAGCGAGCGTTGAGGTCTGAATTTTTATATCAGCAATTGCATGCTGTTTTATCCTCACTGAATTTGGCTGAGCTTTGGCTGCCAGAGTGTCTATTGTCGCACCCAGGTACTGCCGTACGTGGGCGGGTTGAAGATGTGACTTTGGGTAATTCAGTGAGAATCCCAGATCGTGAAGGAGGTGAATGGTGTGGGACATGTGGCTGGCACACAGCTTAGCCGACTTTGCTTGAATAAGCCAGTCGTCCAGATAAGGGTAGACATGTATGTGCCGTCTCCTGAGGTGTGCCGCCACTGTCGCCAGACACTTGGTGAATACTCTGGGTGCCGTCGTCACTCCGAAGGGGAGGACCTTGAACTGGTAGTGTTGATCCTGAATGGTGAACCTGAGATACTTTCTGTGTGAAGGGTGTATGGGTATGTGGAAGTACTCATCTTTGAGATCCAGTGTTGCGAGGAAATCTCCCTGACTTAAAAGCGGTAGGACTTGCTGTAAGGTGAGCATGTGAAAATACTCTGACAGAATGTATTGGTTCAGAGGTCTTAGGTCGAGTATGGGCCTGAGAGACCTGTCCTTTTTTGGAATTAAGAAGTACAGAGAGTACACCCCGACCCTTGTTCCGCTAGAGGCATGAGCTCTATGGCTCCTTTTTGCAGCATACTGACGACCTCTTGCTGCAATAAGTGGAAGTGCTCTGCGGACATAGGACGGTGTCTTGGAGGTATGTTGGGTGGAGTGGCTGTAAGCTCTAGACAATACCTGTACTGTACAATATCTCTTACCCACCTGTCTGTGATGATTCATTTCCATACAGACAGGAACTGTTGTAGTCTCCCCCCGACAGGTATTAGATGGTCGGGGGGCAGTGACAAGGCGTCACTGTTTGGTATTGGCAGAGGATCTGGAGTTGTTGTTTCCTCTTCCTCTGCCCTTAATGTTATTTCCTCTATATCCACCTCTGGGATTTTTATTGTAGGTGGATTGTGTACCTCCCTTGTTATACTGCGTTTGTTGGGTGTTTTGGCCCCTTGACGGTCCTCTGTTATTGGATCGACGAAAGGAACCACCCCGAAACTGCTGCGACTGTAGATCCCCCATGGACTTTGCAGTTTCCGTGTCCTTTTTTATTTTTTCTAGGGTGGCATCAACTTCTGGGCCAAACAAGAAGTCGGAGTTAACTGGCTAATTAAGAATGGTGGTCTGTATTTCTGGTTTGAAACCAGATATTCTCAACCAAGCATGTCGCCTTAGCGTGACGCTAGTGTTTATAGCCCTAGCTGCAGTGTCAGCTGTGTCTAGTGCACACTTGATGGAAGCGTTGGAGATCAGCTTCCCTTCCTGAACCAACAGCTCTGCTCCTTCCTTGAATTGTTCTGGGAGGTGCTGCAATAATGTCTCTAGAGTATCGTAGTGGGACCTATCATATCTGGCCAGAAGCGCCTGAGTATTAGCAATACGCCAGATGTTCGCAGCCTGTGCTGCCACTCTTTTGCCAGATGTGTCCAGTATCTTTGATTCCTTATCAGGCGGAGGCGCATCTCCTGTCGTTTGAGAGTTTGCCCTCTTTCTTGCATTGGCAACTACCATAGAGTCTAAAGGCAATTGTCCTTTAATATAGGCAGGATCCACAGGTGCCAGCCTATACTTCTTTTCTATCCTTGTGTTAACTACCCTTGCCCTAGTATTTTCTTTGAAAATGTCCATGGCGTGTTTAAGAACACCCATGAGCATTGGTAGTGTCTTTACACTTTTTTCGGAAGTTGAGAATGTGTCCACAAGGAAGTCCACTTCCACAGTATCACTATGAAGTTCAACGTCATGATTTAACGCAGCTCTTTCAATCAGAGCGTTGAAAGCTGTAGTGTCTTCAGTCGGAGATGTTTTGACATTGTAGACCGTAGTATCAGGGTCATGTTGCGGGTCTCCTGGGTCAGCAGGGTCTGCCCATGTCTGGTTCTGATCATCACGATCAGTGTCCATCACATCGCCATCACCATTATTATCATCGTCACCTGCCCCTGCATCTGAGTATGTAGGGGAAAAAGATTGAGGCTCCTGCTCATATGTCTGCAAGTGTTCGACCATCACTGGTGACGCAGGTGATCCCCTCTTTTTCTTTAGAGGAATCCTGAAAGACTCCATGGGCTTTTCAGGGACTATTTTCCTTATGTAGATAGACAGTCTTCCCCGTTTCCGAGGCGATGAACTGTCTTGGTTCCCGTTCCTCGGTCTCTTTTGTAGGCCTTTGGGTCAATGCAGGTCTTTTTATGGTGCCGATGCACTGTTTCGGCTCGAACATCTTCGGCCGCACTGCCGGTGGTAAACCGTATTTTATTGGCGCCGACGCTGCGAGCGCGGTGACCAACTTGGTAGTCGTGGCTTTCTTTGGTCCAGCCGTGGAAGCCTTGTCTCTGATTCTGTGAATCGACTCCGTGACGCGTAGGGCCATGACTTGGGCCTTATGCGCCACGTCGGCATCGGACGTGGAACCGACGTTCGTCTCTGGTCCCGTCATCGATGGAGGATAGGTGCCCTGTCTCGATTCGAGCTGTGTAGCGGCTCCCTTCGGTGCCGAAGTCTTCGACTCGACGACCTTCACCCTGGCCTTCGGCGGCCCGCTACTCGAGTCGAGGGCCTTCTGGAAGCTCCCCGCATCGAAGTCCCTCATCTGTTTCGTCGGCCCAAGGGTTTTGAGGCCTTGGCGCCGACTAGAGCCAGTTGCACTTTCGGTTTCCATTTCGACTGTGCTGGCTTCGGTTTCGTTTTGCTGATATCAACCAAAGTTGGTTTCGAAACCGATGGCTCAATTAAAATGTTCGAAGCCGGGCCTTTTTGCGGGGCTGTTGAACTTGAAGGTAGATCTTGGGTAAGGCCTCGTCCTCGATCCCTCGACCTGAGCCGTATTGATATTATGTCCATCGGCCCCCGTATCGACGGTTGGGCCTAGCTCCTCTGAGCTATCTTCCTCGGCCCCAAGGGCCTGAACGTCGTCGTCTCCTACCTCGTCGACGACTTCATAATCCTCCTCTTCTTCCAGATATTCCTCCTCATCGGCCTCATAGTCGGATCCATGCGCGGATCCCTGCTCCGATGGTTCATCTTGGTCCGGGATCTCGACAACCTCTTCGTCTCCGGTCCCGAAGATATTATCTGGTTCTGGCGCTGGCCTCTTCGATTCCAATCGAGCCGTGCTTCGGGTCCGAAGAGTCTTCTTTGATCTGAGCCGGGCACAGGCCATACATTGGTCTTCATTGTGGTCCGGTGACAAGCATTTGTTACACACAGGGTGGACGTCGTTGTGTGCATATTTGGTGTTACAAAGCGGACACCTTTTTTTCATTTCAAGAGGTTTTATTCGAGAATTCTCATAAAAGCATGTACATACATAAATAATTTAAAACATTATTAAATTCATACCTCATGGAATATACAAACAGTTAAAAAACCAGAAGAGATGATAAAAACACAATACCCAATACATAGGTATAAAACTATTCTTGTGGTTAGATGTATCCTAAAAAATGGAACTCTGCCTAATGGACCAAGCCCACCCCAAGAATTTGACTGTTGCTACACTTAGTTGGAGACAGGAGCTAGTGCAAATAATTCTCATAGCTACAAAGCTGCTAGAAGTGCCTAGGTTTTTGCAGGCAGGTGCTAGCCAAATGCGCCGAGGGGCCGCATAGGCTTTGCAGGAAAGCAAGAAGTGCCCAATATATTCCTTTGTAGCACCACAGGCAGGGCAGGAAGTGTTGGACAAGCCCCTCCACCTCCCTGTTAATGACCGTAAAGGGAGGGCACCTATTCTCAATTGAAAGAAGAGTTTCCTGTCCCTTGGCTTAGTTATAGTATCCAGAACAGTTCTAGTGTAGGGAGGGGCTTGACTTCCAGGAAACGACCCGTCATAGAATCAGCATCCGATTTTCTCCATGCCTGCTCGAACACATAGGCCCAATACAACTCCTTAATTGCTTTTTTGTTTGGGAAGGATGCTTCTGCAGGGGTATCCCATAACGGCTTCAGCCCAAGCACGCATAGCAATGTTCTAAGTTTACTCAGCCATTGGATCTTATGAAAGACATCAGCATTGATCACTGCTACAAAGCCCGCTACATAGTGTTTTAGTTCTGGCGTAGTCCAAAGCTGCTTCCAGTATAAAATCGGGCGCAACCAGGCTAAACCACTTACTGCCTTCCTTCCCAAATCGAATCTAAGGGGGAATAAGGGTGTGCTTTTGGGGAGGCCTGCTAATGTCCTAAAAAACGTATTCTCAGACATCTGCATCGAGTTAAGGTTACCGAGTCCCCACAATTCTGCACCATACAGTGCGGACCCCAGCGCTTTTGCTTCGTACACCTGTAAAGCTGGTGCAATAGGTTTGGACTGGGATTTTCTGTGCACAAGCCCAAGGACTCCAGTGACTTGCCTATGCCTGAGAACCGCCAGATCAATGTGCTGAGCCCATCTTAGATCTTCAGTTATATATATACCAAGATAGGTAAAGGCTCTAACTGTATCTAAGGGTCTTTGGTTTAAATGCAGCTTGGCTCTAACACTACGATGAGGGTTGAAAAACATACGTTTTGTCTTTGCTACATTGACTTCCAGGCCATTATTTTTACAGAAGTTGTCAAAAATGCAGAGGGCACTTTGCAGACCACTGGGAGTCTTTGACAAAATCAGTGTGTCGTCGGCGAACATCAAGATCGGAATCTTGATGCCCGCCAACGAGGGTGCGTCCACATTAGAGGATAGCATTCCTGCTACTACCCCATTAATGAACAATGAAAAGAGCAAAGGGGCCATTGCACACCCTTGTCTCACACCCCGTTCCACTGGAAAATCATCAGTAGTCTCACCCTGCTTGCCCCACTGAATTCAGGCGAAGTTCGCCTCATGCAACCGCATGGCCAAGGTCAATAAGTCATCGGGCAAACCCAGGCTCCTAAGTTCAAACCACAGCTTGGACCTAGGCACCAGGTCGAAGGCAGCCCGCAAATCTGCAAAGGCAGCGTACAGGCTGCCACCGCCGAGTACCACAATCTTCCACCGTACCAGAGTGAATCGAAACACCTGATCCATCGTGCTGGTAGCCCTCCGGAGCCCTGCTTGGAAGGGTGATAAGGCATTATGCTCATCAACCCATTCCATAAGCCTATTAACCACCATCCTTCCCACGACCTTTTGGGTGGTTGCTATCAGGCTAATAGGCCTATAGTTACAAGGCGATCCCCTATCTCCCTTCTTAAATATGGGAATAATAATTGCGCCCCTCCAACTAAGCGGTACCGGTGCACCTTGAGCAACTGCATTAGCAAGGAGAAGGATGTATCTGCCCCATCTATCTCTATCATTGGTAAAAAGGTCTGCCGGGACACCATCCATGCCGGGCGCTCTGCCCGAGGACACTACACTTAGCCAACAGCACCTCCTTTAAGTTAAAAAATTCTTCTTTGGGGTAGACCGCCTTAAACCCATCCATCTCCCTGCCTGGGTTAGTTTCCGCATATTGAGGTTTAAAATATTTAACCCAGTCCTCTTCCTGGACATTGTTATCCGGGGAATCTGGCTCGCCACCCCTTTCCCATTTAACAATACTCCAAAAGAGCCTGGAGTCCTTAGAGCCACATGCTTCCAGTAGCTATTTCCAGTGCATCTTGTCCCACTCCTTTTTTGCTGATGCTATGCAATCTTTATATTTCCATCTGGCAACACGAATTGCCGCCGGCTCCCTGGCTTTGATAGCAATGCCCAAAGCGAGCCTTGCCTCCCTGCACTTTGCATTGTACCACTTTGCAGTTCTAACTTGAGCCCTACTGTTATTCCTAGCTACCCTCTGAAAATGTGACTTGATAGTTGCAAAAAGATTGTCGTGGATCGTTGTCACTTCCTGCAGCCCCTGGTTAATATTAGCAACCCGCTCCAAGGCCTCTATTGCTCTATCCACCTCCATATTTATGCTAGCCATAGAATCCTGGTTAGCCAGTACACGAGGCCATTTTAACCGGCGTGTATCATTGGTAAGAGCCGGTAAGGGGAGACCACTCCACTCTATACGAGCATTCGCTTTGGGCAAGGTCCACCATCTATGACAGATGCACAATGGGTTGTGGTCACTTTCCAACCTATGCGTGACCTCCATGTCGTTAACCTGCTTCCACATTTCCAAACTGCACATAACGTAGTCTATCCTACTCTTGCTCCTACCATTGTCGAAAGTACAAACCCCCTCCCTATCACTCTTGGTTATCCCATTCAACGCACGGAGGCCCCTTTCTAGACAAATGGCATTTAGGGAAATGACATCGTCAGACCAGCGTTTTACTGGGTCCAAATCAAGAGGAGGAACACCCCAATGCCTATCCTCTTCGGACCCCATGCGATCTTCACCTATGTCTAGTGGTTTAAAAGTGCGGTTGAAGTCACCTGCAAGTATGATGTTGTTAGCCAGGGAATGTGCCTCTAGGAGAACCGCCAAAGAAGCTAGAACTTCTGACTTTCCTTCCTTGCAACCCCTGGCATATACATTATATAAGTCAATGCGCCCTAGCGGACCCAGATCCATGTTTAGAAGTTAGATATCCTTGCTCCCAGTCTCTATAACTCTTATGTTGAAACCCAGACTTTGCCGGATCCAGATCGTCAGGCCTCCCATTGGTCTACCCTTGGGGCCCTTAATAGCAGGTATAGAATAGTTCAAATAGCCCTGGAGGAACAAAGATTCACACAACCATGTCTCCTGGAATAAACATATATCAAAACCAGTGACAAAGTTAACCCAATCCTGCGACTCCTGTTTATGGCGCAAACCCGCAACATTCCATGACATTAAACTACCTGCTCCTTCCCCACCTATGATAGAGGCTTCCCTGTCTAGAGCTAAGAGAGGAACTGCCACACCTGTGGCTGGAGTTAGACCTATGCTGCCTACAGAGCCAAGCTCCACAACCATCTTAGCCTCCCCCCTGCAAATACTATCATGTCGGGTGGTAGGATCATGGTCGATGTTACGGGCAAGCTGCTCCAACCCAAGTCAATCACAGTCATTGAGCCCCGACAGAACATTAAATCTGTTGTCATGGAAATAATTTGGCCCTGGTTGAACATTATAGGTATTTCTACATTGGCTTACACCCCAGCCCTCTGCATCTGCCACTGGCCAGGGACTTCTTGGTAACATTTGGTTTAGATCCCACCTCCTCTGCCCCATCGCAAGATGTACTCGGTTGAAGTTTTTGAAACATATCCATCCAGTACACCAGATCTATAGAAGTACCCAAGCGGTAGAATTTCAATGTCCTTCCCCCCTCTAAGTGAGATTTGCTCTGATGCCCATAGAATCCTCCTGACCGAGATTGGGTTATCAAAGTTTATGACTATGCAGTCACCCTCTCTGTTCTTAGCTGAGCGGCCCACCCATGCCACTCTTCGGGTCATTAATATGTTCCGGCCTGCCCAGACCCCATCTATCAAGTTCTTTGCAAGCCAGTATGTTACCTTAGACTTTAGTTGCTGATAGTCCTCTTGTTGGCCAGCACGAAGAGGGGGGACATTAGCCATAATCACCACCAAGGGAGCACTTTGGGGAGGTAGGTCTAGTCTAATCTGGATACCTGTGTCCAAACCCGTTTTTACAGGATTCTGCTGCACAGGAGGGAGGCTAGATGTCACAGTGCTAGACCCCTGGTTTGGACACAAGAACCCCATATTACTCCCCGTACTCACAAGGAGAGGGCCGCTACTAGCTAAGTTGTTTGTTTCAGTAGTAGCTAATTATTCATTTCACTAGTTGCCTTTGGGACCGAATCTATTATATTATCCCCCAAAGGTTTGGGTATAGCGGGTCCTTGTGCACCACTACTAATTAGGCATGTGGGGATGTTTATTTCTTTACCAGGCCCCTTCCCAACTTCACCTGTCAATGAGAGTAATAGTCTAGAATTCCCCTTGACCTCTGCTTCTAATTTATCTAGACTAACTGTGACTACTCTCAGTCTTTCCATAACAGAGAGTATAAAAGATCTAATCAAATGCTCTACCTGACCCAAAAAAGCCCCGTCCCCATGATCCGCAGGAGTATGTTTTACCATTGGTACCAGATGTGGTGGTTTTACAGTCTTTGTATGATTCCCCTTACCTATAGGTTTTGCTCTTGTTTTAGTTGTGTTTAGAGTCTTAGGTCTCTTACATATAGGGCCACCACTGCTCCTTTTCCTTTTCCCTACTGTCCTGCTACGTGTTGGTGATGGAGCATTCATAACACAAACCGGAGTTGGAGTAGGTGAAGAGGTGTTTGTAAAGTTATCTGACAGATAGGGATTCTCTATGTGTATAACTGCAGAATTACTAGAAGTGTTACCCTCTAATATAATGGCCAGGGAATCTAATTCAATACTTGTGTCGGGGAGGCCTAAATCACTAAGCCGTTGACTAATGCGATTCTCAGGAGTGGTGCAAAGCTGAATAGGGCCCAAGGAAGACCGCTTAGAGAATAACTCTGTGGACAATCTTTTCTCGACAGCGTGAAGTTGCTGGTCCACTGCTACCGAGACCCGTGTAATATAGTTATCAAGTGTCCCCATAATACTTCCTACACTGGGTTTAGCCAACGCCTTACCCCCCTTAGGCGGTTGGTCCGCCATAACTCAAGGTAGCTAATTTATACAAGGCAATACACAATACCTAGACAATTATCAGTCCTTGGTGGGCAAAAATGATAGTTAGTAAAATGCAGCTAAAGAGGGTGGGCCCAGCCCAGCCTCATCCGGCCTTGGATGGCCGTAGACGGCCCGCCCTTGTCCCGGGCTTCTCCCGGCGCGTCCCGCTCGGCGTTGTGTGGACTCAACAAATAGGAGACATAGCGGTCTGGGGGCGGGGCTCACAATGCGCAGGCCAGGTGATCACGGCCGAGCAGGGACTCTTGGGAGAGTGAGTCCCTGCTGAGCGATGTTCCTTCCCTGTGGCAAGCCGCCTCACCCAATCAGCCCCCTCGGCTGCTGCACTCCCTCCAAGCAACACGACGCGGCACCCGCGGAGCGAGTGCGGCTAGGAGTCGACCCACAGCAATCCACTAGTTGCAACAACCCCCACGGGTCTCTACTGCACCCACGGGTCCGGGCAGAGTCACAGGTTAGTAGAATGCGGCAATATTCACAAGCGTCCCGAGACTATAGAAAAGCACAATACAAATACCATACGAGTTTGTAGGTAACTAGTAGCTTACCTGCAGAGGCTCCTGCTCGCAAACGTGCATGTGTTTTCTAGTATGCCATCATTCCAATAAACCAAGTTCCTGAGGAGACTGATGCAACTAACACATTACAGGAACTCAAGCTGCTCTCACTCTTGCTGCTTGTGGCTCCCACTCAAATGCCACTCAAATGCCACCAGTTCGGCTCCCACGCGGTTCACCGGGGGTCGCTGGACTTCCTGTTGCCTTCCTGTATCTCACGGTAACCTGTAGCCTCTCACCCCTCTCGGCTCCCATTAAGGTTCAACTCCAGAACCGCGGTTCTTTGTGAGTGTTTGCGGGTCGCAGTATTAAGCCCCCGCTCGCTGGTGTCGGTGCTGGTGCTACCTGCAACCTCCCGCGAAGTCTCCCAAAGCGGCCTTGTCGTTCAGTACTCAAACCGTGATTCTAAATGGTTTGCGGTACTCGGTCCTCGGCTGCCTCAGCTGCTTGCAGCGCTCTCGCGCTGAAACTCTGGAATTGTCACGAAAACCAGGACTGGAATCTCCTCCTTCCTCATTGTCCACCTTTTGAAAAGGCCTCGACTCTCCATCGTCGATGAAACTCGATGCGAGAGGTGAAGGAAGCCGTCCGATAGTCGATGTCCTGTAGATAAAATGTTATCGATACCGATCGAAACGATACCGATGCTCGCGAAAGCCTTTTGGCTTTGAGAAAAAGTTTCCTAACTTGAGCTAAGATTTGAACATCCGAATCCAATGGCGGAAAAACACAATCTGAGGATGGAGAGGATGCCCATGCGCACTGTAGTCCAGGGGAGGAGCCACCTATCTCGTGATACTTCTTAGACTCTTCCAGGACAACAATGTGCAATCATCCGGACCCAACACTAGGCGGCGATCTATGCACAGATATGAATTCAGCAGCCCACATGCCTCGAACTCTCTGTTATAGTCATAATCTAGTGAATAGTCCCGCCCATGTTCGTGGACCCCGGAGCAATCAAAAATAATCTCTTAGGCTGTCTTCTTTGCAGTCCTGCATAGACATTAAGAGAAAATCAAAGACAAATAATGCAGCCTGTAATACAAGGCTACACTGGCCAGTACTTCAACTTAAAGTGAAAAAGATAGTCAAATAAAATCAAATTTTACACATATTGCCAAGTTTCACCCAAATAGAAACTTCCCTTCACCAAAATCCTTGAAATGATAGAGAGGAAGGGTTGGACAGACAAGAGTACTGGCCAGTGTAGTTCCCTTGCTTCCAGACCCAACTGCAGAATAAATAATCTGAAGAAAGCTACCACGCACAGGAACATCCAGGGTGGCGTCTGATGACACACAAGGGAAGGACCTAGCACCAAATGGAGATAGACGCCCACAAAAAAAAATCTAGGCCCAACCACTAGATGGTAGAATAATGCACAACATTTGAATCAAGAAAAGAATTCATGCTGGGAAACCTTTATGTTGAGGACTGCAAAGAAGTCTTCCATCTTTAACAGCAGTATGAAGCCCAGCAGAGTTGAATTTGATTGGCCATATATATACCTATTCAGTGGACAAAGGTCCAGTACAGTTCTTAGTGTTCAATCTTTATTCAGTATCGAAAATAAAAGGGTATACTCCCTGACCCTGCTTGTGAACTGGCACCCTACAAATGGCTCCCCTTTTCAGGGGGAAGAATATGTTGAAACCGGCTGGAGAAGACGCAACAATTGGGGCTTTGGCATTTCTCTCTACCATGAAACTATTGGTTCTTACTTGTAGACAGGTGTTGCCAAGGTTACCCACATCACATTGACAGAAATGTCCAATTAGTGTATTTTTGTCTGCTTCTTAAGTCTGTGCTCTGATGTAACTGCCTGGCAAGAAGTAACTTTTTACTTCAGCAAACCCATACATTTTATTTCTTTAGTGTCCAATTTAATACTATACAATATTTTCCTAAAATGTAATTGAAAAGGGTGTTGCCCATGCAATGGCATATTTAATATATGGGCTTTGAACCCTGAAATGCAGAAATAGGTGTTATATCAAATAGGTGCATCTCTTGTGAGCATTTAGCTACTCCACCTTGCCACAATGCACTTGGCAGAATTGGGAAATATTGACTTTTGAGCGGTTATTGTTTAAGATTTCTGGAAGGAACAATGATTCATACTCTGCCTCATCCACTTGGATACAACAAAGTTGCTCTGTTTTCTTGAAACTACTGATATACCAATACTTCCCCTGAAAGTGAGGGAAATACAGGCATATCTCTCAGGCGCTTTTCCAGTACTATCTATTCAGAAGTTGCCCCGAATTCTATTTGTTGTCATATTACTGTCACGGGACGAGATGCATATTCTGTGGCTGCATATTCAATAGCTGGTTTATCATTCATGTTTGGAGAGGTTGTAAGGGCCAAAGGATAATCGTCTGGGAGCCTCCCTCTTCTTTGTTTCTCCAGTCTAGGATACCAAGGGGTGACATACAAACTCAGGGCTTTAAAAGAATTTACAATATTCACAGTAATTTTTCAAAGACAATTGGGCTTTGAATGTTTTTTATGTCAAGACTAGAAGTAGCCATCTGAAGTCTTCTCAGCATTGAAGTTAACTTTGGTCCCAAGCTGAGGTGTATCATCTTTTGTGGAAGCAGAGTGGGATGCCAGTCATTGCCCCCTTTGACACTATAAGGTTTGTCACATTTCAGCACTGAATACTATGTGCCTTAGAATATTTCTATGTGGAGGACCCAGAAGAGCATAATAGACTTTTGACTTTCAATCTGTTTGCAATGTATATTAGGTTGTGCTTTAAAAATATCATTCATAACTGACCATTGATGGATCAATGACCTGTGACTCATGTTCAGGTGAAAATAAAATTGAGAATCGGAATAATGTGCTAATTAATTTAATTCCAAGTTTGAAAGGGCATCCTCCATGCATAAGCCTCAATTCTTGAGATGGTTGCTCTGAAAAGTGCATCAACTGAACTTAAGCCATAGCTATGGCATAATAAACAGTTTTTTTATTTTAGTAATTCTATAAGTTGAACACCAAGCATAAATGTAGACACTTAATACAGACACACACTTCAGGCCGACTTTAAAGGCTGTTTGTCCACAATCGAAACTAAAAAAATGTTAACAACAAAAACAGTTCGCATTCAGCGTCATTCTACATAACCTGAAATGCTGTTATTCTAATGCCGTAGTATGTGGAGGGAAAACATGGTCCCTTAGCCATGTGTTTACAGTGGTTGTTAGGTGTTTTCCTTTTTTCCAGGTCAGACAGACCGTGTCCATGGCCAACACCTAAAACCTTTATTCAATAGGTTTTTCAGGGCCCTGCAAAATTATAAAGAGACTGTCAATAGCCAACATCTTCAGCTTGCTAAAAAGTGTATGACTGCTCTGAATGAATTCTATAGATCCAGACTGAGCGGGCATAACTGAAGTAGTATAGGTATAGACATATTGAAGGGGTAAAAAAACTGAGAAATAATATTACACTGTCTAACTTCACTTGCTAATTCATTTTAAGTAACCAATTATGATCCGTTCATTGTACAATGTTGAAGCGTTAAATAGGTGCCATGTTTGTTCATAGCTCAGTGGGGAAAATAATAAGAGACTAAGAACACCTTGAAAGAATAGTGAGCTTCAGGGAGAACACCGCAATGCCCCTGGAGATAACCCACACAAAACTGCCCTGTTAAAGGGCACCGAAACTGAGATACATATATGCATCTGTTAAAATGTACTTTTTTCGAATTTTACCAAATTCCGTGTTATGATACACTACTCAAAAGATTTTCTTTCATATACTATTTGTAATGTTAACATGATTATCACACTGACCATATTCATTGCACATAATTTCAAATTAAGATTTTATGCAAACCTAAGTAACAACTAATCAAAAGGTCAAAATAAACAAATGTGCTCTTCTAAAGTGAAGATTATCGACTGACCTGTAAGACCTCAGCAGGTATTGCTTCTTGTTTGTACTGTGTACCGTACCACTCTTCTGTTTTATTGGTTATCCCCTCAAACGATTTAGAAACTACAGCCACACTAAAAAGATATACAAATTACACAAGTTCAATTGCTAAAATATTCGACATAAGCATCCAACAAAACATTATTTTGTTTTGCAAACTACATTTGTAACAGTAAACGTCCTCCAAACAGGCCTCACTCAGTTTAAGTTATCCCCAGTTTTTTATGGTTTGGAGTTAGGCAGGCTAACTTTTAACTGATATGGAAATCTGCAAAAATACCGGTAATAAAGTACAGAAGAGCACTTTTGTGTTCACTTAACTAGATAAGCACGTTCTTTTGATAGTGTGGGTCTATGCAACCCTTTCCATTTTCCTCCACTTTGAATCTGTACGTATCATCAACTTTTGGGCTTTTTCATATTCTCTCATTTAAACATAGAATCAATAGCATTATGCAGTTACGTATAAACTTTGGAGACTCAGTTTATTTAGGTCTTCAAGAAAACAAAATCTATTGCCACGTTGCAAAGCATACAAAATGCAGCTGCCAGAACTTTGAGATTCAACATTTTTATTATCCATCAGAGGCTTATTTTAGCTCCACTCACGTACAGAAGTTAATGCATCTATCAGGCCAGCATTCATGATACATTTCCTTTTTGATACCCAAAGACTTCCCCTGCGAACAATAGTAACAAGATACCTCTTCCGGGTGAGATTTGCACTAAACAAAATCCACCAAATAAATAAAAACAATTATAAAATGATGTGTCATCCCAAAAGGCAAATAAACCAACTTGAAATGTAACAATTTGTTATCATGTCTACAACAAGGTTGATAATTATCCAAAAGGAGATTTTGCTGATAAACAGGACAACAATAATTCTTACTGTGAATGAAATCGTTCGAAAGGAGGAAACAATTAATAATATTGCCTCAATAGAAGATCTGAAATTATTTTATTATACGCGTCCTTAAGGCTTGCTATTAACCTCCAAAAAAACAAAAATCAACTTAAACAGTCTAATAATAATAACGGTTATGAAAAAGACAATAGAATTTGTTGGACTAGGAGCAAAATCATAATTTGCTTTTTAACTGAGATAGAGCAAAGTATTCTTGTTTCCAATAAAGGCCTTTGTAGGTTAGAGAAAATGAACTAGCCACTGCCAGACATTTCTACAAGGAACTGAATAGCAATATTCAGAAATCCAATTGATTTATAGATTTCCACAGAACTGAAACTGAAGAATGCTATTTCTGGAAAGAGGGCGATTATTATGTCAAAAAAACAAGTCCCACGACTGACCCAACAGGTCTGAACTGAGTAACAAGAAGCGGTCCTGGAAGAGAAATATTTTGAACAAAACAGCAGAGTACAGGAGACAGTGGATAATTCACATCTGGAGAGCTATTCCTGGTTACGAATAAAATGACTATGCAAGTCAAAAGTTGTGGACGGGGCACTGGAGGTTTAAGTCCATAGTAGGGTGACTCAATCTGAATATTTAGGGCTGATCAATAAACCAATAAATGAAAACCGAGTGTGTTCAAATCATCACTCCCTGTTGCAGCTATTAATAAAAACAAAACGACTCATTGCAGATTTTGTTGACTGAGGTGTAATATTACAATGGTAACGTAGTTAAAATTTTTAAGGCAATTTCTTATATGCTGAATGCGTTTTGCAAGAAATTGAAATATGCAATTTTTAGCTTCATTTGGTTCTACAAGAAACATTGTCAAGCTTAACTTGTTTAACTTCCTTTGAAAAAGGAGGAGTGGCCTCTTTTTGACCTTTTAATATATAATTGACCAGTCCTCAATTGCCATATATTGTTTACAAAAAGTAGGACATTCTGTTCTCTTTCACATATTGTATTTGGTAAACAATAAGCAAGGCATGGTCGCACTGTGAAGAAACAATACTAAGCACTCACAGAAAATGAGATTTCAAGTGTCACTAATGTGTAGCGAGATATTTCAGATTTGCACACAATATATTGGATAACAAGCTATATTCCCTCTTGTGGCAAGGTCAATGTTGGCTACAGTGTTGAACAACTCCGGTAAGGGAGCCTCAGAGGTTGCTGGGTTTGTCAATTAAACAAGCATGGTTAAAGGTGAATCCACTACCACTAGAGAGGGTAAGATAAAAGACGAGAGATTATTAGGGGATAAAATACTCTTTTCCATTTCAATGAAGAGTAAGTCCCAGCACTCTATACTAAAAAATCACGCCTATAATCCACGACTACGATATGTTGCAAAGTACTGGTATTCAACAACATGGCTTAAGTTATTGTCCCAATGTGTTACAATATGTAAAAAGGAGAGAGAGACCCCTTTTTGTAGCCAAGGGTGTAGGGTACTCTTGACAAGTAAAACAAATATTCCCTTGGGTTATGAAAGGAACAGGATACAAGCTTCAACTCACATCTAGGTCGTACCTCACAAGGCGCACAATAATACTATTCATCAAGGAAAATCTCACCTAATATTTGAATCAATTGCTAAATAGCACTGAAGTTATACAAAAATATTTTATTGTTAAAAAACTGGTTACAATGTTAAAATTTCAATACACTTCCTATCTATACTTATAAGTTTGTTTGGCAAACGAATTACATTTTCGCAAAATGCAATGAGCTAATTTAAAAATGTAATTACTTTAACAATAGTGTGATGAGATTTAGTTGTAAAACAGTACATAACGCCCTCTGTAATTGTTATAATATTCACTTATTGAAAAGATTCACACAAACAATCTCCTTGATCTTAATAATATCAGACAAATGCACAATATGTGTGTAGGAAGCTGGCTCGTTACAGGATAGATCAAAATTAGATATATTGTGTAAAGAGTCCAGGGGTTCTCTACTAAGTGGACAGGGTTTTTTTTAAGGCAATCCCATGGTGCTCTGTTACGGGGCAGTGTGGTCGACCAGCCTTAGGCTTAACGAGCAGTCCAAGACATCTAGAAATACACACAATGGTCAATAAATGAGACACACAACTCGAAAAGGAGATCCACACCCATTTACAAAAATTGAAAGTATCTTAATAAATGTTTAGGCATCAAAAGAAAATCGTTCAGGTAAATGCATTTTTAAATAGGCATATTTTTCAGTTCAAAGAGTCGCAGTATAATTTCGGAGTTCTGCAATGTTAACCTACAGGAAGAAATTCATATGCAGTTTATCAGTTCTTTTCAGCAACTTACGGGACCCTTCTCCATGAGTTAAGGTGAGTGATGGGCAAGATCCAAGGGAGCACCAGCATAACACCACCAGTAGCACTAGGGCTGCCAGTGCAGAGGTGCCAAACAGCGTTGGGCATCCAATAGAATAGGGAACAGACTGGGTAGAAAGAGGCTGCAGGAGGGGACTGTGTGACCAGTCCGGCGAAACAAACAAGTGGCTTTGGACCTTGCAATGCTGGGGGTCGTGGGGACACCTTTAGGCCTCTTCTCCTCAGTGCGGGGTGTCCAGGTACACAGGTCTTTGGGTGTCTGGTTTTTCCGTCCGGTAACACTCATAGTTGAGGGGGCCATCCAACAGAGGCTTCAAGAGACGTCGGGGAGTTCACGAGGAGTCACTAAAGGGTGGACTCGGTACCTTGAGGTCTTAGGGACCACGCTGACACTGTGGGTCCACTTAGGCACAGGAAGGGGGGGGAATCGGGTGCAGTGGTGTTTGGCGGCATCGGGTTTTGCTGGGGCCTGAGTCATCTTGGTCTTTCTTTGTTGTCTGAGGGATGCAGGGGACAGTCCTACCGTCCCTTAGGTGGTTGTGGTTCCTGAGCAAAGGCTGGCAGGACTCCTGGGCTTTGGGGACTCAGCAGCTGCTGAAGAAGTCGACTTCTGAAGCAACAGGAAAAGTCAGCAGGTAGGTCGGCAGGGTTGGCACCAAGTGAGTTGCTGGGTCTTCTGTTCTTGCTGTGTGACTCTTCTCTTCCATCTTCTTTCTTCAAGTCGTCAGGATCTCCACTACTGGTGCTAGGGGCTCCCCTAAATACTCGATTTAGGGGCATTAGGGTTGTGTGTGTAGGGTCGTAGCCAATGGGATACTGACCCTTGGGGTCAATATGCCACATATTTGATCACTTCCTTTTGGAAGTGGACATAACCTTGCCCCAGTATTCTAAAGTATGCCATTCCAAAGATAGCTACGTCTGAAAAATCGTGTCCACCTCAGTTTAGCCCCACGGTACTAGCCTGGGAGTGGCATCCTGTGGGAAGGAGCGTTACACCCTCTTCCTGAACAGGCTTGTGTTCTGGGTCTCCTGGGAACAAAGGCTCTCACTGTAGGAGGTCAGAAAAGTGTCTCGGGTGGCAGGCTGGCAGAAACCAGTCCGGGATCACACCAGTGCCCTCTGGGTGCATGTATTGATGGACAAGTTAATTACCTTCGGTAACACCTTATCCGGTGGAGACATGATCTAGCCGCAGATTCATGATCTTTGAATTTCCAAGGTGTCAGACTGGATTCAGAAGATTTTTCTCCAAGCAATACCCTTGTGCGTGAGTAGGTGGTATTTGTCGGCTCTGCAACGTCGTTGGCATCATCTCCGCTGTTGTGATGTCTGCGGAGCACAGAACCGTGAAGTGTACCAACAGTGGTGTGTTTTGAACAACTAGGGTCCTGAAAGGAAACAGCCCTGGACCAAAAAATCTGTCCGCAGTGCTGGGAGGATGAGTGTGGTGGTAAGGAATCTGGGGCTAGATCAGGTCTCTACCAGATAAGGCGTTATCGAAGGTAAGTAACTTGTCCATCTGATAGAGAAATCTAGTTGCAGATTCCTTACCTTTTGAATAGCTACCCAAGCAATACCATTCCCGGGGCAGGGACTGTGGACAAGTTTAGACCAAGAAGTTCTGCAGGACAGAATGGCCAAAAAGGCAGTCTCTGTGGACTTGACTGTCCAGGCTGTAGTGCTTGGTAAACGTGTGCAGTGATGCCCATGTTGCTGCCTGACAAATACCGAGGAGTGGGACTCAAGTTGCAGCGTCGTGGTGGTAGCCTTTGCTCAGTGAGAATGAAACCTTAGGAGGCTGCTTTTTGTCCAGAACTTAGCAGATTTTGATGCAAAGGACAACCGATCGAGAGATCGTCCTTTTCTGGACCGCACAACCCTTCTTCGCTCCCACGTACCCCGCGAAAGGTTGACTATCCACTTAGAAGTCTTTAGTGCGGTGAAGGTAGAAGAACAACACTCTTTTTGATTCCGGAAGGTGGAGTCACTCGTCTTTTTTTAGAGGGTTGCGTCGGAGCTTACAAGATGGGCAAGGTGACAGATTGCCCCACTTGGAAAGGTGTTAACATTTCTGGTAAGAAAGAGGCCCAAGTGAGAAGTCCCAACTTATCAGGGAAGATGGTCGGATAAGGAAGCTTCGGTGACAAAGCCTGCGATTCACTCACCCTCATGGCAGGAGTTATTGCCACTAAAAAGGCTGTTTTGATTGCAAGCACCTGGAGGGCAGTTGTACAGAGGTTTGAACGGAGCACACATCAGGAAGGTGAGAACCAAATTGAGGTCCTACTGAGGCATAATAAAAGGAGCAGGTGGGAACATATGTACAAGCCCCTTGAAAAGTTCTACTTGCAATAGGGTATTTAAATAAAGAGGGCTGGTCTGACAGCCTTAAAAGGCAGACAAAGTAGAAAGGTACTCTTTAAGAGTGCCCGGGGCGGAGCCCTACTGGGTAAGGGTCAAAATAAAAAGTAAGGCTTGAGATAGGGAAGCAGAAAGGGGATCAGTAGATCTTTCTGTGCAATATTTTACAAATTTGTGCCACCGGCAGGTGTACACGGTCTTGGTATAGGGCCACCTGGCCGCCAAAATAACATTACAGACTTTGGGAAGAAGGTCGAAGACTATCACCTGCTGCGGCTCAATCTCCACACAAGAAGGCATAGAGTTCATCGGTTCAGGAGGAGAACCCTCCTCTGCTGCTGCAACAGGGATCTTTCCAAAGGGGCAGTCTGATTGGAGGATCGATGCTTATCTACAGAAGCTCGGGGTACCAGATCTCTGTGCCCAGTACGGAGCCACAAAAATGACTTGGTCCCAGTCACTCCTGATCTTCTTGAGCACTCTGGACAGGAGTGGTATGGGCGGAAAGGCGTATAGGAGGCCTAAGCTCCACTAATGATGAAAGCGTCTCCGAGCAAGAGCCGCCTTGGAAACTCCAATGTGTAAAACTGCTGAAATTGCGCTCTCTCGTCAGAGGCAAACAGATCTAACCAAGGCTCTCCCCACTGCTGAAAGCGACCTTGCGCCACCTCCGGATGGAGATGCCATTCGTGATCTGCTAGGCATCGACGGCTGAGTTAGTCCATCCTGGTGTTCAGGGAAACTGCCAGGTGTAGAACCACCAGATATGCCCTGCTGTTCCAGCCATGTCCAGAGTCGCAGGGCCTCTGGACAAAGAGTCCATAACCCCTCCCCTCCTTGTTTGTAGAAGAACCACATGGCGGTCGGATTGTCGGGGAACACCTGAATCAGCTTTCCCTTGACTGAAGAAAGATGAGGTTTCTACATCAAGATAATTCAGAGCTCCAGCAAGTTGATGTGAAGTCTGGATTCCGCTGGAGAACAGAGTCTTCAGATTTCTAACTCTCCCAGACAGCTGCCCCATCCCAGGAGTGACGCATCTGTCACTATTGTGTGACCTGGTTGGGGAAGGGAGATGTGTTGGTCAGCCACCACTGCAGGTCCGTCCGAGATATGGACCATGTCTGAGAGATTTCCCTGATGCTGCGCCCACCGGAACATCAGGTCCCACTGCAAAGCATGCATGTGCCATCTGGAGTGTGTCACAAGCAGGATGCAGGAGGCCATGAGGCCCAGAAGCCTCAGTCATTCTCACCGAAATCCAGGAAAGAGACTGAAACATCGGTATCATAGCATGAATATCCTGGACTAGCTGTTTGGGAGGATAGGCCCAAAACTGGACTGTGCCCAGAGCAGCTCAGATGAAAGGGAGCATCTGACAGGGAGTCAGGTGTGACTTTGGCATGTTGATAGTGAACACCAGCAAAAGCAGGAGGTTCGCTGTAGTCTGGAGATGGGAGACAACAGCCTTGGGCGAGCCTGCCTTCAACAGCCAGTTGTCGTAAAAAGACTGGCACTCCTGATCTGAGCAGATGAGCTGCAACCACCACCAACACCTTGGTGAAAACTCGAAAGGGGGTGGGTAAAGCCAAAAGGAAGCACAGAGAACTGAAAGTACCGTAAACCATAGCTAGTGCTGATGAGCAGGCAGGACGGGAATGTGCAAATATGCCTCCTGCAAGTCCAATGCTACCATCTATTCTCCATGGTATAGGGCAGACAAGACCTGAGCCAGAGAAAGCATCTTGAACTTGACCTTTTTGAGGAAGTTGTTGAGGGATTGCAGATCTAGGATAGGAGCAAGCCCTCTTCCTTCTTCAGGACCAGAAAGTAGCAGGAATAACAACCACAGCCTACTACTGGCACCATGACTTAACCGAACACCAAATGGGCGTCCAGGACCTTAAAGGGCCACACTAGGAAGGTTTGGGGTCTGCAGGAGGGGAGTGGCAGGAATGGGGGGAAGATTAGGGGGTGGCGGAGTGGAAAGGCCCTACCTCAGGCCGACCGGCCCATGGTGCTGAAAGGAGCTGCGCCCACGGCCGCACAGATGTTGCAGGACTTGCATTGTCTTGTGGCTGAGAAATGGCTCATGCGGATGAAAGCCACTTCAGTGGCCACAAAAGGCAGACGGGGAGGCAGGTGGACACTGAGAGGCCCAAGGACTTGGTCGTACTATTTGAGTCCTTAAAGAGCTCCAGGGCCAAGTCTACCTTGTCTCCATAGAGACGGGTGCCATCAAAGGGCATGTCCATAAGGGAAGCCTGTACATCTTGAGAAAAGGCAGAAGTTCTCAGCCAGGCATGGCAGCGAACTGCCACTGTCGATGACATCACTCTGCCCAGTGAGTTGGTTATGTGAAGCACACAATGAATGATGAACTTCGCTGCATCTATCCAGTCTGATACTGCTTGGGAGAGAATGGCCCGGGCCTCCTCAAGGACCTGTGGCACCACTTGCACAACTGTTGCCCACAAGGATTGGGAGTAACGGCCAAATAGACAAATCGTGTTCACCGACTCCAATGCCAGACTGGCGGAAGAAAACATGTTATTGCCCAAACTAACCAGCCTCTACACTCCCTATCCAGTGGTGTGAAAGGAATGCGCCAAGATGTAGAGGCTTGGATCACCAAGCTCTCGGGGGTAGAGTGGTTGGCGAGGAATTTTGGGTCATCCGGGGGCAGGGTGATGATGGCGGGCAATTGTTCTATTCACAGGAGCCCCAGTGCTGGATTTGGACCAGGTCCCCAGTAGGACATCAGTGAAGGTACAGAGGAGGAAACACACAGCTGCAGGACTTCTGTCAAGATGTTAGTCGCAACTTCCATAGAAGGTAGCATAAGGTCCTGGACCTCAGCTGCCCTTCGCACGACTGCAGCCTAGGAAGCACCCCCCTCTGGACCGACGGTAGGGGTAGAAAGCAGACCTGAATCTGGAAAGGTGTCCAGTCCACTGGCATCACCCAATTCCTCACACCAGGCCATATCTTGCTCTGGCTGGTCTTGTAAAGGGTCTAGTGACCCCTCCTATTCCTCCATTCCTAGCCCTACCGAATAAGGCTGAGGAAATTACCAAGGACTCAAGGGCTATAATCCGTCTCAGGGTCGGTCGTGAGAATGGGGCTGGCGCAGCTGGTGGGGGCAGAGTCGGTTAGGATCCATTACTGGATCCACGGGGGTTGTGGGTGTCATCGAAGCTAGAGCCGCCGGCGCAGAACCAGATGTAGCCCCCAGGGCCCAAAGGCGCTGGGAGGGTTAGGTCACTCAAATATGAGGCACATGTCGTCAAAATCTTCTTTAAGCTGGACGGGGATCACTCCGTTCCTGGCAAGGAGCCGACCCGGGCGGAGGTTCTGCAGAATGAGGCCTAGAGCGCCAAGAATCCTCCATCACATCAGCCGATGGATGGGGAGAAGCCAAATAATGCTTTGACTTCTTGTATTTATTTTGCCTCTTACTGGACTACCCTGACAACTTCGAGTGGGAGGACGAGGACTTAGGACTCCCGGAGTGGTGTCTGAACCTTCTGCTTGATTGGGCCGAAAATGAGACCTACAGGGCAGGCCGCAAGTATCTTTTAGGGACTGCTCCCGTTCAGAGCCATGGCCTTGCAGTCGGAGCATGACTTGGAGTTGTGGTCATGCTCCAGGCCCCAAAGACAAATCAAATGTGAACCCGTCACCCATATGGCGCGATGGCAGGTGCTGCGCGGTTTAAATCCAGAAGCCTTCTTTGACATGTTGACACGTACATACCAAACAATTGTTGACAAAACATTGAAAATAACCTGTCAAATAATGACAGAGGGTCGCGCTCTTCACGGATCTGCGCTAGCTGGTGCGGAAAGAAAAGAACGGATGTCAGCGTGCCGAAGATGGTGCCTACATACATGAAGCACATGTTGCAACGGCAGAGACGTCGCCGTCACACGGAGACAACCAACACCCCCTACCGGCCGCAAGAGTATTGCTCAGATAAAAAACTTTTGAATCCAGTCTGACGCATATGAATTTCAAAGGTAAGGAATCTGCGGCTAGATGTCTATCAGCTAAATCCAAAACAGTAATCAGTATGGGCTTACCAAAATGAGATGGGGAATACCAAACATCCCTATCTTCAGTGAAGCAATTGTGAAGCTGGGGAACTAGTTTTTACCAGTGTCCAGTATATGCTTCAAACTGGCTTCCCTGTCCACTTGCACTGGCAGTAAAAGGACTGACCAGCACAGGGTCATATCTGCTCAAGCAGGTATGTCCTCACATGTAATATTCAACACCCTGCCTTAGGGCTGTCAGGCCTTCTGTAGTGGTGACTTAACAAATATTACATGCAGTGTTAGGGGATGTATAACACAGGGATGTGTGGTATGCAGCGTTTTCACTTTTGTCTGCACCAAGACATGCAGACTGCATTGGCAGCTTTGCATGTGCTTGGTGGGGGGTCCCTCAGGGTGGCAAAATTCATTTGGCTGCTCTTAGGGAAATTCTTTAGTACCTCAGGCCCTAGGTACCAGGGATACCATTTACTAGGGATTTATTTAGCTTGTGAATGGTTTTGCGAAATTGGGGAAACAACTAAGCATTTTTAGGGAAAGAACACCGATACTGGGGACGTGGTTAGCAGGAACCCAATACACTTCAAAGTTGCATCAAATACCAGGCACAACTGGCAACACTACAACAAGAACCCAGCTCCCTACACTGTGACCAAGTGTTTCCCGTTTACAACCACAAAGATGACAAGCACTCTTCCCTCCAAGTTTCTGATTCCATGTTCCCTCAAATTCATATATCTTCAATAAGGCAAGATCGATCTTCCCTGCTACCTCCGAATAGAGCCTTCCTTACAATATCTTTCTACGTGGTGCAATTCATTTAATCCATTAAGTCAATCACTTTGTTTACTGATGACCTGTTTAGTTTCAAATTCCTATATGAGTTATTTTTGAGTTGTGAATACATTAAATGCTTTAAAGTTGAAGGATCTGCTGCAAAACAATCACAGAGATAGTTTATTGTTGTCCCTATCTAAAGTATGGATAAAGATTTTAATAATTAACTCCAACCTTATGCCACAGTGAGGGGTGTCCGTGCAGAGGTTTAAAAATTGCCTGAAACTTTGTATATAAATTTCGTCTAGCTCAGATATGTTCATGCCATTGAAAACAGACGTATAATAGCAGGGGTTGAAGTTCCATCCTTAAAGATTTTAGTGATTTATTATGTTGGTAGATTTACGTTTTCTGGTTATGAGATGGTTAGTCCAGAATAACTTGGTGTCAATTGATGATCCCAAGTAATAATACTGGTTGATAATTTCAACTGAAGTGTCACCTAACTTCCAAGGTAATGATTAGCTACTCCTCTCAAAAGTCATTATCTTTGAATACTTTGCCTAAAACCTCTTGTACAAGTATTAAATTCATTTAACTGAGGTAGTTGATATTATAAGCCTTTGGAAGTTTGCAAAAGAATCACCAAATCATCGGCATAAGCTAGATGCGTGATCCCTTTCATTCCCTGCTTAGTTGAAAATCCTTGCTTGAGGTTTAAATATTCAAGTTAATCAGCAATATACACTGAAAATAAAAGTGGTGCCAAAATGCAACCCTGTTCCAGGTCATTTAAAGTTAGCATTTTCATGAATAAAACGTTTTTAGTGGTAAGCTTTTTTTTCAGCCAAGTTTCTGTGTGCACTTCCATCCATAAAGTGGAGGACAGTTTTGGTAATTCCCCACTTAAAAAATGTATCCCATAAGCGTTGACTATCAATTTTATCGAATGATGTAGTGTAAACCACAAAGCAAACATAAAAGGCAGTATTGTTTTTTATGGATTATTTTGCTAAAATGGGGCATTGCGGATATACTGTCAACAGCTGGACAACAAGAAAGGAAGCCTGTTTGTGTTTGTGGTATTAAATGCTGTTCTTTAGCTCACAATGTGAGGATGTTTAGATCTGTTGCAAAGAGTTTTCCTTCAACATCCAAGAGCAAGTAACCAGTTATTTTCTGAGTCTTGATTTTGAACCTTTTTAATGAATATGCTGGACAAGCAAGCCATTCCATGACAAAGGAAGAACCCCAGTTGATGAAACTTTTGAAAATAGATGTTTCAGTAGAAGACTTCAGAAAAGAAAATCTAGTTAAACCAAGTCAATTGAGATGTCATTTGGACCTGCTGCTTTAGAGGGATGCGTGTTTTTAATGAACTGTACTGTTTAGTCCTGGGAGACTTTAAAGAACAATTTAAAAGCAGGCCTGCCAACATTTGGGGGTCATAATATTATTTGTTGTATAAACAGCTTTTATACGAGCAACCCATATTGCATTTGAAATAAAGAGATCATTTGGACTACTATAAATCTTTGTTCTGTGTCCAATTAATGTTCAGAATGCTTTGTCAGTGCGTATTTTAATAGCCTGCATTGACCGGGCCAAAGCTTATTCTTAATGATTCTGTTGTACTTCAGCAAATTTTATTTCTCACCTTCTTCAAAATTATAATTTGGATATCACGTTAAGATGAAAGGGGTTGCCTTAAAATAAATCATACATTGTTATAGTGAATTCTTTTTAAATTTGTTATTTTTTTAATCCCAGGTGCCGACTGCACGCGATGATTCACACAATATGTTAAGAAGCGCCTCAATTGCATATTGCCAGTCTCTGAGTCAGGCTCCAGGGTATACATGATTAGGTGGATCAATATTTAAAATTGGCAATGACTAAGCAGAGCACTCACTCTTCTGGTTTGGGGCTTTGACCTTGGGCGGTCCAATCCATCTGAACCCATTGAGTTTATTCTGGACATATGAACATTGGTTAAGGTTTTGCTGGGTATAAACTCGTAAACAGTAAGACTGACTTACATCTTCTGGGAATCGTTGTCACTTTCCATCTTTTGATGTTTTAAAAACTGTAGCGTTTGTGGAAATTGATATAATGTAGAAAAGTATAGTCTCCCACGATTTGTGTGGTCAGTTCCCTAAATGTTGGTTTTGCTGGTTGGTCATCAGTCGATATGCCATTAAGAAACCTATCACCAGAGTCAAAAATTTAAGGTACATTTAAGGTACATTTGCTTAAGGTGGTAAACCACTTGTTGTTTACCCCGTAAAGTTACATATGATTTAGAGATACTATAAACTGCGTCAATAAAGTAATCAGAAGTTGATACTTGAATCTTACAATGGCAGAAGGTTCTGTTCTGTTAAGAATTCCCAGTTACAATGATGAATAGTTGACTATATTTCCCTAAAATCATGTCTACCTCTGGTAAGATTGAATAATATTTGTCTTTATCTTTTAAAAGACCGACTGGTAATCTTGATTGCAATATTATTGTTTTTTGATTCGTATTCTCAATAAAATGATTTGAAACAAAAGACTGATTGGGAAATGAACATTTAAAATTGAAACTTTAGATTTAAGTTGGCCTGTCAGAACTATTGGCATATTATTAGATATTGATGTAATCCTAACTCTTAGTATTAAGATTGTTGTTAATCAGGGTCAACAATTGCCCACTATGGCTCCCCAAATAATTTTTTCTTGCCAAATTTACATGAGTTGTGAAATTTGGAAAATACATTTTTGGAAGATGCTCATGTTTCCTGAATACAAACTACATAACTTCATTAAAGAAACCAACCAATTTTCCCTCACAATGTTCCACATGTCTATATATACCTGCAATATTCCGAGAAGAGGTTAACAATTCACCTCATTAGCTATATTTGTGACCACATTAGAAATAATGTTTGGTATTCAGATTTAATAATTGACCCATCTATGTAGTTTCCCCTGGCAAAATTACTGATCAATCAGCTGCTGTTAATATATTAGTTGTGATTCATAGATGTTTGAATAGCACATTTGACAAGGGGCCTTTAAATTGGGGTTTGTTTCTGATGTCAAATTTGAGTTGGCTAAAGATTGTTTTTTATGCCTAAGTAAATGAGGATATTTTGGCTTTTCGGCTGGCATTACAACGATCCTCCAAACTGCCAGGTCCTCTCAACCTGCTTATATTCTTTACACCATAGATTGTGTTGACCTAGTTACTCAGGTGAATTCTTCACTAACATTAGTATTTTGAAGAAAATAGACATTTAATAAATTTGAAGTGACCTCTTAGTTCTTCGAAGGCTTTCATTATTTTAAGAATATTTTGAGGATATATGTCAAAGTGTCCTTTTAATTTATACATTGGTATAAAATCTATTTTAAATGCCTCACGATTGTTCTTCAATGTGTCAATACCATCTTCAAGACTGACTATTTTTACCTGTTTATTGCCTACAAGTTAACATTCAATAGATTCTAGTACTTATTTGGAATGAATTGTCAAGGATGGGTTGCTTTCTAAAGTTTCTACACCATGGTCCTATAATTTCAATTCCCTCTGTGAGGTATTCATATTGGCTGCTAAAGCAGGGTTAGGAATTGCAAGTGTTTTTGCTAACATTGCGAAACCATCTTCTAAGCACTTTAACACTACAGAATTACAAATTGGTTGTTTTAATGTAGAGAATAATTTCCTTTTCTGGAGACCTAGTAACTGAAGCTGGGCCCATTTTCACTATATGTTGGTTGATGTTTAATTATACTACTCGGACTAGAATAGTAAATTAGACTTATTAATACAACTCTTACTAGGTGTTTCCATAATCGCATTGAAAGTCACAGGATAAGCAGAAGTCAATAAGTGGGACGTGTTATTTTCAGTGGGGTTTTTGAATATAGGGTAATTTTTCTGATTCGCTTGTAAGTTTTGTTTAGCTACTTCTTTATTAGTACATGCATTTTTTCTTGAGTCTTTTTAGTTTGGTTTAGCCGTTGTTGGCTTACATATGGGACATATACCTCTGTCTTTAGGTTATCTCTCAGTGGATTGTCTGGTCTGAAATATGAACGATTGCTGATTTAATGGACATGTGCTACAGGGAGAATTTTGGCTTTCATGAATGCAATTTCATTTGCACAATTTATTTTCAGCAGGATTCTGAACGGCGGGATTGAGATATGCAATTGATTGAGACTAATTACTTAAAAGAAATGTAATTTTCATAGCAATTAACAGTAGTAAATTAACTATATTATCCACAAATACCAAATTGTTTGAAGTAGTTGCTAATTCGTTAAAGCTTTGCACAATTGTTAAAATCGTCTTAGAACTAACATTTAAGGGGAACTCTGTGTTAATATTTTTTAATAAAATGATCTGCTCAGAAAGTAACAATGACTGATTTGTTAACATAGCTGACAATTGAGTCAAGGTGGTATTAATGGCCCCAATTGCTGCCAACACGGGATATGCATGCTGAGTAATCTCTTCTTAATGATATTTTAGCTCATCGCTAAACTGGATCGTCAGGTTTTTAATGAATGCTTGATTAGGTAGGGACGATGAGGTGGATTGTTCCATATTTCCTAAACACTGCAGTTGAGCTAAAAGTATCATCCAATGAGCTAGTCAAAGTATTGGATTGTTCGTAATCATGATTGTGATCCTGTGTATCTCCTTCTGCTGAATCATCTAGACCATTGATATAATCAGTTACAAAGGTTCTTTAAAAAAAATGAAAAAATAGTTGATGGGAGTATATTTATTTCTACAGTAGTTGTTAAAGATTGTGGATTATTGATAACTGGCTCAGACTCCCGCTGAGCCGTTTCCAATGTTTTCCCTGCAGTAGTCAGTTAGTAGTAGTCTGTGGCGTATGTGTTATTTTAAAACAATTGCATATCGAACGCTGCCTAACGCACAATTTTGAAAATTATGAAACCTTTTCCTTACTCAGTTTAGCATAGTTATCTCCTATTCATTTTAAGTCAATTCCTGAACTATTTATGGCAGCTCAGAGTATAAATGACTCCTCTCTAATTTGTAGAATTTCAGAAGGTTCTAAGAATTTGTTTTCCTACGATGTTTCGGCAAACTTTTATTCATATGCCCTTTTACTAATGGCTCTTTTACACTTGTTTTTTAATCTGCTTATTGTTTTTTGCAATTAATAGGTTTTCATTATATTAATACTACTTAGTAATCCCTCCATTAAGATTTATATTGTAAATAACTTACTAAATGCACTCTGATGTCCTGTTTATTTAATGCATGTGGCATATGATTCCAGAAGAGTAAGTTGTAAAATCTTGTACTCTGTTTCTCTTGTACTAGTACCATTGTCAATGCCGACAGATTCTTAATTGCTAAGTACCTGACGCAATACTAGACATTTCCTGAGGTAATCTGTTTATTTCTGACCAGCAAGTGTATCAAGATTTCCAAATTCATTTTCCTCCTTATAAGGCTTTTTGGTGGTACTATAGGTTATCTGTTTAGTACCGATGCATTACCCCCTCCCCCCCCCCCGGCCGCCCACTTCCAACCAGACACTAATCAGATGCAAATACAATGCCAAATACCTATACCAAGTCAAGACTAGTCAGCCCAAAATAATCCTGCACCCAGCTGAGGCTGTGCTACCAGCTGTAAAAACCAAGTGAGCCGCACAGGGCTTTGGGTCCAGCTCGAGAGTTCCCCTATAAGGTGGTGTATAGGCTCTTTTTCCAGGGTCCAGCATAAATGGGCTTTGAAGAGGGGCACTGGATAGCAAGGATAACAATCAAACAGGGAGAGAGAGAGGGAAAAAGATACTGGGAACTTGTCCACCTTCCCAGACAATCACTATTATAACAAACAAGAACGAGATGAGATTCTTATAATCCTTGTGGCAAGGGTGCCTCAGAACCCACAGGGTGTTTAAGAACCCTCATTCACCAACCTAGTTGGTACATGCTTTATCATTGGGTTCCCACCCTGGTCGCTGAATGCTTCCAAAGTGTGCTACGACGTCTGTTTACAGTAGAGCAGGTTTTCTTTGTGATTTTAACAGTGTGTGGTGGCGATATGGGATTTTTTAAATTGGCTCAGAAACTCCTCCCACGCAGTGATTTTAATAATGGAGGTCATGGTCAAACTTTAAAAACAGCGGTGGATCATTTTGAGGCTTAAATTGATCTCAATTATTCTCAATATGGTCTACACTGAGTGCCTCTAAGGGTCAATGTGGCTTTTGTCAGGACCAGAAATCATAACCGAATGCATGCTATAACATGCGATTACAGGTTAGTACTTCCAAACCTATCAATCATGTAGAAAAAGTCACCTCTTGTACCAATTCCTGCACAGAACAGTTCCTGAGAAAACAAAAATGGTATGTAGATAGTCATGCCCTGAGGCTGTGTGAAACCATTCAAGCATGGCCCCTATTAAACCCATGCAACCCTTACTCATTGTGTCGGAGAGTATGTTATAAGTAACTCACATCCCCACTGTCAGTAGTGCTGTCACTTTTTCTCCCACACCATGTCTCCAATTTGGAGTGCTAGACCATGATTCTAGATGACGATGTATATTTAGACAATTATCAGACAAGCAGGCACACAAATGTTAACAAATAGCCAACTGCACTCTGCACCTGAATGTGTGAGAATGCACTTGCATACAAAATGTGGAGAAACCAAATAAACAAACACCTAATAATTTAGTCGATCTCAACATGAGATACTCCGAGGGGGTGGACCCTGTCGTTACACTCTAAGTCATAAAACAAAGTGATTAAATTACCGGTTTTGAAATAAAATCAATATCCTTGTTAGAATGAGGCTTCCCCTGTACCTTTCTTATTAACTACATCAAGGTGTCTCATCCTCCGATACACATATCGATCCTTCTTGTGCGTTCCGCATGTTGTGCGGTTCTGAGGATCCCACCGTTAAGTACTCCCTTGTCAGATTCTCCAACTTCTGTACAGGGTGTCATGGGAGACTTTCATTGGGTAGTTCGATATGGTCAGGTGGTTAGTTTTTCTTACTCCACCAGATTGCTTTTAATGATGCTATCACATACGTCCTTGTGGTTTTATGTTCCTGACCCTGGAGCGTAGCTATGCTCGTAGGTCCACCTTGCGCATCTCACCGGTTGCCATAAAGATATAGGCGGCAAGTACTGCCTCCTCGTAACAAGTCGATTTGCTCGCAGCTTGCATCTGCTGTAAGAGCCCAACTTCCTATCACAGGTGCATTCCTTTCAGAACCTCTGAGACGTGGTTCACGTGCGCGTTCACCTAGTAACTATGGAACATGGACTGCATGTACAGTCTACTCCAGCTGAGTTTATTGGTTCCCAGCAAGAGTGCTAGAAAAGCCTGAAATCCAATTATTAGCGTGTTCCGCTCAGAACCAGAGTAACGCGGGATGACGTGTGCTCATTACTAAATACATATGATATTCTGTAATGTGTATGTATAACGCACAACGATGCTATGTCAAGTTCAGATAATCTCTATTCTCTAGGTTCTTATGTGAAATTTTACTAGTCCTCACCATGGTGGGTGAGATGGGGAGGGGGATGTTCATCCTTTTTTTGGGAAGAGATCATATGTTAAAATTTCTGTTAAGTTTTTGATACAGCTCGGGTGGGTTTATTATAGATATTAAAAAGAAGTCAAGGCCCCAATCTGTTTCAGTCCACATGTAATAGGAGTAGGGATTGACATTTAGGCTACAAAATTGTATTCCATGAAATATTATCATTTAATCCCTTTTTCTGAGATGACATTCTGTAGATCAATTGTTGTTCTTTCTCAAAAAAAGATGTTTCTACATTGCCCATATTCTGCTCTACCAGATCAATGATGACCCATGACATGTTTATTGGGTGTATGTCCTTGGGCCAAAAAATGGTCAGTCAGTATTGTGGGTTTCCTCCTGCACCTCACATTGCTCCTGTGTTTAATGATCCAAGTTTGTATCCTCCTTCTGGTCATCCACACGTATCGTAGACCACAGGTACATGTGATCAGATAAACTACATTCATGGAGTTGCAATCTGTATGCTTACGTAGTGTCCAGGTTTTTCCAGATTGTAGTTATAGTGTTTTGGTTGTCCTTGTCAAGTGGCTTACACGCCAGTTACCACAGGTGTAATCGCCAGTTACTTCTGGTAAGCCCCACAGTTTCTGTAAAGTTGTTCTTTCATCGGTGGTCACTGCCCAAGGTCTGGTAGATACTAGTGTCTCTTTTAGGCTTCTGGCTTTTTAAAGAGTATAGAAGTTTTTCCCAATCTCGATTTCCAGAGTGTTAAGTCATTCTTGACCGTATTTTCGAGCAGGGTCTCTCCGTTCTGATTACTTACCTGCTTGTAGGTTGTTCTTATGAGGTTTTCGGGATAGTTGTGATCCCGCAGTTTTCCCTTAAGTGCTCTGGCCTGCATGTTAAAGTCTATTTTCTTTGAACAGTTTCTTCTAAGCCTGAGGAAATGGCCTAATGGGAGGTTTTCGCAGAAAGCCCTCCGGTGTATGTTTGTGTGAACTTTAAGTTGGAATCACACCGGTTGATCCATGTCATAAAGAGGTCAATGGACTTATCTTCTATCCATACCACTAGGATGTCGTCAATGTAGAGCTTCCGCAGTTGTATGTTACCGCTAGATGGGTCACTCTAATGTACAACATGTTTGCTCAAAAAACCAAACCCGTCTAGACCTGCTACAAATGGAGCAAAGGTACTTCCCAACGTTGTTCCAAATGTCTGTAGGCAAATGGCACCTTGAAACTCAAAGAAGATTTTTTTTCGTCATATTGTGATATGTCTCTTTACGGGATCAAGTGTGAAACCAGCTCCTCGATGGAAGATTGGGAACAAGACCAAGTGTCAAAGGAATGTCTTTGCAGCCTTTCTGTGATCAAGGGTGGTGGCATATGGACAAGAACCGCTTGGCCTTCTTGTGTTTCTCTTCGACTCAAACTTACCAGAAGACTTTGACCGCAACAAGGAAATTTCGCAGCAAGGGCCTGGGGACCTAGAATGAATGCAGACGCTACAATTTGAGCAGGTCTTGCACATTTTCTTCTGATGTTCCTTGACATATAGCTTCATCTCATGGTTCAGTATTGTCTTAAGGTTCGTGAGGATGCATTCCTCATATGACTAAAGTAATGCCTGGAGATCAAACACAAAAGGCATAACTAATGTGGGTCGGTCATCGACAATTGTTTGCAACAATGATGGCAATGTTCGAACCTGGAAGTTTTTGGAGCGGATTTTATTTCCTTGCACACGGATTTCCCCAAAATTTTTTGAAGAAAACATTTGCCAAACTGATAAGAAAAGGGAGAGAGGAGCTCTGGATTCGCGTTCAAAGGTGCGGAAAGAAAGTAACGGACGACAACGCTCAAGTATGGCACTTATAAGTGCCTCCCATGTGCCACATCCAGGGTGGAACCAAGTCAACGTAGAGCCACACTGCACGACCTACCAGCACACTGGGGCATTGATATGAAGGTTTTGGGATTCAGACTGGAATCTGGGGATACTCCGATGGTGAGAAAACCATCTTTAGAAGTATCCATCAGAAGCTAGCAGATAAGAGATCCCAGCTACTGAAAAGCTTTCTAGAATAGACCTAAAAATAAATATGTGCTTTGGGGCTTACTTGGCGGGCTAGTGCTGCCATATGCAACCCCCAGCTTGGCAGTCAACTTAAGTCACAGTGGGGGTTGTTACTGCAAAAAGAAATCACACCATTAAGGTGTCTCAGTAGAGGGCTTTCTAATTACGATGGGGTGGGGGTTGAGGGAAGCCAAGTTGGTGGGAGCTTCACGAGTAGCCGCAAAAGACTATTTTGTTTTTCACCCAGTTGTTTTATTGCCATTTGAGTGGTGGGGAAATACAGAAATGGTCCGGCTGAGACGATTTGCTAAGGAATAATTATTCTAATTTATAACAGCAGTATAACCAATAGTGGAACAATTGGAGCTAATGGACTAGTTACTTACCTTCGATAATGCCATATCTTAATAACAATAATAATACTGATTCTTGTAAAGCGCGAACAGCTACCTCTCAAGGAGGTGTCCCAGTGCTAAAGAGAACTTCTTGTAGAGAGATGATCTAGCTGCAGATTCCTTACCTTTAAATTTCTCAGGCGTCAGACTGGATTCAGGGGATTTTCTTTGAGTAATATCCCTGGGTGCCGATAGGTGGCGCTGTTCGGCACTGCGTGACATCGTAGGCATCATATACGCCGTTGTGAAGTCTGCATCACCTTTATAGGCGTCACCTCCGCATGCTGACGTCAGTTACTTTTCATGACTTTCCACGTCAGAAGCACAGAGCCATGAAGTGCACTGACATTGGTGTGTTTATGAACAACTATGGCCCTGAAAGAGAACAGCCCTGATCCTACAAACCTGTCAGCAGTGTGGGAGGATGAGGATAAGGGGAGGGGGGCAGGGGTTCAGTAAGGAATCTGCAGATAGTTCATGTCTCAACCAGGTAAGGCGTTACCGAAGGTAAGTAACTTGTCTATTTTGTAAGAGTAATCTAGTCTCAGATTCTTACCTACCTGTGAAAAGATACCCAAGCAATATTATCCCCGGAGGAGGTACTGCGGACAAGTTTAAACCAGAAGTCCTGCAGGACAGAGCGGCCAAAAAGACCGTCCCTGAGGGCTTGACTGTCCAGGCAGAAGTGCTTGATGAACATGAGCAGAGATGCCCATGTTGCTGCATGACAAATGTTTAAGACAGGGACTCCACGTTGCAGCGCCACAGTAGCAGCCTTCACTCTGGTAGAATGAGCCTGAAAGTATTCAGGAGGCTGCTTTTTTGCCACAGCGTGGCAGATTTTGATGCAAAAAACGACCCATCAGGAGATCATGCTTTTTAGCACCGCATAACCCTTCTTCGCTCCCACGTACCCCACGAAGAGTTGGTCATCGACCCGAAACTCTTTAGTGCGGTCAAGGTAAAACGCAGCTCTTAATGGGTCCAGACAGTGGAGCGTCACTCTACTTCTTTAGAGGATGTGGAGGAGCGTAAAAAGTGGGAAGGGTGACAGACTGCCCGAAGTGGAATGGTGTTAAACTTTCAGTAAGAAAGATGCCCTAGTGTGAAGCACCAACTTATCAGAGAAGGTGGTCAGGAGGAGGCTTGGATGACAGAGCCTGCAATTCCTTCACCCTCCTAGCAGATTTGATTGTCACTAGAAAGGTTGTTTTGATGGTAAGCAGCCAGAGAGGGCAGTTGTGTAAAGGTTTAAACAGGGAAAACATGAAGGAGGGTGAGAACCAAATTAGGGTCCCACTTGGGTATGATGGAAGGGGTGGGGGAAACATAAGTACAAGCCCCTTGAGAAATCTATTTACAATAGGGGATTTAAATAAAGAGTGTTGTTCGGCAGCCTCAAAAATGCAGACAGGGCTGAAAGATACCATTGGAGAGTGGACAGAGCAAAGCACTGCTGGGTAGAGGTCAAAATAAAAAGTAAGACTTGAGAGAGGGAAGCAGAAAGAGGGTCACTAGATCTTTCTTTCCAATATTTTACAAATTTGTGCCACCAGCAGGCGAACACGTTCTTGGTAGACAGACACCTGGCTGCCAAAATAACATTACAGACTTCGGAAGAAAGGTTGAAGGCTATCAATTGCCGCTGCTTAATCTTCGTACAAGTGGGCGCAGAATTTACAGTTTTCGGTTGGATAACCCTCCTCTACTGCTGCTGCAACAGAAAATCTTCCCTAAGGGACAGCCAGATCAATACTCAATTGGAGAAGGTTTCGATACCAGACTCTCCCTGCCCAGCCCGGCGCCACAAGAATGATTTCGGCCCGGTCGCTCCTGATCTTTTTGAGCACTCTGGGCAGGAGTGGTTAAGGGGAGTAAGGCGTACAGGAGGCCTGAGCTCCACTCAAAACGAAAAGCATCTCCGACTGAGAGCCGCCTTGGAAACTCCAACGCGCAAAACTGCTGACAATGCGCATTCTCTGTGGAGGTGAACAGATCTAACCATGGCACTCCCTACTGCTGAAAGAGACCTTACGTCACCTCCGGATGGAGACGCCATTCTGGATCCACTAGGCATCGACAGCTGACTTTGTCCACTCTGGCATTCGGGATAACTGCAAGGTGTTGAATCACCAGGGACATGTCCTGCAGTTCCAGCCAAGTCCAGAAACGCAGGACCTCTTGACAAAGGGTCTACGTCCCCACCCTGCCCTGTTAGTTGCGGTACCACATGGCGGTGGGGTTGTCTCATGAACACTTGAACCCTTTCCCTTTATTGAAGGAAGAATGCCAAGCGAATCACTCAGATCTCCAGCAAGCAGATGTGGATCAGGATTTCGCCGGAGACCAGAGTCCTCTGATCACTACCTCTCCCAGATGGCCGCCCTATCCCAGGAGTGACGTATGAGTTACTTACCTTCGGTAACGATGTATCTGGTAGAGAAGATTCTAGCCGCAGATTCCTTCAGGCAGAATTATCCCCAGGTGTGAGACTGGATCCAGAAACTTTTCTGCCACAGCATGCTTGCATGCCGGGGGCGGGACGACATCACGAGACTCCGCCCAGGCGTCGTCTGCGCACGTGACGTCAGCGAGGTCACATAAGACCTGCCCTGGTGCGCCCACGTCAGCTTTCTTTGGAGAACTTTTCCGTACCACAACGCGGAACCACCAGATAAAAAACTGTGGAAGCATGGGAACAGTGTGTGAAAAGCAGAAAATGTGGAAAGAAACATTAACTAACAACACCACCCACAGTAGTGTTACACCGCAGAACCCAAGGCAGGGAAAGAAGAAAAAGCGAGCAGATCCCTGCGCAACCATCCTGTCAGCACATAGACAGCCTCCCACCTCTGTGCCCCTGAGGCAAGGAACATGCGTAAGGACATGGTACACGTAGGAAACCCACCACCCCCTTCATGAGCAAGGAAGGGGACCAGTCCCAACACAGACCGGGACAACAAACCTCAAAGCCACCCCAAAATAAAGGGCAACCATCCACAAGGGACAAGGGCAAGACATGGCCAGAGGACCCTTAAGCGGAGGATAGCAATGAAAGGAAGGGAGAGAGGGAGGACAGGGATAGAAAGCAATCCACCCCAAACCTGGAGGAGCCAGAGCAGCAGGGCACCGAAACACCGGGACCCCATCCTCCAAAGAACCAAAGGAAGAATGAACCGCCCACAGACGGAGCCACCCGTCAAGAACAAAGAAGGCACTCACAGGAGATACAGCCCCCCACCGGGAGGCAAGTACCGAAAACCAACCTAAGGGTCCTCACAGAATAGGGTAGGAAGGGCCGGCCGTGAAGTAATCTGCAGCTTGAATCGTCTCTACCAGATACATTGTTACCAAAGGTGAGTAACTCGTACATCTGATCGAGACTACTAGCCGCAGATTTCTTCACGTAGAATAGATACAGTAGCAATACCCCCAGGGAAGGAGGGTCTGCGAAAGGACCCCACCAGCCAATACAGAACAGAGGGCCCCACAGGGAATCAGATCTGTGGACCAGGTAGAACGCCGTCCCTGCCAGGCAAGGGGAACCCCGTCCCTCCCAGGCAAGGGGAACCCCGTCCCTCCCAGGTAAGGGGAAAAGGGCCCCACCCCCAAGCAGATCCCCACCGACCCCAAAAGGATGTAGGAGGGAGAAGAAGGCTAAAGAGGAACCAAGGGCAAGGTGGGAGAGGCCGAAGCACCCCAATGCCCCGCAAGGCAATGCAGCTTCCGCCCAATGCCAAGACAAGAAGGGAGGAAGAAGAAGAAGTAGAGTGGAAAGCAGCTCCTCCATGGGCGACTGCTACAAACTAAGGCGCCCGTCCCTGAAGCCAAGCAGGACGTGCAAGGGCCAGATCTGGACGTCAGAAGGAGTCGAAGAATGAGGGACCTGCCGCTCTTCCGAAGAACACCTCTGCTTCAGGTTAACGCCAGTGAAAAAGACACCACACGGCGACCAGTCTGGGGAGGATGACACCAATATACAGCCTGCCTCTAGAGAGGAAGGAGCATCCGAAGACGAATTCGCGGTACAACCCCTGCGCGGAGCGGTAGAGTCGGCACCATCCGGCATCACCGGATGAGGGTCTTCCAAGTCACCCTGCGCCAGAGACCGGGTGGAGCCGACCCCCGCCGAGGTAGCCACCTGTGTGGGGGAACGAGACAGGCCTGAGGAGTGACACAGAGCCCTCCGCCAGCCATGGCCCAGAATGAGGCGGAGATCGCTCAGCAACCCATGTGGCGGTGCCAGGGTAGATCCAACCTCTGACTCGCCCTCCGTCGAGGCAGCCGCCTGTGGGGAGGGACGAGAAGAGCCTGGAGAGGGACGAGGGGTCCTCACCCGGCCTCGACCCGGAGCAGGACGAGGAGGGTTCACCGACCCCTGTGGCTCCGCACGGTCTAGCTGCTGCCGGCGCCGTAGCTGCGTCACCTCGGCCTTAGACAGGACCACCTTGTCAAAGGACTGAGAGGGGCTCAGGGATGTGACCCGAGCCCCGGCGACCTCCCCCGACACCACAGGGACTCCCGCAGGAGTTTGCGGCGAGGCAGAAACACAGTGGCCTGAAGGAGATGCCCAAGAGGAGCCGCACCCCAACAGCACCACATCCTCCAAGCCTGGATCCGAACCAGTCGGTAAAGGGCCTGGAGCCACCGGCGGCGTCACGGAGGGCCCTGCGCAAGGCAAGGGGTTTGCCGACGCTCCAGGAGGGGAACGAGGGGGAGACTCCAGCGAGGCCTGCAAAGCTGCCGCGTATGTCTCCATTTGGACTCTCGACGCCCCAACACCGGGAAACGGTGGATAGGACGACACGCGGGCCACATCACCCGCGGAGAGTCCACGTCCCCAGCAGGCCGGAAACCAGCCCCCGGGGACAATCTGCGACACTTACCCACCAGGAAGCGATGCTCATGTGACATCGGAGAAGGGCGAGGACGACGACCACGGCCGTACCTGAAGCCGTCCGCCGAAGGGGAGGACGTCGACCTGGAGAGACGCGTCGAGAGAAATTAAATGCGGCGCTCCCGCCGCGAATTCGGCTTCAACTGTTGACAGGCCTCACAGTCAGTGGTGCCGTGATCCTCCCCCAAACACAACATACAACTGAGGTGCGGGTCCGTCGCCGACATAAGACGCCCACAAAATGTACACGTTTTGAAGACCAAAGGCATTCGCACACTGTTCCACCAAAAGAAATGGAGAAAAAAGGGCCCGATACAGGCCCGGTGCAAGGACCGGATCCGCGTTGCACACAGAAAAGGAAAAAACTGACGTGGGCGCGCCGGGGCGGGTTTTATGTGACCTCGCTGACGTCATGTGCGCGGAGAAGCCTGGGCGGAGTCACGTGATGTCATCCCGCCCCCGGCGCGCAGAGATTCTGTGGCAAAAAAGTTTCCAGATCCTGTCTCACGCCTGGGAGTAATGCTACGTGAAAGAATCTGTGGTTAGTAGTATCTATTAGATACGTCTGTTACTACTGTGTGATCTGGTTGGGAAAGCGAGAGGGGAATGCCTCTGACCCAATTGCGGTTGGTCAGCCACCCCTGCAGGTCCTGTGCAGTTCCCTCCAAGATCTGGACCATGTTGGAGAGATTCCTCTGATGCTGAGCCCACTGAAACTTCAGGTCCCACTCCAGAGCCTGCATATGCCATCTGGCATGTGCCACACGCAGGATGCAGGAGGCTATGAGGTCTAGCAGTCTCAGTGTCATTATCACCGAATCCATGATAGAGGCTGAAACATCGGTATCATAGCCTGAATATAGCCATATGCAAGAATAGGCCCGAAACAACACTGCGTCCAGAACAGCTCAGATGAAAAGGAAGCATCTGAGAGGGAGTCAGGTGTGATGTCAGCAGGTTGATAGTGAACCCCAGCTAATGCAGGAGGTTCACCATAGTCTGGAGGTGGAAGACTGCAGCCTGGTGCGAGCTTGCTTTTAACAGCGAGTCATCAAAATAGAGGTAGACAGGCAACCCTAACCTGCACAGATGAGCTGCGACCACCTCCATCACCATGGTGAAAACCCAAGGGGTGCTGGTAAGGGCAAAAGGGCGCACCCTGAACTGAAAGTGAGTGTGGTCTACCGTAAACCGCAGGGTGCACCAATGAGCAGGCAGGATGGGAATGTGAAAATCGGCGTTCTGCAAGTCCAACACTACCATCCAGTCTCCTGGGTCTAGGGCAGACCAGATCTGAGCCAGAGTGAGCATCCTGAACTTTTCCGTTTTGAGGAAGTATTTGAGGGCCCGCACATCTACGATAGGGTGCAGGACCTTTTCCTTCATTGGGACCACATAGTAGTGGGAATAACAACCACAGCCTACTTCTGGCAACGGAATCCCCTCTATGGCTCCCTTGGCCAAGATAGTCATGACTTCCTCCTAAAGCAGTCAGGCGATCCTCCATCAGCCAGTCATAAGTTGGAGTCATGGAGGGAGAGGTAGTCTCGAAGGGGAGGGAGTAGCCCCTTTGGATTTTCTGAAAAACCCACCTGTCTGACGTGATGTTTTGCCAGTGGTGGATGTGATGGCTGATCCTGCCACCAACTGGTCGCCCATGATCTTCAAGGGCCAGACTAGGAGGGTTTGGAGGCTGAGCTGAGGGTGGGGGAGAGGAGGGCTGGGAGTTTGATGACCCGACCTCTCGCCCCCGACCCACAGGGTCAGAACGAGCTGTGGCCACTGCCACACAGAGGTTGCTGAACTTGTGCGGTATTGTAGTTGGGGTATGGAAAGCCCCGTCCATAGCCATGCAAGGGACAAAAACGCAGATGGGGGATGTGTGGTCCGAGAGGCCCAAGGACTTGGCTGTAGCATGCGTGTCTTTAAAGCACTCCAGGTACACGTCTGCATTGTCTCCAAAGACAAAGTTGCCATCAAAGCGCATGTCCATGAGGGAAGCCTGGACATCCCCAGAAAAGCCAGAAGTTCTGAGCCAGGCATGGTGTTGAATGGCCACCTTTGATGAAATTGCCCAGTGAGTTTGTGGTGTATACCCCACAACAAATGGTGAACTTTGCTGCATCTCTCCAGTTTGATGGGAGGGGATGGCCCAGGCCTCCTCTGGGACCTGTGGCAGCACTTGCTCAACAATTTCCCACAGGGAGTGGAATTGATGGGTCGCTTCTGCTCGAAGAGCAAGGTCTTGAGGAGCCCTCTGAAGGTGAGTAGGTCTTGGGTCTGCCGTAGGTGTGTCGGCATGGTGTTCCAGGTCTTGGCGACGAGGTAAGCGAAGGATCTGCCCCCGGAGGTCTTTTGTTGGATGCGGGGGACCGTGGCGAGGGCGAGGGCGAGGTTAGCGGAGCGGAGCTGGCGGTTGGGGGAGTAGAAGTTGAGTCTGCTGTTCAGGTAGGCTGGTCTGGCGTTGTGGAGTGCTTTGTGTGCGTGGGTGAGGAGTTTAAGGGGATCCTCTTGTAAACGGGGAGCCCATGCAGGTCTCTCAGGTGGGGGGTGATGTGGTTGCGGCGGGGCACGTTGAGGATCAGTCGGGCGGAGGCGTTTTGGATACGTTGTAGTCGACGCAGGTGTTTGGCTTGGATTACTGCGTAGAGTGCATTGCCGTAGTCTAGCCTGCTGCTGACGAGGGCCTGCGTCACCATTCTTCTTGTTTCAGTCGGAATCCACTTGTAGATCCTGCGGAGCATGCGGAGGGTGTTGTAGCAGGAAGAGGAGACGGCGTTCACCTGCTTGGCCATGGGGAGAGAGGAGTCGAGGACGTATCCTAGGTTGCGTGCTTGGTAGGTGGTTATCAGCCACCAAGAGTCGTCCCAGGCTGAGGGGGTGGGTCCGAGGATGAGGACCTACGTTTTGTTCGAGTTCAATTCCAGACGGCTGCTCTTCATCCAGTCGGAGACGGCCTTCATGACTTCGTGGAGGTTGGTTTTGGTGGTGTACGGGTCCTTGGTGAGGGAGAGGATGAGCTGGGTGTCGTTGGCGTAGGAGATGTTAAGGTCGTGATGGCGGGCCACTTGTGCGAGGAGGGCCACGTAGATGTTGAACAGTGTCGGGCTGAGGGATGAACTCTGGGAGACGCCGCAGATGATGTCAGTGGCTTTGGAACGAAGGGTGGGAGGCGGACTCTCAGGGTTCTGCCGGAGAAAAAGGACGTGGTCCAGTCGAGGGCCTGCTCTTGGATTCCGGCTTCTTGGAGGCAGGGTTTTAGAGTGCAGTGGCAGACCGTGTCAAAGGCAGCTGACAGGTCCAGGAGGATGAGGGCTGATGTTTCGCCGTTGTAGAGTTGGCGCCTGATGTCGTCTGTGGCGGCGAAGAGGGCTGTCTATGTGCTGTGGTTTCGTCTGAATCCGGATTGGGACGGGTCCAAGATGTTGTCTTCGAGGTGGCGGGCCAGCTACGTGTTGACGATTTTCTCGATGACCTTCGCCGGGAACGGGAGCAGGGAGATGGGCTGGAAGTTCTTGAGGTCCTTGGGGTCCGCCTTGGGCTTCCTGAGGAGGGTGTTGATTTTGTCGTGCTTCCAGCTTTCCGGGAATGTCGCTGTTTCAAAGGAGATGTTGATGACCTTCCGTAGTTGGGGTGCGATGGCTGCATCGGCTTTGTTGAACACGTGGTGTGGGCATGGGTCTGACCGTGATCATGAATGGATGGAGTTCATGACCTTGCGTGTCTCGTCGTCGTTGACGTTGAACCAGGAGGTCAGACAGTTGGTGCGGGTGGTGTTCGTAGCGGTCGGGTCTAGTGTTGTCGGGGTGGTAATGTTGTTGAAGCGGTCAGCAATCTTACGGTGGAAAAAGGTGGCCAGTGAATTGCACAGTTCTTGTGAGGGCGGGATGTCGTTGGTGTTGACACTGGGGTTGGAGAGTTCCTTTACGATGTTGAAGAGCTCTTTGCTGTTGTGTGCGTTGTTATCCAGGCGGTCTTTGAAGGAAGATCTCTTGGTTTGTCTAAAGAGGTGGTGATGTCTTCGAGTGGCGTCCTTGTGGGCTGCGCGGCTGTCTGGTGTGCGTTCGTGGAGCCATTTCTTCTACAGTTTCCGGCAGGAGCACTTGGGGGTCAGGACCTCGACGGTGAACCGGGTGGCTTTCTTGCTGGCGTGGTTGATGAAGGGTTTCTTGATCGGTGCGAGGTTGTTGGTGCAGTCTTCGATCCACTGCCTGAGGTTGCGGGCGGTGGCGTCTGTCGGTGGGGTCGGCTGGTGGGTTCTGGGCAAAGGTGGTGGTCAGCTGATCTTCGGTGATTTTGATCCAGGAGCGACGGGGCAGTTGTTGAGTGCGGTGGCGCGTGGTTGGTTTCTTGAAGGTGAAATGGAGCAGCGGATTTGCGCTAACTGGAGTCATCACGCCGAGCTGGTGCCTATATAGGAGATGCAGACGTCAAGACGACGTCACGGGGAACTGACCGATGCCACCTATCGGCAAGCAGGGGTATTGCTAAAAAATATCTTCCAGATCTAATCTCACACCTTGGAAATTCAAAGTTAAGGAATCTGCAGATAGATTTCTCTATCAGATACGGGTGGCTAGGGCATGCTTTCATTCTATGTAATGTGGTGAGAAGCTCAGAGTAGGGGTGCAGTTTGCACAATTCACTAGGCAAAGGACTCTATCCTTCCTGGAGCATTATGCATGGATGGTGTGTGTACATGTATGGTCTGTGTGCTTTATGTGTGCTGACTGAAGAATGTTGGAGTCCATTTGGACCTTCTGCGAGTATGTGACCCAAGATAGCATTCTCTCCTTCAAGATGGCTATCTTTGTCCATGCTAGCCTGCATGTTCCTTTGCTCTGGAGACTCTCCCAGATATCTAATCTGTAGAGAGGACAGGAGAAACTACATGCCCTTTCTTGGTTATTGTGGGTTCTGTTCAGCTCAAATAAAACACCTTGCTCTGCCATCAGCTTTTGGTGCTGTGGTTCACAACACATTGCTAGGTGCTCAGATGCTGCAGGTTAAAATTAAACAAAATCACCTTTTAAAATCCGAACAGGTCTGACTGCTGACCAAACCAAGTGCAGGGCTATACCCTGAAAGTTTGGTATCACACTGGGCACATGCAGAAATTATTTTACATCCACTTCCTGGATAAGCATAGGGAGATGCGCTTTATGTCAGGTCTTTAAGACTTGACTCCCTTATTGAAATCAATAGTTGCTTACGCGGAAATCCTTGAAGCAAATAACTTTTTCTGAAAAAAGTCGGCATAAGAGTTTCATGCCAAAGATGAGGCAAATTGTGCGAATCCGGAGTTTTAGTCTTTTGGCCAAGTGAGTATGTGAAGCGAAACATGATCACTACAGAGACTATGGAAATTTGTTCTGCAGGCGCAGAATAGAGGAGTATAATATCAAAATAAGATGTCTCCAAGAGACCAGGTGTAAGTTTCCATGTACAAATGTTTATGTATATTTAAGCAAAATTGTTGCCTTGAGTGCAGAAAATGCATAACAAATGCATGAACAACTTTAATTTAGCATTTTAGGACTAAATGTTTTAGTAAATGTTGAATCACATAATTTAGAATATGCAAATCTTACCGGACATTTTCTGGCTTCAGTTTATCTAGCACCAATTCTATTAAATCTGGTCTAAATTCTTCGAGTAAATATTCAGCAGCAAGTACTTCCTCAAGAGGGTAATACTGTAAGAAATAAAGAATATGTTGACATCATCACTGAACAATGGCTGTCAGCCAAGTGACCAGAGAGGTTTACAGAAAACATTTGTATAAAAATCTTTTTTAAATAAATTTAGTTCAGCAAAATATTAGTTTGAACTTGCAGTACAATGGAACACTGACAAGTCATAATAGCAAATATTAAAAAAGAACATTATTTACTATCTGCCATTGTGGCTTGAATTGAGAACTAAGGTCCTTGACACAAGGGTTTCTAAAAGGAGGTTACAGTTTGAAACAATTCTGTCAATGCCTCTTAAAGCATTCTTCCATAATGTCATAATTACTTTCAATGACAGTTTACTTACCTTTGATAACACTCTTTCTGCTGGGTACTCTCTAACCCAAGCGTCTCCAACCAGTCAATCGCGAGCTATCAGTAACTCACAGACACCTTCAGAGTACCTCACAAACTTTAGTTCATTTTTAAATAACCACAGGATCAAATTTTCATTTTAAAGTTAAGTGAAGGCTGTGTTTATTTTACCTTATAATCTTCAGGCTGCAGAGAGCAGAGACTGACAGTGAGTAACGCTGGAGTCAGATTTATGACCCAGGGTGCAGACGTTAAGAACGTAAGCACTGAGATATTTAAATCTTAAATAAAAGTTCTCTGAATTCAATATTGGAATTGAAGAGCAAAATTATGTTTCTGAATGGTTTTAAATGGGAGAAAATGAAAATGATGAGTTAACTTAATGATTAAGTTAACACTTCATTTTAATTTTCTCTCATTTCAAATTGCAGGATTCTTTCTCCCAGTGTCCAGTAGAGACAGTGCCATATTTATAACTGAAAAATACAGTCATTTGTTTTAATGGGAGGATTTTTAAAATGACTGTATTTTTCTGTTATAAATATGGCACCATGTCTATGCACAGTGTGTGCTGTTTGTAAATGCAACACTTTGAAAGGGGGGAAAATTTAAATGATGATTTTTATAAATCCATATTGCCAAAGGTAACTCTTCAGTTAATTTTTCTCCCATTTCAAAGTGTTGCATGTACATGAAGGAGGCATTTGGTCCCAGTGGGTGGTAGACACTGTCATATTTATAACTGAAAAATGCAGTCATTTTTAAAGTGGGAGAAATTTAATGTGCCGAAGAATGTTCTATAGTGAACATTTTTGCAGAACATTTTTCTAAACTTTACATTTCTCTTATCTACAAAAAAAATGTGTGTTTGTTATAAATATAACGGTGCCACATATGGCGAAATAGTACATCCTTTGTCAAAAGTAAATACGACACAGGTTCTCTTTCACCCATACACATATATCCCCAAAAACCACACTCATTGACACACGGCAGCCTTGTCAAAGTCCCCTAAGTGGAAGTATTTTGCTTAAACCATAATATCTGGCTCTATTGACATTAGGCTTAAAGAAATTGAAGCTGGACATAGGGGTGTCTGGTGACACTGCGCGCCTGTAGCTCCCAATGATTCTTACTGATCAGAAGTAGCTCTCACTACAGAAAAAGTTAGAGACCCCCTGATCTTACCGCACATTTTTTAGCCGTAGAATAGCCCCACGAGCCAGACTAGATCTGGGAGATTTAAACAGCATTAGTACCTCGCACCGGTAGGTGGAGTCATGTGGCTCTGCTTTGAGTTTGCACCGCCCTGCAATCGACAATGGAGCTGCATATAAATGCAATCCCTGCATGTAGATGTCAGTTTCTTTCTGAACTCTGCCCGTGCCCTCAGACAAGGAGCCCAACCATAATCAGAGGTAACAGTGTGCATATCTTTAATTTGGGATCTTTTTAGATGGGGGAAAAAGAAACCAAAAAGTCATGCAGGACCCAACAGGTGATGAGCCCTTCCATTCGGACCTCTGTCAAGAAATTAGTGTTCCATTAACGTGTGTATGGACGCCCACTCTAGCATGGAAGTGTCAGAGACAGGAACTCTGTATGCAACTGCAGTGGAAGCAGCCTTGGCCCGGGTTAAATGGGCCCTGAACTCTTCCGGATACTGCTTCTTGGCAGTGCTTAGTAAATCATGAGGCAGATAGCTAACCACATTAACAAAGAAGTCTTTTCTGCTCTGTCCTACCTTTCTTTGCCCTAGAGAACACCCACAAAGAGCTGATAGTCTGTCTGGTGGTCCTGGTACAATCGATGTAAAAGCATAAAGCTTTTTAAGGGTCCAGACAATGGAGTTTCTCATCCTCTTTCGAGGGGTGAGGCAGGGCAAAGAACATTGAGACAGTGATGGATTGCCCAATGTGAAGGGCAGTCACATTTTTAGGCAGAAAGGCCGCCTTGGTCTTTAGTACTACTTTGTCTGGGGAAAAGGTGGTGTAAGGCGGCTATACTGAGATAGCTTGGAGATCACTCATACATGAAACAGTATTCAGAATTAGGAGATGTAGGGGACAGCTATGCATGGGTTTGAATGGCATGCACAAGAGGAAAATGAGAACCAAATTGAGATCTCACTGTGGCATCAAAAGGGGTTGGGTGAAACAATTCAGTCAAACTTTGCAGAACCCTCATCACAATTGCGGATTTAAACATGAAAGGCTGTAAACCTAAAAAGACCGAAAGGGACAACAAGTAACCTTCAATAGTGCCCTCTGCAAGACCTTGCTGTGCCTGGGATAAAACAAATAAAACATTTGAAACTTTGGGAAGTGGATCAGTGTTGTGGGTGCAAAGCCAGGCTACAAAGTTGTACCAAAGATGTTCGGAGGTTCGGCGTCCTCTGGAGCCAGTCATCAAAGTAGGGGAAGACTGGTACCCCTGACTATCGTAGATGTCAAGTGACCAACACCATTACTTTTGCGAAAACCCGAGGATCACTGGTGAGACCGAAGCGGGGACACTGAACTGAAAATGCTCCTTGCCCACTGTGAACTGCAGGTAGCAGCTGTGGGCCTGCCTGCAGGATGGGGATGTGAAAATACGTGTTCTGCAGGCCTAAAGCCATCGCTGAGCATGAGAGTCTTGAATTAGCCCCAACTCAGGAAGGCGATTGGATGGCAGAGACCTAAAAAAGGACAACGGCTTCTATCCTTTTTCAGCACAAGTGTTATATTCTCAGGTAAGGCCCAGGTAGAGAAGCAGCTAATTTCTTACATTGTCCTCACAACAACATTTCAGCCGTGAACTTCTGCAACTATATGAGTGCACAACAATGTTGGATTAATGTCTCTGAAACTAAACTTCAAACAACATTATCACAATGACCTGAACATTATGTACAAGATCTCTTTCTGCACTATATACAAACATCATCTCTATCTTCATCCACAGGGCAACAGGGCTATCCACATATCCGTAACATAACTAATTTATACACACATCGCAAGGCTGCTTTCTATTAAAAAAGATGAGCATCTAAACAGATTAGTAGAGGAGGAATTCAGCTGACCTACACGCTGAGACTTCACCACATAGCAGTCTGACCATCTCGTGAGGGGTGTCCAGTTCATGATTTAGACGGGGTCCTTCCTTCATCAGGTAATGGGGTTGGATTGTCAATTGGGGGAATTCTTGGCTCCACACCTACACACTCTAGGTACACTTAATTAGGGTTCGGATAGTAGGAGTATGCTCGATTACTACCTTGTTTTACATGACTGCATATATACACTGTTTTAGCACCATGGTAGAACTATATCTACTACTTACGCTTTTGGTGCTTGTAATCACCTTTATCTGCTTCTGTCTATTAATCATTGCAGCACAAGTATTTTATACAAGAATATCGTTGGTTCAATAAACTTATTGAAAACGTCCCACTGTGTATTCTTTGTATACTTCAATGAGAATACGTGATCAAAAGGGAATGAGCGTAAAGTTCTGCACTGTTTCCACGATCCCAGAGGGGTCAGGGTTGCCCGAAAATAATTGGCTCCCTGATCAGGGTAGGGGGGCTTAAGGTGTCACTGTGAGCTAGCTAGTCTATAGACCAACATATCCTGCGGGGGTGTCCGGAATCAGTTTAGGCACCAAGCCCCTAGTTTATGTTGTCCAACAAACGTGATGATCCTACGGATTAGTAGGAACAACATGACACAAGGAAGTGGCGGGAGTAACACCCAGTTCATACTTTTGAGGCTGTAACCCTCTGAATGGCTCAGCTGGCCAAAAGGACCAGCACTTCATCCTGCAGAATGGGCATGTGCTCCTTAATTAGCGTGCTGATGGGGTGGTAGGTGCAGCAGAGTAGAAAGAACTAGCCGGATCTAGCCTCGTTAGGCAATTAGAGGACCAATGCCCCTGAAGTGACATCTTGCCACCCTTGGAGAAAAGGTCTGATGCTGTCTCCTACAGTGAGTGTGTGTGTGTGTCTGTCTGTCTGTCTGTTTGTCTCTCGAAAAGAAAACACTAAAGTGGTTTTACGGTTGTGTTTCGGAGAGGGGGAGCAAGACTAACCCACATTCTGTCCCATATGCCCTGAAAGTGGGAGCTGCAGAATGGCTGAGCAGGTTGTTATGCCAGTGGTGGGGTCTGTCAATACTGAAAACCCTTGGCATATACATAAAAGGGGCAAAACTGTTGCGGTACATGCCTAGTAGGGGCACACAGCTCCAGAGAATGCACTGAAGCACAACTGTCCTTAATGTGTTCCACTGAAGAAGTGACAGTATTCAAATGACGTGTCCATTAAGGATGCCAGACATCCTCTGAGAAGCCCACAGACCTCATCCAGGCATGGCACTGAAGCACCACATTCATACCCACAGCCTGACCTAAGTAACTGGTTGTGTCCATGCCACAAAAATACATATTGCAGTGTTCTAGCAGTTCTGTATGGTTTGGGCTAATGACGTCCATAGGGCCTCCGGAACTACCAGCAGGAATCGACATGTCATATCCCACAAAGTATGGTTTTAACGACCCAGGAGGCAAATTATATCTTCAGATCCTAAAGTAAGGCTGGCTGAAGAGAACATGCACTTAGGAATCACTCGGCTCATGGGTGCCTGTACTTCTAAACTCTCCAACGTATGATATTGAGTCAGGATGTGAGTTTTGCACAGTGGTGCTTTGTTGTAAAGATCTCCCTGCCTAATGGTTTTGATCAAGTGAGTATCGGTAAGGGAGGCCTTGTTAAATGGAAGGAGAGCTTCAGTAGAAGCCTGGCCAGGCCGGAGAACCTCCATTAGGACACGGTCATTTATATGCATGGCAACGAGCTGCAGGTCAAGGACCTCCATGGTCCCTCGCTCAAGTATAGCAAAAGAGGCACTCTAATCCGAAGACAAGTCCAGTGTCTGGGGAGGTGTTCAGACCACTAGTTTCCTGTAATTCTGCATAATAATTTTACTCTTCTTAAAGTGGGTCAAATTTGCCCACTTTGTCATAGTTACGGTTGTCAGAAATATAGCCAGAGAATTGGTGTAAAGTATGAGTTCTGCCACGTGGTAAAAGCAATGTCAGAAGGTTAGGCTACTGGCTGTGTTCTGAGATTGGAACACGACCTTGGTCGAGATGAGACCAGTTCAGAGTCCAAAAAAACTACAGGAGGTTGAGCATCTTCCAGTACCAGCTTCACCAATGTTAAGGGAACCGGCACATAGAGTAGCGACAGAACAGAATTCGGCACAGAAGCTGGTGAATTACCTAAAGTGGGCTTAAGAGGCACAAACAGCATAGAGGGCGAACCAGCCTGCGGGACCTCGGCTGGAGGCCTTCTTAGTGGTGTTAATGTGCAGGTGAATGATTGCAATGCACTGGAAAACAAGCAAACGTCCTGGTGTTTCAAGCTGGCAGGTAATGACTGTTAAATGTGACAGGGCTGAAGCCACTGCACTTGGTCGGGAAGAGGTGCATGAGTTAGAAAAACACCCCATTGCAGCCTCTTGGGACTATCTCTTCACCGCTCTTCAGGTTACGCCTGACAGCAGTGCCACCTTAGACTAATAAGACCATTCACAACACCGGACTAAAGAGATAATTAAAAATCAGAGCTCTGCCCCCACACAATCTCCTCCCTATCCGCCTTCTTTCCCTTTCCCCCTTCTGCTCCTCCTATGGATGCCTCTCTCTGCCATATGGTCACAGAATAGTGTGTGGTGGGTAGTGGGCAAACTAACCCCCCCAGCCTGATTGCTCTGCATCACTGTTAGGACTGTTGGCATACTGTACCGTAAAAGAGCACCCCATGTCCCTTAGGTCCTAATGCACAAGTTACTTAACTTCGGTAACGATATATCTGTAAGAAACAGTGGTTAGTGTTAGATTTCTTACCTTAGAATATCCCCAGGCGTCAGACTGGATCCGCAAAGTTTTGTGTAGCAGTACCCATGCGCGTCGGTAGGAGTCGTCTGCGGCTCCGCGTTAGTCGCCGTGATCGCCGGGATGACGTCGGAGTACTTAGACGCCGCCCTCACGCTCTGACGTCAGTCCTTGTACATAGCTTTTCGCGCCAGGAACGCAGAGCCATGCCAGAGACCGACACTGGTGCCATAAAAACTAGGGCCTTCAAAGGGGAAATACCTTAACCCTAGATATCAGTTCCCATAACGGAGAGGATGGGTGGGGCGGTAAGGAATCTAACACCAACTACTGTTTCTTACAAATATATCGTTACCGAAGGTAAGTAACTTGTGCATCTGAAAGAAACAGGTTAGTGTTAGTTTTAGATTCCTTACCTTAGATGTCCTGCAAGGGGACTCCCCGATTAAGGGCAGTAGTAGCCGCCGAGGCAGAGTCGAATGGGCCCGCAGCCCAACAGGGGGCTCCTTTCTAGCCAAGGAGTAACAGACCTTGATACACAACACGACCCACAGAGAGATGGTTTGTTTGTGCACCGCCTGTCCCTTCTTCGTGCCCACGTAGACAACAAAGAGCTGGTCGTCCACCCGGAACTGGCGTGTTCGATCAAGGTAGAAGGAGAACACACGTTTTGGGTCCAGACGGTGGAGCCTTTCTTCCTCCTTCGAAGGATGCAGAGGCGGAAAGAAGGTGGACAAGGTGATAGACTGCCCGATGTGAAAGGCCGTAACCACCTTGGGCAGAAAAAAAGGACGAGTTTTTAAAACAACTTTGTCCGGATAGGCAGAAAGGAAAGGAGGCTTAGAAGATAGAGCCTGGAGCTCACTCACTCTCCTGGCAGAGGTGATGGCAACCAGGAATGCAGTCTTAAGAGTCAGAAGACGAAGTAGGCAATTGTGCAGTGGCTCGAAAGGAGCGCACATCAGATAGGTTAGAACAAGGTTCAAGTCCCACTGAGGCATCACGAAAGGAACAGGAGGAAACGTGTGTGATGCCATTCAAGAATCTATTTACAATGGGGGACTTAAAAAGAGAAGGCTGATCAGGAAGCCTCAAGAAGGCTGAAATGGCAGAGAGGTAGCCCTTAAGAGTGCCCAGTGCAGAGCCCTGCTGGGCAAGAGAAAGGAGGTAGAGGCCTTTGCTGTGCACCATGCCACAAATTTGTTCCACCTGCAGGCGTATATCGATTTTGTGGAGGGACGCCTGGCTGCCAGAATCACATCAAAGACTTTAGGAGGCAAGTCAAATGGCCTCAACTGCCGCCGCTTAATCTCCACGCATGGAGGTGGAGGCTGGACAGGTTCGGGTGGAGGACTGTCCCCTGCCGCTGCGACAGAAGGTCCTCCTGAAGAGGCAGATGAATCGGGGGATCGACTGACATGCTGAGTAGCTCGGGATACCAGTATCTTCGTGCCCAGTCTGGAGCCACAAGGATGACTCGGGCCTGGTCGCGCCTGATTTTCTAGGGCACTCTGGGCAGAAGTGGTATAGGCGGAAAGGCGTACAACAGACCGCAGCTCCCCTCTCGACGAAAAGAGTCTCCGAGCGAGTGCCGCCTTGGAAATTCCAACGCGCAGAACTGATGACATTGCGTTCTCTAACGGTGGCGAATAGATCTAACGAAGGCTCTCCCCACTGCTGAAAGAGGCCTTGCGCCACGTCCGAGTTCAGACGCCATTCGTGATCCATCATGCACCGGCGGCTGAGTTCATATGCCCTGGCGTTCAGGGAACATGCCAGGTGTTGAACCTCCAGGGAAACGCCCTGGTGTTCCAGCCAATGCCAGCGGTGCAGAGCCTCCTGACAAAGGGTCCACGACCCAACCCCGCCCTGTTTGTTGCAGTACCACATGGCAGGTGTTGTCCGTTAATACCTGCACTACACTTCCCCGGACAGAGGGAAGGAATGCCTTCAGTGCAAGCCGGATCTCCCGCAGCTCCAAAAGGATGATGTGGAGCCGGGACTCCGCCGGAGACCAGAGGCCTCTAATCTCCCGCTCTCCCATGTGGCCCCCCCCATCCCAGGAGGGACACATCCGTCACCACTACGTGCTCCGTTTGGGGTAGGAAAAGAGATCTGCCGCTGGCCCAATCGCGGTTCGTGATCCACCACTGCAACTGTTTTGCAGTGCCCTCCGAGATCCGGACGTGGTCGGACAGGTTGCCCTGATGCTGTGCCAACTGAAACTTCAGGTCCCACTGCAGAGCCTGTATCCGCCACCAGGCGTGATGCACCAGAAGCATGCAAGAGGCCATCAGCCCCAGGAGCCGCAGCGTCAACCTGACCGAGACTCGGGATAAGGGCTGAAAGACCGGAATCAGAACCTGAATATCCTGAACCCGCTGTTCGGGGGGATAAACCCGAAACTGCGCTGAGTCCAGAACCGCTCCGATGAAAAGGAGCTTCTGAGAGGGGCACAGGTGTGACTTCGGCACATTGATGGAGAACCCCAGCGAGTGCAGGAGGTCGGCCGTAGTCTGGAGGTGGGAGACGACTGTCCGGGGCGAGCCCGCCTTCAACAACCAATCGTCGAGATAGGGAAAGACTGAAACCCCTAATCTGCTCAGATGAGCTGCGACCACCACCATCACTTTCGTGAACACCCGTGTGGCGCTGGTAAGGCTGAAGGGGAGCACGGTGAACTGAAAGTGCTCGTAGCCTACCGTGAACCGCAGGTAACGCCGGTGGGCCGGCAGGACGGGGATGTGGAAAAACGCGTCCTGCAAGTCCAACGCCACCATCCAGTCTTCTGGGTCCAGGGCAGCTAGGACCTGAGCCAAATTCAGCATCTTGAACGTCTCCTTCCGGAGGAAGCCGTTGACGCTCCGTAGGTCCAAGATAGGGCGTAGGCCTCCTTTGCCCTTTTTGGGTACCAGAAAGTAGTGGGAAGAGCAACCACGTCCTACTTCTGGCCCAGGAACGCACTCAACAGCCCCCTTGGCCAAGAGGGCGTAACTTCCTCCTGCAGAAGTTGCAAGTGATCCCCCAACATGCGATGCGGTGGTACTGCGGTGGCATGGTTGGAGTCACCGCCTCGAAGGGGAGGGAGTAGCCCCTTCGGGAGATTTGCAGCACCCACCTGTCCAACGTGATGGAGCGCCAGTGGAGGAGGTGATGGCGAACCCTGCCCCCACTGGCGTCGAATGGGCCTGAAAACTCGGACTAGGAGGATTTGGAGGCAGATGCTGCGGGGGTGGGTGTGGACTGGCCTTACTGGTGTCCCCCGGCACCGCCACGGCGGTTACCACGTCCGCGTTGAGGTTGGTTCTGCGACCTGTGGCTAGCTGGACGTGAGGGGGCGCCCCTTCCTTGGCCACAAAAGGGACGAAAGGCAGAAGTTTGCTGGCGTTGGCCGAGGCAGAAGGACTTGGCCGTAGCCATAGAGTCCTTGAAACGCTCCAGCGCACTGTCCACCTTGTCGCTAAAGAGGCGACGGCCATCAAACGGCATGTCCATAAGGGAGGCTTGGACATCCCCCGAAAAATTGGCAGACCTCAGCCAGGCGTGGCGGCGAACCGCCACCGTCGTTGCAATCGCCCTGCCTAGCGAGTCGTTGGTATCCAGTCCACACCGAATGGAATAGCGTACTGCATCCCGTCCCTCTGCTAGGGCTTGGGTAAGCTTTGCCTGGACCTCCGCCGGGTACTGCAGCAGCACTTCCGCAACCGTATCCCACAGAGAGTGGGAGTAACGGCCCAAAAGGCAGGCGGTGTTGACAGACCACAACCCCAAACTCAGTGAGGAGAACAATTTCTTCCCAAACTGATCGTACCTTTTGGATTCCCGATCCGGAGGGGCGGTCGGGAATGCGGTCTGGAAGGTTGAGGCCTGTATCACCAGGCTCTCAGGGGTCGGGTGAACGGACAGGAAACTGGGGTCGCCCGGAGCCGGGCGGTGGCGTCGGGCCACGTTCCTATCTACAGGGAGGCCTGTAGATGGCTTGGACCAGGTGTCTAACAGAACGTCAGTGAGGGCTTCGTTGAACGGAAGGAGAGGCTCCGAGGAGCTTGCCTGCGGTTTGAGCACCTCAGTGAGGAGGTTAGTCCTCAAGGCCGCGACTGGGAGCTCAGGAGCCAAGGCCTTGGCTGCCCTAGTCAACACACACTGTAAGCAGCCCCCTCCTGCGTAGCCATGGTAGGAGGGGAGACAAATCAAGCGTCTGGCAAAGTGTCCAGACCACTGGCCTCCCCCAGTTAGTCTGTCCAGTCCTGGCTCAACTGACACTGCAGTGCCAGAGCGTCCTCAGACCCCTCCCAATCCCCCTAGTCATCCATCTCCTGAAAGTCAGGAATAAATGATGGAGCCGGGTCGTCGGTGGAGGGCTCACCGATCGGCGTCTAAGACGGCGCCGGTCCGACGCCGGATCCGGACCGGGGTGGGGATCGGGGAAGGCGCCGGGGGCCACATCCTTGGTGACGGTGCCAGCGGAGGGGTCGTAAGGTCGAACGGTGTCGTCACGGATCCAGGCCTGGATCCTGAGGAACCCTGCGGCCACCGGCCCACTTGGGCTCCCAGACTGACCCGCGGGGCCCGAGGATTTGGAGCCCGACGAGTCGTGTTGACTCGCCAATCTGTGATGACTGTGGCCCCGCGACCGGTCCCTCGACCTCCTCCTGGACCGGGACCTCGAGCGGCGCGGGGCTGACTGCCGGAGCTCGAGGCGCTTACAGGACCGCTCCCGCCTAGCCTTCGATGTCAAGGACCAGCAGTCGGGGCACGACTTGTGATCGTGGTCGGCCCCGAGACAGTAAAGGCACCGACGGTGGGGGTCGGTAACCGACATCATGCGGCTACAGTCGTCGCAGGGTTTGAACCCGGGCATCCCTATCGGCACCGAGAGTCAAGATCGACTCGAGAAAATCCAAAAGAGATCGAAAAAGTTTTGTAAAAAAATGGACTAGGACTGCGGTTTCTGCTAACCCTAACTGGTGGCTCTTTCCTCCTCACAGGCGCTGCCACGCCGCACCTGCCCTTGGCTACGCGTATTCAATTGCAGGTAATTTACCATTTCTAGATAGGAGCCTGTTACTCGATTATGCCTACTGCCGGTCATGACGGTTCTTGTCCTGCTCCCCCAGACGCCGCATCCGCTGCCTCCGCCAGGGTATCCAGTTGACCACGCTGTTGTTACTGCACGCACAAGTATGTTTGAGCACCTTGCCTTATACCGTCCCCACCCACGGGGTAACCTCTTTAGCACAGTAGTTCACAACTGCTATACCTAGAGACTCATCCCCTCACGTCCCTTTGTAACATCGCCCACACACAGAACTACCTCTTTTCAACACCATGCGAGGGTCGTTCTCCTGGATTCCGCCGCCTATCTACCAGTCACGCCTCACCCTCCTTACCACTCTATTTTTCGCCACCTCGATGCGCGATTGCTCACCAATTCAATCACAATCTGACTGGCCCCCACACCCTTATCCACATCCTCTGACACTGTCCAGGCACCCCTATACATCTCCCACTCCCCTGACACCCACCCTTGATTAGCTCCTCACCTCCTTGCATGCGTGCACCAGCCCTCCCTTCCCCCCCGCTCCCCTGATCCTCCATTCCAGCCCCTTTTCCCCACCACCCGCAACAATCCACCCCCCCCCGCCACCCCACCACTAGTCATGTCGCCCTTACATTATCCTGCTTGATTGACCTTTCTCCCCACAGCACTGCCCGAAATTCGACAACCCTGTCCTGATGACGATCCCGAACCACTGGGATCTAAACGCCGTCGACATCACAGCGCAATTTTATGGCGCATCTAACGTTTTTGGCTCCTGTAAAATTGTTTGTTCCATGATTTAAGTGACTATAACTTAATCCTGCGGAGCCATTACTGTATAATTTCTTTGTCACTTTGCGCCGTTCACGCTGTTCACGTTCAGCACTTGCATCTTCACCTTTCACCAATTGTAAACATCACCACTCACCATGTGCCCTTGGGTTGTCACATGATTCTCTCTGTACTGTGCTGCCTAACTGTATTTCCATGTGAAACACCCTCCTCTGAATTGGTGAATAACAAGCTTTTAAACCATATGAGCCTCCTTGTTTCTTGTTCATGTAATGCTGACCATAGCCCGAAGGCAGTGGTGGCCCAACAAGAGTTTTTGGATGATCAGAAGGATGTAGCCGACCCGTTGTGGAGGATTGCTGTGGTTGGGGTTGAGGCAGAAGCAGTAAAGTACTCCTGTAGAAACGAAAAGAGAGAGGGCTCCTGGGGTAGGGGCCGCTTGTTACTGCTAGCATCGTACCCCATCTCGTCCAGAGATTCTTTCTCTCTGCGGATCTGAACAATTCTGTACCTTATTCCTTTCATTTGGCATCTATTCTAAGTAGCAGTTGGGGGGCACCTCTAAACCCCCTTGTTTCTCCTAAGAGGATCTGTATCATTTCTTATGCATTTGAACCTTGAGTTTCCATAAAACTACTCTGAGGACTGCGATCTAAGGAAGTGGAACCATTTAAAAGACCTGCCTGAGGAGCCCTCTATTTCTTGGGCCGACTCTGTTACTCTTGTTCTACATTGAAAACGCGTATACTCCTTGACCCTGAACTTCGTTCATATGAACAAAAGGTGTTTATTGTTGGACACCAAGACCTTCTGATCCTCCAATGTTTTTAGTGCCCTGAGGAAGGTGCGAATTCATCTACAGGCCATTACCGAAACATGTGTCTTCGCATGTCGTGGAAACCACCAAAATCAGAATCAGTATATTAAATTTCTGCAGTAGTGATAAATCTATTTTCACCTTGAATTGAACTCACTTAGGATACTGATAAAACTTTATTGTGACTATCCAACAACACTGTGAAAATGAAATATCTCTAAAATACTGAAATCAATTGATTTGTGTATAAGCAGGCATTATCTCCTAGGCTGCTTCCTGGATATGTTGGTTCTCCCAATTTTCTATATTCCTTGCTGCTGTTTTTACAATGTGTAGACGGTCTGTGGTATGTATGAAAGTGTGAGATCAGATATAGCAATATATCATTTTGTGGCTTGGCATTTTCATGAATCGCTTTGTTTATCATGTTGTAATTATACAGTGTTTAATTTAGATTGTTTTGATATTTAGAATAAAAATAAGAATGTATGATCTCTGTTGAAATATTGTGATCTTTAAATGTATACTATGTGATTGACTACTAACATACACTCTATGTGCACGCCCAGTGAGCATATTTTTACGCCTGGCTCATGTTTGACTCTTTTGAGCACTATCTACATTCAAGTTTTTCTCTGCCAACCTTGGTAGCTGTCAGGCAGGATAGTATTTATTTTAGTGTGGTAAAGTACTCATGGGCTTACCTGGAGTATGGTTCTGCATCCTCATCTTGGAACAGGAGCTATCCTCGTGAGAGAAGGAGTCTCCATCAGCGGCAAATGGATGTGCTTGTACCTTCGGTTGAAGGTTTTCAGAAGAGACTAGATCTGATCTGTATTTGGCACTGCGTAGGGACATTTCGAGGCTTTGAGCTCTACGGTCACACAGCGTTTTTAACCATAAAGACCTGCAGGAATCACAGGTAGCTTCCTCGTGTTCAAGGAAGAGCTACAAGTTACACACCTGTTGGAGATCATTAAATGGGAACTTCCTGTGGCAGCGAGGACAGAAGCAGAAGGGTGTCTGTTCCATCACCAGGTGGACATGGTGAGGAGGGAACGTCAAAGATGAAGACTGCCCCAAAGGGCAAAGGCCCATGGGGGCTGCAACCGACTCAAGCCGCCCTACGAGGTCGACATCAATGAACCGACGAGGGACATAGAGAACAACTGCGATCAAATACAATAGAGACAGTAATGTTTGGAAAAAATAAAAGACAACTGCCGAACCAGAGCAGAGGAGCAAATGTCCAACCTAGACAGTGGAAGAAAAAAATCTAACAAATGAATCGATAACCATGCGCATTATCAGCAAGAGGATGAGTCACGATACCTTGTCATTCGAAAGACTTTCCCTGAAGAAAAAAACGCTTGCACCCATCTGAGCTCAATACTAGATGGCGGGATTATACTAAGCATATGCATCAACAGCCACACATGCCATGAACATAACCTTTCACCTTGACCATCGCAAAGCCTTGCTGGGTTAACGAAAGAACAAATGAACATCGGAAAGTCTGGTTTGCAAAAGGTCAGTGTTCTGAGTGCCATACTAGCTGGTAAATTTGCCCCAGCGTATACTATCCTAATGGAAGAACAGCTGGCCGCGAGGATGACATCAACCACCTCAGTCAGCAAGTCAAACACATTCAGTGCTACCATTGAATCTCCATGAATGGAGGAGAAGGTTGTGGAGACTGATACAAGACCCTACCTTGTTGCTGAAAAAGTAGGTTCTCCTGAAGTGGAAGCGCAAACGGAGGACAAATATTCTGACTCAAGGGCTCTGGGTACCTCACTCTCCTGGCCCAGTCCAGGGCGATAAGAATGACTGGGGCAGATCAGTCTTTATCTTCCTCAGTACACAAGGCCGGAGAGGCAGTGGTGGAAAAGCATATATCTGTCTGTCTGTTCCTTCCACTTGGAATAAGTCTCCTGAGCTTGAAAGATCCTCAAATGTGCCAAATTGCTGAGACTAAGGGTTAGATGTAGGCAAATAGATCTAACCTGGGTTGATCGAAGAGGACCTGTGCCACCTGTATAAGGAAATGCCACATGTAGTCTGGCAGAGGATGCTTGCCAAATTCATCCACTTTGGATCTCGGGGACTCCGGTACGCAGCTAGGGACCAGGAAGTTGTTCTGTTGTTCCAGCCACCTCCAGAGGCATAGCTCCATTTTGGCACAGAAACTTGGATCCCACCCGGCCTTGTTTGTTGCAGTAACGCACAATGGTTGTTTTGTCCATGGGGAACTGCACCCACCTCCCTTTGATGGATGGCAGGAAGTCTTTTAGGGCCACACAGATCGCCCAAAGCTCCAGAAAATGGACATGGAGCTGATCACCACTAGAGACCACAGGTCTCGGATCTCCACCTTTCCCAGAAGGTCCTGTAACCCAGTAGTGATCCATCTATCATCAATGTAAACTCTGGATGAGGAAGAAAAGTGACCTGCAGAAGGCCATGTTGGCATCTACCAGCCATGACTGGAGATCCTGCGCTGTCTACTTTGAGATCTGAATGGAGTCAACCTTGCTTATGGCCAACTTTGATCTGAGGTTCCACTGCAGTATTTGCTTGTGCCACCTGGCTTTTGGGAAGAGAAGGAAACATAAGGCCAGGTAACAAAGATGTCTCAAAGCCATTCGCACCAAACCCTAGGACTGATCCCAAAGGATCAGGAAGAAATTGAATGCGTCGAACTTGCTGTGGAGGAAAGGCCAGAAACGCCACTGCATCCAGAATCGGCCCAGTGAGCGTAATCCTCTAATTAGAAGGGGGGGGGGCATGCTCAGGTGGAGCTTAGGTGGAACTGTGGCTCATTGATGGTGAAACCCAACAATGTTAGGAATTTGTCTGGAGGTAGTCTGTGCAAGTATGTATACTCCGGACCTGTGAAGTTGAGCAGCGACCACAGCCAACACGTTTGTGAACATTCAATGGGCCAAACAAAGGCTAGAGGGGAGAAAAGTAAACTGAAAGAAAACAAGTTACTTACCTGTAACTTCAGTTATCCAGTATTGGTATCTTTCATAGATTCACATGCCTGAATCATTCCCCGTCGTCGAGGCGGGAGTCCCACGGTAAATAAAAAAGCAGTGCCAAAAGCACTTTGCAGTAGTAGGCCCTAGAAAAAGGCCTGAGGCCTATATTATATTAGCCTATCTACCTCATTATGCTAAAAGACCCAAAGTCTTTGCTCCAACCAATCAGCTCACAGCACCCTCTAGAACCTTCCCTGCAGAGCCAGCTCTCCTCAGATTTTCGTAGCACAAGTGGGAACAAGTATCCCAAACTTAGAGAACTGACTCTCCGGGGAGGAGGGTGGGTTGCATGTGAATCTATGAAAGATACCAATACTGGATAACTGAAGTTACAGGTAAGTAACTTGTTTTCTTATCCAGTATTGGGGTATCTTTCATAGATTCACATGCCTGAATCAGAATAGCAAGCAGTAAGCCAGGCAAAGTCGGTTGCGGATGGTGGGAGACTTATTGCAGTGCACCCCCATGAATGTATCGTCAACAACCAACAAACGCTTAGAGATTGAACTATTAATAAATCATGTTCAAGTTCAACATTGAAATTACGCATTTTCTTTCTGTAAAGAAATCTTAGGCATCATACAACAAAACACAACATGTTAACATGTTTCTGTATATATAAACACAATCTATTAAATTGCATGTACTTTATATGAAATAAGTGAACATCAGTACCTGAACATACTCCTTATGGAAACAGGTGACGTAAAACAGCTTGGCCCACTGCCGCATCATCCTGATTTGCTGATTGTAGGCAGTAGTGTCTTGTAAACGTGTGGACATTCTTCCATGTCGCAGCACGGCAAATGTTCTCAAGCGTCACTCCTGCAAACAAAGCCGCAGACGCTGCTACAGCTCTTGTGGAGTGAGATCGAACAGACCTTGTCAATGGTCGATTAGCCTTGACGTGGCAGAATTGAATTGCGGATGCGATCCATCTTGAAATTGTGGCTTTAGTGACCGCTTTCCCCAAAGTATTTTGACCATAAGCTACAAACAGTTGATCTGATCTTCTCAAAGTCTTGGTTCTCTAAAGATAGAATTGTAAGCATCGTTTGATGTCTAAAGAATGCAATGTCTTTTCAGCCGGGGTTGACGGGTTTGGAAAGAAAACTTTCAGCTTGACAGGTTCATTTAAATGAAACTGGGAAGGCACTTACGGTATGAACGTTGGATTTGTTCGTAAAGTGACATAGTCCTGGGAGAAATGCTAAAAGGGCTCCTTTATAGTGAAAGCTTGAATTTCTCCCACTCTTCTTGCGGAAGTTAGCGCCAATAATAAAGCAATCTTCCATGTTAAGAACTTTAGGTCGGCTCTATGGATAGGCTCGAACGGATGCTTCATCAGTTGTGATAGAACCGTGTTGAGCTCCCATTCCGGTGGTGAGGGCTTGACTGGGGGATAAGCCCGGAACAGACCCCTCATAAATTGCTTGATTAGCGATGAGGAGCAGAGTGACTGAGAGTTGGTCCTCTTTCTGTACCTGGATAAGGCCGCTAAGGTGACCTTTATTGATGAAAAAGAAAGGCCAGATTGCGCTAAATGTAACAAATAGGGCAATATCTTTTCTGCCGGTGCCTCTATAGGGTGCAAAGCACTAGAGATGCACCATGCGCAAAAACGCTTCCACTTGAGACGATAAGTCTTTAATGTACTCTGGGCTCTTGCCTTCTCCAAAATGTCCCGGCATTCCTGAGGAATTTGAAGATGCTCGAATTCTAAGAAGTTAGGAGCCATGCGTGCAATTTCAGTGATTGAGGATCTGGGTGAAGTACTTGACCCTCGTTGCGTGACAGTAGCTTCGGAATTACCCGCAGCTTGATCGGTGGCTCCTGAGAAAGTAGCATGAGTTCTTGAAACCAATACTGGCGAGGCCACTTGGGAGCAATGAGGAGAAGGCGACAACTCTCCACTTTCATTTTGCGCACCACTCGTGGAATCAGAGGGATCGGAGGAAAAGCGTATGCATAAGTCCCTGATCATCGCATCGAAAGGGCATTCCCCCTTGACCCCTGTTGAGGATATCTGCTGGCGTAGTACCGGCATTTCTTGTTCTGTTGGGTCGCAAATAGGTCCAACCTGGGTTTGCCCCATTTCTGAAACACATAGTTCAACTGGCCGTTGTCCAGTTCCCACTCGTGGCAATCTGACAATGCTCTGCTCAGTTTGTCTGCCAAAGTGTTGTAGAGGCCTCTGACATGGTCCACTTTGAGGGTTATGTTGTGAATTGTTAACCATTTCCATAACTCTTGGGCTTGTTTGGATAGCGTTGCCGATCTCGTTCCCCCCTGCTTGTTGATATAAAACATGCTTGTGGTGTTGTCCGTTCTGACTAGAACCGAGGATCCCACTATCCTGGGGAGGAACGCTTGAAGAGACAGACAAATGGCTTTCAACTCTAGGCTGTTGATGTGGCATCTCTTGTCTTGCTGAGACCATCTTCCCTGCACTTGCAGTTCCTGGAGGTGACCACCCCAACCCTCCATGGACGCATCCGTTGTCAGAATAAAATCCGGAGGATTCTGCAAGAATGAAAGCCCCTGTTCCAGATTGCTGATCTGAGACCACCATTGGAGTGCGTGCACCATCCTGTTGGTGATTGTGATGGTGTCCTCGAATGAACCTGTCGCTTGATGCCATTGACAGTTTAGCTCCTCTTGCAGTGGTCGCATCTTTAGACGCACCAATGGAATGAGGTTGATGGCTGAAGAACACATCCCCAGAAGTGATGCAAATAGGCGAACTGAAAGTGACTTTCTTCTTGCCAGTTTTCTGGCCAACGCTTGCAGACGGAGTTGTCTCTCTCGAGACAAGGATGCCTTGCATTCCACCGTGTCCAAGCAAGCCCCTAGGAACAACAGGCTTTGCTTTGGATGCATCTGTGATTTGGTCTCGTTGATTGTGAGGCCTAGCGATGCGAAGAGATTGCGGCATGCCGTAATGTCGGCTCTCACTTTGTCTTCTGATGGACCTTTGACTAGCCAGTCGTCCAAATACGGGAAGACCTGCACTTTTGCTGCCCGGAGAGCTGCTGCCACCGGGGCCAGGCACTTCGTGAAAATTCTTGGGGCCGACTTGAGGCCAAATGGGAGAACTTTGAATTGATAATGGGCGCCGGCCACAGTGAAACGGAGGTACCTCCGATGGTTTGGGTGGATTGGGATGTGGAAGTATGCGTCTTCCATGTCCAAGGAAGCCATGTAATCTCCCTCGTTGAGGCAACTGAGAATGTCCGAGAGGGTGACCATTCAAAATCCCTGCTTCTTGAGATATTTGTTCAGATTGCGCAGGTCTAGGATCGGTCGCCCTTCCCCTGTTTTCTTTTTTATGAGGAAAAAACGGGAATAGAAACCTGTCCCTCTCTGATGGAATGGAACCTTCTCTACTGCGTTCTTGAGTAGCATAGCTTGCACCTCCTTGAACAATAAGTGAAGACGAGGGGGAGGGGGACCCCTGGGCAGAGTTGGTGGAGGTTTGGCGATGAATGGATCAAGTCTAGCACCCACCGATCCGATGTTATATTCTGCCATTGCTGTTGGAAAGCAGATATTTTCGCGCCCACGGGAAGGTAAGGGATTGGAGGTGGCGCCCAATTGCTCTCACTGTTTCTTGTGACTGTCTTGTCCTTGGTTGCTTGCGCGCCTTCTTCCTCCTTGACGAGAGAAACCAGCCGATCCAGATTGTCTGTAAGAGGACTGGTAGTTTTGACGGTATTGTGGTTGATACTGTCTGCCTTGCTGGTAATAACTTCCTCTGGAAGAATAACCTCGTCCTCTAGCTCCTCTGAATGAACCTCTTTTATATTGCAAGGATCCTAGCGACTTTGCAGTATCTGTGTCAGTTTTAATCGTCTGGAGAGCCTCATCGACATGTTTTCCAAAGAGGGACTCTCCGTCATAAGCCATGTCCAGTATTTTCAACTGAACCTCCGGACGAAACGTAGTGGCTTTTAACCACCCCTGACGTCTCAGGACAGCTGCCCCAGCCAACTGCCTGAAATTCGTATTCGCCATATCTAGAGCGCAGTCGATGGATTCTTCCGCTGCCCTCTCTCCTTCCATTAAAACTTTCCTGGCTTCTTGTCTGGAGTCCTCTGGCAATAGCTCTATGAATCTAGCCATCTCCGACCACATCTGGCGATCGTAGCGTCCAATAATCGCCATTGAATTTGCTATCCTGATGGATGCTGCAGCCATAGTGGAAAACTTCTTCCCAATAAGGTCTAATCGTCGCCCCTCTTTATCTGGTGGAGTAGAAATGGGGGTAGCTGGGTTCTTTGACCTTTGCTGCGCCGCCTGAGAGATTACCGAATCCGGGCGTGGATGACCAATAAGGCACGCCGGACTAGAGAGCAGAGCACGATATTTCTTTTCTATTCTGGGTAACACAGCAGGCACGGATGCAGGGTTTTTCATTATCTTTATGCCTTCCTTCCAAATAAAATCAATCATGGGAATGGCTCTAGATATCTTCCTTGTTTCCTCTTTAAAGTCATGGAGAAAACACTGTTTGCTCCACTGTAACCGGGAGCTTAAACCTGGTTGATGCCCTCTGCATCAAGTTGTGAAAACCACCTACATCTTCAAGCGGTGAATCTGAAGGTTGTGGAGTTGGAGGGGACGGCATGGGTATAGCATATTCATCCCATGGGTCTGATGAAGGTATGTTAGGCAACTCTCCATCCTCTACCTCCTCTTCTGATGATGTATCCGGAGTTTGTGGAGGCAAGACCGGTTGCTGAGTTTCCACAACTGGAGAGACTGGTGGCTGCCGAGGAGGAGCTACCGTATCAGATTGAGGTACTTGCGGAGGGAAACGCTGCTTGTAGTCCGCCAGCATAGCCTGTAAATCCTGTATCAGATTAGGCGGCAACTGAGTGACTTCTGGGACTCTAGGCCTTCTTTGATGTTCCAATGAATGAGGCACTATGATATCCTCTTGGTAGTAGTGTTCCGCGTATGAATCTTCTTCATCATCATCTTGGCACTTGATGACAAGTTCGGATGGGTGACGTGCCACACCAAAAGCACCCTCATCGTCATCATCTTCATAGTCATCTTCTTCATCATCGGCAAAAGTTTCTAGAAGATGAGAAGGCATAAGCGGAGATATATATGCACCCTGTTGTCTCTTATAAGACACTAGCTGAAAATTCTTTGTCGCTATTGGCGTACAAAAGTCCTGATTCCCAGTGGCAGGTCTTAGTAAAGCTGATCCCATCGACCTTGATGATCCAGGAGACCAAGGTGCATCTATTTGCTGAAAAGATGCCGTCGTCGACGGATTTATCATCGACGAGATCGACGACGAGGGCATCGTCGACGATAGACTTGCCGTCGACGGGACAGTCGTCGACGGACTCGTCGTCGACGGAACCACCGTCGACGGGACTGTCGTCGACGGGGTAACCAAGGACGGGCTCGTCGTCGACGGGATAGACGTCGATGCATTCTTCGTCGACGAGGCAGGCGCCAACGACTTCGTCGACGGGCTCTTCTTAGACGACGAATTCTTTGATGATGACGGCGTCTTCGTCGACGAGTCGTCCACGAGAGTTTTCTTTGTCACAATACTAATTTTAGTCGACACAATCGGAGTAGTAATAGATGTAGTGGATATCATATTCATAGAAGAAGAGGTCGAAGTAGAGACAGTGGTCACTGGAGAGGAGACAGTAGAAGTCTTACTCACAGTTTTCTTTGCCGGATCGTTGGTGGCTGAGGCTCCAGAGACAGAATGTTTGGATCTCTGAGAAGAGCCTGAAGTAGAGTGGGAGGTCTTAATATGCTCTCTCCCCTCACTTATCTTATCCTCGTGAGACCTTGCCCTCTTGCTAGAGGTAGAGGCTCTGTCATCATCATCCTTGGAAGAGGATTTAAGCCACAAAAGGACTCTGGCCTCCCTATCCCTTAAGGTCTTGGCAGGGAAGGTAGTGCAGATCTTACAGGTTTTTGCCTCATGCTTGGAATACAGGCAATAAATACAGTCCTTGTGTAAGTCATCCACATGGACCCTCTTCTTCTCGCATGTTCTGCAGGGTCTGAACAAGGCCTTCTTGTCAGACATCTTGAAGCTCTTGAAGAAAAAACTGAGTCAAGACTCAGGGAGACTCCCTTCCACACGACGTGCGGTGAAAATCTGAGGAGAGCTGGCTCTGCAGGGAAGGTTCTAGAGGGTGCTGTGAGATTATTGGTTGGAGCAAAGACTTTGGGTCTTTTAGCATAATGAGGTAGATAGGCTACTATAATATAGGCCTCAGGCCTTTTTCTAGGGCCTACTACTGCAAAGTGCTTTTGGCACTGCTTTTTTATTTACCGTGGGACTCCCGCCTCGACGACGGGGAATGATTCAGGCATGTGAATCTATGAAAGATACCCCAATACTGGATAAGTGTTACATACCCACCTTGAACCCCAGACAACCCCTGTTGGACTACAGAATTGGCACTTGAGCATCCTGCAAGTCCTGGGATGGCAATCCCCCCCCCTGTCTCCAGAGCTAACAGGATCTGAAAGCCAGAGAGAACATATTAGAACCTGTCCCTCTCCAGAAAGGCATTCAATGGGTAGAGATACAAAACAGGTGTTACCAGGTCTATTTTGGGAAAGAGGAAGGATTGCAAGAAAAGAGAAAGTGTTGCAAACAGTATCCTCCTCCTCCTTCAAATCCAGTGCTAATCCAATAGTAGCTCCGGTACGGAAGGAATGCAATGTGGGAAGGAAAGAAAGGGCAGGGCAAATCCGCTTTCAACAATCTATAGGACCCACCTATCTAACATGGAGGATCTCAGGCAGAGAGAGAAATGCTTTATTTTGCTCCTTACCTAAAGGGCTTGAACCTGGGTGGGCATACTAAAGAGAGGAGGAAGAATAGTAAAATAACAGCCATTGATGGTTAATACTGTGTCTACCGGTGCCATGACAGCCACCCCAAAAGGACTAGGTCGGCTGTGCAAGAAACCCTGGAAGTGTGAGCAAAGTCTGTAAGCTAGCCCTCTGGAATAGTCTCTGACTTCAGGCCGAGCTTTCTTTATTTCATAGTGTGACACAGGTTTGGAGTAGCGCAATGCAAGTTCAAGGTGGAAGATCAGGGTTGCCTCTGAATGATCGTCTTGAGCAGTGTGTCTGTATCGAAGGAACAGATGTGGACCTTGACGCCAGAATAGAAGTCAGTACTGGCCTGGTGACCGGTCCAGAGGGTGCAGACTGTGAAGAGAGAGGCCAACAGTGCATGTACAACCGGAGATCCTTGCAGCTCTGTGGGACCTGAAGTGCACCAGAGGGAGTAGGAATTCCACCAAAAATCTGCAGCATTGCCTCTTTTAAAGCGGCTATTTGCTTCATGGTCTACGATGGCCCTGGAAACTTGGGCCACTGTTTCAGAACCAGGAAACATCAGTGGGAGGGATCTGTATCATGATGCTCTTGCGCTTTACCGTTACACTTCGAGTAACAGATTCTTGCTTGACCTTCTTACAACTGTGCCAAGATTTGGACTTTGACTTATTGTACGATTTTGAGTGGGATAATGGACTTTTCATGCGATAGGACCTGTAATCTGGAAAAGAGCTATGCTTTGATCGCAACCTCCTATTATGTTCAGCAACATAAAGTTTATCTTCCTGGTCACTAATCGCATTAGGGCACACTTGTCTCACAACTTGAGTTGTGGCCTGAGATCAGGCACCAAAGTTAGAACGAGCTTGCGAAACAGCTGTAGAAAAGTGGTGGCATATGCTGCTGCCTTTGATCACACTCTGCCCTTGATGAGCCAAATATTCAGGAAGGGGAAATACCTGATGTCCTCTGCATCTTAGGAGAGCAGCTACAGAAGGCATGCACTTCATAAAGATGCCAGGCGTACTTGAGGCCCACAGGTAGGACTCAAAATTTGCCAGGTAACTTACTACTTAGAACTGAGATACTTTCAATCTTTGGGGTACTTGGGGAAAATAGAAGTACGCATCCTGCAAATACAGTAATGTAATTTGTACTGCTACAAGCAAACTGCTCTTTTAGATACTTGTTGAAAATTTGCAGAGTCAAACATCTGTCACTGCTCCACGGATTTACAAAAAATCTTGAGTAGACTTCTTTGTTTCGCTAGGATTTGGTGACCGGTTTGAGCTCCCCACTTTTGTATCACAGAGAGACAACTGTCAATGGAGCTCCCATTGAGGTAGATGCACAGTTGTCTCTCAATGAATTTGAGGGTATGCCCCATTTGTTTTAGGGCTAGGATTAATTTATCGGAACAAGCAGCGATCATTTCAAAAATCCAATTGGAGGATGTAAAGGGAATGTAGTTGGCACCAATGGGGACTAACTGCGTTCTAGAATCCTGATATTTGGAAGGCCGACTTCCACACTTTTGGAACTGCTTTTGGTCTGCTTGAGTTTCTAGACTACTGAAGAGGGTTGTAAGAAACTGGTTCTGTATATACTATACCAAAATGAGGTATAGTGTGCATAGAGTCCAGTGGATCCCGAGAGGCTTTACAAAGGCTCAAGTAGATAATACTAATGCTCTCTTTTGTGGTAGTGTGGGTAAGCAGTTAGGCTTATCAGAGGGCAATGCTAAGCATTTGTTTTTTACACAAGGGCAATAAATGATATACAGAGTCAATGACTAAATCCGAGACGAATGGTTTGTAAAAATAATACTTTTAGCACATTTATTTTATACATAAATACGAAACATCATACAATTGTTACTAGACCTGCAGGTCTAATAACTTGAATAATCTACTCGACCTAACTGTAATGTACTTGACCCATGAACTGGTCTCAAATTGTGTGATCCTAGGCAAATATTTTGTCTTATAGAGCCACCTTTATCTTCCTTATCGAATAATAGATCACCTTTAAATATGAAAGTTCACTATTTCTTTTGTGCGAAAAAACTCTTTATTTACTAGGTAAACTTTTGCTCCATGCATAATAAGAATCATGCCCACATATAGGGTGCACATGATCCCTGGACTGCGTCTCTGTTCACTAATAGCATTTTCATCTGGGCAGGAGCAGGAATATTTCCTAGTTCATGTTAAAAACTCACTTTTCATAAATATTTTACTAAAGGATGATATGGTAGTGCACTGTCATTTACAAATAGCACATTATGCAGAGAAATGGCCACAAAACGTTCCCACTAATATGTAGTTTTACTGCTAAAACTAAATAGCGCATACACAATGATTGGAAATTGTGTTTCAGCATAAATATTTGAAATTTACAAATCACCAAGTGAAGTGTTTAGATTTTTTTTTATTCTATACATAATCTTTTTTTCCCCACAGAATTACAAAAATGTGTCTTCATAACTAGTGAAATATATTTGAAACATTTGAACAATTCACTTATTAGCTACTGTAGTGTTGTATTAGAATAAAAAAGGCTGAAATCTTACAGCCTTTCATTTCACGTGCTTTGCACAATGCGATTTTCACACAGGTAGGGCTAGATTTACAACCCTTACAATTTGCGAGATGCAAATTGAGTCGATTTGCGAATTGCAAAATGTAATGTACAACAGTGTCTCAGACAATGTTTGCAATTCCTACTGGGGTCGCATATTGACTGCCTCATTAAAATTAATGAGGCAGGTGCAATTTGCGACCCCATTGGGAATGGCTAGCACTCCCAGGGACGGTGGCCTGATGGGGTCAGCAGACCATCAGGTCTATGACTGCTTTTTAAAATAAAGCAGTTTATTTTTCTTAAATGCATTCGGTTCTCCTTAAAGGAAAACGGGATGCATTTAAAAAAGAACAATGAAACGTTTGTTTCAGTTTTAGGTCTCGCCTAGAGATGCAGCAATATAGCGATGCAGCAAAGCTGCTCGCTAAGCGAGCTCTATTGTCGCCGACTTGCTTAGCAAAGTGGGACAAGAGAGGTGCACAAGCTTGTAAAGACATTGGAGAGCATTGGAGACATGAGGTGTGGACGCGCGATTTTGGAGACATGAGCTGTGAGCGTGTACGGTGGCGTTAGCAGCATCTCTTCTCGCGCTCCCCGACGTTTTCACTTTCGTGAGCGAGGGCGCCTGGACAGCCTACGTGCACCCTCACAGGGTCTTGCGCAATGGTTGGAGTCACCTGCGCTCTCTAAACAAGTTAGACGTTGGAGCCACACGGGGCTCAGTAAGGCAATAATGCCCCCAAGTGCTGTAAAACTTAGCCTCACTCACCGGGCTACTTGCTGCCTGCTCTCACAGCTGATACCTCGGCTTGGAGCCCGGCAGCCGGCAGGCAGAGAAGCGAGCAGATACCGGGAGCGCGTGGGACAGCATCGGCCCTCCACCCTCTCGTCTAACCGGCTCTCGCACGCTCCATGCACGCACACCCCCCATCCATAATTAATGCCTGCTTTGGGCAGATGCTTCGGGCCGGGGACTAGAGCATCTGCTACATTTATGGAGGAGAGACGGAGCAGGATAGTGCAGCAGGTATTTCACTTTCTTTTCCGCTTGTTTCTAACTGGTCAGCATGTTCTTTCACATGAGCGTCCATCCCTGCGTATTTCTGTCCCTGGGGCTACAGAATGCCAAACATCGGAGGCTTATAGCCCTTACTAGTTTCCCTTAACTCCTTCCCACACACTTCAGCCCTTCGTCCTACCTAAGCCGCTCACACTTTTACCCTGCCTCCCCCTCCACTCATCACAACATTCTTGCACGTCTCCCCCTTTCACCACTGTCAGCCATGCTCTACCGCTCCACCCTGGCTCAGTCTACTCAGCCACACATCCTTCGACCATTGGACCGTTCCACTTCTTCCCCACACCCCTTCACACTTTCCAACCGCTCATTCCTCCTCAAGTAGTCACTTGTCCGCTTTTCATCCCTCCGTTCATGTACTCACCCTCCGCTCCCTCCCGCGGCCCACATCCACCTATCCCTCTCACCGCTGCACCCGCCTCTCTCACTTTTCTTACCTGTTTTTCCCAATCCGCTCGCCTCCTCTCACTCCATTCTACCTGTCAGTCACCCCGACCGGGGCTCTGGTTGGTCTATCCGTCAGTCCCTTACCTATCCACAAACCCCTCACCCATCTACCCTTACGGTGCCTATTACTACCCCAACCATCTCTTCATCACCCGCTCTTTTCTTTCTCACCTCATCCACCTCTACCTCCGCACTGTCCTAATCTGCACTCATCGCCCACTGCTCTTTATTTCTCGCACATCTCCAAACAGTTCTCATCTCTCACTCATCCGTCCGGTTCCTTTCCCTCTCCCGGCACCTCACACTATTGTTACTTTCTTACCTCTGCATCCTGTACCCCATCCCCAGCCTCTGCACTCCGCAATATAGCTGGTAATGTACATACGTTGCCTAATGTATCTATTTCAGGCTTTTGGTGTGCTATCTGCAGGACAAAAGTTCAAATGCTGGCGGACTGTCTTGGCATTTCATCTTACCAGTGTCGATAATATCTAGACCCGACAGATTAGCAATCTCCGTTTACAACAAAACATAACAGCAGCATCCCGGCATTAAGTTTCATTGGCAAATAGTTGCACCTCAAATAAACATGGACTACAATACTGCCACGGCGCAAGGCTTCAATAAAACAATGTTATTTCCGCTTCCTGTCCACCGCATTTCATGGCGGTAAAACCGCATACGTCAGACATGCTGTCAATTCAACAAAGTAACACACCTGTTTCTTGTTTATTCGAGGTGACCATCCTTACCACAGCACGCATAATTTGTTAAGGAAGCTAAGCTTTAAAACCCACTATCAGAATACAAAAGATAAATACACGGACAGTGCTTGTAGCTGCACAATCTGTTTGCCTGCTCTCAGTGTTCTGTTAAGCAGTTCAGATCTCCTTATACAGTTACATGTAGATGAACCAGTAACCCTTCTCCCGCTCATAGGCCCATCCAGTTAATGCTGGTACAGCAGTTATCTTACCCAATGGAACCTCAACATATATGGTATTTTGTTACCCATATTTGTTGGTCATTGCCGGGGGCGCGAAACTACGTGGAACTATTGTTTCCTTTTCTGTTTTCATGGCGTGGCCCGTCAATTTAAAGGGTGTTTTTTTCCTTGAACATTTATGAAGAGTAAGGGGCTTGGTCAACTGAATGTTGTAAAACTTGCAGATCACGAGTCCAAATCCTCCTGGCACGTCACCCACAGCATTCTATCCTTCATATATGGAGAAATGAGCGCCATTAAGTAGGGCACAGCCTAGATGCGACAGAACTGAGGTTTGTATAGTTAACAGAGTTTAGTACATATTCGCACACAAGCTCAAGCTTGGTATAAAGCGCAATGGAAAAACAAGCAATTAGTTGTATGCTCAGAACGCATTTCTTCATGTGTGGTAGCCTATGCCACACTTTCAAAATATTATGTTATGTTATGTTGGATGCAATTTATAAAGCGCACTGACACCGAAGCTTCCTGGCGCTGATAGACAGAACAGATGAGGGGGGAGCATAGATGACAAGATCTAGCCAGAGATGGGGAAGAGATGGGTTTTTAACATTTTTCTGAAGTTCGAGAGGGAAGGGGAGGATTTGATTGGGAGAGGGAGGAGATTCCAAAGCACAGGGGCTAGGTAGGAGAAACGGCGGCCGCCGAATCTCTTAGTTTTACTCTTGGGGGTGATCAGCAGATCGCGGTGAGCTGATCGCAGATTGCGTGTGGGACAGTGAGGGTGAATGAGGGATTTTAGGAAGGCGGGACCAGGGCAGTGAAGTGCTTTGAAAGTGAGGCATGCCACCTTGAAGGCGACCCTTCGATCGACTGGGAGCCAGTGGAGGCTCGTGAGCAGAGGCTTGGCTGATTGCCATCTGGGGGTTCCATGAATCAAGCGGGCCGCTTGGTTCTGGACAACTTGGAGACGTTGTATCAGAAATTGCGGCAGACCGTGGTAGATGTTATTAGAAAAATCCAAACGGGAAAGTACCAGCGAAATAACGGTTTGGGTAAGTGCCGCCGGGGGAAGAAGGTAGCGAACTTTGCGGATCCTCCGAAGTTGATACATACAGGAGGAGACCACCGCTCCAACATGAGCCCTGAGGGAGAGCTCGGAGTCGATGATGACACCCAGACTCTTTACTGTTTTTACTGGGGTAGGGGGGGGAGCCAAACTCTGGAGGCCAGAACTGTGGACCCCAGTAAACGTGACTGAGCCCAGGGAGGAGGAGCTCGGTTTTACCAGGGTTCAACTTCAATTGGTTCTGGTTCATCCAGAGTTGGATGTGAATCATGGCTCCGTGGAAGGTTTTGATGGCATGTGGTGAATTGAGAGAAAAAATGATTTGTAGGTCGTCAGCATAATTGAAAGTGACAATATCCCATTTCGAAAGTGACCGAATAAGTGGCCGAAGATGAAGATTAAAAAGGAGCGGGGAAAGGGAAGAGCCCTGGGGGGCACCACAGGACGTGGGGGTTTGTTTGGCGGTGTAGGGACCTAGGCGGACCGCTTGTGTTCTTCCCGTAAGGAAGGATTTGACCCACTCGAGAGCAACGCCCTGAATGCCCGCCTGCTCGACACGGTGGAGAAGGATGTTATGATCCACCGTGTCGAACGCGGCAGACAAATCCAGTAGGATGAGGGCTTGGGGGGTTCTCGCATCCGCGTTACTCCTGAGTGTGTCGAGAACTGCCAAGATAACAGCTTCTGTGGAGTGGGCAGGTCTGAAGCCGGCCTGAGTCGGCTCGAGATAGCAGGAGGATTCTATGAAGCTTGACAGGCAGCGGGTGACATGGGCCTCCATAAGTTTGGAAAAGTAAGGGAGGAGGGAAATGGGGCGGTAGTTCGACGGCTCCGACGTGTCAGCACCCGTTTTTTTTAGAAGGGGTACCAGGATGGCCTCCTTAAAGGAGATAGGACAGATGCCACTGCTGAGAGATCTGTTAAGTAGGTGTAAGACACTATCTGGTAAGTTAAGGCAGATGCTCCGCAGGACAGATGGTGGGCAGCAGTCGTTCGGAGAGCCAGATTTCACGCGAGTGGCTAGTTCCGCCAAGGAGGTGGAATCTAGAGCAGGAAAGGAGGTGAGGGTTGAGGGATTGTTAAAGGAATTGTCCGGTAGTGGCGATTGGGGAAGTGGGGGGATGGATTTTTTGATTATTGAGATTTTTTCTAGGAAGAAGGAGTTCAGGGTGTCACAGGCCTCCTGGGTGGGGGTCTGGACTGGGAGGGTTCTATCGTCTGTGGTTAGCTCATTCAAGACTCTGAACACCTCCTTAGATTTGTCGACTGCCAGGGAGATCCTGTTGGAAAAGTGTTCCATTTTGGCTGAGCGGATAGCTGTTTTAAAGTCTTTGCGCGCGGCCAGATAGGATTGCTTGGCTAAGTCAGAGTAGTCATGTCTCCAGATGCGTTCTAACTGGCGTGTTTTTAATTTCCGGGCTTTAAGGTCGTCGGAGAACCACCTATGAGAATTCCGGTGTCTGGTACAGGGGAATTTGACTAAGGGGGCAAACAGGTCGCTAGCCGACTCTAGCCAGGAGGCGATGTCTTGTTCCAATCCGTCAATGTCGTTGGGGTCACGAATGACTGGGCAGGAGTCGGCCAGGGTGATGAGAAAGCCCTGGGAGTCGTATGAACTCCATTTACGGGAGAGGCCACCAGCCATCAGGGGGGCGGGAGTCTGACCGACAACTGTGATGGTGGTGTCCACCGAGTGGTGATCAGACCAGGCACACGGAAGTATGTCTGGTGGGGACAGCGCCAGGTTGCAGGTCCAAATCTGGTCCAATATGTGTCCCTTAATATGGGTAGGTTGAGAGACATGTTGGGCGAAAAAGCTGAAAATAACATTTTTATATTAAGGCACTTTCTAAATTCCTCAATCCGGTGTACCATGAATTTGCATCGAAGATGTGGGTATATAAAGTTAAGGGATGTGGTATAACAGCCAGAGCTTCCGACTTTGGCGCTGGGGTACCAAGTTCGAGTCTCAGCGTTGGTTCAACATCCTGTGAATCTGAGTCCTGTGGTTCTAGGCAAATCACGTAATCTCTCCGTGCCTACCAAAAAATGAATGTGTCCTTGTGTTACGTAACTAACTGGTGCTCATGTAAAGCACTCCAAAACCTTAGGGTAGAGTTTGTGGTACACAAAACTGCACACAAAAAAGGACACTATCCGGCATGTTCGAATATGGACTGAGACAAGCAAATCAATTCCAGTGCCCAAGATAGGACGAACAGCAAGGTAAAATACATTCGGGACTGAGACAATTAACTCTTCTGGAAACATTGCTTTTAACCACACTTATTCTTCGCTCTGGAGACTAGTTCATTTTACTTTCATGCGAAACTTTTTTTGTATTTTAATTAATTATCTTTTCTGAATGCTTCAATTAGTTCTCACTTACAAAGCCCTCCCCACTACACTTTGTATTAGTAGTCTTGTTTTAATGTGTAAATTATTTGTTGCATGAAGTCCGCGAAGCAGTACAAAAAATGGTTTGAGACTCGAACCCAGTTCCCCAATTCGAAAGTAAGCATGGTTGTTCAGCCACATCCTCTCCCCTAATTGTCAGTTCTGTTGGTGACCGATTCCCCAGTTCGAAAGTCAGCAGCTCTGGTTGTTCAGCCACATCCTCTCCCCTAATTGTCAGTTCTGTTGGTGACAGATCAATGTGCTATGGGTCTGCTGATGACATCGGCGCGCAAGCAGCATTCAGGCCCATTCAGATGGTCATCCTTCCCAGATTTACTAAAATAAAGTTGAATACCACCACCTGGTATTGTTTCAATGCTGCTAAGTCACCCCACTATTCCAAAATCTATTTTTTTATGAATGCATGCCTCTGAGATAGCTCCGACCAACCTACACTTTGCATCAGCATATGAAACATTAAAATTTGAGGCGAGGCACTGGAACATATGCCCGTGATGTGCGAGTTACACTTATGTAAACTATGAGCCCTAACCCACCGAGCTATGCTGCTCTAGCTTTCTCCCCACTTCACCCTGGAAAAGATCCCTCTCATTTTAAGGGTGCCTGTCACTGTATGCCCAATCACATCAATACTTGTCAAAGTTGAAGCGCATCTCAGACCGGAATTATTCATGCATTGATCTCTGAATTGCATGTCCGACACCACCCTTTAATGAAATAAGCAGATATCTGGGATAGGGGTTCTTATGTCGGAAAATGACGATGGGGAGGAGAGTGATGGTTTAAAAGGAGGCATTTGGGGGCTGGGGAAATGTCACAAGAGCTCGGAGGGAAGAATGCTTTAATACCGCCTTTCTCTTTACAATAGTGAACTCATAAAAGCATTCAATTAAAAATGCACATTAATAAAACATGTATAGGGGCATAGCCATAAATACTATTTGGACTCAATAGAAAACGTGGCAGGTAAGTCGTATCATTTTTTTCTGCTAATGCTGTAAACGGCCTACATTTATTTATTATTTTCCTGGTGTAACACAACCACACACAACAATCTCCAGAGGCAGAACAACCATAAATCACACACACCCAACATACCCACAGTGATCTACTCACTGGGAAATCCTACCAAACAGACCAACCAACACATCTCAGGAAGTTACAATCACAGCAACCCCCACAAGCACAAAAAACAAAAAAGAACTTCATTAACTCAAAATTAATAATATTACTACAATGTAACTCAGTATTTATTTTTATTTGTTCTTCAAATTACAAACACGCCTCTGTAGCAGGCACACAAACCCACTGGGCGATCGTGGTGGTTGTGCCCCGGTAAGAGAAGAGGTTTCCCAAGTAAGTCAAGTTTTCAACATTGTAGTTTGGGAAGAGCTTGACAGCAAAGGGTTAATCGCCATCGTCTTTTATTTCAAATGTTTGTATGTGATAAAATACATTGTCATTTACAACGCCATTTACAATGCCAAAAGCTCTAATTTAGGCAAATGTAACTGTCACCAGGAAACAGGCCGCGTCCGTGCCGTGCCGTGCACAGTTAATTGAGTCTAAATGACATCTGACCCCGAAGGACAGCAATGTTTTCAGTGACCTGAAGCTGTCATCCAGGGGATGGTATTGGATGCAAGGTCGCTGGACAGGCGAACCTGTCCTGCAGATTTAAGAGATCAGAGCCAATGCGAAGCACGCGTAGAGGAAGTGGCCTTACTTGGGGGAGAGGTGTGGCGTAGAGGGCAGAGCGGTTGGCTGACCGGAGCACGGTCCGATCCCCGGTGCCGGCGAAGCTCAGCTCAGCATCATGTGACTCTGGGCAATAGCTCATTTAATTTCCCCAACTGCCCCCAGCGCCTTGAAACCATAAGGGGTGATATCTTCGCGCTTTACAAATATGAATTATTCCTTGCAGATTTATAAAATTATATTTTTTTATTCTAAAAGGCATAACATATTCACCCACTCTGACTGTCATCCTGGCTGATCTCTCTACTGCTGTTGAACACAACAGAGGTCACACATCACAATCACTACATCACCAACTCAGCACCGAAAGTTACAGCTGCTTGTTTTGTCTTCCGAGGGATAACGTTTGTTTTTACACTAGTAACCTCATGTGTTATAGCGTTCTTAAGCAGTTGGAGAGGTATGTGTATTTATTTTGTTCACTACCACTCAGCCAGAAGGGAGGAAAGAGAAGAAAACTTCATCGATGGCTAAAATGCCTGTTTTGTAGGCCCAGTCGTTAGCATTTCTTTGGTACCATTTCTCACTTATCAGCACATGTGGCACTTAAAAAATCTCTTCCACCTTTAACAAGCATTTGCAATGCAATAGGTCTCGCATTTACGCGAGTTTGAGCTACTGACATTGCAAATAACAATGCCTTTTATATTTGTTTTCCTTTAAAAAACATAAAAAAAAGGCATTGTCATTTACAATGCCAATAGCTTTAACTCATGTAACTGCGAGACCTATTGCATTGCAAATGCTAGTTTAAGAGTAGGCAGTGGTCCATGGGACCAGTGCCTGCTCTTAAAAAATATTTCAGTGCCAGTCACAAAGGGGAAGGGGTCCCATGGGGACCCCTTCCCGTTTGCAAGTAGCTTACCACCCATTTCAAACGGGTGGTAAATTGCAAGTGTTTTGCGGCCACAATTCCGTCTGCAAAACAATTGTACATTGCAGTGGGACTCAGATTAGGAAGGGACACCCTTGGCACACCCCTTCCTAATCCCGAGTCGCAAACCCTAATTTGCGAGACGATAATAGGTTACTGACTCCCAAAATAGGGTTTGTCCATGGGGCAGACCTATTATGCCGTCGCAAACAGGCCGAATTCCTGTTTGTGACTGCAAAAAAACGGTTGTGCATCTGGCCTTAAATCCGCTAACTTCAGTAAATGTGGAAAAACCAAAAACTTTTGACTTTGGTCTCTAAAAGCAGAGCAAATGTGACAAGATAACAAGATTTAAAGGCATCTTTATTGCTTATTCACTTCGAGAGCATGCAGAACACCTGTTGTCAGCTTGCCAGAACAGGCGAGTAAGCCCTAAAAATCGCTATTCCTGATTAAATCTGGCTCACCATAGAGAGTGGATTTGCCAAGCCCAGCCATAGAACCAAAGATACTTTGTAGCAAGTAAATACCTTTTGCAATATCAATGCTTTTCAATGTAAAAAGTGGAAACTGTGCATTTTTCCACAATGCAATGTTATCCTATGGGAGGAAAAACAATCAGCAATATGCAGGTAAGTAAACAATTTACGATATTGAGTTTCTAGAAAAAAAAATGAGTACCTGGTAAGGTTCAGGTAAGTGACAAAACTGCACCAGAAGAGGCACTGGGGCAGTTGGATGCAGAGGTCAAACTCTGTGGTGCCAATGTTATCCAATGGAGGAAGGGGGAAATCAAAGGGGTACTACTTACAGGTAAGCAGCACGGTTTGATAACCCAGTCTCCGGCGGTAAAAGGTAAGTACGGGGGCAAAAGGGAGCACCAAACTTACACCTCCAGGGGCACTGGGACTGCCGGGTGCAGAGTGCCAACACAACATCGGGCACCCAATCTCGAAGTCGGAAAAAAGCTGCAGGCTCAAGCCAAGTGGCCGATCGAAGGAGACCTACAGCTACATAGGTAAGTTGGGATGCACTGGGACACCGTTGGTTGATCTCCCCAAGGCCCAGGGGCTCTGGGTGCAGGGGTGTATTTTGGTGTAAAAAACAGCTTACTGGGGCAGGTCACGGTTGGGAGGGGGGAGGTTCATCGTGCACAGACTGTAGGTGTTGACCTGGAGTCCAGCAGTGGTCAGGCCACGGTATAATCTTGCTCAGAAACGCTAGGGAACCTTGGCTGGATTGGTGGGTCACTGAGCTCAGGCCGTGGGCGTCTGGTGCAGAGGTAGTCCATTTCATAGTTCCAAAGGCAGAGTTTTGGTCTTTACCAAATTGGCTAAAGTCCTCTAAAACAATATGGAGCATTCTGAAGGGGGGCGGTCACTTGAGCTCAGGCCACCTGAGGGGTGGCCCTGGCTGAGAGGGGTCACAACTCTCTTGCAAACAAATTTTCCGTCCGACCCTGCCACCAAAAATGGGGCGGGGCAGTCATCTCCACTACCTGGTCGGCTTAACAAAGGAAGGGAAAACAGATCTCTAGGACACCCTTCCAATCTAAGCATGGAACTCAGTGATGTCATCCAGTGCAGAAGCACATAGTGGTAGCTCTACATTTTCTGGGTATCTGCAAAATAGTAATTACATTAACCTCAAAGATGACTTCTTTGTCTATTGCATGAAACCGGATTGTCCTGAAAAGGTGATGAAACTGGCAGAGGAAGCAGTAATAAAGGCAGTGGTTGTTGAGTAGTGGGGGTGGCTGATGTGGTTGTGGTTGCAGGGGTTTCGGTTGAGGTAGAATTCGTTGCGGAGTTGTTTAATCTAAGCTGCAGTATTGCAGGACACTTGGCAGACTAATCCGCCATCATCAGACTAATGGAGTTTTTAATAAATTCATTGCTACTTGCTCATGGGTGGCTCATTTTCTTGCATTAAACATTTGATGCATAAATCAAGTTAAAAATGGGCTGTGCCAAAAATATCCTTCATCAGCAGACTTTTCATCGCTGCCTTCAGTGTCTGCCTCAAAAACCTTTGTGGGAGGACTCTTTAGCACCTTGCTAGGTGACGTGTGGGCAGGTAATAGTGTACATAGTATGACTCAAGTAAACCGGAGAGCAGGTGATATGGGAATAATTCTAATTGATGATGGATTTGCTGTCAATGACATCACGGATGTCACTATGGTGATCAACAAAGGCGAAGAAGCCTTTGTGCACTGTATAACTGTTGACTAGGTCAATAATTGTATTATTGACTATCATCGATGAGAAAAAGTCTTCAAATACTTTGTCGTCAACAGTTTTCAGACATTATGACATTTTCTTAGATTACAGGTCCATCTTAGTTGATGAAAGAACAGATTGCTTTGTTAAAGGCAATGAAGATGCCCTTGAACCCCGAGGGGAGACGCACCACACAACACTTCACAAGGCTAGGCATTTGATTTGTTAGGTCTCAAGGGTGGTTTCCTTGAGACAGAATCAACCGTTGCTTTGACTGCAAGGGCAAATCCACCTTGTATGTGTGTTACTAATCTCATTTATTTAACTTCTTTGAAGTGGGCAGCACACAAGTCTGAGATGGTTCCTCATCACATGGAGACGTGTCATTTATAGCCCCCTGAAATGTGCCCTTCTGTAGTCAAGAGTCTTTGTTGAAAATGTACAACAAATCTTGCACATCTTAAGCTATTGGTATACCAGCTGGGCATTTTCCACTGCCGTAAGAAACTAGAAGCAGCTATCAGCCAGTCGTCCATATAAAGGTAATCTTTCATTTTTGTGAGCAGATTACACCTTGCAGTGGGGATAATGTCAACAAAGGGTGCAAATGCCAGAACAACAAGCATTTGCAATGCAATAGGTCTCGCATTAAGAAAGTTTGAGCTATTGGTATTGTAAATTACAAATTTTTTATTTATGTTTTGTTTTTGAAAATAGCGAAATAAATAGCTTTGTCATTTACAATGCCAATAGTTATAACTTTCGCAAATGTGACACCTATAGCATTTGTAATGCAATATGTCTTGTATTTACGTGACTTATATGTATTGATATTACAAATAACAATGGCTTTTAATTTTTTTTCAATAATTAATACTTAAATAAACGTTCTAGAAATTTATAATGGCAATAGCTTAAAGTTTTGTAAATAACTTTTGCGAAGATTATGTTTAGTGTATTTTATTGTGACGAAAATCCAATAACAGAAGTGAAATATTAACATATTTTTGTTACATTTGTAATAAAGCTTGAAACATTGAGAGAACATATTTGAACTAGGTGTTGTTGAATGGTTGCACAAATTGATGCTGTGGTGGCGCTGAGTGATGTGATGGCCAACAAGTGATGCTGTGGCGTTCAGTGATGCTGTGGTAGCGCAGTAATGTTGTGGTGCCCCTGAGTGATGCTGTGGTGGTACGGAGAGATGCTGTATGCTATGCTATGTTTTGTTTTGCTATCCTATGTTTTGTTTTCTTATGCTATGCTATGTTAGAGGGTGAGGGTGTGTGAGGGTGAGGGTGTGTGAGGGTGAGGGTGAGGGTGTGTGTGGGTGAGGGTGTGTGAGGGTGAGGGGGGTGAGTGTATGGGGTTGTCAGGGTGAGGGTGTGGGGTTGTGACGGGGTGTGAGGGTGGGGGTGAGGGGGTGAGAGGGTGAGGGGGTGAGGGGTGAGGGGGTGAGAGGGTGAGTGGGTGTGTGAGGGGGGTGTGTGAGGGTAAGGGGGTGTGAGGGTGAGGGGGTGTGAGGGTGAGGGGGTGTGAGGGTGAGGGACTGTGTGTCTGCGTGTGGGAGAGTGCGTGCGTGTTGTCAGAGTGGTCTGTGTATCTGCGTGTGCAAGAGTGAGTAGGTTTTGTTAGAGCTGTGTGTGTGTGTGTCTGTCTCAGTAGAGCAGAAGCTCGGTGGCCTGGCAGTGCAGTGTCTGCTAGTCCTGGAAGGTCATGTTTGCGGAGTGTCATTGAGATACTTTGGCAGAGCAGCGTTTGTGTGCCCTGGTGCCCAGGTTACTGAGTGCTCTGGGCGACACGGAGATGCACTGGCAGAGCTGTGTGTGATGGACCTTGTACTGTGAGAGCAGAGGTACAGAGTGCTACTGAACAGCACAGAGGTGAACTAGCAGAGCTGTGTGCATGTACACTGTATGGTAGAGCAGGAGGTGGTGCGGTTCTGACAGTCACATGTCTGCATCCTAGTTCTATAAGGGCAGGGTGGATGCAAGTCGCCGGGAGGGTCACTGTTAGCAGAGCTGGGCAAACCAGCGAATGAACTGGGAGGTCGAGTCTTGTAATCTTACGACGGAGATAATTCCTGAATCAGAGTACGCACTTCGAGGCAAAACGGTCACATTTGATTGGGTAGACATATATGCAATTTAGAACGTGGTGGTCGGATTATGTAGAAGGGTAAGATAACACTGTGAGGGCAAATATAGAGGTGCAGCCATAGCTAAAGACCACTTTGTATGGGGGACGCTCAGTAACTTCAGAAGGGACCACCACACGTACCCGTGTACACCTTAGAAACGCTTCGGTAGCCATTTGGACCGAAGTGGCCGTTAACTCTTGATTGGGTGATACGATTTGATGAGTTACCGGAAACATCTCTTCTGTTTCCAGGTACACCGTGCGTTCTGTGATGGGAGGTGGGGCCACAGATGTGTCTTCGTTTCTGTGGAAACGGTGCGCAGCCATCACCTCGCTACTTCAGTGTAGGCTAACGCAGGGTGCCATGGGAGGTGTAGTCTTCACAGCCCATGGAGCAGCTGAATCGCGCCTGCGCAGTACTGAATGTTCGGTGGCGCGCAACTCCCTGAATCCGAGAGAGGAAGGAGCCAGCAGGAGGGAGGCTGTGAGGAGAGGGTTGCAGGCCAGACCACCTGGAGCAGAGGTCCCGGCCGGAGCGAGCGCCAAGCTGCTGTCCGGAAGATGTCTACGGTCCTGGTGAGAAGAGACTCCAGCAAGAGGCTGCAGAACCTCCTGAAGTAAGGGCGGGGGACTCCACGTGTGTGTGAGTGGGGAAGACTTAGTTATGTGGGATATTATGAAGGGAGACAACGTGAGTCCCTCATCCATACGGCGCTGCGCAATGGACCCGTTCCTCTCCCGGCAGGACTGCTGGCTCGAGGGGTGGTCTCCCCGTGGCCCAGCCAGTGAAGGTACCTTGTGCCCGGGGCAGCTGGGAGTGCCCCCTTTGTCTGCCTGGATGTTCCTGCCTCCCCACCTCAGTCAGGCACATGCTTTTGTGGGTGGCGGTCGCCCATGCGCTCCCCTTGTGCAGAGCGCTCTGTTCAATTTACTGTATGTAAAGAGTCTCTCGGGTTCTAAGTGACCCCTCCCCCTCTCCTCCCGCGGCAGGGGGTGCGATGGCTCACAGACGCGGTGATCTCACCGGGGGAACTTGAACTCATTCTCTCTGGAATTCCAGCAGCGCTCAGGATGCGTTGTGGGAGTGGAGGTGAGACGGGGGATGGCGACGCTGAAGCCTCCGAGGGGGAGGCAGGGGCAGAGCCCGCACTTTCAGCTGTTCCCTCACTCGCATGCCTTCTCGTGGGCACGGCTGGGTGGCTGGCGGCTATAGACGGTTTTACTCGGGCTCTATTGTTCTGAGTCGGGAGCGGGGACCCAGCAGAACCACCCCTCTTCTTCAGTCCCATCGGACCTGAGCCAGTCACTGCAGCCCGTCCGGGCCCAGCACCAATGCCGAAAATTGCTCTCCAGGGGTGCGAGGCTGCGGGTAAGGGTAATGGAAGGGGAAAAGTAAATAGGAGAGGGGGCTCTGAGTTCATTTCCGAAAACGAGGGGTGAAAAGAGCATCCTGAAATGCAAGGGGTGGGGAGCCAAGCTGTAAAATGGGGGAGTAGATTGACCCCACTAATGGAAAAGAAGAGTCTCTCCCGCGTGAGACAGGAGATGTGCACGGCGCCGGCCTGGACGTGCGTGTCCACAGACCCCAATCACCGCGCGTGCCTGACCCCTGTCTCAGATTCCCAGGAAGCGGGCAACATTAGGACGCAATGCTTCGCATTGCTTTCTACAGCTCGAACTAAAAATAAAGGCCACGATCTGGTATTGGTAGAGGCTACTGTGAACTTGAAGAAGAGATTGTCTGCAGGATGAATTGGCTTCATAAATATAATTTTATGGTGATCACATTTTTTGGAGTGGGTAGGTTTATAATGGAGAGACTGGAACGTTCTTCAAAATCAGTTTAATCAGAGAACGGAGTACTGGTATCAAAGCATGCACATATAATATGCCCTACACACTCTCCTTACTCGAATACACAAGGTCCCTGGTCAAAAATTACTTGGAAATTTAAGTAATAAGCCTGTTTTTTATCCAGATTGTGAGAAGTTGGCCTGTTATATGATGTTCACTATTCTAGTGAACACCTTGCACCAGTCCAAACAACCCTTATGGTGATGGTTGTAAAGACAACCTTATAGACCAGCTATCCTAGAGGTAGCGTGGACAGAACAGTCTTAGGCAAAAGACTCTTGAGGGCGTGTAAAACAAGCTGTTTTACCATATGTAACCCCTTGAATACCAAATGAAAGGACACCACACAGGATATATATAAAATATATATGTATTTATTCACTAACACACTCCTCTGAACTCTTTATGAGGTCAGAGGCAAAAGCACATAAGTTACACTTAGAAATACTTTAAATAGCACAATTTACAGTTAGGCCCTAGGGGCGCGTAAAACCATATACTAAGTAAGTGGTATAAGAACCACAACTCGGGAAAGGAGAAGGCCTAGGGCATCGCTGGGGCTACACTATCTGACCCTTAGGTTATGAGTAGGAGGCCCAAAGGCGGCACGTGCAGTGTCAGTACACTCACACGAGACTCAATAGAAATTCAATGGGTATTTAAAAGGAAAGTAATTGAAGATTTAGGACACATCCGGTCTAACTAGGATTACACAACTAACAAAACTGGACATTAGGATAGTCAATCCCTACAGGAGCACCGAAGTACTCGTGTTACCTCACCCACGGGCTGGGGGTGCATAGGTGTCAAAGTGTGTCGGGTTTTCTCGTGTATTCCTATGGAGCCTCGGAAGAAGATGCTGCAGGCGACCAGGAGGAAGATGTCCGGGTGGATCCAAGGGTGGATCGGAGTTGAAGGAGACCTGAAAGCAGAGGGGACAGAGTCTAGGTCACTAACCAGTGACCGGGTGGAAGCAGGAAGGAACCAGACGTCGTCGAGGTGCAATCAGTTGCGGTCGTGAAGCTTGTCTTTGCAGCCACGCGGACCAGGAGGCGTCGAGGACGACCAGGTGCTGGAGAGGAGCTGTCTCACGAAGGTTCTCGCAGATGAAGGGGTCAACTTCAAGATCGGAGCCAACAAGCCTAAGAAAAGGCAACCCACGCAGAATACACAAAAGGCTTCTGGTGCAGACCAGGAGGGTCTGAGGTACTTCACCTTTTCAGGGAAGCGAGGGCCAGTCTGGAGCAACCAGACCAGCGATGGATTTTCAAAAGGATCATCGCCACAGGCTACTAGCCAACAGGCCAGCAACCGGGCAACGTGTCAAGCAGAGCACAAGCAGAAGGGCCCCACGCAGATCTCGTGCAGTGTGGAGGGATTGTCTTCGGTGCAGGTGGAGCTCGGTGTCGGGGTGTCTCAGTCCCCAGTGCACAGCTTCGAGGAGCCCTCAGGAGCTGCGCTGTTAGCAAGTTGAAGACTTTCCAAGTTGCCTGGTTCCACGGGTTCAGACGCCTTCCACTGGGCTCCCTGTGCTGGAGTCGTGCAGTGGGGTCAGAGAGGTCCGGGAGTCGAGGTCTTGTCAGGCTCTGTGCTCAGGTTCCGGCGGGAACGGGGACAAACCAAGCCGTCGAGTTGCTGGATGGTGCCTGATTGCCAGGGTGTATAGGAAACAAAAAGGGTCTTGGCTCCTGAACTCAGCAAGGCTGAGCCAATATAAACTTCTCCAAACAACTCACTATCCAGTGCTGAGGAATTAATTACAGAAACTCTTTAACTGGTGTGGACGACATTGACATGGACACATGCTTTACAAATTGCAACTTTTTTAATTGTTCTTTTTTGTATTGTATCTATTCAATTATGCATCTTTTTGCATGGGAATACAAAGCTTTTTATGTACATATATTTACACACAACCATGAAATGAAAAAACAAATAACAAATAATACGATATATACAATGGGTTAACAACTTACATGCGAACACATTCGTGGCCGTCCATTCATCCAAAAACATATAAACACACACACTGGTCCCAGTGTCAAAAATAAACTTTTTTTCAAATTAATGAATTTTCGTTTTTGCTTTTTCTAGCTTTCGATGGTTCAGATTGTAAAAAAGCAAGACTGTCTTTGCGCTAGTTCATCATAATTATTGTAACGCAATCAAGGGAATGACCCGGGACCTGGTCGACGCGTTTCGAACCCTGTAGTTGGTAGGGTTCTCTTCAGGACCAAATTACAACTACAAGAGAGAAAGGGAACAATCGTCACTACTCGAGTTTCTTGAGGGCTCAACACCTCCTCTACTCCCTCACCACTATTAGCCTACCTTCAACATTGGGTCATGGCTCCGAACTGTGATGGTATTCCCAACAGTGTCAAAACTGATTTAAAGTGGGTGGAACTAGAAAAAAGCGTAGGAAGAAACATACAATAAGTGTGCTGTCCTCGCAAACAATCGTGCTCATTTGCTCAGTTTCACTCGTTCTTAAAGCAGATGCGTTTACCTGCGCTGGTGAAAGCTGGGGAAGTTCCAGATTGCCAGGGTGGTCCCTCCTTGGCCACAAGGGAGATTTCTTCAGTCTTCAGCTCAGGTGAATGTCGAAGGGTCCAGAGTTTCGTTTAAGTCAATTCCAGGATTAATCTAAAGTCTCCTGGGTCAGCTCCTACCTTTATACAACTAGAGGGGGCTGGTTTAGTTTCTAGGTCCCTCCTGTGGGTGGGACCAGGAAGGGGGGTGGTTACACCCCCTTTCCTTTGTCCAGTTTCGCACCAGAGCTGGGGCTGGAGTGCCCCAGCAACCGGTTTGAACTGGGGTATGCATGAAGCACCTAGTGTGCTCCAGGCAGTGTCTCAATCTATTCAGCCCTCCCTGTCCCAATACCATCCTCCTGTCTGGGGTGGTGCTCGCACCTCCCCAAGCAGGAAACCTATTGTCCAAACCTCCGTGACTGGAAGGACTCCCAGCAGCAGGAGGTCAGACTTGTGTCTGTGGCAGCAGCATCCATTTTGTGATGCTGGGGCTCTGGTTAACTTTAACCGGGATTGTTGTACTTAACATGTCTTCTCCCCCTAGATGGGTGGAATGCTACCCCCGTGGCCAGAATTGGCGAGGGGGTAGTATTCCAAAGTGTATGACACCTTACACGACATGTTTTGATAAAGCCAAACCAAAGTTAGCATTAACCGCGAGGATTATAATGCACTTAAAAGTATATGGTATGGCAATATCATAGAACAGCTATAAGGACATGGTTCCGAAAGCTGCAGACAGGCTCAGCTCATGCTAGAGCACCATCTCACATATTACCAAGCACTCTGCCTCCAGGATTGTTAAGGCCTGCCATAGGAGTGGCTTATAGGTAACTATGTGTCTATATATATAGTAGGTGTAGGGATACTACACCTAATCAAGGGGTGATTACACGAACTTGCTCCAGCTGAGTGATCAGCCAGTTGTGTCAATATGGATGGCCAGCCAGGGGTGGTATAATACATGCTGCAGCCCCTGGTAGGCCTTGGGTGCACCTATGCCCTGGGTACCTAAGGTACACTATACAGGGGCTGATAAGGTGACGCAATATCCAATTAGGTATGTACCTAAGGTACATGGAGTCCATTTTAAGGAGAGAGCATATAGCCTGGGGCCCTGAATAGCAGGATCCCAGGCCAACTAAGTCGAAAACCAGCTAACACGAGGCAAAAAGTTGGGGGTAACCATAGTCAGATATCCACCTTCCTACACAGATAATGGCGTGGGTGTCCTTGAGAGTGTTACTAATGGGAAAAAACTAGGCATGAGAAAGTCTCCATAAAAGTTAAGTCTATCCTTCCCCATATGCCCCGTCAGAGTTGGTATACCTTCGGAAGATCCAGACATATGCAATGGGTAGCAACACCAAATGCATAAGCTTACCCATCTGATCCCTGTGCCAGCATCATTGCCTCGAGAAAATGAAAAAACTTTAAAATCGGTAAAATGAATAGGTATAGTTATATTAAGGTAAAGCGCAAGGCACATTTGACGTTTAGATCATTGTGCATCTCCTTAGCAGAAGAGGCATATACTTTCAGCAACTAGGGATAAAAGTGTCCTTGTCCAGAAGCAAATCTGTCTCCTCCTTGATAATCTCAAATAGTTTATGCATTAATCTGGCCAAGAATGGGCAGAACTGTCTAAAGACTGTAAGGCATCTTAAAAGGGTCCCTTTCGGTGCTCATGACGGAATGGTTCCGTCATGAGCACCCGTGTTCCTGGGCTCATGACGGAACCATTCCGTCATGTGCACAGGGGCACAACATCCCTCTGCTGCATACCGCAGAGGGATTTCCTTTTTAAAAAAAATGTTTTGCCTCGAGAGGTGGGGTAGAGCATCCCCATCCTCTGGAGGCTTTTTTTTTTGTTTCAATGTAATGATGATTGCGCGCATGGCATGCTGCAGTCATTACATTGAAAATGAATATGAAACTTAGTTTGTTTCATTGTTTCGGTGCACATGGAGCTATATAAGCCCCCGAAGCAGCAAAGTTCATGGGAGGGGTATTGTTGGAAAGTGGAGAAGAACAATAGTTACTTACCTGTAATCTGTGGTTCTCCAGTATTGGTGTCTTTCATAGATTCACATGCCTGAATCATTCCCCGTCGTCCGAGTGACGGAGAATGATTCAGGCATGTGAATCTATGAAAGGCACCCCAATACTGGAGAAGGACAATAGTTACTTACCTGTAATCTGTGGTTCTACAGTATTGGTGTCTTTCATAGATTCACATGCATGAATCATTCCCCGTCACTCCGACGACGGGGAATGATTCAGGCATGTGAATCTATGAAAGACACCCCAATACTGGAGAATCACCCCTTTCCAATGATACCCTTCCCTGGTGGCTCCCTGCTTGGGGATCGCCCCAAGAGCTCGATCACCAAGCACAGATCCACCAACTAGGCACCAGGGAGGGGGGAGCGGCCCCTTGGGCAAGGGTCTTTGCCCCACCCCCCCAGAAAACTGGCATGATCAGTCTGGCAGATGGGGCAGTTGCCCCCAATCTGCCCCTTCCAGGGGACGGGCAGACGCCAGGGATTCTTTTTTTTATTTTCATGGTCAGGGGTGGGGATGCCCTTTCTGGGCATGCCAATGACCCCCTCCCTCCAATAAAAACAAATGTCTTTCTGCCTCTTCTATCCCCCCCTCAGGAGGCAGATTGGGGCAATCGCCCACTAGACACCAGGGATTTGTATTTTCTTTATTTATATCTAAGGGTTGGGGCTGCCCAGAATGGGCCTTCCAATGTCCCCACCCTCCCAAAAAATTGCCAGTGTCTTTCTGCCCCCCCCCCCCGGCAATAGCCCCTTATCTGCCATATGGGCAGAAAGCCCAATAGGCACCAGGGATTATTCTTATTTTTTTACACGTAGGGGTGGGGACTTCCCAGAATGGGCATGCCATACCCAGACCGAAAAAAAGTTCCACAGTCTTTCTGCCCCCCCCCCCCCCCCCCATCCCCCCTCCCGGGCAGCAGATGGGGGCAATGGCCCACTAGGCACCATGCATTATTTTTTTCAAAGTTCAGGGGTGGGGGCTACCCAGAATGAGTATGCCGATGCCCCCCCGCCAAAACAAAATGCCACGGTCTTCCTGCCCAATCAGGAGGCATATTGGGGCAGTAGCCCCTGACCGGACTCCCGGGAGGAGCAGGCTCACTAGGCACCGGGGAGTATTCTTTTTTAATATGTAGGGGGTTTGAGCTGCCCAGAATGGGCATGCCAATGCCCCCAAACCCCCAAAAAATGCCACAGCTTTTCTGCTCCCCCCAGGAGGCAGATGGGGGCAATAGTCCTCATCTAACCCCCCCCCCCACCCCCCCCTCCAGGGAGGCAGGCAGAAAGCAAACTAGGCAACAGGGATTATTTTTTCTAAATTCAGGGTTGGGGGCTGCCCACAATGGGCATGCCAATAACCCCACCCCTCAAAAAATCACCACAGCATTTCTGCCCCCCAAGGAGGCAGATGGGGGAATAGCCCCTGATCTGCCACCTATTCAGAAATGTGTGGGTTTGGGAGGTTTCCCTAGATGGCCACCGAGCCCGGGACCATAAACGCAGGTGCACCCCTTGCAAAACCAGGTCGCTTTGTGATAAATAATTTTGGTGTCTCCGCAGTAGGTTTTGGGCCCTTCAATGCCACGGGTTCTTGGTCCATCCACACAAGTTAGGTACCATTTTTATAGAGAGAACTGTTATGATGGGTGGTAGGAAATTTGCGTCACATCGGTGATCCGAAAACTTTCCAACAACGAAATGTGAGAAAAATTTTGATTTTTTCAGCTAAACTAATGGTTTGTAGGGGATTCTTGGAAGGAAAACATTGGGGGATCCACGCTAGTCACACCTCCCTGGACTCCTTCGGGTGTCTAGTTTTTGGAAATGTCCGGGATTGGTAGGTTTCTGTAGGTGGTCGCTGAGACTGGGATTCAAAACGCAGTTGACTCCCTCACAAAATAAAGTCTTTTTGTAATCTAAACTTTTGAAGTCCACACAGTACGTTTTGGGCCGATCCCGGTCGTGGCAACTAGACCTACCCACACAAGTGAGGTATCATTTTTATGGTGAGACTTTGGGGAATGCTGGGTGGGTGAAAGTTTTTGGATTCACACAGATTCCAGAACTTTCCATCACAAAAATGTGAGAAAAATGAATTTCCCTTTTTTTTTTGATTGAGGTTTGCAAAGGATACTGGCTAGCAGATCCTGGTGAGAGCCACACAAGTCACCTCATCCTGGATTCCATAGGAGATCTAGTTTGAAAAAATGTATAGGTTTGTTAGGTTTCCTTAGGTGCCGGCAGAGCTAGGGTCAAAAATCCACAACTAGGCACATTGCGACAAAACGGTTAGTTTTCACAGGAAAAATGTAATGTGTCCACGTTGTATTTTGGGCCGTTTCCTATTGCGGGTACTAGTCCTACCCACACAAGTCAGAAGACTTTGGGGGACACTGGGTGGCTGGAAGTGTGTGGATCCCTGCAAATTCTAGAACTTTCCATCACAGAAATGTGAGCAAAGGATTCTGGGTAACAGAACCTGGTGAGAGCCACACAAGTCACCCCATCCTGGGTTTCCCTTGGGTATCCAGTTTTCAAAAATGTATACGTTTGCTAGGTTTCCCTAGGTGCCAGCAGACCTGGGGTCCAAAATCCACAGCTCAGCACATTGAAAAGAAAGGGTCAGTTTTCACTGGAAAATGTGATGCGTCAAGGTTGCGTGTTGACCCGTTTACTGTCGCAGGCACTAGGCCTACCCACATAAGTGAGGTAACATTTTTATCAGGAGACTATGGGGACCACAGAATAGTAGAAGAAGTCTTATTACCAATTGAATTTCTTTGAATTTCTGTCTTCCAAATATAAGACCATTTGTAAAAAAGCAGTCATTTTGAAAAATGACCTCTAATTCACATGCTTGTAGGGGTACCCACAATTTTGGAGATCTGCAAATAACCACTGCTTCTAAACTCTACATTTTGTTCCCATTTCGGAAATATATAAGTTTCCTTGGTACCTTATTTCACTCTTTATATTTTAAAAATGAACTACTATATAAACAGTACCAAATGAAAAACCATTGCAAGACGCTACTCAGTTATTGGCTCTGGATTACTTGGGTTCTTGGTGAACCTATACGTCCTATATATCCCAGCAACCAGAAGGGCCCAGCAGATTTAACGGTATATTGCTTTACAGAAATTGGTCATACTTACAAGAAATAACAGGTGAAAATGTTGGCACAAATGGTGTTTTTTTCAACTCAATTTCAATATTCTTTATTGTCAACAGTTAGTTTCTATAAACAAACCTTGAAGGATCTACACAAATGACCCCTTGCTAAATTCAAGATTTAATCTAGTTTTCAGAAATGTATAGATTTCCGGGACCTAATTCTACCACTAACTGGAAGGAAATTGAGGGCACAAAAAATTGCAAAAATAGGCTATATCCCAGTAAACCAAAACTGTGTAAAAAATTTGGTTTTCTGACAAAAGTCTTCCTGTCCCTGAAAGCGGAGAAGATGGTCATTTCAGCACAACAAACCCTTCGCTCATACCATTTGCAGGTTAAAAAAAAGACGCTTTATTCAGCAGAACTGTTTCCCCATAGAATTGGTTGTTGTTGCTGTAATTTGGTTAATTTCTGGGTCCTCTCCAGCAGAATCCAAAAGCCTGGGTACCTTTAGAATCCTCAAGATGTTGGAAGAAAAGGATGCAAATTTGGTGTGGATACTTTGTGGAAAAAAAGGTACAGGGACATAAGCGTGAACTACCCCAAATAGCCCAAAAAAGGCTTAGCACCTGGGGGAGGGGGGGTCTAGCAGCAAAGGGGTTAAGCAAATCTGCCAGATTTTACTGGACAACCTTACAGACAATGGAGAAGCAGGGCTTTTCTTCTCAGTTGCAAAAAGCCTGGTTGTGAAATGAGGAAGGAACTGCCTATTATCCACCAGCAGTCCTGATTCAGACACATAACAAGAAAATAAGAACGCACTACCCAACAAGCAAGTAAGCAGATGGACTATGAATTTGTAACTCACCTTGATCTACATATTTTGCTCGTTCACAAAGTAATTTGAAGAAGGTCTGGTGGATACACCACATAAGATCACTGCTTGTCCTATACTTTACAAAGAATTACAAAGGTAATTTCATTGGTTTTTCGTAGATACGTACATGTAATAATCCTGCTATCTTTGAAGTATATCCTCTGGGGCGTTCCTTGTCTTTAAATCTGAAAGCTACAGCATTTAAATCCTAAAAGATGAAACAATGGGAAATGTGTTCAAATCGTTTATACTCCCAACAATTTGACAATATTTACACACACACATATATGTCAATGTTAGCCAAAATGAAGAAACATCCAGGTAACTATGTTCTATATGAATTACAGTCTTTGAAATAACTATTAAAACAATCATGAATCCATTCATTATTATATCTTTGTCAAGATGTATGAAAATGAGCTTGTTGAAATGAACCAACACCTAAAAGGTACACTAGAGTACAGCATTGCCAACCCTCTCAGTAGAGCCTAGTGGCACAGTTATATCAAGGTAAAAGTGCAAGGCACATCCGCTATACAGACTGTTGCTTCTTCTTAGCAAAAAAAGCATCTGCGTGCAGCTACTGGGGGAAAATCTCCTTGTTGACGAGAAAGGATCATGTTACTTACCCAGTAAGCATCTGTTTCTAGCATGTAGAGCTGTAGATTCACATGCTTTGCATACTCCTGCCATCTAGTGTTGGGTCCGGTTGTTTAAAAGTTGTTTTTCTTCGGAGAAGTCTTTCCAGTCACCGGGTAAGGTGACTCCTCCTTTCGGTGATAGTGTGCATGGGCATCGAATCCACTGTTAGATTGTTTTCCCGCAGAGGGTGAGAATGGAGTTAGTAAGTGTAGAATAGAGATCTCCATGCATATGTATGTAAAGTAAGAAACTGCAACAACTATAGGTACCCGGGGAGGCGGGTGGGAACATGTGAATCTACAGCTCTACATGCTAAGAACAGATGCTTACTGGGTAAGTAACATTATCCGTTCGAAGCATGGGAGCTGTAGATCACATGCTTTGCATAGACTATATAGCAGTATACTTCCAAAGTGATGGCTAACCTGTAGCTGTTGCAGTTGCATGAAAACGTGTTTAAGTACTGCCTGGCCTACATTAGCTTGCTGCCTCGCTAACACATCTACACAGTAGTGCTTGGTGAATGTGTGCGGTGTAGACCATTTTGCTGCCTTACATATGTCAGCTAAGGGAATATTCCCTAAGAAAGCCATGGTAGCCCCTATTATGCAAGTGGAATGCACTTTAGGGGATATTATTAGAGTTCTTATCGCTTTAACCTAACATGTCTGGATACATTTCACAATACACCCAGCTATGCCCAATTTAGATATGGGATTGCCTTTGTGTGGTGGCAAAAAAGCAACAAAATGCTGTTTTGTCTTGCAAAATTCTTTTGTTCTTTCTACATAATATAGTAGAGCTCTTCTAACATCTAGTGTGTGTGTAGAGCTCATTCTGCTACAGGAGCAGGTTGAGGAAAGAACACAGTTAACTCAACTGATTGACTGATATGAATAGCAGAAACTACTTTGGAAGAAATTTGGGATTGGTTCGAAGAACCACTTTGTTTTTGTGAAGCTGAAAGAAAGGGTCTTGAATAGTTAATGCCTGAAGTTCACGACTCTCCTTAGTAAAGTGATTGCAATGAGAAAAGCGACCTTCCATGAGAGGAACTGTAATTGACACCTGTGCATTGGTTCAATAGGTGGGCCCATTAGCCTAGTAAGGACTAGGTTTGCCTCCATAAAGGCTTTAATCACTGGTACTCTGAATGGAGATAAGTGTTGTCTGTTTTTTAAGTATGCAGCTACTGCTTCTAGATACAATCGAATAGATGTATATGCTAGTCGAGATTGCTGTAAATGTAAGATGATGTTTTTCACTGAAGCATCAAGAGGATTGATAATGTTATTGTTGCAAAAGATAACAAATTGTATCCATTTTGCTGCATAACATGCCCTAGTAGTAGGCGTTATAGCCTCTTTTAGGATATTCATACACTCTGGCGGTAATTGTAAATAACCAGACTATGACATCAAGAGTCAAATCGCTATGTTGAGTTCTTTGGGCTTCGGATGCCTGATTTCTCCATGGCTCCGAGTGAGGAGACTGGAGTTGAGATACAGCTTTTGGTGTGGAACTACTGAGAGCTCCAGCTGAGTGGTGAAATAAGGGTGACGTGCTCATGTGGGAGCTATGAGAATCAGTTTGAGGGATGTTTGTCTGAGCTTCCGAACTACTAAGGGAATGAGTGGGAGAGACAGAAAAGCGTAAGCAAATATCCCTGACCAGTTCACCCATAGGGCATTGCCTTTGGACAGTAGGTGTGGGAACCTGGAGGCGAAGCTTGGGCATTTTGAGTTTTCTGCTGTGGGGAACATGTCTATGTGAGGAAATCCCCATTTCTGAAAGTAGGGGAGGAGAATCTGGGGATGAAGTTCCCACTCATGGATTTGCTGTGTCTGTTTGCTGAGAAGGTCTGCAATCTGAATATTTACTCTGGAAGACGTTCTGCTAGGAGATACATTTGTGGTGTATAGCCCATTTCCAAATGGCTTGTGCTAGGCGTGATAGTTGGAGAGAGTGTCCCGGATTGTTTCTGTATAAAGTACATCGTGGTCATGTTGTCAGTGCGAATTAGGATTGCTTTGCCTATGAGGGGAGTTTGAAAAGCCCTGAGCGCTAGAAACACTGCTAGTAGCTCTAGATCATTTATCTGGAGGCTTTTGTACTTTAGACTTCATAACCCTTGGATTGTGTGATGCTGTAGGTGATCGCCCCAACGAGTGAGCGATGCATCTGCGGTTAGCACGGTCTGTGGAATAGGGTCGAGAAAGGGTCGCCCTTTGGATACATTTTGTGGGTTCTACCACTGCAGAGAGAGAGATGAATGCGGCGATCTACCAACACTAAATCAGTCAACTGACCCTGAGACTGGTTCCACTGACTATCAGGGCTCCAAAAATCCACTTGCCCGCTCACAGTTGCAAGCCAGATTCAATTAGGGTGAGCTATTTTTAGGTCCTACTCGTCATTTCAGGTGAGTAGGAAGAAAAAATGACTTTTGACCTCTTGTCTCTGAAAGTAGATGAAATGCGACAAAATAGCAAGATTTAACATCTTTATTGTTCACAAAGTGAATGAGCAATAAAAATGCCTTTAAATCTTGTTAACTTGTCAAATTTGCTCTATTTCTGGAGATGGTCTGTTTTGTTACAGGGAGACTTTTTCTGACGCCACCGTAAGCTAGAAGCAGTTGATAGGCTTTACAGATTTTATGGATTTTTGTCGGTCAACATTTAGACCGGTTGACATCTAGAGAGGGGAGAGATTTTCTGCAACTGTTTGAGGACTCATAAAAGAATGTTAGTAAAACCACTGGCTTGTTCACATGGAAGTCTGACTACACTTTGGGAATAAACTTAGGATTGGTACCAAGTATAAAAACTGTCCGACATGAACTGAAGGAGAAGTTCCTTAATGGTAAAGGTGTGAATGCCACTTATTCTTTTGGTAGATTGTAAAGCCACTAGAAGTGCAGTTTTCCACATAAGGTATTTAATTTCGCCCGGTCAATGGGCTCCAATGGTTTTTTCAATAGCTATCCCAGTACAACATTGAGGTACCACAATGGTGGAGGATTTTATACTGGAGAAACAGTCTGGAATAGGCCTTTGAGAAACTGTTTTACAATAAGATTAGAACATAGAGAAGGCGTATTACTGGATAGCTGAAACCTGGAGATTGCTGCCAGATGCACTCTGATGGAAGAATGAGTCAAACTAGATCTTGCTAGGTGGAGCAGATATGGGAGGATTTGCTCCAGCTGTGAGGTGAGACGGTGGATGTTAGATTCTGCACACCAAAAGCATTTTGTAGGTTCTGTACATTGTGTCTGCTCTTGCTTTGGCCAGCAATTCTCTGCAGTCTACAGAAATGTCTATGTTGAAGAACTGCTGGAACTTAGGAGCCAGACCAATAAGTGGAGTGAAGTCGGATTGGGATGACTGACCTGGCCCAGATTCATGGCAAGCAATGTTGGTATTAGAGTTGAATATGAGGTTGTTCTGAGAGGAGCACGAGCTCTGTGCACCAGAACTGCCTGGGCCCTTTAGGTGGTATGAGGAGAAGTTTGCAGGGCTCTCTTTAGTTTGTTAAGCACTCATGGAATCAACAGGATCAGGGGAAAACATAAGCATAGACTTCTAACCATCTCAGCAAAAATGCATTTCCCCACTTTCACTGTTGGGGATACCAGCTTGCCAATAGTGGGCATTGTTTGTTCTCTTTCATAGAAAATAGATCCAGGTTGAGCTTGCCCAACTGGTGGAAAAGATTGTCTGCATGTGCTGGTGTAGTACTCACTCGTGGTAAGAGATACAGGTCCTCCTCAGCGAGTGTTGGAAACTCCTGGCACATGTTCTGCTTTGAGCGATATCTGATGTTGAAGAGCCCAGATGTGTTGGGCCTCACAAGACTGAACTTGTGAGCTTGTTCCACCTGCTGGATGAGACAAAACATACTTGTGGTATTGTATGTGCATAGGAGTACAGCCGAGTGTTGTGTCTTGGTGAGAAATTATTTCAGTGTTAATGAGATTGCCTTCAGTTCCAGTTTAATGATGGCGAGCTATGCGTCATCTGAATTTCATGTGCCGCATATATGAAAGTCCCGGAGGTTGGCACCCCAACTTTCCAGGGAAACATCTATTAATAAGATTTAGTCTGGGATCTGTGTTAGGAATAAGAACCTTTGGACAGATTTGGAATCTGTGTCCAACAAGACATGGTTACTTTCATTGTTGGAGTTATTTGGATGAGATCGGCGAAGGACCTGTGTGCCTGGATTCATGGTTTGTCCAGTTCCTCCTGAAGTGGACGCATTTGTAGCCGACCATTTAGAACAAGGTGGATGCAGGAAGAATTAATTCCCAAGAATGATTAGTAGATCTGTACAGAAACAATAGTTTTAGTGGACAGTCTGTGAGCTAGTTGCCGAATCTTTACTTGTCTGTCCTGTGATGGAAATGCTTTGTTCAGCATGGTGTCCAAGACTGCTCCCAAGAACGTTAAAGTTGTTGTGGAATGCAAGTGATATTTCTGGTAGCAGATAGTTAGGCCGGGTGAATTGCATACTGCGAGGCAGATGGATGTGGTTGTTGCCGACTGTTGAAATGTAGGAGTTTTTATGAGTCAATCGTCCACGTATGGACACATTTGGACACCTTGTTGTCTGAGATGGGCAGGGACTGGGGCTAGCATCTTTTAAAATGATGGGGGCAGATTTTAGCCTGAATGGAAGGACCTTGATCTTCAAGTGTGTGCCGGCTACTTGGGAACAGAGGTATTTGCAGTGATTTGCGTGTATCATATTGTGGAAGTAGGCCTCCTGAAGATCAATCAATCAGGGGTTCTGAAGCGAGCTACTCACCCGTGATGGTCTCAAGGTGCTGTGTGTGTGTGTTGGGGGGAGCGGGAGGGGGCTTGGGGGGGCAGCTCCGGTCAGCTGAGGAGCCAGGGCTTGAGGCTCTTCCTGAAGGTGTGCAGAGTAGGGGAGAGTCTAATGTTGACTGGGAGCTCGTTCAAGACTTTGGCCGCGATGTAGGAGAAGGCTCTTCCACCCGCTCTGGTTCTGTGGATGCGCAGCGTTTATGCCAGGGCGAGGTCGGCAGAGCGGTGGTTCCTTTTGGGTACATGGAAGGAGACTTTCCTTGAGGTATTTGGGTCCGATGTTGTGGCGGGATTTGTAGGCGTGGGCGAGTAGCTTGAAGGTTACTCTCTTCTTGATGGGGAGCCAGTGGAGGTCTCGCAGGTGTTGGATGATGTACTCATGTCGTGGGATGCCGAGGACGAGTCTGGCAGCGGTGTTCTTGATGGTCTGTTGTTTGTGTAGCAGGGATTTGTTGATTACAGCGTAGAGAACGTTTCCGTAGTCCAGCCTGCTTGTTATGAGTGCGTGGGTGACGGTCTTTCTGGCTTCGGGGGCGAGGGTGGGGGGATCCACTTGAAGGTCTTGCAGAGGATGTTTAAGCAGATAGAGGAGACGGCGTTGATCTGTTGGGTCATGGTGAGGGAGGAGTAGAGTATGATGCCAAGGTTCCGGGCGTGGTCCATGAGGGTGCCAAGGGCAGCGGGCCACCAGGAGTTGGCCCATGCAGAGTGGGAGGGTCGCAGGACTAGGACTTATGTCTTCTCCAAGTTGAGTTTGACAGCTGCTGCTCATCCAAGCTGCGTTGTCTTTCATTCCTTCTTGGAAGCAGAGTCTGGTGGTTTCTGGGTCCTTCGTGAGGGAGAGGATGAGCTGGGTTTCGTCGGCGTGGGATACAATGCTGAGTCTATGCTGTCGGACGATGGCGGCGAGGGGGGCCATGTAGATATCGAAGAACATGGGACTGAGCGATGATCCTTGGGATACTACGCAGTTGATCTCTGTGGGTTTGGAGAGGAAAGGCAGGAGTCTGATCCTTTGGGTTCTGCCGGCGAAGAAGGAGCTGAGCCAGTCGAGGGCGGTTCCCTGTATTCCTGCGTCGTGGAGTCTCGCTACGAGGGTGCTGTGGGAGACGGTGTTGAAGGCTGCGGAGAGGTAAAGTAGGATGAGAGCTGCGGGGTGGCCTTGGGCGAGGAGCGTGCGGATGTCGTCTGTGGCAGCGAGGAGGGCAATCTTGGTGCTGTGGGTGCCGCGGAATCCGGATTGAGAGGGCTAGAGGATGGAGTTCTCTTCGATGAAGTTTGTCAGATGGGCGCTGACGATCTTCTCAGTAACTTTGGCTGCGAAGGGAAGGAGAGAGAGGAGTTGCTAGTTCTTCAGGTCAGTCAGGTCTGCAGAGTGTTTCTTGAGGTGAAGCTTGACTTCTGCGCGTTTCTGAGAAAGTGCCGGATTCGAAGGGGGAATTGATGGCACATCGTAGCTGGTGCACTATGGCGGCGGCTCTGTGGAAGATGTGCGGAGGGCAGGGGTTTGTGGGGGCTCCTGAGTGGGTGCTCTTCATGGTCGTGGTGGTATCTTTGGTGGGGAACAGGGTCCAGGTGGTGATGGTGGGCTGGCTGTCGTCGCTGGAGGGTAGGGCGATTTCTGGAGTCTGCTCACTGAAGTGGTCATAGAGGGCTTTGATTTTCAGGTGGAAGTAGGAGCTGAGCTTGTTGTAGAGGAGGGTGTGACGTCTGTGGCTTAGCTGTGGGACTTGGGGAATTGCTGGATGATGTTGAAAAGTTCCTTTGAGTTGCTGGAGTTGGTGAGGATTATGTTCTGGATGAAGGGCTTCTTTGTGGATCTTATGTGTTGGTGGTAGTCTGTAATGGCGTTCTTGTAGGTGGTCAGGTCTTCTGTGGTTTTGCTGTTTCTCCATTGTTTTTCCAGAGGTCTGCAAGAGCATCTGGCTTCTTGGAGATTGGTGGTGAACTAGGTGGCCTTCAGGGGGTGTTATCGGTCAGTGGTGCAAAGGGGTGCGAGCTTGTCTGCGCAGTTGGTGATCCAGTAGTGTACTTCCTTGGCTGCAGAGATAGCGTTAGTCGAGGTGGGGGGAAGGGGGGGGGGGGGGGGTTGCGGCTGAGGGTGGAGTTGAGGTGCTACTCTGTTGCCTTGCTCCAGTTCCTTTGAGGAGGGCGAGTAGTGGGTTTGAGAGTGTTGGAGGTGTTGGAAGAAAGTGTACGCAGTGGTGGTCCGTCCAGAGGGGCTGCATGGTGCGCCTGAAGCGGATGTTCCCACCTGCGAAGATAGGGTGGAGGGTGTGTCCTACCTTATGGGTAGGTGTGGTGACTAGCGGTTTCAGTCAGGTGTTGGCGAGGTTGTCCAGGGTGGCGGAGAAGTTGGGGTTGCTGAGGTTGTCGAGGTGCAAATTCAGATCTCCGATGAGTATGTAGTCCACCGAGTCGTTAGTGTGATGAGCTCAGTAATAGTAGTGGCGAACGAAACGCAGTATCCGGGGGGGTATGTAGGCGAGGATGTGCGAAGAGTGGTTCTAGTGCTGGTCTAGATCTGAAAGTGAAGGTGTTCGATGGTGGCGAAAGATTCGCTTGAAGTGGAGGCGGAGAGTCGGAGGGCGCTCTTGTGTGCGATGGAGAGTCCTCCTCCTGGGTGGTTGGGGTGGTCCTTCCTCTGGATCTTGTAGACGTCGGGAATGGAAGTGGCGATGTCGGGCAGAGGAGGCATTGGCCCAGGTTTCCGTGAAGAAGGCAACGTCTGGCGGGAGGGTGTTGAGGAGGTCTCAGATCTCTACGGCATGTCTGTGCAGGGGCGCATGTTGAGGAGGATGCACTTCAGGGCTTTGGTAGTGTTGGCGTCCGTCGTGTGGGGGGACGCCTGTGGCGGTGTGGAGGATGGTGAATGTTCAGCGGCAGTAGAACTGGCCGTGGGTGGTGTTCGGCGTGGTCGGGAGCTCACATTGCGCACCCACTTGACAGATGTTTTCTTGGACTACTAAGGAAGACTGTTTGAAATTCGACCTCCAACGTGGGCTGGGTGAGGAAAAGGAGTAGCCGACACTATTCTCAGGTCATAGTTTGCTGTCAGAATCTCTGGTAGCCAATGTACCTCTTGCTGAGTATTTATAAGCAGCCGCTGGTGGCGGTCTAAACTGCTGCTGTTGACCATAGTTGGGCGGTTTGAGTTTGGTTTAGCTGATATTGTTGCCTGTAAGGCTTGTAACCACCTCCAAAGGAATACGTCCCTCTGGCTCCCTGAAAGGGCTGATTCCTATATTGAAGAGTTACAAGGGACTTTGCAGTATCCGTGTCAGCCTTGATAGATTGTAGGGCATCATCCACATGCTTGCTTAACAAAGATTCGCTATCAAATGGCATGGACAGAAGGAAATAGATTTCAGCCATCCTAGTCTGTGGAGAACGGCCGCTCCCACAAGTTGGCTTAAGCTAGTGGTGGTCATATCAGCCTAGATTTGCGAGATACTTTGCTGCTTAACTGTGGTGGCTACCACGGTGGAGAAGTGTTTGCCGTCATTATCAAGTCAACAACCACCTCTACCTGGAGGAGAGGAAATCGGGGTGGAGGGGTTCTTAGAGCAACACTGTGCTGCCTGGGATACCACTGAATCTGGTTTAGGATGCCAATGAGGCAAGTGGGCAGGTCATCTGGAACTTTGCATGTTTTATCCAATTTTAGGATAACTTCTGAAACCGTTGCTGGGTTCTGTATGGCTTTATGGCCCTCCTGCCAAATAAAAATCAATAATAGGGATAGCCCTTACTTCTTAGCAGGCTCTTTGAAATCGTAGAGACAACAGTCTGCCTGTTTTGTAAGCACAGGAACTTCAAATATTTTAGCAGCTCTCTCTTAAATTATGAAAATTGCCCAAGTCTTCTGGTGGCATGTGTACTGGAGCCGCCGGAGGTGGGGATGGCATAGGAATACAATAATTGTCCCACTCACTGAGTGCTGAGACTGTCCTGTATTTCTCCCTCTTACCTTCAGTCATCAGGAGATGGAGGATTGTCATCTGGGGGTTGAGCTAGGACATGCATGAATTCTGATGGAGGGACGATAGATGTCTCAAGCAATCATGATGGTTGCTGTAGTGGTGCGGGAGCTTGCAGGCATTGCAAAGGTAGGTCTTGGCATCTCTGGTATCCAAGTGCAGGCACAGATGGTAGAAATCCGCGATAATAGTCCTGGAGCATACTTTGCAAGTTTGTTACCAAAGACACAGGCATTGAGACAAAGTTGTTGTTGGTCTTGAACTGAAGAATCCTGTTGATAAGGTTCTGAGTGCTCTCTTGCGGAGTACTAGTCCTGATACATACTGGTCGTCCTCATTCTCAAAATCCTGACATTTGACATGCAGCCGGGCAATACTGCTAGCTACTCCAAATGCGCCATCTTTAGACTCTTCATCCTCATCTAAGAAGTGAACAGGTGGATATGGTAACACCTTACTAGGAAATGTGTGCAATAGAAGAATTGTTGCATAAGATTTTTCTTTTAGAGGAATCGAAGACAAAGGTGGAAATGTCATTTTTTACAGGTGTTGAGTGCATCAATGACAAAGGTTTCTTCGTCAACAGCATTGTAGATGGTACGGACTTCGACGTCATTAGTTCCAATGTCACTGTCAACGGTATCATAGTCAACGAGTCCATCTCCGACTGTATCGTTGCTGAATGCATTGTAAACAGTACTGTTAATTGTGCCAGCAAAGGCTGTGACGTCGACGGGACCTCCGTAGTCAAGAGACTGAGAGGGCTAGCGTTTAATAATCCTGGACCTGATGATCTTTGTCGAAGACCGCGCCGACGAGATGATGATCATGGGCGATTTTTTTACGGATTTCTTCACCAACAGCAGTGATTGTGAAGCAATTTTTGGCAAAGCTTCTTTTAGGGAAGGAGTAGTAGGTTCTGAATGAACCTTTTACAGAGGCAGTTTTTCTATATTTGGAGGAGAAGGACCTCATGCCTCTTTTCATTTATTTGTACCTATTTTACGGAGTTTTATCCCCAGAAGTAGTATGTTTAGGTTTCTTAACAGCCTTTGAAGGCGGTCCAGAGGCGATAGTTTCTTTGGATGCAGTCCATTTTAGAGATGATTAAGTCTGTGAATACTGATCACTATCCTCCTCAGATAAAGGGCACTCCTTATGTTTTAGCTTCTGTAGCCACAGCAAAAGTCTACCTTCCCTGTAGAGTTTTTGTTGAGAAAAGGTACGACACATTTTCAGTCTCACCTTATGCTCTGGATAAAGGCAATCAATGCAGTCTTTATGTGAGTCAACCGAGCGGAGCCTCTTCTTTCCACACAACAGGATCTGAAATGTCCTTTTCTAGGAAGTTGGGACATGATGTCCTGTCAGTATATGCAGGTATTGAAAGTAATCTTCTCGTAAGTATAATCCTCAGAAAAACACTAGCAAAAGAAATCTGGGCAGAGTTAACCCTTTCCATGCTCATGACGAGCTCAGCTCGTCATGCAGCACAGTGCTTGTGTGCTCATGAGGAGCTGAGCTCGTCATGACCACACCCGTTTTGAGGACTCCCTACACACAACATGCAGTAGAAAATCTGTTGGGAGTGTTCTAGAGGGTGCTGTTGCCTGATTGGCTAAAGTTTGTAGTTTGGTCCTTTTTTTAAAAAGGACATAGATAAGCTATAGAACATATGGTTTATTGCCATTCTGTCTATTGTAGCGATACAAATTGCTTTATTATAGTACTGTGTGACTCCCACTTTGATAACAGGGAATTATTCAAGCATGTGAATCTATGAAAGATCCAATACTGGACAAGTTTAAATTCCTTATGGCCTATGGCAATTTGTGTACCGCCTGCCAGGAACCTTTACTTGGCTGCACAGCTTAAGTATGTGGCATACAGCTGTCTAATGACGTGCCTCACTGCATAATGGAAATCAAAAAGTGCAAGATCCTTACCAGCACTCATGTACTCAAAGGCCAAAGTGCTTAAAGAGAGAGTGCATGGGGAGAACGTAGACTGGCAGAGAAACATTAAATGGAGGGGGTACATGTCGGACTGAGCCTTGAGCTAGGCATAAATAAAGCTCAGCATGTCAGTCCACTCAACAGGCAAAAACGATTTCCACCATTTACTTAAGAGTCATTAGAAACAAAGTCATAAACTTTCAATGCACAGAAAGCTAATTCAACATGGGACTGAAGTTAAACATAAGAAAACATACCCATTTCAACTGCAGAAAGAGCCTCTGTGGCAAGATGATATCAATAATGTATGCAAAACTGCTATACTATTGTTTCGTTTATCTGCATTTCAAGTCAATAAAAAAAAGGGGGAAAAAAGAACAAAGTGCACTTCCAAATCCTCAATGGATTTAAACACTTTTTTTCACGTCTATCGTGGAGAACCAGAAACATCTCCTAACATAATCACGCATTTTCTAATGCATATTAAGAATATGTAAAAATATTGCCTACCCTGGTTTTGGTATGATGCATTAAAGCCTCTTTACTAAAACACACAAGCTTAGCAATGCATTGCACTGTGCAAACCAGTTGAGTAATAGAAAACAAAATGGCACTGTGTGAAGCATTCAACGGTTCTGCCTTCACAAATACAGGAAGTTTGTCAAGAATAGTAAGTGTATCACAAATATTGATAACTGTAAAATAAAACAAATGATACGTAGTAGTCATAGTTGCATTCACTGTGCTCTTCATACCTTACACTCCTGAAAAATCCATTCCTGTGGTCCCTCAGTGCGGAGCTTTTGGATATACTGAAACATGTGGAAAATGATGTCTTCAACATGTACTGAAAGAAACAGAACCATACAGAAAATTTAAATATTTCCAAAAACCCTGTTTAATCAAAGTAAACAAAAATGGTCCATATGCTAAAAGTACATGGGGATAATCACACCAGTGGTGGTGTGTATGGGGAAAAAAAGTTACAGCTGTAACAGTTAGTACCACTAACACCTTTGGCTGATTCACAACATAGCTTGGAAAAAATACCTGGTGTCCAGTGGGACTTCGCAAACAGGAAACAAACTCCTAACCATGCTAGAGCGTCAGCTGCTGTGCTCAAATCCCAAAAGGTGACGGGTAATATGAAAAACTTACTGAAACATCATAGCCTCCATTTCATCAGCCTCAGTTCAAATTGGGGGCACCGTCACGAAAGCTCCTACAGTTGTGAACTGTAAAAGGGCAAGGATCCTCTTTGCTCTAAAAACTAGAGGCACATCTCTCTCATATAAACTTAAATTGCAAGATCTACACAAAACTTTTAGTGATGCATATTTAATCAGTCACTCTCTTGAATCCACCAGTCCAAAGCAGATTAGCAGCAGTCAGCACATGGCTATTCAACAATATCATTAAAAGGGCAAACATGTTCAACATCCCTCTAGCAGCAGTGGCAATAGATGGGCACAAGACCTTTGACAAAGTGTTGTGGACATTTCAGCGCTGTACATATTCAGGCTTGAAGACAAACTCGTCAACATGGTCATGTCACTATAAAATGAGCTCAGAGCTAAAGTTAGGATATATAGAACTATACGAACAATGTGCATGACAGGATTGCCTTTGGTACCTTCTGTTCTTATTAATCATTGAAGCACATCTGTGTACAATTAGCTGCTTGTGATTTCTGGGGAGCTATGTGTGAAGCCCATGGGCGAACTCTTAAAAGCTTTATCTGAAACCTAGATTCAATTCTAAATTCTGCAACTGAATAGTCTGTGTACTGCAGTCAAGTGTGTACAGTACAATTAACAACTGAATTAAAAAAGTGAATGTAAATGCAAAACAAGAGAAACCGGCAACAATATTTTCATCTTAAACTTTCTGCACTGAAGGAAGGTATACCAGAGTAATACATTTCTATATCCACCAGACTCTTTCAGGTGGAGAAAAATGTAACCTTAACTATTTTTTTCAAAACATCAAATACCTAGAGTACAATCATTCTTCACTGTGTACCTAGCATAAATCATTTGACAATAATAGCAAGAATAGAAAACGGGCAAGCAAAGATGTACATATTTTTATCTGATTCTAAGAAGACGTGTCATTCGTACCACCCAAAAATGTGGAATACCCACATGGCCCAGGTAAATGTGAAGGCGTTTTTACACAAAAAAAGTAAAGGTTTCATGTGGACACTGGCTTACAACAGGAAAAAAGTATAACAGAAAATATTCTCCCATCCTGTACTGCCACACATCTTCAAATAAAAATGATACCCACATATTTGTGAGCGGGAGTTCTGTAGAAGACCGAAATGGGAGAAACTGCATTCATGTCAAGTGACATTTATAATACGGAAAAGGTCAGTTGCCTGTAACAATCCGTTTGCTACCACTAGAGCTGTAGATTTGCATGCTCTGCACAATGCACAATTTTGTCATCTAGTGTTTTGTGCGGATGTTGCAGGTTGCTTTTCTTCAAAATGTTTTAGTTTCAAGGTTACTTGTGTAAACGCGCCCCCCCCCCCCGCCCCCCACCACCACACACACACAAAAAAAAAACCACAATGCACCAAGTAGACTCCACCTCGGATTGTATTTTCCCCATACATGTAAGAATACTTAAGTATGGTTATGAGAATCAAGACAGTCTTTCTAAACTAATGTAACACAAAAAATGTATTTGAAAGGTAATTAATATTGAAAAATCATAGTCTGAGTTGCATGCGGAGGTGCGCAGCTGAATCTACAGCACTACAAACGGATTCTTACTGGTTAAGTGTTGTCAGTTTGCAGCATGTGCGGATGTAGGTCACATGCTTGCATAGACTTTAGAACAGTGCCCATCCCACTAAAGCAGTGGCTTTCCAGTTGTAGTGGAAAATGTGTTACTAAGTTTTAGGAACAGTTTGCTCAACTTGTGCTTCTTTGTTGTCATTATCGTCCACAAAGGAATGTTTGTTAAACATGGGAGTGGTATACGGTGTTGCAGCTTCAGAAATGTCTGCAGTGGGATATTACCTAGGAAAGCCAAGGTGGCTCTTAAATGGAAAGTATGTTTGGCCTTGGTATAGCAAACTTGAATACGTTTGACAATTTGGCTGTGTTGGTGTTCCTTTTAATCTTCTTGAACATTAAGGGCCTGATTTACAAACAGCCTCCGCAGTCGTGGCTGGATGCCCATGTACTGCAGTTTCTCACTAAGGAGATCCCACCTCGAGTGTGGATCTTCCGGCCACAACTGCAGAGGCTCTTTGTGAATCGGGTCCATAGTCTATCTGAGACCAGCAAAGGTGCTTCAAATGAAAGGCAGTGTTACTGGACTCAAATCTAGGCATGCCTTTAGTAGAGCATGCTAGTGCTCGTTTCTTAGGAGGCAGTGTCAGGTGCACCCAGGGTAAACCTGATGTTACCATTAGAGACAAACTTTCCCTTCTGGCCAAGATCCTTTCTGTGCATCTTGTTTACATCAGAGCTGCTCCATCTCCACCCAATGGTAAATATTGTATCGAGACAGTAGCCTGACCAAGTTGGTTATGGAGCACTGTGTATGAATTTCCACAGCTAGTCCCAGGCCAGCAGCATCAATCTACTTGCTCTCTTTAGTCAGAGTTGTGGACATTTATATAAACTTCTTGTTTTTAGGTGAGCTTTAGCACTTGCATTTTGCAGCAGTGATGCTCCCATTAAACCACATCTGGATATTTTTGAACCTGTAAAAGTTTGATTTTGTTCATGAACCTGTGTCTACTGTGCTTCACATTATCGCAAGGCACTGACGTATCAGTACAGTGAGACCTTTTGATGACAGCTGAACTCACGCCAATCAACAAGCTGGATTCAGATTTTCAGCAATCCCACGTGGGGAATCAAGACAAATTCTCTCAAGAGACCGGGATTGATACCTGGTCAGAGGGTCTATGTAGGCTCCTCTCTGCCTCACATCAGGCTACTCGCCATGCTCTTCTTGTGTGTGGGGTCACGCGGCTTCAAGGCCGATGTAGGCTTCAAGGTTGAGTCAACTCTGGAGTCTACCTCAGCCCTAAGACAAGCAGGTTTGATTCTTGCGGTCAAGAAGGAGTCTTATTACGTCAACATTCAGGCAGCTGTTGAGGAGGCTTCACCAGACCAGAGATTTGCTTTCAGAGACAAGAGAGCTGTGAATCAGTGGTCGGCCCCAACCGCCGAGGCAATTTCGGTGACAAATATACTGTGCTCCGGTCTAGATGGGCACCTGGGATACTGCAGGACCATCCCCTTCTCCAACTAAATATGTCCCTTAGACGCTGGCCACAGTAGCTGGCATGCGAGACCCTTGGTTGCACTCCAGCTTCAAATTATTTTTAAAAGTCTTCATTTATGTGTTTTTGCAAGAAACAAAATTATGCAGCAAACAATCCTACAATGGAACATTGCCACACTTCTCCCAATAAAAATGTGTACTTTACACTTAAGGGGAGGTATACAATGAGGGAGAATAGGGCAAACCCCATGACCTTGTCATTGTTAGAGCCAACAAATATTTCCGTATTACTACGGTAATCAGGTACAAAGATAGCTAAAACCCAGGAAATCCAACTAAATATACACTTTTTGGCGGGGCGTGGCTTGGCTGAGCAGCAAGATGCCGCTTGTTAAGCAGGCACTGCCGGCCGGGCTTTGGTCCTACATTATCCTTGCATTAACGGAGCGATCGAGCTCTTGAACGGCCTGAGCCTCACACTGTGTACTGCGGCGGTCAGGCCAAGCCCGTTTGCATAGCACAGATCCGCTCGGAGCAGGTACTGCGACCTGAAATGCGCTGACGTGCAACGGCCTTGCTTTCGGACCGAGCGCCCTGAGACCGGCAGCCCGTAAGACTGTAGGCGATTGGTTGCCGCTGTTGGCGCTGCGGCCCTTGTGTGGTCGCGTGCTTCGGCTGTCCTGGGGGTGTAAGCAGGTGCAACTGGAGAAGCCACACTGGAGTTTGCGGCCGTGACCTCTGCTTCGCATTGTGACTGTTAGCTGGATTGACTCGGAGCGGCCCTGGGGCTGCGGCTGGAACATCAGACATGCTGAGCCGCCGCCCCTCGGTGCAGACCACCCCCCGTGTGACACTCACCTTGCAAAGGGGACGATGGCCCGCTCGGACGCGGCTTCAGGCAACGCTGGCTGCGTACGGAGGAGAACACCGAGACCGAGGACATGTCCTACCCGGCGAGAGCTGAGTGCAATTTGGAGCGGAGGCTGAATTGGGGACCGTGACACGCCCCGTTCCCAGGTGGCCAAGAGTACTGCGCGTGCTGGGCTGGGGGCCCTGTAGACACGAGGTAGCAGCAGTTCATAGGGAGGGACGGAGGTGGGTGCTGGTTCTAGGCACGGAGGGAGTGGAGCGGCGGGAAACTGTGTACCCACGCTCCCTGCTGAGGCTGGGACCCGTGTGCTTCCGGAACCTTCGCCGCCTGGCTGCCAGGCGCTAGCATCTGTCCCACCTGCTGCCCTGCTGTGTGTGGAAACGGGCTTCGAGGTGGATTGAATCCATGTGCCCCTAGCTCCCAGTATCGCCTGTCAGCGACATACTACAGCACAAGACTCAACCTGATCCCTTTTTCAATGAGCAACGATACTGGTAGATATCATGGGGGGAAAGCCACCCAAAGCAACCTAAGCTCACGTTTGAGAACAAGCGTCACACCCATACCTATGGACCCTGGCTCTGAACCGGAACTTGAACCTCAGCATGGAAGAGACTAGCAAGAAGATTTGCATACAATTATGCTGGAAGTGCGCACAGACCTAAACTCCATTGACACTAAGGTCGACACGCTCACCTCCAGATTAGACTCTGTGAAGCGGCAAGTAGACTCCCATGACACCAGATTAGATGTCTGGAAAACCGCGCAACAGAAGCCCATGAATTTCAAGTTGACTCCAAGGAACAAGTTTTTTCGGTAATCCAGGCAAAGAACGAAAACTTGGAAGCACGCTCTAGAAGCAATAATATTCGCATTGGTGGAATTCCCGAAACTACAGCTATACCCAAAATGGAGCCATACGTTGAATCCTATTGCGTGAACTCTTCCCTACGGCACTATCCACTATGTTTGTGGTGGAACGTGTGCATAGAACCTTGGGTCACAGACCTCCAGTTGGCGGCAAGGCTAGGCCCATATTAGCGCGTCTCTTAAACTATTGCGACAGAGACTCTGTTTTAAAAGTGGCCAGAGATCACAGGCCCATCAGTCACGAGGGCAACAATATCTCCATCTTTCCTGATTTTACCTCCTTGGTCCAAGCTGCACGCAAATAATTTCTTCCCAGTAAACGCCTCTTGCAGCGAGCAAGCAATGCTCTATCCGACCAAGCTCAAGATCTCATACGACAGCCAAGCCCACTGCTTTACAGACGCCAAACCCGCCCATAAATATGCCAAACACGTTTGCTCTGGTCAACGCTCACCTCGTCCTTCAGAACACACTGGGAAAACAGCAGAACTTAGCAACTATGACTGATGGCATGATGTCACCATGTTGCAATATGATGTGCTGCTTTGTCCACACAACTTCAGTTATTTCAATGTGTTTCTGACCGGGACGCTGCTCCTTGACATACTCGTACTTATGGCTTGCTGAACTCTTCAGCATATTCTCCCTTAACCCTTTGGTCAGCCCAGCCACCCTGCCATTCGTGAAGGGTAGTTTGCTGGCGACCCATGCCCCCACAGGGAGAACTCCCATGGTTACAACTGCTTGTTTTGTTTGCGCGTTGGGAGGGTAGGGCTTTCACAACCTGTTTGGGGGGTTGGTGTGGGAGGTGGTATGGACACTGGGTTCTACATGTTAAATGGTAAGTTGGAGCTTGACACTAGAACATCGGCTACATATGATCCATAGAGCATCTCAAGCACGGACACTACATGCAAACCTGCAAATATCGCAAATCGGAGTGTCTGAGACACACCTGTCTCATCACTAACCATACTCAATGACAACAGCCACATGCATCAAATGGAACATACACGGCCTTAATGACCATAGAAAAGCCAGAATAAGGTGCAGTCTCGGTACCAGTCCAGGTTGTAAAAAGCCTGGGATTGAAAATTGACTCTGAACTATCTATGACCTGGCACGTTACCACAGAGGTGGGAACCTGTATTGGACTACTCAGGCAGTTACGGAAACTTGCTCCTCTCCTGTCAACATCTTCATTACAGTCAATTGTCTCCGCCACTGTCATCTCCAGGCTGGATTACAGGAATGCCCTTTACCATTGGCCTCCCCCAGAAACTTATCAGGAGATTGCAGGTGGTGCAGAACGATGCGGTCAGGCTCATTTTTAGACCTCCTAAAAAGACACAAGCTACCCCTCTGTTATATAAACTACAATGGCTTCCCATTAAACAGAGAGCGCAGTTTAAGGGTCTATGTATTGCACACAAGGCAATCTATGGTCAAGCACCCAAGTATATAAAAGATCGCTTGGCGAAATATGTTCCTGGCTGGTCTCTGCGATCATCTGAGGCCTGCCGTTTAGCTCCCCCCAGGTACATCTCTAAAACTAAATGGGGTATAGCATTCTCTGTTTTCCTCCCGCAAATCTGGAATGATTTGCCAGAATATCTACGCAGGGAACCGGCTCTTTTCACCTTTAGGAAACATTTAAAAACTTTCTTATTTAGAGAGGTGTTAACAACTGCGTAATTTCTGCCACTGTTGCTACCATTCTATATCTGCCCTAGTGACTTGCTCACTTTTCTCTAGAAGCGCTTAGAGACCGGAAGGTGATTTGCACTATATAAAAAGGAATATATCATTAGTTCACGCATATTTGATAAGACATAAGATTGACATGCGTTTCCTGCAAGAAACGCATCTCCAAAGTGCCAACGACTCCAAAGTGCCAACGACTCCAAACTCCATAACAGATATTGGAAGGAGGTACACTCAGTTGTATATTCTAACTATGTGAGGGGGACAGCAATCCTGATATGATGCAACATTGGTAGGTCCACGTCTAGCTCGATTATTGATCCTGATGGACGTTACGTCTTACTGAAAGGCACCTTACACACCACACCAGTAACCCTGGTTGCTGTATAGGGCCTCAATATGGACGACCCAGCCCTATTTTCGACTATCTGGTCGAAAAGTATACTACTGGGGGATGAGTCTATTATATGGGAGGTAGACTTTAACGTCGTTTTGAAAGACTCTTTAGATAGGGTGGGAAGCACTAGAGCACTGCACCCCAAAGCAAATAACATACTCACTACTATAATTCAGGAACACAATCTCATAGATAGGAGAGGGTACCACGAACACTATCATAAATAGAAGAAAAGAACTAAAACGTTTTAATCACAAATAAAAGGTAAGAAAAATACTAGGTTAAAATCGTGATAATAGATAGGGTAACAGCAAGGAAATGAAAGATAAGTTCGTAATAAATGTTTGTAATGATTAACTCTATCAGAGGAAAAGATTACGAGATTGCTACGCAAAGGCACAACTTTATAACCCTGCGAATCTGGTTGCTAAGGATATTTAAAGCACACAACCACATCACACTGACAAGACTGACCAAGGTCAGTAGTATAAATAATTAAATTAAATAATAACAGTGGTGAATATCCTGATAGAAGCTCTTCCTTCATAAGGTAATTGATTATGCCTCTGGTTATAAATCCCCTAGATTAAAGAATTTGAATCCTACTGGGAGGCACTAGACGACGGTTGGTGATAGTGAAGCAACACCACCTCGACTCCAATAAATTAGGTGGGTTGCGGTTGTTTAAGCGATGATAAAAGGAGGAATCAATATATACGCCTATGTCCATGAGGCCAATGACTGAAGTGTAATGGAGGGCTCGGGGCTAAATCAAGGGGGTATGACCCTAAGTACGTGCTGTAAGGAGGTCAAAAATACAGGTACAATTCAACAAGTATGGAGCATGTATAAGATTTAAAAATTTATCTGGATCAGGTGTTTCTCTAGAATAATGGTCACATCAAATAAATGAATAATGGAGGCCCCAGAAATGTATCTCAGGTGGGGAAATTTTCCCTAGGCTACAAATCTAGATGCGAATGGTCACATCAAATAAATGAACAATGGAGGCCCCAGAAATGTATCTCAGGTGGGGAAATTTGCCCTAGGCCACACATGTAGATGCTAATGGTATTGATGAAACGTTAGGATCTGCTTGATATATAGATACAGTGTCTTGTACTGATAGATACCTTTCTAATACACAGAAGGATACCACGTATATCAAAGTGAGGACCCCGCTATTAATAGTCCTGATGAAGGTGTGACCCCATCCTGGTACCAACACCGAAACGCGTCGACGCACAGAAAAATAGAGAATCCAAATAAAGCCTAGAAGATACCAACTATTTGTTAATCTAATAATTGTGATATGAATACATGAATTGTGCAAGGCTATTGGATCCCACAAATTGGTAGAAATAACATTCGAGCGATTACAGTAATTGGGGTGTTTTTGATGTTTTGTATACTTAGTGTTATTGAAAATCAATGTATTGTAATATATATGTACTGAATTAGGTTTTTTATGCACTTTTTTAATTGAAATGTCCTTCTTGTATTTTTTTTAAAGGTATGAGATGTTTGTTCATATTTTATGCTTTCAGAACAATTGTTTTTTCTGAAATTTTAATTCTGAAATAATTTGTATCTATTTTAATAAAAAGATTGTAAACGTTACACTTTGGTCCTTGGCCTGTCCCTTGATAACATGTATATGGGTATCTTGGACACAGAATAACTTTTTCTATACATACTGTGGTTTTATAACTACTCCAGGGATATTCTTTAGACTTGCTTGGTCATTTAGTACCCTGCTCCCTGGAACACGAGGGGTCTTCTCTCTTACCTTGACTCAATATGGACAACCCAGCCCTATTTTAGACTATCTGATCGAAAAGTATACTACTGGGGGATGAGTCTATTATATGGGAGGTAGACTTTAACGTCGTTTTGCAAGACTCTTTAGATAGGGTGGGAAGCACTAGAGCACTGCACCCCAAATCAAATAACATACTCACTGCTATAATTCAGGAACACAATCTCATAGATGTCTGGCACTCCTGGCTTCCACAGGCCCGAGAGGGAACTTGCATCTCCGGCTTCCATGGGGCATGTTCCAGACTAGACTACTGGTTATTATCTAAGAATGTAGCCACTTGGACCACCGCAGTCAAACACTTGCCACGCACCCAGTCTGATCATGCTCCGGTGCTGTTCACCTGGACTATACCACTGTCACTATCACATGCTTTTAGCTGGCACCTACCGCCACGTGCCTTGTCGGACGCGGTCTTCAGAGAAAAGGTACGCAAAGAACTCCAGCAGCACTTTGCTACCAATGAAAAATCAGTAGACTCACCCTCCACACTGTGGAAAGCCTTTAAAGTTGTCATAAGAGGAACTTGCATAGCTAAGCAATTTGGGATCTTAAAGTCTATCAGGTCCACCTTGGAGAAACTGGACGAAGAGATGCATCAAAAAGAACTAGTATACTATCACATGGGTATCCCTACACATTTAGCCACTATTCCGGAGAGGATATCAGAGTATGAAGGGTAAGCGGTTCGTGAGATACATTTCCTGGGGAAAAATGCTTGCGCCCGCAGGTACGGAGAGGGAGAACGCCCGGGTAGAGCCCTAGCATGCTCACTTAAACCACATACGCTTCCTCATACAAAGCTGAACTGCTAGACATGGATTCCCACCCAATCCGGAGACAGTCCACTACTCTAGGAAGAATGAAGGAATTTATCACAACTCTCTACACTGCCACGCAGTCTAGCCCGAACCCTGAACTACAGGCCTACCTGGACTCCATTGAACTAGTCTGGTTGAGCGATGCCCATCGCGAATACCTTGATGAACCCTTCTCAGCAGAAGACATTCGGGTGATATGAGGTCTGCCGGGCGATAAAGCTCCTGGTCTTAAAGGGCTGACACCCTCCTTCTATAAAACATACGCTGAAGAGCTGGCCCCTCACTTATTAGCAGTCTATCAGGAATCACTTGAAAGCGGATTCCTCCCTCCCACAATGCGCAAGACTATGCTGATTACAATTCTAAAACAGGACAAACAAGCCAATATGTGTGATGCTAATCGTCCTTTATCTCTGATAAACATCGACACAAAAATACTTGCTAAACTGTTTGCAGACACACTGCAGCCGTTTCCCCAGGTTGGGGCCAGACCGGAGCAATCAGAGTTTATAAGGGGGGCTCTACCTCACATAATTTGCGCACTTTTTTGTCAGTGGTCCATCAAATTGACCCAGACTTTCCTGTCTTGGTGGCTTCTCTGGGCGCTACCAAAGCGTTTGACTCCCTGGAATGGCAGTTTCTCTTCACCATACTACCTAGAATGTGTTTAAGCACAATTTGTTTTAACGTAACCAACTACTTTACTCACTCCCTACAGCCAGACTCAAGGTAAACGGTCTAATATCCGACCCGTTCCCTGTGCCCGGTGGCACCGGACAGGGGTGCCCTCTTTCGCCCCTGCTATTTTCAATAACAATAGAGCCTCTAGCAGCTCGGCTGAGACAACACCACACGGCTAGTGGACTGGGGTTCTCGGACAGGGGACTGATGATATCACTGTATGCCGATGACACAACACACTATATAGGTGACCCGGAATCTAACCTTAACCCGGCACTGCGCGAGATCCTACTGTTCGGTGGCATGTCACGCATACAGGTGAAGTGGGCCAAATCAATGCTCCTTGCCCCAACGCCGGCCCCTATAACGCTTGCACTGGACTTTCCCCTGACCTGTGCAGATGGTGCAGTAAAATATCTGGGAATATGGCTTAGTAGGGACCTACAAGAAATATGACGGCTGAATTATGGCAGGTTGATTACTTTGGCTCGAGACCAAAATAGCCATCTGGGCTAAGATGCCGCTGTCATTGGCTGGCAGAATTGCTACCACAAAAATGATAATTCTGCCCAAACTCCTGTGTTAGGGTTCGAGGGAGAAGAAGGAGACCTTGAGCTGTGGTTAGGGTCGAATCACAGAACAGGGAAGCACACTTTATACACGATCCCTTATCTCTCTAAAGGAACGCCTCGCAAGCAGCCTGACGGTTGGCTTACTGACTCGTTCCGTGACCACGCCCCCTTCCACTTCCATGTTGTTCCAGTCCCACCGAAGCCAGCTCCTGTGGCGTCTTCGAGAGTCCTTACCGCTGCCCTGGTTCCGGACCCCGCTCCCCTTGGTGTCGGTTCCTTCCTTTGGTGTTGCGGTATTTATTTCGTGGCAGCTTCTCCCCTTTGGCTGCATTCCCCTCTCCCTTCTTGTTACGTGCCGCCTTACTGTACCATTCATTAGAACGGCGTCTTCTGTCCTGGTCTCTGTAAGGCTCACGTTTTTTTTTTTGTGAATGAACATTTCTGTGTTTCCCCTGTGAGGGAGTCGCTGTTCCGCTCTACATCCCCCAGTGGAGCTGGACGGCACACCTCAGTGGGTGTGTCTCTGCTCCGCCCTGCTGTGGCTGTCAGGGCCGGGTGGAACACCTCGGATTCCGTTCCTGTCTGTAAGGGAGTAGCTGTTCCGCTCTACACTCCCCCGTGAAGCCGGACGGCACACCTTCTTGAGGGTGTATCTGCTCCGCCACGCACTTTCTAAGCTGGCCGGTCGGAACACCTCAGCCCCCTATACTTTCATGTTCAGATTTCTTTACCCTTCCCCCACAGTGTCTATTGTATGAATGGTGACTGAGTGAGTGTTTAGGTCTCTCCATTCAGACCTCTGGATTCCTATCCTCATTCCAGCCATTCACCAGGAGGTTCTTGAATATTTAAAGACCCTCCGCTTCAAGGAATTATTCCAAAACTAGCACTGGTGAGTGCGAAGTGACAATAATCACAGCTCAATGTTTCGAGTGTTTTTATAACCTTGCATAGGAATTAAGGGTGCTTATTGTTCTTTCCTTCTAGCATCTACGTTCTCTGGCTGCCATTCTACACGACCTCAATCCTCATCCTATGGGGAGAGTGGTGGACACTCCTTGGTTTTATTCCCCCATACTTTTAGAGAGCAGCATCTTGGAGAGAGTTTCAAGGTTCTCCTTTAAGGGCTGCTTTTTTGGAAGTTGGGGGATTCATCTTCGCTCCTGTGGATCTGGCAACTGTTCCTGACACTCCTGTATTCATTCGTTAACATACCCCTCATACTTACAAAAGCGTTTCTCCGACAATGGCTCTCTCTCCTCATAGCTAACACTTGCGCCGGGAAACAACCTCGCATTTCTTGGGAGGTGCTGACACTGCCGCTCGAACAGGGGGGGACTTTGAGCGCCCGAAATAGAGATCTATGCGTGAAGTGCAAAGGCACAGTACCTACACTTCTGGTCGCACCTCACACCATTCCAGCCTCATGTTGCGATTGAGAAAGACATTGCCTCCCCTGTCCCATTACAAGCAGCACCTTACTCTGCATACAAAAGACCGTGTTGGGCGTGGGACGGTCTTCGACGCCGCGCAAAGCTGCCATAACTATATGCTCTATCGATACAACTCGCAAATCACCCCAGCATTCTTGTTGTGCAAGACACTAGCTCTATTCAACGTGCACACCAGATGGGGACTAGACACATTTAATGACCTGTTCCCAGACAACAAATTCCTGGATAATCCGTACAGTCCAGCGAACGCTCAGACCCAAATTCTGGAACTGTTTTTACATTACCAACTTAGAGCCCATTGCAGCCGGTGCAACTAGATGCGTTACAAAACATCCTAACTCAGCCATCACCCAAGAAACTCACTACTCTTATATACAAAGGGACACAGCGCACCTCGCTGGTCATGACACCTTCAGTGTTGGAACAATGGAACAGGGATCTAACCCCTCCCCCTACTAACAATGGGCTTAATATTGAACCCAGCTTCGTCGTCTCTCACCCAACTATAGGCTCAGGCTCATACACTTCAAATACATACATAGGCTGTATCACACGCCCATACAACTACACCAGATCTGAGACCAGATGACATGTGCTGGAGATGCCCTACTGCGCAGGCCTCCTTCCTCCATTTAGCATGGACATGCTGGCCCATTTCACAATTCTGGAACAAGGTATTTGATATTAATCAAGAAGTGACAGGATTCCAACTTAACCGCACTCCCCTCACAGCTTTACTGGTCCACGTGGCGGAGGTCCCCCCAAGCACAGGCCGCCTGATGGCCACGATGCTCTTCCTGGCCAAGCGGCGCATTGCGCTACTCTGGGGAACACAAAGCGCGCCCAACGTAAATAGATGGATAGAGGATATCTCTTACATCCAGGAGTTGCTAGCGGCGTACTGGGATTTAATGCCCACGGCATTTAGGCCCAAGGATATCTGGGCTCCGTTTGTCACATGGGCAGCTACATGCAGCGCACCACCGGCCTCTATAACTTACGAATCCAGCCTCACAAACCTCAATAACACCACACCACCTTCACCTGGGTCCTAGCCTGGCTCCACTGACTCATTAGGCTACTTGTAGGGCTCCATTGCCGCACCCCTACACAAGAGTGGGCTGGAGCTTTGCGTGCTGTAGATGCCACGAGGTGGGGGGAATTAACCTCCTGTAATCACACACCTTATTTCCCACAGTCTAATAATAAGATAAGGCCCTACTGTATTGTTAAATGTGACTTGCTACTCAATTTGCATACTTATAGTGAATCTGCACTGCTGACTATATTTGTCAGAACACCTGTTTGCCTGACATTGCTTACGTTGTCCTGTAGTGTAGTTCCTATTTTCCCAATAGGCTCTGCGCATTGGAATAATATAAACAGCAGTTTAGACGTAGGACTGAGGTCATCTAGGTCTCTACTGACTATGTTAAACTTAATTAGGTTTGCGCCAGCTAGCTCAGAGGTCACTGGAAAATTTCTCGAATGAATAGGGAGGGATGAACTTCCCTGGCTCAGACAAGAAGGGATTCAGTTTCCGACAACCGCATAAACATGACAACTTTGCTCCCTCAGAATAAGAGTGTATCTCTAGAGTCGTGTGAAAACAATAGACAGCTATTTCACTCAGTCAGCAGTGCATACTTAGTTTCACCAGAATGCAGAGAAATAGAGAGACGGGCGTTTTCAATAAAAGGTGTTATTTATTGAGCAGTCTTCTTTCTCATGCAAGAGAAATGAATTGCCACAATTGCAATACTTAAAGTAAAGTGCGTACAGTAAAAGTAGTATTATGAAATAATACTGTAAAAGCATTGATATGGTTTCTTAGCCATATGATACTTTAAAATGGATAAAATATATACATACATAAATACATTGACTAACGTACTCAACTGGTGCTTCTAACTAAGCCTACCCCGGTGTACCTGACCTAAGCCTAACACGTGGGAGGGGTTGAGTAAGTAGCAGTTTTTAAGTTAAGTTGGTTAAGATTATTTTGCCAAGAATCTGCATCAAGAATTCTCTTAAGGGTTTAGTCAGCTCCGTACCTTGGTAATAGAATGTGGGAGGTCTGGTATCTCTTTCCTCCGGACTCGATATTCCAGCAACCCGCAAGGGTAGGCTGGAAACACCGGAGCTGGATTTTCTCGGCTGGAGAAAAAGACAGCGTCTCTCTCAGTGCGTCAAACAGGAGGGGCGGCTTCCGTGGGCTTCTCGCATCAGCTGGGCTCTCGTGCAAGTAGATAGACGCTCTGCTCCAAACCACCGTGTGTTTGCTTAAGGCAACTGTTGGTATTTTATACCTGGAAGGTGGCGGGTTTGACGTAAGGTTGGACATAAGACGTCACTAAGAGCTAACAGTTCTTTCTGGACTTCAGGAGTTCTTGTTCAAATCAAAACAAAAGCAGGGGGGATTTCCCGGGCTGCTGGAGGCTTGGTTTGTTTAAAGAACGTGTTGTGCTTTCTAGGAGTCGACGGGTTTAGCCGTGCTGTGCTTTGGACTGCATGGGCTATTACCGAATATGGATCTGATTCTTATGCCTTTATCAGGATATTATTGATTATAACCTCACAAGGGCATAAATCGGGAATATTGAAATAGCGTCCTAGATATAAACACAACACCCACTCCACGGATTGATGTCCATCGTTACTAAAAAACTTGCTATGGTCTCCTTAAAATGTTGCGCAAGTTTCTTCCCTTGCTCCCCTTGGCTCATAGAAAGACTACGGTCCAGGCTCTTATCTGTTCCAGACTGGACTACTCAAATGTTTTATATTTGGGTCTTTCGGACTATCTACTACAAAAACTCCAGGTGGTACAGAACTCGGCGGCACGGGCGATTTTTGGTCTACCTCGCCGAGCGAGAGCCTCGGACCTGTTACTTTCCCTACACTGGCTCCCTGTTAGGAAGCGGATTGTTTTTAAAGCACTTATGCTGGCGCATAAGGCACTCCATGCGGTGGGAGCTGAATATATTCAGAAACATCTTGCTTTTTACAAACCTACAAGATCCCTCAGATCAGAATCTCTTGGTCTTGCCACTGTCCCTGCTGTTAGGTAAGCAAGGGTAGGGGGGACGCTCTTTCAAACACCTGGCTCCTCAGCTATGGAATACCCTCCCTCTGTCCCTCCGCTGTACCTCGAACCTGCTGGCTTTTAGAAAAGGTCTGAAAACGTGGCTATATGGACAGTGATCTATTTGTTTCTTTCACCTTTTTTTCTGCCTCTCTTTGCTTTTTTGCTGTAGGTCAGAAAGCGCTGGGACACTCCCTGGAGTAGCAAGGCGCTATATAAGACACCCATAACATTAACATTAACATTAACTAAGCAATAGTAAACATTCAACGAAGCATGTGTGTTTTCCGACCCACCCCAAAATACATATTTCGTATTTGAAATGGTATAAGGTAAATACACGAAAATGAGTGTTGGTACTGTACGCTTTTCAAGCAGTGTCATCATTCAGATAAATGCATATATATATCAGCTGAATGAATTGTGAAAATTACACATGAAATGGCTCTAAATACAGAAAAGAAGACCATTTCATCACATATTTATACAAAATGCTGTATATGTGCTAGAGGCTGAGGTAAAATATTGTCTTTAATATCCGAAAATAGAAGCTCTGTTCTCTAAGAATAGTTCTACTTTAAGCAAGTACCCTGTGCCAAAAAAAAAAGGAAAATATTTTGGAAAGTGGGCAAAAATAATTTTGCTTTCAGGGGAAAAATAGTTCCAAATATTTTCTGTAGCTTTGTTTATCGAAACTGAAGGCCGAATTCAGAGTTCAGGGAACGCTGTGTGCTCATTGTTTTTTATTAAGAGTTATTCTTGTTGACTGGAGAGAACATTATTTCAGACAGACCCGCAAAAAATTGGTCTACCACATCAGGTGAAAGTTCGACCAAGTATGAAAATGCTGCAACTGTGCAGTTCTCTGCATGATTGCTATCATCGATGGTTGGATCAGCAATGCTGTTCGGTGCTGCTTTCCTCTCGTACATCACCGCCACCTATTTGTAGTGGTGAAGTCTCAACGAATGCCGTCGTCAGAATCGGTAGCCGCTGGGGACAACACGATGCATGAGTCCTAAACAAGGATTGGCCGAACGCCAGAGTAAGAAACGGGACACTGATACCGACACTGATTAAACGACACGGACCCGTGTCACTGATCCTTCATAACACGGAGGATTTTGAAGATATAGAGAAAATGTACTTGCACAGATACTGGAGCTAAGGGAACAATACATTGGAGCTTTAATCATAAGTGTGGAATTGGATAATAACTCTGATCACAAGTGAGGATTTGGACAGAATTGGACAGAATTGGACAGAATTTGACGTGCTGTTGATATATACAATACTCCCACCACTACTGGATCGTGAACGTGTAGAGAAGGGAATTTACCCTAACGTCTAAAGAAGCTTATTTGGAAGGTTCGTGGGTAGACTATTACCATTAGTTAGCCCTGAGGAAGTCAAATTGTCCTACACGGACTTGACGAAACGCGCGTTGGCTGCAGGCAATCGTTTGATGAAGAATTGGATTTGATATGGATGCAAAGTGAACATTAAAAGAAAGAAAATTGCATAAAGACTCTCTTTTGTGATAATATTGAGTGCTCGGAGGACCATAAATACGATGCATGAGTCGTTACAGGACCTAGCAAAGTATCGATATCCATTGGTACTGCTGATTGTAGTGTAAGACAGAAGTCCAAAACGCATTCTTCTCTGCATAGCAGACATCGTAGCACATGTATGATGCAATCTTGCCAGATCGGTCTGAATGAAAGAAACCAGGTTGTACTCAGATCTTAGCAGGGCCAATCCGAGGACCTTAGTGATACGGTCTCGGGATCGTATTGCTAGGATCGTTTCTTCCATCGTTGCTAGAGTCTTGTCTGTGGATCGGCTTGCCATATTGGTGCAGAAGGAGCAAAAATAAAATTCCTGCCACGAGTCCCAAAATTAAAGGTAGGCCGCCAAAAACAGAATGGACAAAATTCGGGAAGATGCCCAGAACTGTTTCAAAAGGTGCCAACAGTCACGAAAAATTGTCTTAAATACATGTGCGATGCCACTGGTATCAGACATGTTTAAGATTTGGCTTAGTATTTCTACGAAATGCACAGGGCAATTTGTCGATAAAAGGGAATGTATCTCTGCCGACGTCTTTGCCACTTGCAGATCATACATTTCTTTTGATGACGTTAAAGGCACAGTTGTCTGTAAAAGAATAGACTTCATTCTGCTTAAAGTTTCAATTCGAATAGAAGAGATATTCAACCGAGGCCATAACGCAGCCCCCATATCTGGATTGCTGTGTGGATACAATACTTGCATACAGAAAACGGCCCTGGAAGTTAGTTGTCAGATAGGCTTTTTCTGGCAGCATGCCAATACAGCTGTGGTCACTTATTAAAACGTAACTGCCGTTAGAAAGTGGTCTAAAAAATGGCTCTATCCGTTTTGCAGGCATGCCATGCAGGAGACATGAAAGGTTATTTGAAGACCCTTCGCAGGCTCCATGCAAATTAATACCTTGACACAGAAGTGTACTGCTTAGTGATTTCCTACAATTTTTACCACTTAGAAATACCTCCTTGTTCCCTTCACTATAACATCTGTGTGTATAGGGCAAATCCCAGGTTGATTTGATGTATTCTTTACCCAACTTTTCATACTGGCCTGCAGGTATATACTCTTGACAGTATTTGAACTGGATGCTGAGATGTACCTCCCATGTCTTATACGATGTGTATTTGATGCAAAATATATAAATAAAGAAAAAAATCTACACTTTTCATTAAATAAAAACCTTGGGATTACATGTTCAATCTACCAATTAACATGTTATATGTGCCTTTTTATCACAGGAATTGTGGGCTAGTGGATTGGTAGGATATTTGCTTTTTGATGCAAATGTTACTCTTTTACAGCACATACATAATTAGAAATAGTGTGATATATGCAGTCACACAGATAAGGAGAGCTTATATGTCAGATTCAGTCATACCTCCTTAGATTGTCCAAAACCACCTGTTAAAAATGTGAGTGGTTGGTGGATATTCCTGTGTGCAGGTCAAAGAAGAGGCTAAAGTCTGTAGAAATCCCAATAGCCACACTTCAGTAAATAAAAGGAAAAAAGGGCCTGCAATGGCAACGGACCTAACCAGTTTATTCATTCCTGTCCCTCCGCCATATGGAATGCTCATCCTCAAGATACCCCTGACCACATTAACAAGCTTGAACTTAGTGCAATAGTGGACGTGGCTGCATGGCTCCAGAAGCACTGCCTGGTTGAATGGTCAGAAGGCTGGGATAGCAGATGTGGCCCTGCGGCAAGTGACTGCTAAGGTGGTTTGGAGGCCTCCGCTGATGAAGGCAGGCTGTCTCAGGACAAGTGAGGTGAGGGTTGGGTGGGAACCTGCAGATCAGACAACCCTCCCCATTTGGGCTCTGCGTATCCTGCATGAGGTGATTGCTTGTACCAGCACAATTCAATTGTTTATGGGGAGGCCTACTGGATTTAACTGCCGGTGCAGACTTTCTGGGGCACAACAAACATATCTATGTTCTGTAAGAGAGGGCATTAATAGGTTATATGTATCTACTAAGAACCACCTGGTAAGTGCTGTTGGGCGATGTGAGGTGGGGCATGTCCTTGAGCCATGTTTCCACCTTTTAATTTCTTCATCATGGGAAAAACCGACCCCAAGGAAGCAAAACCTGCTTTTTAAAACAGGAGCTCTGCTAAAGCCGCTGACAATGCTACAGCTGTGATAGTCATAGCTGAAGGGACATGAATTCCGTGGAAGAATGAGACCAGGACTTACAGCGCATCTTGATGGATGCACAAGCTAGCATCCAGACTCCAGATGTGAAAATTGACCACCTCACAGTTCGCACAACCAAATGAAAGGAGTCTGGTATAAACAGGGAGACAGACTAAATGAGGCCGAACACAATCTCTACAACGGATGGCAACGCTGCAGAGCTTAAAAAAACACATTAACACGCATCACAATGGACATTGCAATAATCTCCGCCAAAAATGAAGTCTCGAAGTTGTGTTTGTGACGCAACCATATCAGTATACCTGGACTGGAGGAGTAAATAGAGATTAGGAAAATGGACACCTTTGTAGAAAAGCTTATGAGTGATGTACTTGGAGGACACATCTTCTCTGAATTGCTAATAGAGATGTCCCATAGATCCCTGGTGGGAGAAGGTGCCCTCTTTCTGCATGGTAGTCCCAACTTTTTGCTGAACTGCTGATGTGCTTTGACTGAGTGTGCCCAGGGCCTATGTTCTTTCCCTAAACCTGCATTAAAACCCAATTGGCATCTCTAGCCACAGGTCAGCCCATGGTATATGGTACCACGGGTACACAGGGCACTGTGACCAGGGAAGACCTCTATTGGCTGCAGCACTTATTACGCCACCCTTAAAGGCCCTGTACCATTACACTCACACACTGCCTCTCTAGGCTGTGTGTCTTAGTGTAGAACAAAGTGAAGAGTTGACATGGCACACATACCTGTGTACCATGCCTACAACTCACTGCCCTGGCATAGATCAGTCATCCCTCTGGCTGGGTGTGAGTACAGGTGCCTGAGCCCTGTACCCTTACAATGTCTAAGTCTATTCTTCGACATTGTAAGTGCAGTGATGCCATTAACAGTATATGGTGCAAGTTTGGTATCCCACTTCTTAGCAAATTAAACCCACACTGATGCCAGTGTGAGAATTAATGACAAATACACACAGAGGGCATCTTAGAGATGCCCCCTGAAAAACGACCTACCACTAGTGTCCAGGCTGAGTGGCTGCCTTCTGCTTCCACCACAAGACATGTTTCTGGACCCCTGAGTAGAGAGCCTGCTGCTCTCGGGGGCCTGAAACAATGCACATCCTGGGACGAGGTGCCAAGCCTCCTACCCCAGGATGGAAGGGTCCAAGAAGGGGAAGCTTTAAAGGCTTGCCGCCTTGTTGAGCTTCCCCAGGCCACTTGCTGTTTTCAGCAACTGGTCCCCACTGGTTCTGACCCCCACTTTGGGCAGGAAAACCGGAGGGAAAAACAAGTGAGGAAGAGAGGTATGCCCAGCTATGCCACCTCCACCCCTCAGGTGGGGGGAGGCGAGGTGAACCACAACCCTCAGTCCCCACCATCTTGCAGATGGAGGGACTCAGCCAACCAGCAAAAGGCTTATGCCCCCCCCCACTGGAGGGTGGCATAATAGGGGGTGTACCCACCCCAGGGAAGGGATCCATTGGTCCCAACCATTTCACCTACCTGTAACACCCCTAAATCTAGTATTTAGTGGCACCCCTGAACCTTGCTTCCTCAGACAAGAACCTGCAAGAAAAAAAGAAGGAGGACCGAACAGCCATGCCAAAGCCAACAAGAGGAGGACGCCCACTGACTTGGCCCTGGCCCTATTGATCGGTCCCCACCTCGAACCTGCTCCAGCGAAATTCCTGTGTGACCTGCAGCCAGAAACCTTGAGAAACCAGGAGGACCTGCCTGCTTTCAATCCCAAAGACTCTGTCTCCCGTGAACACTGGATTTGTTCAGACTTCAGCTCCGCGAGGATCCCAGAGTTTGCACCACTCTGCACCCGACGCCCTTGGCCCGAGTTTGAGTGGCCCGACACCAAGAGGAGGTCTCCCCGGCAATCCTGACCCGGGATTCGGAGACCCCTGACCCGCCTCCAGCCGACGCCTACAGCCTCAAACTGGAAGGTCCCCCCAACACCAGGAGGTGGTAAGAAGATCCGACCCTAAAAGGCAGCCCTCCACCCGACGCCCCACGGTCTTGGGCGGCCCAACCGGTGGTGCCAACGAACCCCCAACATCCCAACTTACCCCTTAATGTGGGCCATGAAACCAACCGTTTGGGGAGCCAACATTAGATATTGTACAGGGGAGAGCAAGCGCAGAATGCAAGATATAGTTGATCTGGAGACAGAAATCCTGGAGCTGGATAGTCAAGTTGCTGACAAGGGGACCACCATGCCCACGGGCAGCTCTGCTTGGTACAGCAGCAATACCAACAAATCCTAATTGGTGTTGCATGAATGCCTGGCAGGCTTCATAGAGCCGTTTTTATCAATGGGATATAGATCAAGTCACCTGTTCCATAGATTATGCTATGGTGCCTCCAAGGAGCCCCCCCTTCACTCTACTCGGTGGTGCCACGAGCACCCCACTTATAGATCCAGGTGCCATAGCGAATGTCTTTGCGTCCCATCTGGAGGGTGTTGACACCGAGATGGGGTGCTGATGGAGACACAAAGAGGAGATTGTGGTGGGCATTGCCGCTCTGATCCCGCTTCCCTGTAGCCCTGGACCTGCTGGACTCTACGCTCACTAGGGATGAACTTCTCGCAGCATCTGCCGATATGAACTCTGGCAGGGCTCCTGGCACAAACGGCTTCCCCAGTTAATTTTTTTAAATTATTCATGACCAAGCGTCAAACCCACCTCCTTGAAGCCATGTTGTTTGCGGCAAAAGCGGGCATTATGCCGTTAGAGTGCCGTCATGCAGAAATTGTGGTCCTACCAAGTCGATGCGTCCAGAGAAGGACTCCACATTGTAGCGACCTATCTCCCTCCTCAATTTGGAGGCTAAGATCTAGGCCAAGTCGTTGGCAAATATATTGATCAGCCACATAGCCGATTTAGTACATCCGTTAATTGGACGTATTTATTTAATCTCCTTCAGCGCCTTAACTGTGGGCTTTCCTATTTTCGCTTATTATACAGAACCTTAACAGCGTCCGTATGGGTGGCCGGGGCTAGGTCAGGTACATGGTTGTCCCCTATCACCCAGCTGAACGCGATTGCATCTGGCAGTATGGGTGAGGATGGATAAACAGACCCAGGCATTCGAGTGGGGTTGCTGACAGTCAGACAGAATCACATTATAAGCCAATGACGTCTTGCTCTTTATCATGAGACCAGATATAAAAGGAACTCAACAACCTCAGGCTTTATTTGAATACTTCTAAATCCACGATCTACAAGGTGGGGCCAGGTCTGTGTGGATTTGACTGGGTGACAGATATACGACTAGTCTTGGATAGATTGCGATACCTAGGGGTCTATATTTACCCAAGCGATATAGTAGTGTGGAATGCAAATGTAGAACCGCTTGTCACTCGTCTGAAAGATGACATAAAAAGCTGGACTTGACTTCCACTGTCATTGACAGGATGATCCTGTCAGAAACCCCGGGACGCGGCTGCCTCCACGAATGTCATCAGTCGGGAAGAAACGCCGATGACCGCGTCATGCAAAGCGCGGCCAGCATGCGCAACGGAAGGCGTACTTAAGACGCATTGAATGCTGGGAACACCGTCGGATATTTTGAATTCTTGCCGTCCGTTTGGTGCTGTCCCGCTGTACTCTGGATTTCAGGGACGTCTAGCCTTGCCTACTCCGAGGATTCGGTCCCGCCGAACGGGGACTGGGAACGGAGGATCGGAAGCAAGCGGCTGCTCATTCCGAGAACATCGCCGTGGAATCTGGGTTGAGCGTTGTTTTCTACGCTCCCTAGAAGGAACTGGAATAGAGACGTACACCAAAGGAGGTGTTTGCCGCGTCTCTGTTTTGGGGCATTGAGATACTCATTGGATCATCGGTAATAGCCCGGCTGGGTATTACCGAGACGTGATTCTTACCGCGCCTGGACGCATTATATTACCCCAACCCATCAGTCACATAACGAACGGCATTTTTGGCCGTTACTCTGCACAGTGTCCTCTGTTGGCCGAATACCGGGACCGGTATTCATGCAGAGGACGGTTGGACCTGAGCCCTCCTTGTGAACTGGGCATACGACTGATGGGTATAGTATAACAACGTTTAATTCGCAAGACTGTACATTGCATTATTCATTTGTTTCCTCTTTTGCTAAGTGTTTTTGTGTACATTAAACTAACACTTACCATCATTAGTTATTTGGTGTGGTTTTCGTGGTTTCTCATTGCTTCCTCGATCCTGAGACATAGGGAGATTACATAATATCCAACCTTTCTCCAATCACAATCCTCTCCCGATCGAGGGAAGCAGACCATGGCCACTATGGAGGACGTGGTGGCGGCTTTGGCCGCCGTCCAGGTCGAGTTAACGGCGCCCAGGCAAGAAACAGCGGACCTAAAGGCGAGGTTCGAAGCCACCCAGAGGAACCCCTTTGATGCGGGTAGCCAAACGCCCCCCCCCTACTCCGGCTGTGGTGGTAGAGATGCCAGTGGCAGTCCCCCTGGCCACCCCAGAACGCTACAGTGGAGACCCTGATACGGTGCAGGTGTTCATGACTCAAGTGGCTTTGCACCTGTCCTGCAAACCCAAGTCCTTTCCCACGAGCCAGGCTAGAGTGGCCTTTCTCATTTCGTACCTCGCTGGAAACGCTGCGCAATGGGCAGTGCCCTTGGTGAGCCGGGATGACCCCATTCTATGCGATTGGGGGGCGTTTCGTGAGGAATTCCTGAAGGTCTTCGATAGACGGGCGGACACCTACACCGCAGACCGCGAACTTCTAAAGCTGCGTCAGGGCAACCACGACGTGGTGCAATACCTGAACTCCTTTCGTCGTTTGGTGGCGGAAACCAAATGGCCGGTCTCAAAACACTGTTCCATCAGGGATTGAGCGAGGAGCTCAAGGATGTCGTGGCCCAGATCGATCCCCAGCCCAAGACTTGTGAGGGTCTTATCGTCCTGGTCCTGCGCTTGGATCATCGGTTGGGCGAACGCAGGGGAGACCACAAAAAGAAAGGGAAACCCATGCCCGTACCGGGGACACCAGGAGCCACAGAGGGCAGCTCCTCTACCAAGGCGGAACCCATGGATATCGGAGCTGTGCGGGCCAGTCTTACTGCCACGGAAAAAGAGACACGCCGGAAACAAGGCCTATGCTTATACTGCGGCAAGAAAGGACACTACGTCCGTGAGTGCCTTGCCAAACCCAATACCAGCCGTTTCAGGAGCAATAGACCGGTATCTGCAGCGGTTGACATCCAGTCGGAAAACTAACGGACTCCCTGAGCAACGAAGGGGCCTCTCTGAGTCGTTCTAGCATCCCTTCTTTGTCGAGTCATACTCGTTCGATACCACAGCACCTCTACGTCACAATTCACGTGTCCATAGAAGCCAGGTGGATTCCAGTAGAGGCCATGGTTGACTCAGGGGCCACTGGTCTCTTCATGGATGAAGACGAGGCTCAACGGATGGGTATAGCCCTCATACCTAAGGATCTACCCGAGGACATATACGCTGTGGATGGAAGAAAACTGGTAACGGGCCCCATAGGGCACCACACAGGAGTACTGCCTGTAAGATACGGGGATGATCACGAAGAGGGCATAGACTTCAACATCATCCGAGCGCCTCAATATAGGATCATCCTGGGTCTGCCGTGGCTCCAGAAGCACAACCCGACCATTGACTGGGTAACCCATCTGATTCAAATGACATCTTCGCACTGTCGCCAACACTGCAGGGTACGACTGGAGTGCACCACCGGCCCTGAGACGGAACACACGGTAGCTACTGCGGCAGAGAAGGCTGTTACGTTACCCGGGGCATACCGTGACTATCAGGATGTATTCGATGAGGCTCGGGCGGAGATCCTTCCCCCGCATCGGATCTACGATTGTCAGATCGACTTGGTTCCGGGGGCCAGCATCCCCTGTGGCAGGCTGTATGCATTAACCGAACCAGAGAACCGCCATCTGCGCTCTTATCTAGATAAACTCCTGGAATTGGGGTTCATCAGACCCTCCAAATCGCCGGCTGCTTCACCCCTTTTTTTTATCCCGAAGGCCAACGGGGAGTTGAGGGCCTGTGTGGACTTCAGGGAGTTGAACGCGATTACAGTCAAAAACCGGTACCCCCTGCCTCTGATAAGTGTCTTGCTGGAACAAGTAAAAAAGGCCCGGGTGTACACGAAACTGGACCTCAAAGGGGCATATCATTTGGTGCGTATGCGCCACAGCGACGAGTGGAAGACGGCGTTTAAGACCAGATACGGCCTCTTCGAATACCTCGTCATGCCGTTCGGGCTCTGCAACGCCCCTGCGGCCTTTCAATACTTTCTGAATGAGGTGTTCCGAGACATCATGGATGAGTACGTGGTGGTGTACATTGACGATATTCTCATCTATTCCAACACGGATGAGGAACATGTACACCACGTGGCCACGGTACTCCAGAGACTCAGAGACCATCTACTGTTCTGCAAACTCAGCAAATGCGACTTCCACGTCACATCAGTGGAGTTCCTGGGAGTGATGCTGAGCCCGGCAGGACAGGAAATGGCAGAGCGTAAGGTCAAGGCCGTGGAAGACTGGCCTAAGCCACAGGGGGTGAAGGACGTGCAGTGTTTCATTGGATTCGCCAACTTTTATCGCCGGTTCATCGTTGGGTTCTCGGGGTTGGTGGACCCAATTACTCAGCTGCTGCAAAAATCACAACCCTTCGTGTGGAGCGCGGAGGCTCAGGGTGCCTTTGTGGCACTGAAAAAGGCTTTTGTGACTGCACCCATCCTGCACATCCGAACCCTGACCTGCCTTACGTGGTGGAGGCGGACGCCTCTGAGGTCGCGGTGGGGGCCATTCTGTCGCAGAGGCACCAACGTTCCGGAATGCTGCACCCAGTGGCATTTATGTCCAGAAAACTGAACCCCGCGGAAAGGAATTACCACATAGCGGAGAAGGAGCTCTTGGCCATAAAGGACGCATTCACGGAGTGGAGGCACTGGCTGAAGGGGGCCAAACACGAAGTTACTGTATACACGGACCACCGCAACCTGCAGTTCATGACGGCTGCAAAACGAGAAGCGTGGCTCAGTGGTTAGAGGCGGCAGACCCGGAAGCTGAGATCGACCGTGTACCAGGGTTCGATTCCCGCCTCGGCGGGTCTCGGGCTCAAAATTCCACGGACTCGACAATTCTCGCTCTGGTGCCTACTCAACTCACCGGGTCACACTCTGCGACTCTGGGCAATAGCTTGCTTAATCTCCACTACGGCCCCTCGCGGCGGGATGCCTGGCTATCACCTTGTGGACACCCGGCTGTGGTTTCTCACAGGGGAATACCAGGACGGGTTCCCTAAGCAAGCGCCGGGACGCTTACGGGCAGCTGTGCGCTTTACAAGTCCAGCACATTTACATTTACATTTACATTTACCTGTCGCCTCGGCAGATGCGGTGGATGCTGTTCTTTTCCGGATTCCATTTCCACATCACCTATAGACCAGGCACAGAAAACAGGAAGGCGGACGCGCTTTCCTGTCAAACGTCCGATCGAGCTCCCGTGCACTCCATCATACCGCCTGATGCGGTGATTGAGGCTATACAGCCGGACATGTTCCTTAAAGGTATTCAGAGGGGGATACGGACCTTTGCTTGGAAACGGTGGCTGTCGTGTCACAGGGAATGGCGGGTACTGGACGGGATGCCTGTGCATGGTCACCGGATACTGGTTCCTACTCCCCGTTTACGAAAACAGGCCTTTGTTTGGTGCCACACGTCGCCATGCGCGGGCCATCTGGGGTTCGAGAAGACAGTGTCTAGTCTGGGGAGGCATTTCTGGTGGCCTTCGTTGCGTTCGGATGTCTGCAGGTGGGGGGAGGAATGCACCATCTGTGCTGCCGCAAAATCGGATCATCGACGGCCGCAAGGCTTGTTGCAACCTCTTCCGACGCCCAGTAGGCCCTGGGAGGCCATATCCCTGGACTTCATCGTGGGATTGCCTAAGGACCAGGGCTGTACGGCAATCATGGTGGTCGTGGACTATCTCACAAAGATGGGGCACTTCATAGCCTGCAAGCAGGTGCCCTCGGCGGGCCAGCTAGCCTTGCTCCTTCTGAGGAATGTGGTACGATTGCATGGGCTGCCCTCTCTGATTGTGTCGGACAGGGGATCTCAGTTCACGGCCCAGTTCTGGAGGAAGTGGTGTTCGGCCTTACACGTCACATCAGCATTTTCGACTAGCTTCCACCCGCAGACGGACGGGCAGACGGAACGTCTGAACCAGTCGCTGTAACAGTACCTGCGTTGTTTCGTGGACCAAGGGACAGAGGAGTGGGTGGATCACCTATGGCTGGCAGAGGTTGCTTACAACAACTCCACGCATAGCTCCACCAAGTCATCTCCGTTTTACACCAACTATGGTCATCACCCCAGGTTTTTACTATTCATTCACCCCGTCAAAGACCTTAGAGTGCCGGAAGCCGCTAGGAGGGTGGCGCACATCAATGAAATTCTGGTTCGATCTCGTGCCTGCCTAGAGACGGCCAAAGCGGCGTACAAAGCCACAGCCGACAAGAAGCGACGGCCTGGTCCTCTGTATGCGGTTGGGGATTTTGTTTGGGTGTCCACCAGGAATCTGCGGTTCCGGAAGCGCAGCGTGTTTCATCCTAGGTTCATTGGTCCGTATCGCATCACTAAATGCATCAGCCCTGTGAACGTACGCCTGGGTTTGCCTAGCCACCTGAGGGTCCACCCGGTATTCCACGTATCCCTCTTGAAACCTTCTGCTCGGGGCAGCAGGGTGCCGCCGGTGCCGGTGTCGGTGGACGCATTGCTTCCTCGATCCTGAGACATAGGGAGATTACAGGTCCGCAAACTTCAAAATGGTCTCATGCCCAAGTTCCTTTATCAGTTGCAAAATTTCCTGTTTTGCCATCCTGCAACAGTGGCTCCAAAGCTTGAATTTCATTCTTACCACCTTCCTGTGTCATTGCAGCGGAAGATATCAAGTCCTACTACCAGGCGACTCACATCCAGATCATAAAGGAGTGGTGGTCGGATACCCAGGGAGACTCCGTTTATGCTCTAGATAAGGTGGCAATGGGTGAGTCTCCGCTACACGCGTACTTATATGGGGAGGGAGAGGCTGGAAGGTGTTACTCTTCCCCCAGCAACAAAGTTTTGGACTTGTGGCGATTGAGACTCCAACAAATTAAATTGTGGGGCAGATTAACGGAGTAGACTTCACTCTGGTGTGGAGCCATGCTCTCCAAGTGGTAACATTAGAGGGGATCAGGAAGTGTGGACCTCATCAGAATCTTCACATTGGCAGATGTCATACAGGGCACAGACATGTAGTGCTACCAGATGCTTCAGACAGAGTTTCAGCTGCATCGTAGCCAGTTTCGTAGCCAGTTTCATAAGTTTATCAAGTTCAGCCATGCGTTGGGCCCTTATTTAAAAACCTTAACAGACCTTCCTGAATTTAATCCATTAGAAGGTAAATCACTTATTGGAGATTTGGTTGACTATAACATTTCTAAGATCTACCAGACCCTGATTTGTAACCAACCAGACACCTTTGAGGCATTGCAGGCAATATGGGAGGCTGACGTGGGTGAATTAGTCAATGAAGACTGGACTGAGGTGCTCGGTTACCCCAGGGGAGCAGCAATTGCAGCTAGACTTCAGCTCATTCAATTTAAAAACCTCCACAGGGCCAACCTGACAACACCGGCAATGGTGTATGGAGGGAGCGGCTGCCCAACATACCTCTGCAGAGGAGGGTACATTCTTACATACTGTGTGGAGCCGTTACGAGCTAGAGAGATTCTGGTGGGGTGATCACATGTCTGGCTCGGGTTCTGTCCTGGCAGCTCCCGTTTAACCCACGACTGGCCCTCCTCCATCTTATGGACAATGTAGGTGGGGATAAATATGGGATCGCTCCCATGTCCTTGGGACTGACACTCGCTAAACGCAACATAGGAAATGAGGGTAATCGTCTGCCCCTCCGTCATTTTCCATCTGGAAAAAGGGTATGGACCACTGAACGCAACTGAAAATTAGGATATACAAAGCCAGGGGCTGCCCCCAAAAACACCCCAAGCTATGGAAGAGGGAGGCGGAATATAGGGGAATAGAACTGGCACGAGTTCACCAAAACCGCTGACATCTGGATGATGAAATTTGGACATTTCATGGCCCAAAATATTTGTAATGTACTGCTATATAGACGATTACAGACATTGTAACTGAGATGTGTTTTATTTGTTTTCTGTACTATTCTTGTGGGGGATGGGGAGTAGGCTGGGAGAAACCGGTAGGACTGTTGGATTTTATTCCCAACCCCTTTTTTTTATTTTCTTCAATTATTTGCTTTATGAGACCCATCAGCCATTGCTGCACTATAAACATTTATTGCAATAAAATGTGTTTAAATACAAAAAATGCCAAGTATAAGCTCAGCAGACGAACCAACCACTACTGAGATACTTCACAAGAGAAGGACTACGAAAAGCAAGCAGTTGGAAAAATTAGCAACACTGAATAAAATGTATGCTATTTCCAGGTTGCTTGCTTGACCTGTGTGATCACTTCTGCAGGGCCGGCTCTAGGCATGTGCAAGCTGTGCACCTGCACAGGGCCACCAAACCCCAGGGGCCACCACGCCAATATATATCCTTAATATATGAATCCTCTGAAGATGGATACATATTTGCGTGGTGGCCCCTGGCAGGGATTTGGCGGCCTCTGGCTTTGTTCCACTTCTAAACTCCCTGACCCCCTCCCCTCTGTACTGGCCTGCGCGATCCGCCCCGCCCGGACCCCCTCTTCTGGGCCCCCTACCCAGGGCCACCATGAGCCTAGAGCCGGCCCTGACTTCTGCATGCCTAATTTACGTTCATGATACAGAAGAATTTAAAGAAACTAGGCTTAGCCTATAACAGGGATAGGCCTATGAATTCAGGGGTGTGTTGAAAGAGGGTCTGAAAAGGAAGGTTTCAAGGTTTTACATGAATTGAATGGATTTAGTTTACTTTCTTTACGCAGCGGGTCATTGTCAATCCAGAAAGGACCCAGGAGGTTTACGAACCTTCTTCCTTTTTTAAGTCTTTTGAGCTTGTGCAGAATGAGCAGTGATCATAAACTATATTTAGCTCCTCGTAGGCCAGCCAGGTGGAACAAACTTTTGAAGTCCTATACTTGTTATACTTCAAGTCTTTTGCGTGATGCACAATATCTTGAACTTGATCATTTGTTTTACAGGAAGTCAGTGAAGATATGTCACAGCCAGTGAGGTAGATTGAACTTTTCTGACAATAAAGTAAAGTCTTGCCACTTGATTTTGTATACTATGCAGGTTCTGTATTTGAGATTTTTGGAGGTCTCGCAGAAACTATTGCAGCAACATAATATTGATAGAATAAGCACTCATCAGGTCAATGAAGACGCAAAGCTTGAAGGATAAGGAAGATTCTTGTGAGCGTGGAAAGCTGAATTAGTTAAGTCTTGACCAACAAATGTATCTGTGGATAGAACTACACTTCTATGTCAAATAAGATTGCTAGACTTGTTTATATTGTCGGAAGGTAGGTGAAAGGAAGAGTTGAGTTTGAGGTAGGGCAGTTATGGAAAATGAGGATTTAACTTTGGTTCCCCACTGATGCACAGGATGGTTTTCATCATTCAGAAAAAATGGGCTTCAAGCAAACAGATATCGCTTAGATAAGATTTATTTCTATAGTCGAAAAAAGATGTGGACATGATAGCACATATTTGGAACTAAAGTTGGTAGGTTTTGATGAGTTGATCAATGGGTGCAAGAGCTGAGCAGAGGGTGCAAAACCGGAGATAATGGTGTAGGCAGAAGAACTCCATATCAGAAAGGTATGCAGACAAATTCTGAAGAGTCGAACCCTAATTGTTGTTTTGTGTTTGACAAGAATGTGCTCACATAAACGAAAGGAGTCCCTGGTATTAAAAATAAGCAATGGCAAAGCCAATAGGTCTTGAATTTGGGACTTAGCCTATGCCTTTTGGCGATGCTGTATAACACTAGCAATAGTATATGTAGAATGGCAAAAAGAAAACAAAATACACCACACCCTTTTATAGGCATGAACATGCATGGCACGTGTACAACATGTGTGATTAAGCATGCACACACCTATAAAATAACATGGGTGACATGAATCAGTAAAATCAAAAGTAAATAAAAGCAGTACAATGTTTATTACTTTAAGGATTGTGATAACAAATGGCAATGGAGGAGCGGTGAGGGAACAAAGGGGAGTTGGCAGATGAAGCAACGTGGAGTGAATGGGTAGGGAAAAAGAAGGGAAGGAAAAGCAGACCACAAGGGAGAGCAACACAGAGGAGCAATGAGAGAAGCAGATAAGAGAAAGCAACACAGAGCTTGGGGGGGGGGGGATAGATATTTGGAGGGGAACACGCAGACAAGGGAGAAAGCTGAAAAATACATGTACTCTTTTAGAGCGTTTAAGCAAAAAGAAAAATGTAATGCCCTAAAAGTGAACAGTGTAAAGATACAAGTCAGCCGAGCCTAAGAATGGTTAAGAGGCTCCATGGCAGAGACAAACAAGATGGAAAAGTAAGGCCATCTTATAAGAAGCAAGCAAATGAGTGACAAGAAGGCTAACCAAAGGGAATCAATGAGTAGGCTGTAAGCACACTATAAATTCCTGGTAAGCCTAAAATAGATCCTTCTTATCATACAACCTTTCTGCTTGTGAGCACAGGGATAAATACGTTTGTTTAATTTGGTATTAGGGAGGTAGACTGTTGGGACCTAGACTCTATTAGGCTTCCTACAAATAAAGCATGTGGATCTCAAAAAAACATTAGTTTCCTGAAAAATCACTCTTTCATGTCATTAGTTTCAGCATTACTGGCTTTTGCTTCTGTTTCTCATTGTATCACTGAAATGGTCATGAAATACACTTAAGTGGCTCAGTGCTAGGTTTGGATTAGATGATCCTGAATCACTGTCTGCCTACATAGAGTACAAATGGTAGAGTAATCAATATTCTCAAGATTAGATGATGGAAACGTTCCAATACTCATACTGTTTTAATAGGTTAAGTATACTCCTGTTAATATTTCAGTGCATGCTTTCTTCTTGATTCATAAGAAAATAACAGCTTGAGAATGACAGGACTTTAACTAAGCCTGTGTGCTTCAGCTCTTTATCCCGTGCTAAATTCAACTTTATCAAACAATTCATAACTAACCATAATCTTAGGCAATTAATTCTATGCAAATGTTTGGGAATCAAAATACTTTATCTTGAGAAGTGTGATACTGTAATGCACTTACAAAGTCCTTCCTCAGTTAGGTCCACATTTATAATGAAAAACATAAAGCCTTTGCCACCTTCCTTCTGTCCTCCAACAAGGGTATTTACCCAACCTAGAATATAAAAAACAAAAAAAATCGTATTACTTCAAATGTTTTTCAAGTAAGTTTCCGCTTTAATAAAGTGTTAAACCTTCAGAGATTACTTAATATGTAGAATTGGGAGAAACCTTTTTTTTAAAAATACTCAAACAAAACCAGATCAGTGTCTTGATAGGGGAAGAAGGAAGCCAGCTAAGCAGCTTTAGAGTCTTGGAGGCTTTCCTTGGAAAACCTGAGAAAAATCCAGGTATGGCTAAGCCTTAGTCACCACCTACTGTTACTATTCATCCTTAAATTGTCTAACTCCACCACACCAGAGCCCTCTTAAGACCAGCACCTTTCCCATTTCAAATAGGGGAGAGGATGTAGCCTTACGGCTAGAGCGGTCGACCTCGAAGCTGGGGAACCGGGTTTGAGTCTCGACAACAAAGCTCAATATCCTGAGATTACGGGCAAATCACATTATCTCCCCGTGCCCAACAAAAATTTGTGTATCCATCTGTAACGAAACTGGTGCTCGTGTAAAGCGCTCTGATTCCCGATATCTTTGAGTCTAGTTGGCGCTATAGAAAAAGCTTTTAAAAAAATTATTATACTACCTTCACTTCCACAACAATATCTCAACTTTGGTTGTCCATCAATTAAATAAATGCAGTTTTCTTAATCATCTGGGGAATTTTATTTGACTGCAATCTTTGTAACTTATTGAAGCATAGATTACGAAACAATTGTCTCGAGTCATAATTAAGGCGGGTTATTGGACACTGCAGGGTATTATACCCTACATTTTAAAGTACCATAATTCAATTGGTGGCATGCTGAGTTTCATCTATTGTTTGGCCAAAATAAATTTGCCCATCAGTACATTTTGAACTAATGAGCAAGTTATGTACTTTTTGTAATGCTCTTTCTTGTTAATACTCCATCTAATGGCAGAATCCTCGCCTTTGAAATATCTCCCAGGCGCCAGACTGGATCCAGAAAGCTTTCAGAGCAGTGCGCCAGTGTGCCAGCAGGTGTAACAGTGGAACTCTGAAGTTCCACCTCAGAACTGATAAGACTGAATCCCCATAGAAGCACCACAATTGTGTGCTGACAACGTTTCTTTCTTCACTGTGTCCACAACCTCAGATACTGGAGCCCAAAACACATCAGAGGTACCAGTGTACAGATCTCGGAGTTGGGACCCTTTTAGATGACGGGCCTCAGATATTCGGGCTGCTTTTCCGCGATTTTATCAACAGCTTTATACAGAAGAAATCACGGGAAAGGAAAAAGAAGTTCAGGATTATCTAGTGAAGCTTCCTGGGGGGAAACTAACCAGGGAAGAAGGAGAAGCATTGGAAATACCTATTATGACTGAAGAAGGTATGGGCGTTATCAGCACTCTAGTTAACGGGAAAGCTGCTGGTACCGATTCTATTCCAGGGGAATTCTATAAAAAACTGGCCCCCTGCTTGGTAGGACTTATGGTTGAGGTCTTTCTCAAGGCACAGTCCAGGCAGAGGGCACCCAAATCATGGGGATCAGCTAACATTGTGGTCTTTCCTAAAAAGGGAAATCGGCTAAAGAGCTGGGGTCTTATCGGCCTATAACGTTAATTAATAGTGATATAAAGGTTTATGCCAAGATTTCGGCAAATCGCATAGCCGCAATGATAAAGAAGCTGGTCTCACACACCCAACATGGATTTGTTCCTGGTAGGAGCACAATAGATCACATACAGAGGGTGATAGCTCTCTTTGATGCAGCAGGGATTAAGGGAGACCCTATCACGCTGATATTGCTAGATGCGGAGAAAGCCTTCGATAGGGTCTCCTGGCTATTTCTGTGGGCTACACTGGAAAGTAGAAGATTTGGCACAGGCTTCATCAAGGCAATTTCAATAATGTACAATAACCCGGTGGCTGGAATTGCTATTATGGGAGAATTTTCAGGTCCAGTGTTAATTAGCAGGGGGACACGTCAGGGGTGCCCTTGCTCCCCTATTTTATTTGCTTTGTATATTGACCCCTTCATTAGGAAATTAATAGATAACAACCAGATTTTAGCTACACACAGTAAGGGGGGGGGGGGGGGCACTAAAATCTTGACAAATGCCGATCTAGCTATTATGACCCCTAATCCACTTTATGCACTAGTTGAAATTGAAAAAGAGGCTAAGATTTTTGGGCATATATCAGGATATCGACTTAATTCTAATAAAACCCTGGTTGTGGCAGGTAAGGGACTTCTTGGACCCCCGGGTCGTTCAGAAGGCAACATATCTTGGGGTGGAAATAATGGCAGATATGTCTAAAATTGCTGAAACTGATTTGAAACCATTGCTTTTAAAATTTAAAACAGATTTTAACTGCATAGATAATCTCAAGCTAAGCCTGATATGGAGGTGCAATATCATTAAGATGGTGTTTTTGCCAAAAATGTTATATTTATTCAGGGCAATGCCATTGGCAATCAACGATACTTGGTTTAAAAATATGAATCAGTTGTTCACTAAATTTCTTTTGGCCAATTGTCGCCCTCGGAGAGCGCTAAAATTCCTGACAGGGACAGAGGCGGATGGGAGGTCCCTAATTTACATGTAGATCACTGGGCTGATATATTATTTAAAATGGGAAGTCTAATCAGGGTTGAACCTGATCAGGTACAAGAGGCAGCTCCTGCATCAATTTATGATTTATTATTGGGGTCACAGGCTAGGGGGTGTCTTGTTCAATATACTGATTTTAATTATTACAAAAGGGTGAAGTTCAAGACATTGATGTGTGCTTTTAAATTCTGGACTTAAGTTCGAAAAAAACTCGGGCTGGGTCGCATACATGCTTATACCCCTCTGTATGGTAATGTATCACTTCCTTGTATTTTTAAGGATGGTAATATGGATATGTGGCAAGACAAAGGTGTCAGGAGGGTTGGCGATATTATGGAAGCAGCTGGGGTGAGCTCTTTTGACAAGATTAAAGAAACTTTTGGGATCGATAACAGGCAGTTTTTTAAATATCTCCAGATCAGAAACTTTTTAGCGAGGAAACTGGGAGGCAGCAGTGGCTTCCCCAGGGTGACACTGATGGAGATGTTACTTAAGGGGGTTGGGACGCTGGGTGGGATTTATAAAAAACTAAATGAGAAGATGACTGATTATCTACCCAAACATTGCGATCGCTGGCAGGAGCGGTTACAGGTTGAACTAGGGGAAGTAGAGGCTTCACTTATTATGGCCCAAACCTCATGTTAAGCAGCTAATCTCCAATTGCAATGCGTTAAGATGTGGTTTAATCTGTATATAACACCGGAGAAGATTTCTAAATGGGGAGGAGGGGCGGTAACATTATGCCCACGCTGTAGCTATGCAGCAGCAGACATCGTTCATATGTTTGCTTCCTGCCCCGATCCGGATATAATTAAAAGGGAAGTTGGTATGATTCTTGAATCCCATCTGGGTCAACAAATTGAGATGACACCACAGCAGACTATACTAGGAGTGAGCAGCTCTCATTTACCATCCCCGGTCCAGATCTTTCTCTTCATAGCTGTGATAGTATTCAGGCTTTGTCTAGCTACTCACTGGCTTTATCCTACTCCACCTACGGGTCAGCAATGGCTGGCGGGGTACTTGGCAGTGTTTAAGCTTGAGACTGAAATATATACTAGGAGGGGGCAGAGAGCAAGAGCCAAGTGGATAGGTATCTCGGCCCCCCTGATTAGATCGTCCGAGGACAACCAAGATATTGGGGATAGGCGCTTAAGAATAACTTATAAGTAATATAATATATATGGCCCAAATGGCCCTAATGTTTTATGTTTGTAATATTCGCAAGATCTTGTAGCTACATTGAAAGTCAGTGGTTTTTGTCTGTTTTTTTTAGAGGGGGTTGCTCCTGCCAGTAGGAGCGTTTCTGGTGGGGGTTTTTTCTCTTCCTTCGATCTTTTCCTCAAGGACCAGCCAGGGTGGGGCGGGCGGAATAATCGCGGGGGGATCGGGGGGGGGGGTAGGGGGCGGGAGGGCAATGGGGTGGGAAGGGGATATTTGTCGGTATGCTTTTGTATGTCCTTTCATGCTGTATTTGCTGGGTGTTTAAAATAACGTGTATAAAAAAAAAAAAAAAATAAGTGGTTTAGTTTGACAAAATGGTTTTGTCCTCTCTATGTAATACAATAAGGCTCGTCTAACATCTAAAGTGTGTTGAGCCCATTCTGCCACTGAATCTGGTTGAGGAAAGAAAACGGGTAGCAACAGATTGATTGATGTGAAAGGCAGATACCACTTTGGGTAGGATCTTGGGGTTAGTGAGAAGAACCACTTAGTCTTTGTGTAGTTGGAAAAATGGTTCCTCTATGGTTAGTGCCTGAAGCTACCCCACTCTCCAGAGTGATGTAATAGCAATGAGTAAAGCAACTTTCCAAGTGAGAAATTGCAGTTCACATTTATGCAAAGGCTCGAAGGGTGGACCCATTAGTATGGTAAGGACAATGTTAAGATTCCACACTGGAACAAGTGGAAGTCTTGGTGGAATAACTCCTTTGAGTCCTTCCATAAAAGCCTTGATAACAGGTACTCTGAAAAGGGACAGATGCTGTCTATTTTGAAGGTATGCAGCTATTGCAGCGAGATGTAAGCGTATGGATGTGTAAGCCAATCGTCACCGCAGGGGTGAGAAACAGGGCCATAGCCGGTTCTTCCAGGCCCGGCACCAGAGGCAGGAGAGGACGAGACAGGTGTTTCTGATGTAAAGTCTCAAAAATGACTGACGTTTTCGGAGTGGGCACCGTCAGGGATATGCCCAACTTCGCCGCGCCCCGTAAAAGGACGTCATGGAACGCCACCAGGTCATCTATCGGGGACACTCTCGTGTCCGGTGACCCCGATAGGGTGGGAGAATAGTCCCTGGTCCCAGAGGACCTCGTTTGTGAGCGAGACTCGCGCCTCCTACGGCGGTGTCTCGACCTCGTGGATGATCTGCGTCGCGATCTCTCCTTCCTCCCAGAGCGAGAGCGAGACCTGCCTGCACGTGGCCGCTCCTTCGGTTTTCGTGGAGGGGTCTTCCTCGGTTCCTCACGGGGTTTCGTCGGTTCCTCACGGGGTTTCGGTTTTGGGGTCCCCTTAGGAGGAACAGGCAGGGACGGCAGGGAAGTGGACCTCGGAGGAGGAACCTTCGGCTGCGGGGTGGGCCCATGCGGAGGGACCGGAGGCGGAGGAGGGTCTCCTGAAGGCAGTGGCGGTTTGGGTGGAGGATCCTCCTTAGGAACAGGAGGAGGAGTTGGAGTCCTGGGCCGAGATGGTGTGTACACCTCTGAGTACACCGAACCCGGTGACCCTTTAGGCGAAGGGTGCGGAGAGCCAGTCCCATCAGCAGGTGACCGCTTCCTCTTGCGTCCTCCACTTGAAGCAGCGTGACTTCTGGGACTAGAATCCCTCTTGCGCCGTTTTGGAGAGGCTGACCGACTCCTAGACGCTGACCGCTGTCTGCTGGACGCAGAGTGACGCTTCTCCGGCGTCGAACGACGCTTCCTCGACTCCGGCGTCGATCGCCGTCTCCTCGGCGTCGACCCTCTTTTCCTCGGCGTCGACCGTCGACTCCTCAACGTCGACCTCCTCTTCCGCGACGTCGCACGCCGCCTTCTCGACGTCGAGCGTTCCGTCTTCGACAACGAAAGTCGCCGTCGTCTTGATGCTCTCGACGTCGAGGAGCCCCTCGACGTCGACCGGTGCCTTGACGTCGATCGACGGTGTCGCCTCGACGGCGATCGACGGTGTTGCCTCGTCGGCGAGCGCCGATGCTTGTCACTTTGCCTTCGGCGTCGGTAGGAAGACCTCGACGTCGACCAAGACGATGACGTCGACGGCGGCTTCGACGGCGGCTTCTCCTTCGACGTCGAGCCGTCACGCCGTCTCGACCCGGAGCCCCGGGGAGAAGGGGAGCACACCGCCGTCATCCCTCTCGACGTCGTCGTCGATGCAATCGACGTGGACGGAGACCGGGACCGTTTGCTGGACTTCCTGCCCCTGGGGAGCCCCCCAGGGGCCTCAGCAGAGGCAGAGGGAACCTTCCCAGCCTGCCCACACCCACCTGCAGCCTGCAGACACCTCTCCTCCAGGCCAGACAGCCTGATCTTCAATCTGTCCCTCAGAGTCCGAGCAGAAAGCTGCTGGCAGATGACACAATCCTCAGGGACATGATCTTCTGGGAGGCACACGATGCAGACATCATGGGGGTCACTCTTGGCCTTCTTCCTCTCACATGCTGGGCACTTATCAAAAAGGCCAGGCATTCTAGAGCCCTAAAACGCCTAAAACAGCACAAAAAAGGAGAAGAGAACACCAAGAAGTAAACTGCAACACTTTTAGAATTCAAAATTGCCAAAAAATTCCAATAAACCCTTGAAAAAGGGAGAGCTCAATGCCAGGGTCCTGTAAGCAGGAGCCGGAAAAAAGAACTGAAAGTAGAGGGACCTGCTATGCATTCTGGGATACTGAGAGAAGTTCTGGAAAGTTCTCTTAAAGGCACAGTATCCTATTTAAGCCACATAATGGCAGCCTATGGGGCTTGTCTGTCCCTACCTTCCTCTCTATCATTCCTAAGTCTTTGACTGGGGGAGGCAAGTTTCTCTATGGTAGAAACTAGCAGGCTGTGCTGTGTGTGGTGTTTTTTTGGTGGAATTTCTAGTTGAAGTACTGGACAGTGTAGCCTGTGGATATAGGCTGCATTATTTGTCTTTAAATTCTCTCTTAAGTGTCCTTGCAGTTTCTGCATTATTTTTGACAACTTAAGAGATTATTTTGGATTGCCGGGGTCCACGCACATGGGCGGGACTATTCACTAGATTATGACTATACACAGAGATCCCCTACTACAGAAGTAACAAATTATATTTTAAATGGAAGCATCTAATGGGTTGATATGGTTATTATTACAATATATAACAAACCACTTCCATTTAGCTGCGTAGCAAGCTCTTGTAGTAGGCCTTCTGGCCGCTTTAATGATGTTCTTACAGTCTGGTGGAAGGTTCAGAAAACCAAACTATGATTTCAGGTGCCAGAAAGGTTTAGTTCTATGGGATCTGGAGGTCTTATGTCTCCATGGTCTGTGTGAGGAGACTGGGTGTGAGATGTAGTTTTTGATGAGGAACTACTGAGAGCTCCAATAGGGTAGTGAACCAAGGTTGACGGGCCCATGAGGGAGCTACTAGAATCAGTGTGAGGGATATTTGTTTGAGCTTCCGAACCACTAGTGGAATGAGTGGGAGGGGCGGAAAAGCGTAGGCAAATATCCCTGACCAGTCCATCCATAGTGCATTGCCTTTGGACAATGGGTGTGGATACCTGGAGGCAAAGTTTGGGCATTTTGCGTTTTGGTGCAAGGCGAACAGATCGATCTGTGGAAAACCCCACATTTGAAAGAATGTGAGGAGAACTTGAGGGTGAAGGTCCCACTCGTGAATCCGTTGTCTGCCTGCTGAGAAAGCCTGTGATTTGATTCTTTACTCCTGGGAGGTGTTCTGCCAGGAGAGAAATATGTTGATGTATGGTCCACCTCCAAATGGCTTGTGCAAGGCGCGACAGTTGGAGTGTGTGTGTGTGTGTCCCGTTTCTGTATATAATACATGGCTGTCATGTTGTCGGTGCAGACCAGGACAGCTTTGCCTGCAAGGTGAGTCTGGAAGGCTTTGAGCGCTAGAAATACTGCTAGCAGCTCTAGACGATTTATAGGAAGTTTCTTTTGCTTTTGACTCCAAAAGCCTTGAATTGTGTGAGTTTGGAGATGAGCTCCCCAACCAGTGAGTGATGCGTCTGCTGTTAGCACTGTCTGTGGAACTGGCTTAATGAAGGGCCGCCCTTTGAATAGGTTTTGTGGATTCCATCACTGTAGAGAGCGCTTAGTGCGGCCCTCTACCAACAGTAAATCTGACAATTGACCTCGAGACGGATTTCAATGACGTGCTAAGCATTCTTTAAAGGGACACATTTGAAGTCTTGCATGGGGAACTATCATGATGCAAGATGCCATCATTCCCAGTAGCTGCATGTATACTCGAGCTTGTAGTGACTGGTTGGGCTGAAACTGAGATCAGAACCTGAATACTGCAGATTCTGGTTGCATTGGGACAGGCTAGAGCTTTTTGAGTATTGAGAGTGGCTCCCAAATAAGTTTGTGTGCCGGAGGGCTGGAGATGGGACTTCAACACATTCACTGTGAACCCCAGATTGTGAAGTAATTGCAGTGTTATTGGAGTGTGCTGGAGACACTTTGGGTAAGAGCTGGCTTTGATGGGCCAGTCGTCCAAGTATGGGAAGACATGAATATGCTGTCTTCGCAAGTGAGCAGCGACTTCGGCCAGGCAATTGATGAATACTCTGGGAGCAGTGGTGACTACGAATGGAAGCACTTTGAACTGGTAGTGGTGTCCCGCTACAACAAACCTGAGATATTTACGATGAGCGGGATATATTGTAATATGGAAGTATGTGTCCTTTAAGTCTACAGTAGACATGAAGTCGCCTTGCTGTAGGAGTGGGAGCACTTGTTGAAGAGTGACCATATGAAAGTGATAGGAGTGAATATATTGATTTAGCTCTCTGAGGTTTAATATAGGCCTGAGAGAGTCGTCCTTTTGGGTATGAGAAAATATAGGGAGTACACACCTGATCCTTGATATTGTAATGGTACGGGCTCTATAGCTCACTTTTGCAGAAGAGAGTGAACCTTCTGTATGAGGAGGTGTGAATGTGGAGGAATGTTTGGGGGATTGTTGGTAAGCTCAAGGAAATAACCAGAATGAATAATTCCTAGGACCCATCTGTCTGAAACTATTGTATGCCAGATGAGGAGACTTGAGAGATATGTCCCCCGACAGGTGTGAAATGATCGGGGGAAGAGGAGGCAAGTCACTGTTTGTTGAGGGGTGTGGAACCTTTACCTCTTCCCTTGCCATTATTGCCTCTAAATCCACCTTAAAAGTAACCTCTTGAAGAGGATGGCTGACTGTTATCTTAATATGATGTAGAAGTGTTGTCTGTAGATAAGTTTTTAGAGCACAGCACCCCCCCCCAGCCCCTCCCCCTTAGAAGGTGCGACAAAAAGAACCCCGATTGGATGAGGACTGTAGGGCTCCCATAGATTTAACAACGTCTGTGTCCTTCTTCTCTAAGGAAGTGTCTACAACAGGACAAAAGAGATGCTCTTTATCAAAAGTTAAGTTTAAGGTAGAAGCCTGCACTTCCGGTTTAAACCCTGAAATTCTAAGCTAGGCGTGCCTTCTTAGCAAGACACTGGTGTTGATTGCACGAGCCGCAGTGTCTCTTGCATCTAAAGCGCATCTAATATATGTGTTTGAAATTAGCTTTCCTTCCTGAACTAGGTTGTGTGCCTTAGACTTATGTTCATCAGGCAGAAATTGGAGCAATTGTTCCAATTTGTTGTAGTGCGCTCTGTCGTGTCTAGCTAAGAGTCCCTGGGTATTGTCAATCCGCCAGTGATTGGCTGCCTGTGAAGCTACTTTTTTCCTGAGGATTCTATTAGTTTAGATTTCTTGTCTGGAGGAGGGGCAGCACCCGATGTTTTTGAGTTTGCCCATTTACGGGCATTAGAAACCACTAAGGAATCTAATGGTAATTGACCCTTGATGTAAACTGGATCTGATGGTGCAGATTTATACTTTTTATCTATCCTTGGTGTAAGAATTTCTGCGCAACCAGATATTTAAAGATGTTGTCCGCTTGTTTTAGCATACCCTTAAGCATAGGCAGTGTATGAGTGGATCTTTGCGAAGAGCTTAGTTAGAGAAGGAGGAGAGGGGTTAGTACCAACATGTTTTCTCTTAAGAGGAATGTGGTAAGTGCCCTCCGTTTCTGGTTTGCGTTTTAATGGCAATTTTGCTTGAATATGTCCAGTTTTGGGATTGATGACCAGTTCCTTTTGTTTCGGGCCAGGGTTTGAAGGCGAGACGTCAAAACGAGTCTCCTTTGATGGCGTAGGAGCCATTTTCTTTCTGTGCCAATATTTTTGGAGCCGAGGTTTTCGGCGTCGAAGTATTCAGATCCTAAGATGGGTTCCGTTTCGGTACTGAAGGAGTTGACTCCGAAATGTTTTTCGGTTTTGATGCAGATTGTTTCGGCTTGGTGCCTGAATGTGGCAGACTCAATCCCAAACCAGAAGGCTTTAATATTTGTTTTGGTGCTGGGCCCGAAGGCAGGTCGTTGGAAACGTGTTCTCTGTGCTGACCTTGGCCTGATGGTAGAGGAGGGACTGTGGCCTTTTTCTTGGGCAGAGGTGGAGTTTGGGGCAGGGTAGGATCTGTACTCACGGTACGCTGACCCTGCGGAATCTCTTCGTCCATGTCGGAGCCGGATTCTAACAAGAAATGAGCTCCTCTTCTTCCTCAGCTCCTTGTGTGTTGTCGATGTTCGGAATCTTCGCCCAAGAGATCCGGAAAGGAGCCACTGTGTTGTTGTTGCATTTCGTGATGTCAAGCCTGATGGTCATGCTGCCTCTTCTTGGATAAGACCTATCTGCATGAGTCGCAGTCTTGTTCGACATGCTGCCGGGAGAAGCACAAGTTGCACACTTCGTGCGAGTCGGTGCGCGGGTACTTGGCGTGGCACCCGGGACAGAATTTAAATGGAGTCCGTTCCAATGACTGCGAGATGGCCTGATGCGGCTAGGCCTGACGGCCTTCCACGAAGATTCCTATCGAAAGAGATTTTTTGAAGCCAATACGATACACGGAGAATGGGAAAAGCAATCGAATAACAATAGTGTCGAGGGTAAGAGAATTGCGCACCGAGAGGAACCCGAGGAACGGCTTCGAACCGGAGCACAGCAATACACGTTGAAACCCGATGGTGGAAAAAAAACGATCTAACAATGGAGTCGATGCCCATGCGCAGTATCACCAAAAGGAGGAGTCACCTTACCTCTTGACTGGGAAGACTTCTTTGAAGAAAACATCTTGCAAACATCCAGACCCAACACTAGATGGCAGGAGTATGCGAAACATGTGATCTACAGCCAACATGCCTTAAACATATGGTTTTCAATCCAGTAAACGCTACATGCCCCAATCCTTGCCTGAATGGCATTCCCATTGAGAGAGTATCCACTTTCGAATACCATGGGGTCACCCTAACTAAACACATGGATTGGTCAACACATATTGCAAAAACGAGCCACAAGCTACCGCAGATATCAGGGGTACTGGCCAAAGTGTATAGGAAATCTTTTTTCAAACCCATTAACCCTACTGTCGAGATCTACAAAATGCAAGCTATGGTTGCCAGTATGTATAGTGCAGAATTATGGGGGCATTGTCCCACAAAAAACATATGCAAAATCGAAAATAATTTTATTAGGCAGTTAGTCTCCCCTCCCAGCACCCCACTTGTTCCACTCCGACTTGATCTAGGTGTTAGACCGATTTCAGAAGAACTAGGACTTGGACTGCTCACTTTCTGGGGACGTTTCTGGGCCACTCCGGAATTGACTTCTTATAGGCTAGTGCTGGAGGAGATATTGGGACTTCTGGGGGGCAGGAAATTACCCTGGTCCATTTATATTAGGGACACACTACATAGTATTGGCAAAACGAATATGTGGAGTGATCCCACTGCCTCTTGTCCTGCAACATCTAGGAATTAACTTGTCAGGAGTAACAGGGGGCACAAACTCGCTCTCCTTCATGGGAGCACAACACTAGGTACACTGACACCAATTTGTATTGGAATAAAAGACAACTTTAGCAGTGAGCCTTTCCTAGATGAAATCCAGCCAGCCTAAGCTAGGAAACTATGTCCAATTTAGGAATGGATCACGTACGTCCTCTACGCATATTCACCAATAAATGGGCAGGCACCGTATCTTTAGGGTGTCCAGCCTGTGGTGAAGCTGAAGAATGACAGCTACACGTATTTTTCTGCCCAGCCTACAAAAATCTAGATCAAGATGGTTGATACAATTGTGTAGAAACTTGGGGACCCGCATTGTGTAAAAGCATTTAGACTCCCAAAGTAGAACAATCAATAACCGATCGTGTTTACTGTCTCAAGATTTTTGTTCTCAACTTGGTGTACACACAAGCAATTTTTATGATTATATTACCCTTACTTAAGCCAAATTTCTGTGCATCTTGGTGTAGGTCCTGGTCAGTTTGCTGGGCATGATACTCTCCAAATAGTATTAATCCTTTTTATTTGCTAGGAACCTTTGGCAGAGGAGAGTGGAGATTAATTGGACTTCTGCTGCTAATTGTAATTGCACTTTAGAAAACTTTCTGCTAACGGTCCAAAGATTTGGTTTTTATCTGAGCGTTTTAATGAAGGTGATTTTTTTTTTTATTAAGGAAAAACTGAATATTTTATTTTAAACTTTTATATGAATGTATTTTCTGCTTTTATGGCTATAGCCGAAATAAAGATGTATAGAGTCAGGTAAAACAAACAACAATACCTTGGACAAAGGTGCAGATAGAGGCTCAACATGTCTGGCAGTGCACCAAGCCACAGACTTGTCCCACCAGCAGGTGTACATAGTGTACACTAAGGTGTACATAGTCTTAGTTGAGGATCACCTGGCTGGCAGAATGACTTTGCAGACTTCCAAATGGAGGTGATAAACTGTCCAATGACGGTGCTCAAAGTCTGTGCATGAACACGGCGTGTGCGACGAATCAGGTAGAGGGCCTTGTGCTATTGCTGCAAAAGGCGATCCTTCCAAATCGCTAGCCTGATCGGAGGACCAATGCTCGTGCTCAGGAGTTCAGGATACCATACTCTCCATGCCCAATCCGAACCCACAAAAAAGAGAACTCTGGGCAGGAGAGGTATCGGCAGGCAGGTATTCAGGAGACCTGAATTCCACGCGATACAAAATTCACCTCAGAGCAAGAGCTACCTTGGGAACTCCAGCGCACAGAAGTGCTAACAATGTGCATTTTCAGTGGTGGCAAACAGATCTAAGCAAGACTCTCCAAGCTACGGAAGAGACCGTGTACCCCCTCTGGATGGAGACCCCATTCGTCATCGGTGAGGCAAAGACGGCAGAGTTCATCTGCCCTGGTGTTCAGAGAGGCTGTGCGGTGTTGTACAACCAGCAATATGTCCAGATGTTCCAACCATGTCCAGAAACACAGGGCCTCTTAACAGAGTCCATGACCCCATGCTCCCCTGCTTGTTGCACTATGACATGGCGATAGTGTTGTCTGTGAGCACCTGAACCAGCCTTCCTTTAATGGAGGGAATAAAGGTTTTCAATGCCATGTGAATTGCGCTCAACCAGCAGGTTCATGTGAAGCTGAGAGTCTGCTGGAGACCAGAGTTGTTTGACCTTCACATCTGCCAGATGCCTGCCCCAACCAAAGAGTCACGCATCTGTCACCACCATGAGCTCTGGGCGGGAAAGGAAGGGGGGGGGGGGGGAGGGTCTGTCACGGACAACCATGGTTAATCAGCCACCACAGCAGATTTTTAGCAGTTTGCTCCGCTTTTTGGACCATGTCACAGAGATTTCCCTGATGATGTGCACACTGGGATTTGAGGTCCCACTGCAGAGCCCACATATGCCAGTGGGCATGTGCTTCCCTGCAGCCTCAGAGTCAGTCAAACCGAAATCTAGGACAGAGGCTGAAACATCAGAATGTATGCATGCATGTAAAGTTTTGTAAAGTGCACTGCAACTCAACAAGTTTCCTAGCACTAAAGTTATGCTAAGCATCAATACACAAGAGGAGACCACTAGTAAGCAGATGAAAAGAGCCATGTTTCCAGTCTCCTACGAAAAACCTCCTCCGAAGGAAGCATATGGAGGTCAGATGGAAGCCAATTCCAGGCTTTAGACGCTAAGAACGAAAATGCTTAGCTCCATCGCATACGCTTAATGTGAGACACTACCAAACAAGCATTAAAAATGGAATAGGTGGGGCGTGGCCAGGAGCATGGCAGACTAGAGGTGTCCGACCGGAGCTCCGATGGCCGACAAGTGATCCTGAAAACTACGTATGCACATCAGTAAATTTTAGGCTGAAACTTACAGGCAAGGTGCTGGAAGGTATGGTCCAGGCGCCAAGTGGGTCCTGTCACCGGAGTTCGTCCCGCTAGAGCATTTAATCTGACACGCAAAGGAGCCCAGGCTGTAACACCTCTTTCCCCCACTGAATCAATGTCTTTGCGCATCTCGCAGATTTCAGCAGTAAGATCTTTCTTCATGGTGTGGAACTCTCTGAGGTCCGCAAAGAGCGATTCCAGGACGCTACGAGTGACAGGCCCGTCCCGTCGTGTTCCTCCGATCCCCTCCGCTCAGCAGCCCCTCCAGTACGCAGCATCATCTCTGTTCCACCAGCCCCTGCCTCAAGTAACAAGTCTTTAACAGATCTGTCCTTGCAGGCTCTGGCAGCAGTCATTTGTAAGAGCCTCCACTCCCGGCCTGCAGTTAAGGGGTCGCGGCAGGGACAGTGCGCGTCGATCTGTTCGGTGTAGTAGGCCTAAAGGCCCGGCCTGCAAAAGGGTCCCACCCACACCTGGGCCACGTTGCGAGGAGATGTGAGGCATGGGTTTCAGAATGTGCTCCCTAGGGATAGCATCGCGCGAGGTGTATCGCATAGTGGGGGGCACCTCTCACTCAGTGCTCGTTGCCAATGTCCAGTGGGTGGAGAAGGCCCACCTCCGTGTTGGTATCCCGGGGGTGTGGAGGGAGTATCAAAATTTGTGGTCACTAAGCCTCGGATGCGCTCACTGGTTATGGCCAACCTCCTGGGTTAGTGGCGGTGTGGGGCCTCAGGGCTGTGGGAGGGGAGGGCCGCACGGGCCACACGTCGCTGGCTCCACTAGGCCCACACTCCTCACTTGTCGGCTGCAGTTGCATGGCTTCCCCAATCCGTGCTCCCAGGGCGATACAGCGCTGTGTTGGTAATGTTGACCATGTACCACAAACCTGAGATATTTTCTCTGAGTGGGGTGAATGGGAATGTGGAAATAGGCATCCTTTAAATTTAAAGTGGATAGAAAGTCACCTTGTTGGAGTAGTGGGAGTACCTGTTGAAGAGTGACCATATGAAAATGGTCAGACTGAATGTATAGTGGCCTGAGGTCCAGTATTGGTCTGAGAGACCCGTCCTTTTTCGGTATTAGAAATATAGTGAATACACCCCTGTGCCTTGCTGAGGCAAAGGGACTGGTTCTACTACATATTTTTGTAACAGGGAGAGAACCTCTTCTTGGAGAAGAGTGGGATGTTCTGAGGACATTGGGCGTTCTCTGGGAGGAATGTTTGGCGGAGTATCAGTGAGTTCCATGCTGTATAATTTGTCTTACCCACTTGTCTGTTGTAATGGAATCCCAGACATATAGGAACTTTGATAGGCGTCCCCCAACAGGAGTGGAATGGTAGGGGGAAGCAGAGGGAAGCCACTGCTTGTTTGCAGTGGAAGTACCGGTGAAATTATTTTTGCCTCTTCCCCTATTGTTGAGCCTCCTCGATAGTAGGAGGAGAAAGGTTGATTAAGGTTTTTGTTAATAGAGGAGGTATTCTTTTGGAGCCGCCCCTATAAAAGGGGCGACGGAAGGAGCCTCTTTTGGAGGGTATTTGTAGTTCTCCCATAGATTTGGCAGTTTCTGTATATCTTCTTTTTTTCTAATGAAGTCTACATTTGGTCCAAAAAGATGTTGTTGTTCAAAGGTTTGGTTTAGTATCGCTGACTGTACTTCTTGTTTGAATCCTGATATTCGGAGCCAAGCATGTCGTCGTAGCAAGATGCCAGTGTTAATGCCACGAGATGCTGTGTCACCGGCATCAAGTGCACATTTTATAGAGGTGTTTGTAATTAATTTACCCTCTTGAATGAGGTTGTGGGCTTTATCTTTGTATTGATCTGGTAAAGGCTGCATTAGCTTTTCCAGTTCATCATAATGCTCTCTGTCATAGGGTGCCAGGTGGGCTTTTGCATTGGCAATATGCCAAATTTTAGCGGCTTGTGACACAATTTGTTTGCCCGACGAGTCTATGAGCTTAGACTCCTTATCAGAAGGAGGTGCGTCGCCTGTGGCTTGGGAATTGACTCACTTGCAGACATTAGATACAACAGGGTAGTCTAGGAGGACTTGACCTTTAATATAAAGTGGGCCCGTAGGAGCAGCTTTATATTTGTTGTCAACCCTTGGGGTGAGTATTCGTGCTGGGTCCTTGAATACCTCATCAGTTTGCTTTAGCATGCCTTTTAACATTGGCAATGTATTAGTTGGTTTTTGGGATGGAGCGAAAGTTTCCATGAGGAAATCCTCCTCTAATGGGTCAGTGTGTAATACTACCCCATGATATAGGGCAGCCCCATTGATAAGCTGTGCAAATCCTATATTATTGTCGCTTGGTGATGGTCTGGAAGGATATAGATCCGTATCATTAGTATTGTCGGTCTTTATCACAGTTGTCCCATGGATCTGTGACTTGAGGTATGGTGTGATGGTCATCATCCCCATCCCCTTCCCCATCTCCTTCTGTGTAAGTAGCATTGTCTGTGTCATTATCCCCCTGTGGGTCAGGGGAGAAATGAGGTGGCAGTGAGTTAGATGGAGATATTGGTAAGTTAGGATCAATAGGTGGAGGCGAGGGAGGTATGTACGGGGGAGAGGGGTTAGTACCCATGTCCTTCCTCTTTTTGAGAGGTGAAGGGTGTTCCTCTGGAAAGTCCTGTTTGCGTTTCTTAGGAAGGGTTGCTATAAGATATCCAGTAATTGGCTCAATATTTAGTTTCTTTTGCTTGGGATCAATAGGTTCTTGTAAAGGAAGTTCTTTAGGTGGTAATTCCTTCTCTTTGTGTGTTTCAAAAGGTATTTTCTGGGCAGTTTGTTTTTTTGGTTACGAATCCTTTGTTGTATGTTGTTTATGCACCGAAAGTTTCTGTTTTGGAAGTTTCGGTTCCGAAGGTTTGTCTTTAACTTTTGGATCTGAAGCCTTATCTTTGAGTTTTGGCTCCGAAGATTTGGTCTTAATTATTGCCGGTTCCAATATCTTGGGATTATGAGGTTTCGGGTAGGAGTCTTTCGGTGCAGACGATGACTTCAGTGCCGGTATCAGGGCATCGGTTCCATGCTTGGATTTGGCTTTCGGTGCCGGAGATGGAGTTTCAGTACCGTGGGGATGGCTCGATCCCGAGCCGGAGATTTTGTCTTTCAGTTTCATAACCGGGCCAGAGGGCCGGGAATCTGAACCATGTTTCTGGTTTTTCCCTAGGCCCAAGGGCAAAGGTAGTACCGGAGCCTTTATGGGTTTTTCACTGACTTGGGGCTTTTTACTCACAGTTCGTTGACCTGGAGTGATGGGAAAGTCTTCCTCCATGTCGGAGTCGGCAGCTTCAGACACAGAGATTTCTTCCTCTTGTTCGGTGCTGTGCTGAAGGAAGTCACACTCTTCTCCAAGATGTCCAGTACCGGGCTAGTGCCTCTAATCATCCTGTGACGTCGAGCCCGACAGTCACAAATCGTTTTCTTCGTTCGGCATGATCCACAGGCCTCTCAGCTGGTTTCTTCATGCTCCGAGGATAGACACAGATTACAAACCTCGTGTAGGTCTGTGTGTGGAAATTTAGCTCCACACCCGGGGCATTTTTAAAATGGAGTCCGTTTCATCGACGGCTGCTGCGTGGCCAGTTCAGGTAGGCCTTGTGGACCGCCTCGAAGCTCTTGGTTGAAGTGGCTGGATGTCAAAGAGGAAAACTGTGATCATAACAATACCGTTGAGAGGAATGATTGCGCGTGGAAAGGTTCGAAGACGATTCTGAAATGGAGTGCAGCAATACACATCCAAACCCGAAGGCAGAAAAAAACAATCTGGAGATGGAGTCCATACCCATGCGCACTATCGTCTCAAGGAGGAGTCACCTACCGCGTGACTACAAAATACTTCTTCCAAGACAAAAACAAAGTGCAAACATCCGAGCCCAACACCAGATGGCGATCTATGTACAAGTATACGACCTACAGCTCATATGCCTCGAACATCCTTTTAGCAAAGGTGTCCAGCTTCTTAGATTCTCTATCCGGTGGTGTGGAAGGGAACTTGCTAGGGTTGACTTTGGACGAGGAGGGCTGTACAATCAGCCTCTCAGGGTGAAATGATGGGTGAGGAAAGCAGAGTCCCCAGGAGCAGGAAGATTGTGACAGGTAATCCTCCAGAGCACTAGAGCTCCTGTGCAGGCCTTGACTTTTGGCCCGAGCAGGACATCAGTGAAGGCTTTATTAAAAGGAACAGGGAGAAGAGGTTATTTGGGGGCAACTTCTGATTGAAGAATCTTTTTCAAGACATTCGTCTTCACTGCCATCTAGGGCAGCATGAAGTCAAGGACTTCAGATGGCCTCCTCACCTTTATGGATGAAGCCCCTTCCTCCGTAGCTAGACTCTGAGAGACATGGCCAGGATATGTGGAGGGGTCTACACCACTGGCATTCGCCAGTTCCTCATTCAGTTATCCTCCAGTTCTTCCATAGGATCCTCACATTCGCACTCCCTCAGGGCTCTATATCAGAGTCGGGTCTAACTATTGAGTTGGCATTGTCCTTGCACGGAACAACACCACTGGAAAGGGGTTCGGGGAAGGTCAGACTTTCATTCGGAGCCGATATGGATCCAGGAACTAATCCAGAGTGCCTGACTGCCATCGAGGGAAAACATGCCAGTGGGAACACAGTAGGGTCTCCTGCCGAATCTGTGGGCCCCAAGGTGCTCCACAGGGGTTGACCTGCTTAAATATGAGGTCATAAAACGTTTAGTTGGGATGGGGTAGGTCCGGAAAATTCTGTGAGGAGCAGAGCGGACCCAGACTCGGACTCCACAGCTGAGGTGTGGGAGTAGGGCCTAGATGTGTGCCGTCATTTATGTGCCTTGTCCCAAGTCTTGGACCAGAGCAGTGAAGTGTAAGAGCGCTTCAAATTCTTGGACTTTAGTTTTTTTGAGTGACTTACCCAGTGATGATTCGGAGCGCGTATAATAAACAGGAACAACTCTGTGAGTGGGACCCAAGCCCTCTTTGTGATTAGGAACTGGGGCAACGCAGAATAAACAGGCATCAGGTGACCAGGAACCTCTGAGACCACTACTGAAAAGTTTTAGGGTTCATCACTCAGGGGTGGGGCAGGCCTTGAAATCATGACCCAGCTCCAGGCACCAAAGCCAAATCGAGTGGGGCTCTGTGATAGACATGAGCCTGTGAAAGGATCCAAAGGATTTAAAACCCACGTGTTATTTAGAGGACATCTCTACAGCACACTGGGAGCTAAGCTCAAAAAAGAAATCTGACATAAGGTCAAACAGTAGTACAATAAATGGACTGCTCCGGGTCTGCACTGATGTCACAGAAAGAAAAGAACTGATGCACTGCGCAATTTTACTTGCCAGGGCGGACAATACAGACGAGGAGCCGATTGACACAACCTTCTGGTGCACAGAGGTATTGCGCAAGATTTTCCGGGTTTAGTCTGATGCCTGGGGAACATTCTAAGGTAAGAAATCTGAAGTCTCCATCTCTCGACTTTTGGCATGAAGGCCACCCTTATCCTCAACCTCAGTTTATCTGGGGGAAAAAGTGGTGTAAGGCAAATGCACAGGGAGAACTTGGAATATCAATCCGGAGATGAGCTGAAGTAATCGCAACGAGGAAGACCGTCTTTAGAGTGAGAAGATGTAGCAAGCAGCTGTGCACTGGCACGGAGGAAGTACACATGAGGAACGTCAGGACCAAATTGAGATCCCACTGTGGCATCACCTAAGGTTTCAGAGGAAACTGGAGTTGAAACCATTGTAAACCTCAACAGAACAGATGATTTAAACAAAGAAAGCAGGACCGTAAACGTAAAAAAGCTGAAAGTGCTAACAAATAACCTTTAATTGGTCCCACAGCAAGTCCATGCTAGGCCATGCAGCAGTTGGGCCTGCAGTGGTTCTAAGTTGTGGGCTCTACACCATTTTACTGGTGTAAAAGGACTTTGTAGAAGGAGGCTGTGTAGCAATGATAACATTTACAACCTTGGAAGGTAGATCAAACACAGTCAACTGCATTCTCTCAATCTCCACGCATGGAGGAATAGACTACGCAGACCCAAGTGCAAAACTCTGCCCTGCTGCTGTTTTCCAAAGCAGTAGCCTTATCAGAGAACAGATGCTCAAGCCCAGAAGTATCAAAAATACCAGAAGGACTTAGGCCAGGTCACTCCTGATCTTCTTCTTAACTTGTGTCAGGGGAGGCAGAGGAGGAAAGGAGTACAGGAGTCTTTTGTGCCACTCTAAACACCAGCATTCAAATGTCTGGACATTGTGTGTACTTTACTATGTCAGAAAGACCTATCCAAGATTATTCCTACTATTTGAAGATGTCTGCCATTCGTGATCCACCAATTGTGATATTAGGAAATATCTGGAGTAACATCTAGTTTAAAGGGCCAGGACTCGCTCTATGGCTCCGTTTGCCAAAATAGCCTGAACTTCCTGCAGTAGGATAGAGAGGTGTTCCTCAGAAAGTCAGTCTGATATGGTTGGAAGATGCAGTTGATCAGAAAAGAAAATGAAGGCGTAGCCCCACTGACCTATTTGCAGGACCCACCTGTTGGACTTTACACCCTGCCAACCTTGGAGAAAACATTTTGCCTCCCACCGGGTGGTAATGTGCTACTAAGAGCAAACCAAAGTTGCTTAGAGGTTGCAGCTGGAGAGGCATGGGACTGGGTGATGCTCCGTACCTGCCGGCAAGTATGTTGTCAGCTGGATCACAAACCCTTACCAGATAGGGGTGTCTGTTAATCGGGAGGGGGGCCTTGGTATTGTCAGTAAGCAAATTCCATGGCAATGCAACAATAGGGGCAACATTATTAGGGATACTGCTTCGTGGAGAGACAGAGCGCACTGTTGCTCTTTCTTTGAAGCACTCTAGTGCAGAATTTGCATGAGTAATGCCCGATAGTCACCTGAGAATCCTGTGGATCTTATCCATGTGTGGCACCAGAATACCACTCTAGTGCAGACTTCTGTGCCTAAGCAGTCAGTAGTGTCCAGTCCTGACCTCATCACATATTTGGCTACCAGATTGGAACAGAACACCTCCTGGATCTGCAGGCAAGACCTCTGCAATTAACTTCCATAGTGCATGGGAGTACCTACCCAGGAAGCAGCTGGTGTTGAATAACAATAGGGAGAGACCAGCTGAGAACATCAGTTTGTTGAATTTCTCGAATTTAGCAAGGGCTCAAATGAGGTCTGCCAAGGTTGTAAGACTTCAGTGAGGATATGTTTTGTTTTTTACGTCAACAGCTGGTAATTGTAAGTCCAGGACTTCAGCTGCTCGTCTGAGGACTAAACAAATGAGAAGGTCTCTTCCCTTTAAGGAGGAGAGCCCAGCTTCATTCCAGGGAAGAAATGAGTTACTTACTTGTCACTCTGGTACTCCAACATTGGCTTCTTTAATATATTTGAATGCTGGAATCAATCCCGGTCGTCAGGCTGGAAATACCCAGTACATAAAAATAGCAGTATACAGTGTCAAAATATAAAACATATAGCATATATACCACAAAACCTAGGCCTGAAACACAGTAGGTTTAGTAACATCACTTCATTAGAAAGAACCACAATTCCAGCCAATGAGGTGGAAACGTAAGCACTCCTACTGCTCCTAGAGGCCACCATAGCTCAGATTACAAAACACAAATATGAAAGTAAAATACAATGAGCCTCTGACCAGGGAGGAGGGAAAGTTCCATTTGAATATATAAAAGATACCAATGTTGGAGAACTGAAGTTACAGGTAATAACTAATTTCATACCCAACATTGGATCTTTTATATAATCACACGCTTGAATCAGAATAGCAAGCAGTACTCAACATGAAAGGCAATAAACCGGGAAGCAGGCTCACCTTTAGTGAAAGAGGTTTCTCTGGACTGCGCGTACCACTGCTGTGTCAGTTTGTGTCCACGTCTAGGCAGTAATGCTTCGTGAACGGATGCCTGCTCCTCCAGGTGGCAGGACGGCAGGTGTCTCTCAAAGCATAGAGAGCCTCAGTTAAAACCATGCCCCTGGTGGCATCCGCCCTCACTCTTCCCTGGAGAGGACGTTTGGCTTTGGTATGACAGAAAGTAATGCAGGCTCAGAGCCAAAATGCTATACCCTATTTGAGAGGGGGTTGGGCTTTTCACGGTTGTGAAAGTTACTCAAACAGCGGATCTGATCTGTGTATGTCCTTGGATTTATCTATATAGAACTTTAGACATCTATGCAAGTCTAGAGAGTGTAATGATCTTTCTGCTGGTGAAGATGGATTAGGAAAGAAGGATCTAAGAAAAATAGGCTCATTCAAATGTAAGTCAGGAGGCACCTTGGAAATGAATTTAGAATTGGTTCAGAGTATCACTTCGTTCTTAGTTAACCAGAGAAAATGTTCTTCCACGGTTGATCACAAGCTCCTCCTAGACTCCCTCCAAAAAAGGATTGGTGCGGAGGGCGTGGTGCTACGCTGGTTCATATCGTTCCTACAAAACCGCTCCCAACAAATAAGAATAAGCAACCAGACTTCTGATACAATGGCAATAATGAGGGGAGTCCCTCAAGGCTCCGTCCTCTCGCCCACTCTATTTAATATCTTCATGGAACCCCTTGCAGTCATCCTCAATGATGCAAACATCGGTTTCCTTATATATATATATAGATGACACACAGCTATACATGGAAATTTCCTTACTAGAACACATACACTGGCTCAACTCCACCCTCAAAGAAGTCCAACACTGGCTCTATCGTAACCACCTAAAACACAACCAGGATGACTGAAATTCTCCTCATATCAAAATCAGAAGTTTCACCCCAGATGCAAGATTGGATAACTCCATAACCCTAGCTATCTACGTCAAATCTCTAAGAATCACACTGGACACCAAACTGTCCATCAATCAATCAATCAATCAATCAATCAATCATACCATTTGTAGAGCGCACTACATACCCGTGAGGGTCTCAAGGCGCTAAGGGGGAGGGGGGGGGGGGGGGGGGGGGGGGGGGGAGAATGCTGCTATTGTTCGAAGAGCCAGGTCTTGAGGAGTCTCCTGAAGGTTAGGAGGTCTTCGGTCTGCCGTAGGCGGATGGGGAGGGTGTTCCATGTCTTGGCAGCGAGGTGGGAGAATGATCTGCCACCGGTCACTCTTCGGATGCGGGGGCGAGGGCGTGGTCTGCGGAGCAGAGCTGGCTGGCGGGGGTGTAGAGGCAGAGTCGTCTGTTGAGGTACGCTGGTCTGGTGTGGTCTATTGTCTTGTGTGCGTGGGTGAGAAGCTTGAAGGTTATCCTTTTGTTGATGGGAAGCCAGTGCAGGTCTTTCAGGTGTGGTCTGATGTGGCTGCGGCGGGGGATGTCGAGGATCAGGCGTGTGGAGGCGTTCTGGATGCGTTGGAGTCATTTCAGGAGTTTGGCCGGGGCTCCTACTTAGAGTGTGTTGCCGTAGTCCAGTCTACTGCTGACAAGGGCCTGGGTGACCGTCTTTCTAGTTTCTGTGGGGATCCACTTGAAGATCCTGCGAAGCATACGGAGGGTTTTGAAGCAGGAGGAGGAGACGGAGTTGACCTGCTTTGTCATGGAGAGTGTGGAGTCGAGGATGACCCCTAGGTTCCATGCATGGTTGGTGGCTGTAGGGGGTACTCCTAGTGCCGTTGGCCACCAGGAGTCGTCCCAGGCCGAGGGGGGGGGACCCGAGGATGAGGACCTCCGTCTTGTCCGAGTTCAACTTCAGTCGGCCGTTCCTCATCCAGTCGGCGACGGCCTTCAATCCTTCGTGGAGGTTGGTTTTGGCGGTGTGGGGATCCTTGGTGAGCGAGAGGATCAGAGGGGTGTTGTCGGCATAGGAGATGATGCTTAGGTCGTGCTGTCGGGCGACGTGAGCGAGTGGTGCCATGTAAAGTGTGAACAGCTTTGGGCTGAGGGATGAGCTTTGGGGTACGCCGCAGATGATCTCGGTGGCTTTGGAGCGAAAGGGGGGCAGGCGGACGCTCTGGGTTCTCCCGGAGAGGAAGGAAGTGGTCCAGTCCAGGGCCTTCTCTTGGATTGCAGCATCATGGAGGCGTGCTCCTAGTGTGCGGTGGCAGACTGTGTCGTAAGCGGCTGACAGGTCCAGCAGGATGAGGGCCGTGGTTTCTTCGTCGTCGAGCATGATCCTGATGTCGTCGGTGGCTGCAATGAGGGCGGTTTCGGTGCTGTGGTTGCTGCGGAACCCGGACTAGGGCGGGTCCAGGATGTTGTTCTCTTCGAGGAAGCTGGTCAGTTGTTTGTTGACGGCCTTTTTGATGACCTTTGCCGGGAGCAGGGAGATGGGCCGGAAGTTCTTGAGGTCCTTGGGGTCCGCCTTGGGTTTATTTAGTAGGGCTCTCTGCGTGTTTCCAGCTCTCCGGGAAGGACGTGGTCTCGAAGGAGATGTGGATGGTTTTCCAGAGGTGGGGTGCGTTGGTGCTGCTGACTTTGTTGAGCGTTGTTGACGATGGTCCAGGCGAGCAGGCGGGTGGTAGGCGCGGTAGGCGTGGGAGCGGGGGTGTTGGCTGTTGCTGGGGTGGTGATGGTGTCGAAGCCGTTGTGGATGTCAGTGATCTTGCGATGGAAGAAGGTGGCTAGCGAGTCGCACAGTTCTTGTGACGGTGGGATGTCGTTGGTGTTGTAGCTGGGGTTGGAGAGTTCCTTCACGATGCTGAAGAGCTCTTTGCTGTTGTGTGCGATGTCGTCTAGGCGGTCTCTGAAGGAGGTCCTTTTGGCGGATCTGATTAGTTGGTGTGTCGGCAGGTTGCGTTCCTGTGGGCTGTGTAGGCTTCCGGTGTTCTTTCGTGGGTCCAGTTTTTTTCTAGTTTTCGGCAGGTTTGCTTGGAGGCCTGGAGGTCTTTGGTGAACCAGTTGGCGTTTTTTGCTGGTGTGGGTGTTGGGGGGCTTCTTGAGCAGGGCGATGGTGTTGGCACAGTCGATGATCCATAGTCTGAGGCAGTGGGCTGCGGTGTCTGGGTCGGTCGGGTCTGAGGGTGGGCTCTGGGCGAGGGCAGCGGTTAGCTGGTCCTCGGTGATCTTGCCCCAGCTGCAGCGAGGCATTTGCTGGGTGCTGTGGTGTGTGGTGGGTTTCCGGAAGGTGAAGTGGAGGCAGCGGTATTCGGTCCAGTGGAGTTTGGTGGTGCGGTCGAAGAAGACGTGGGTGCTTGCTTGGAAGATGGGGTCAAGAGTGTGGCTGGCGGGGTGTGTGGGTGCTGTGACGAGTTGTCTGAGCACGAGGTTGCAGAGGTTGTCGATCAAGGTGGGGGAGTTGGCGTTGTCGTCGTTCTCGAGGTGGAAGTTCAGGTCTCCGAGGAGGATGTAGTCCGTTGAGGCGAGGGCGTGTGTGCTGACTAGGTCGGTGATGGAGTAGATGAATTGCGGTCGGGGTCCGGGGGGTCTGTAGATGAGGGTGCCTCTGAGGGAGGTGTTGGGGTTGGTGTGGATCTGGAAGTGCAGGTGTTTGACGGTGCTGAGGGTGTCGTCGGTGTGTGTTAAGATTTTGAGAGTGTTTCTGTGGACGATGGCAATCCCTCCTCCTATTCCGTTGGTGCGGTCCTTGCAGGTGATCTTGTAGCCTTCGGGGATGGCTATGGCGATGTCAGGTGCCGAGGAGGTGGTCAGCCAGGTCCCCGTAAGGAAGGCGACGTCTGGGGCTTTCGTTTCGAGTAGGGCCCAGAGTTCGATGGCGTGTTTGCGGGCAGAGCGGGTGTTGAGCAGGATACATCTGGCGGGCCGGATGCTGGTGAAGCTGCAGTTCCGGCAGGTGAAGGGTCCTTGGGTGCGTTTTGGGGCGGCCTGGCAGCAGGTGCGAGATCGTCCGGCATTGAGTGCGTGGAGAGGGCTGGAGTTGTAGCGGGGGTGGGCGTCGTGGTGTGTATATGGGGGCCAGGGTTCCTGGCGCTGGGCGTGGTCCAGGCGCAGACGGTTGCGCCTTCGGCGCGCCCGCTTCGCAGCCTCCATATGGGAGGATGTGGGAGGAAGGAGCAGCTGGGAGGCGGGAGCGGGCAGCGAATGGGAAACAGAGGGGCGGGGCGGGAGAAAAAAGAGGGGGGTGCGGGTGTGTGACAGAAGGCAAAATGGGGGCACAGAGGAGAGAAAAAGCAAGGGGGCACACAGTACAGCAGGGGGAAAAGTACAAAAATGCCAACAGGTTAGAAGGCCAGGCAGAAAAATAAATACAACAGTGGTTGTACAAGAGGCGGACAGAGAACGGGCACAGACCAAAGCGAGCGGCAGCAGCGTGGTCAAGGGCTCACAGGAGGGCTGTGTGGTGGCTAGGGGAGCGACCTACCTCGTGACCGGGTCAAGGGTGGCTCTCTTCACTACCGCGCGGCCTCCATATGAGGAGATGTGGGAGGGAGGAGCAGCTGGGAGCGGGCGGCGAATGGGAAAACAGGGGGACGGGCCGCAGGGGAGGCAGCGGTGGAAAAAACGAGGGGGGAGCAGGCATGTGACACAGAAGGCAAAATGGGGGCACAGAGGGGAGAACAAAATCAATGGGTCACACAGTACAGCAGGGGGAAAAGAACAAAAATGCCAACAGGTTAAAGGCCAGGCAGTAAAATAAATACAACAGTGGTGGTACAAGAGGCGGACAGAGAACGGGCAGAGACCAAAGCGAGTGGCAGCAGCGGGGTCAAGGGCTCACAGGAGGGCTGTGTGGTGGCGGGTGTGTGACAGAAGGCAAAATGGGGGCACAGAGGGGAGAAAAAGCAAGGGGGCACACAGTACAGCAGGGGGAAAAGTACAAAAATGCCAACAGGTTAGAAGGCCAGGCAGAAAAATAAATACAACAGTGGTTGTACAAGAGGCGGACAGAGAACGGGCACAGACCAAAGCGAGCGGCAGCAGCGTGGTCAAGGGCTCACAGGAGGGCTGTGTGGTGGCTAGGGGAGCGACCTACCTCGTGACCGGGTCAAGGGTGGCTCTCTTCACTACCGCGCGGCCTCCATATGAGGAGATGTGGGAGGGAGGAGCAGCTGGGAGCGGGCGGCGAATGGGAAAACAGGGGGACGGGCCGCAGGGGAGGCAGCGGTGGAAAAAACGAGGGGGGAGCAGGCATGTGACACAGAAGGCAAAATGGGGGCACAGAGGGGAGAACAAAATCAATGGGTCACACAGTACAGCAGGGGGAAAAGAACAAAAATGCCAACAGGTTAAAGGCCAGGCAGTAAAATAAATACAACAGTGGTGGTACAAGAGGCGGACAGAGAACGGGCAGAGACCAAAGCGAGTGGCAGCAGCGGGGTCAAGGGCTCACAGGAGGGCTGTGTGGTGGCTAGGGGAATGAATTACCTGGTGACAGGCCCATGAAAAACAACAAAGAACAATGTGCCTTTTAGAAACTGAAACTGCTAAACAGAAACAAACCCTACCTACCTCTCAATGATCTCGAGTCTGCCACACAAGTCCTAGTGCGGTCTATTTGAGACTGCCGGAACACCACCCTAACAGGAGCTGCTGACTCCAACCTTGCTCCCTTCAGAACCACTTTCAATGCAGCAGCTCGAATGGTCACAGGATAGCTTGTCTGGAAAAGAAATACAGAGCTCTGGACTCCGCTCCCTTGTCTCACTGGTCAAAGTAGACCAGATTCAGTAATTGATTCAGCAGCTCAGAGAAGGACCAGACCCAAATAACTCCATTGTCTAGTCCGCCAGATGAGGATAGCAAATGTAGCAATCTGGGGCTGAGAATTTCTTCTATGGAGATAACCCCAAGACCACCAATGCCCTGGCGATTCTAGGTAGTCGCCTGATGTGGCATGACATGGCTCCATTTCTGGATCATATCCCTGAGGATAAGAGGAAAACGATGAGAGCTATCCTAACGGAAGGAGAACTAAACTCTTCTTTCATTGTTGACATGGAGATGGATGCTGCAAATACAGGTCTTCGCCAGTTGGCAGGAGGGACTGTACCTAAGGAGGCAAGGCTGGTTAAAATCCACAGTCTTCTGTAATAATGTTCAATCTAAAATCTTTAGACATGCCTTTTGATGGGCCCACTTTGTTTGGTAAACATGTTGATGAAGTTCTGCAAGGTCTTAAAACCAGCACAGGTTTAGCAAGGGCATTAGGACTGTTGCATTATCACAGATTTGGGACATCTAATTTTCGTGGTTCACAGAAATCACACAATTTCAGGAAAGGATTCAACCAGTATGGAGCTCAAGGGCACCCAAATTATCCTCAGTGACAGTCTAAATATGATCAAGGATATTGCTTTAATTGAAACCAAAGGCAGACTTAATGGGGGTCTGCAGGAAAGAAAAGAAGTACCTAAAAAGTTCAAACAACTGATAATCATAAGAGAACCTGACTCCCAGCTTGTCTCCCCATTTCAGTTGGCTCCTCAGAATTTATGGGGAGAATTTCCCTTTTTTTTTTTTTTTTCACAACCAATTTTATTGAGCAAATGAGCATCAAGAACGTGGCATCTCCACACTCGAAGATCACCACGACAATATCAATATAGCAATTACATAGGCAGCAAATGATAGAGCTGACTCAAAATAGGCTCAGTATAAAACTCCCCAGCAACCCACACCAACCCACAACTCTACCCCCCCCCCGCTCCGAACACCCCCCCCAACTCCCCCTACCACACGTGTATAGAAAGTAATAGAGAAAAATAAGCAGGTGTAGCGCCACCAGGGCGTTGCCGCTTCGGGCCAAAAGTGTCACTGTGATCAAATGTCCTCCTCTTGCTCCGCCGGGGGGTCCAGAGACAGACCACGGTAGTCGGCCCAACGCTTCCAGATTTTGTAGTGTTTGCGCGGGCAGTCCCTCGCTTCAAAGATCGGCCTCTCCAGATCCATGAAATAATCCAGCCCAGCCTTCCATGCAGACAGGGGGGGAGCCCTCACTGACTTCCACGCCCGGGCCAGGTCCCGCTTAGCCACGACCAGCCCCAAGAGCAACAGGTGACGTTTATATACATTACCCCCAATCCCTTCCATAATATGCAGTAGGCCCAGCCGGTGGGTACGAGGAAGGTCCCAGCCCAGGACCTCAGCCAAGCAACTCCACACACCCCTCCAGAACCCAGCCAGCCGGCCACACGACCATACAGTGTGCATCAAGGAGCCAGGCACCGCCCCACAGCGCAAGCATTCCGAGGATGCAATCAAACCAGCCTTCCACAGTCGTTCACGCGTATAATAAGCGCGGTGCAAGTATTTAAATTGGATCAGCCGGAGCCGGACTGCAACGGCGGTTCCACGTGGGGATTCCAGCGCCTCCCTCCAATCGTCTTCATCAAGGGGACCCACGTCCACTTCCCATGCCTCCCGAAGAGAGTGCAGGGTGGAGGAGCAGTGGACAACAAGTGTCTGGTAAATCCTAGAGACCTTCCTGTCCCCCAGGTCTCCCATAAACACTTTAGCCTCGACCTGGCTAAACTCCGGCAAGGAGTCGAGGCCGGGGATGCTCGGGGTGAGGGCGTGCCGCAGTTGGAGGTAGCGGAAGAACTGGGACTGAGGCATTTGGAACTCCGTGCGGAGCTCCTCGAAGGATTTGAGGGTGGTGCCGGACATGACCTGGCCCAGCTGTGTAACCCCAATGGCTTCCCAGCCCTCAAACCCGGTCAGGGCCGCCAGCTCCGGGAGCAGACCATTATGCCAAAGCGGTGTCTCAGCCGTCAGTTTGCCCCACCATCCCATGCGGCGTAACGACTGTCGCCACACAGCAAAGACCACCCTGGTGACCGACGGCAACCCACGGCGTAGGCGAGCCGAATAGAGGATGGTGTGGAGCGTGCGATCACCCATGAGCGATCGTTCCAGGGCATATGCCGGATCCCCTCTATCGCCATACCACCATTCATTAAGGACGAGCAGTTGGGAAGCCTGGTAGTAGGAGAGGAGGTCCGAGGTGGCCAGGCCACCACAGTACGTGGACAGAAAGCACGTCTTCAAGGCCACCCTGGCTGCGCCGCCATCCCACAGGAAGCGGCCCAGCACTGAATTAACCTGACGGAACCACTCCAGGCCAATGGGGTGCGGGAAATTTTGGATTTGGTATAGAAGCCGCGGAAGCGCCACCATCTTGAAGATGGCCGACCTCCCAAAGATCGTGAGCGGCATTCTGGACCAAGTCTTGACATCGGCCTGGACCCGTTCCCACACCGGCAAGACTCCACGCGCCCAGGCCACTACCCGCGACTCTGAGAGAAAAACGCCCAGATACTTCAGGCCATTCGTCGCCACTCGCAACTCAGCAGCCCAAGGGTCGGCAACCACATCGCCCCCCAGTACCCACAGGGTCGATTTATTCAGGTTAAGATGAAGACCCGAGACCTCGCCAAACGCCCGCATGATCTCTAGAACCCGGGGACCGGAGTGCCATAGGTCAGTGAGGAAGAGGAGGACGTCATCCGCATACAGTGCAATCCTATCCACCAAGTCCTCGTTCCAGACGAAGCCACGCAACTGGGCATCTGCTCGTACCCGCGACGCCAGGGGTTCCATGGCAAGGGCAAACAGGTACGGGGACAGAGGGCAACCCTGCCGAGTACCGCGACCTATACGGAAGCGCCCAGAGGTAGCACCTGCCACACGGACCGAGGCCGTTACGTTAGTGTAGAGGAGACGAATATACGACAAGAAGACCGGCCCCAGATTGAGACGTGCCAACAGCGTGAACAGGTATGTCCAGCTCACCGAATCAAAGGCTCGGTCCATATCCGCCAGGAGGAGTGCCGCCTGCTCATCTCTAGCATCCATAGCATCCACCGCCACCTGCGCCCGTCGGATATTATGCCGGGTGGCCCTGCGAGGAATGAATCCAGCCTGGTCGGGGTGGACCAGGTCAGCAATGTGGGGCAGGAGGCGATTCGCTAAGGCCTTAGCCAGAATCTTGGCCTCGATGTTAAGAAGGGAAATTGGCCTGTAAGAGTCGTGCCTTTCCGGCGCCCTGCCCGGCTTCAAGAAGACCACGATTTCGGCATGACGCCAGTCCGGTGGCAGCTCCCCTTGAGCCCGCGCCGCCTCCAGGGCGCGTCGATAGTGGGGTCCCAGCTGGACGTGAAACTGTTTATAGAATTCGCTTGGGTACCCACTCGGGCCGGGCGCCTTTCCAGCATTTAGTTGGCCAAGGGCTTTCCCGAGTTCCTCAGCCGTAAGCGGGGCGTCCAGAGCGGTTCTGGTCTCATCGGTGATGGCCTGCGGCAGCAGGTCGTCGAGATACGTGGATATTTCGCTCGTCTCCAAGTGATCACGAGGAGCGTATTGCGTCTCGTAATAACGGGCGAAGCTAGCCGCAAGCAAATCTGGATCGGTCATAACCGATCCGTCCTCCGCCGCAACACCAGGGGCTGGAAGGTCGCCTGACATAACCTATGCAGCATAGTACAGGACTTGTCACCCCACTGATACACCCTGCTGCGCGTGGCGAGCCACGCCTGCCGGGCCTCCTCGTAAAGGACGGAGGCGTACGACTGTTGGGCTTGCAGGAGCTGCCGCACAATGCCTTCGTCGCCCCCAAGACGACCGCGTTGCTCCAGGTCCTCCACGCGGGCCGCGGCGGCCACAATGGCCTCCCGATGTTTTCGCCGAGCAGCCACGCACCAAGCTATGTCAATGCCCCGAAGCGTGGGTTTCAGCGCCTCCCACACCACCATTGCATCCACATCTCCCACTAGATTCTCGCGCCAGTAATGGTCAATCGCCCCACGCAGGTGATGCACATACTCGGGCCGAGAATTTCCCTTTTTGCTCTTGCATCTAAGAATATAGCATCAGACAAAATGAGTAACAGGTTTTCCAGTCAGGCCATACGTTGAAGTTCATCCAGAGACCCCTAATTTGTCCACCAAGAAAGGAACATAATTTTCATCCGATGCTGCAAATTAAAATTATCATGCCCTTTCCAAGGGAGTCATACAAATGTTCCCAGAGTCGCAAAGGAATCAAGGCTTCTATTCCAGGTTCTTCTTAATAAAGAAGACCGGTCGAAGGCAGATTCTGAACCTCAGAGAGCTCAGCAGGTTTCTAAAGAGCCAGTCATTTCGAATGCTTACTCTGAAAGAAGTCTTCCTGATGATGCAGGAAGGGGATTTTTTGGACCTTCATGGAGCTTCAGGATGCTCACTTCCAAATACCAATTCATGAAAAACACAGGAATTATCTTCGATTCTCAGTAGCAGGTCAGAACTACCAGTTCAAGGTGCTTCCTTTTGGGCTTACATCAGCACCAAGAATATTCACCAAATTTCTTGCTCCAATTTTTGCTTTTCTCAGGAGAGAAGGTCACCAGGTGTTCCCGGACTGGACAGCTGGTTAGTCATAGCGCCATCCAGAGAGCAAGCTAAAGTGTCCACAAATGCTTACATCAATCTCTTCCAGATATTAGGCCTCACTTTGAACAGGAAGAAATCTTAATTTGTGCCTCAAACAAAAATACAATTTCTGGGAGCTATACTCAACACTAAGTTGGGGAAAGCCTTTCCATTAGCAGAAAGGAAAAGAAAGTTAGACATTGTCAAAGACTATTGCTGGAAAGCAGTCAATCAAAGTGAGACAATACAAGTCCCTAATAGGTATGACGGCACCATGTATGGGTCTCAGTCCGTTTTGTAGGCTTCATGAGACCTGTTCACCAAGCGCTGGATTTGCAGTGGAAACAGGGGAAAGGGTCATGGAACCATATGGTCTGCATCTCAAGGTGCTTGAAACAAGTTCTGATCTGGTGGAGAATTCAGAAAACGTATCTGCAGGTCTCTCTTACATACCAATAATAGAAAGGTTATTACTCACCGCAGAAGGTGTCCATGGGCGGATGGGGAGCTCACCTGCAGACAGGAGGATGGGAGCAGCAGGTAACTCCATGCTAGAATTATTAGATGGTTGCTGCAGCAATAATTTTGTAAAAGTATCCATGATTTCTTGCAACACTTATAAGAAGGCCATTGCCATTTGGACCACATCTGACTCTTTGTAATAACTAGGTGGTTTCTGCCTTAAATTCATTTGAGCACTTCCAGACTTGCACTCCTGCTGACACACATTCACTGTAGGACTCCTCATCCATTACGTCCTCTTCAAAATCTGGGACATATCTCACTCCCAATTGCATTGAGATGTAATTGAAGCAACATAACTAACCTCTTCTTGATCAGATGGCAATAACTGCACTGGAGGCACATCCATCACCGTTAAAGTTGAAAAAACATCTCATCCAATGCTTTTAATTGACTGCATGGATCCCACAGGTGATGCTGTTGACGGTAGGGCCATCAATGGCGATAGTATGGTCATGAATGTCGACAGTAAGGTCTTAGACGTTGACGGTATGCTCAACGTCGACAATGTTGTCTTTGTCGATTGTGTGATCATGGACAGCGGTGCCGTTGTCAACATCTTTGACGTTGAGAATGAAGCTTAAGACTTTTATGTGAGAATTTGCTCTTCTTTGCCACAAGGGAGTCTCCCTGCAACACTTACTCTGGTTGGATCATCAGTGTAAATCTACTTGCTGCAACAAAATAAACCGGTTTTAAAAAGAAATCTCTTCTCTTTGTCGGCCATGTTGACAGATGGCAAACGTTGCTCGTCGGATCAAAGATCTCACTGGTCCAGAAATTGAAACAATCTTTCCCTAAAAACAAGTCACAGTAGAGTACAGCTAAAGAAAGGAACAGTTCAAATCAAGGGCAGACCAATTTTGAAACAATTTCAGGTTCATTGATAGGTTGGAGAAGAGCTCTGACAGGGGACTCCCTCATACACGATGTGCATTAGAAATCTGAGCTATGGTTGCCTTTAGAGGGAGAAGGAGTGCTTCAGCTTCCACCTCACTGTCTGAAGTTTGGGTTCTTTCAAATGAAGTGGATCTGTTACTAAACCTACTGTGTGTCAGGCCAAAAGCCTTTTTACATATATATTTATTTTATTTATAAAGTTTTGTATAGCGCAAACTTGATTTCGTAGATGTTGTTTCGTTTTACACTGTATACTGCTATTTTAATGTACTGGGGATTTTCAGCCTGATGGGGAATGATTCAACCATGTGAATATATAAAAGATTCCATGTTAAAGTGTCCAACCCACTGGTCTCTTCTGGTCCCAAAAAAAATAATAACGTCATCACTATAATGTGGGGGAAAAAAATACTCTCCATCTTATACTAAAGCTAGCTGATCAGAAAAACTGCAGAAAAAAGGCTTCTGGGTAAAGGTGCCATTTTGTCAGAGTCAAAATGAACTGGGGTTGAGAGCATCAGAACAGTTCCGGGACTCAAGCTCGTCTGAGGTGGAGATGGATTCAGTTCAACATCAGACAGGACAATAGGATCAGCTACGTACTCCAGCATCTGTATTGTGGGAACTAGCGTGGATTGTGTGTGATTGTGGCACCTTAAAAAGTCTGCTCCAGAGTAAGAGTTGAACTCAAAGTGGGATCAGGACGCACAGAGGATGGTAACCCAACGGGAGGCCACTGCAGATCCATGGGGCCCGAAGGAATAGCAGAGGGAGCAGGCAGGGTCCCAAAGATTCAGAATATGACCATCTTGAATGCCTTTATCATTATAACATCACAGACCGTCCCGAAACTCAGAGGGGCACTGGGATCAGCTGCAAAATCTGCTCCTCGGCGGGAAACCAAAAGCAAAACCATGGGGCAACTGGACGTCTTCCTATAAAACGGAAGAAAGTTAATGCAACTCTGCTGACCAGGGGAATAAAATTGAATGTAGCATCAGAAATGATCCCACGTTTACAAACCTTAGTGACAGGAAATTGGAGTGGTCCTAGTACTGTAGGCTTTCAGACAGTGGAACAGATAGAAGGGTGTATCAACTGGAGTGTGAACCTTAGTTTTGTCCAAATTAATCTTTAAGGAGGGGCATGGTGGACACAATCAGAAATATCAGACACTGTAAGAAAACTGAGATTGTGAAAAACAAATGGCTGACACTCTGGTAGATCTTCATGGTTTAAGCCCTGAAGAAAGGATCACTGGTAGAGTTGGATTAGATGGAGACAAGTGCCTTAAAGATATCCTTTTGAGACAGAGGTGGAAAAATCAAAGCGGGTACCCATAGAGGTTTAAGAGAAGTAAATGGCGAAGGTTGAGCGTGGTTGGAGAAGGGGGTTAAGAAAATGTTTAGACATTTTTAATAGATATGTTTGATTTTGGATCAGACCTTTGGAGGCCATGATAATACTTTGCTCACAGATGGGGGCAATGAATTCACAAACAACAAGAACTGCTTTTGAAGTATTGGCAGCAAAGCAGATCCTCTCTGGATAGTAAAGGCTAGGAGCAGCAAAGATGGCCCTTTTGGCGATTCCTAGTTTATATCAAAAGAAGACCTTTCCATGAGGATCTTTTGTAAGGTAGACACCAACATCAATAGTCCTATGAAGCTTTTCCAGTCCAATTTAGGGACAGTTGTCATTGGTCCCAAATTCTTTGCTAGATAATTAAAAACACCACAATCTTTTTTAAAAGAAATACAAATTTTTATAAATATAAACTCATTCACATTAACAAAAAATATATAACCTGCTATTTCATATTGTTTCCTACACAAGTTGCAAAGTTCACGTTGACAAATATTTGAGATGTTGCATCTTAAAAGCTAGAGTTTTTTTTAATTCTTTAGCAACAATTCGGGAATGACGAAGATTGCATCTAAAGTGGCCTAGAGAGAAATTGTATGTTTCTTGATACAATTTAAGCACTTCAATGCTCTCCTTTAAAAGGACATTCTAACTGGTTAATCTAAATGAGACACTAAACTATTTGTGCTTTAGTTTAGACAAAGGATTTCTGAAATACTGTTGCAGGCCTGGATGCCCCATGTTTAAGCCCTATTGCATCTCCAAATGATTGTACAAACAGTATCTGGGTTTCTTTGCTTGCATCCATCTGAAGACTTGTTTGTATATCAAATTTCTTAATGAAGCCCAATACAAAAATTCAATACTGTCCTTCAATCACATATCCATTCTTCAGAGTTAAAAATGGAAAAACTTTAAATCATCTTAAACAGGCTTTGCAATCACTCAAGATGTTACACCTTTCTTAAATGGAAAAGCATTTTGAAGTGTTTTGGACTACTCCAACCAGTTTAATGGCATCTGCTCCCACCTATCTGTATTGACCCCACAGCGTCTTCATCTGAGAGTGCAGGGCCGCGGGAATTGGCCCCGCCTCTTTGATCTTGGCAATGGAAACAAACAGCACAGCAGGCCTTGGTGGCTGTGCTGGTCTTCAGCAGCTGGGTCCTTCAGGCTACAGGGAAGATCCTTTGCTATGGCAGTGTTGTTAATCCTCAAAGGCAGCATAGCATGTCGAGGCAGCGACACAACAGGTTTCACTGGTTTGGGTGTCCTTTCAAATTTTATTTTCTGTCTGGAGTGTAGACACCAGACACTGCTTCCAGGAAGGAATGAATAATGTGTCAGCCTGGATGAAGGACAGCTGCTTGAAGCTCAACTCAGAAAAGACAGAGGTCCTCATCCTCGGAACCCACACCTCCGCCTGGAACGACACCTGGTGGCCCTCCGCCCTTGGAAATCCACCCTCTCCTACAGACCACGCACGTAACCTCAGCATCATCCTCGACTCCTCCCTCTCCATGAACCGCCAGATCAACGCCGTCGCCTCCACCAGTTTCAACTGTCTGCGCATCCTCCGCAAGACCTTCAAGTGGATCTCCCCTGACTGCAGAAAGATTGCCACCCAAGAGCTCATAACCAGCAGACTGGACTACAGCAACACCCTATACGCCAGCATCAACAGAACTCTACTACACAGACTCCAAACCCTCCAGAACGCAGCTGCCAGACTCGTCCACGGGACATCACGCCACGAACACATGACCCAACACCTTCCACTGGCCCCCCGTCGAGAAGAGGGTCACCTTCAAACTCCTCACTCACGCCTACAAATCCCTCAACAACATCGGACCCAAATACCTCAACGAGAGAGTATCCTTCCACATACCCAAGAGGAACCTCCGCTCCGCCAACCTCACCCTGGCTGAGGTCCCCCGCATCAGCAGAAACAGAACAGGCGGGAGAGCTTTCTCCTACATCGCAGCAAAGACCTGGAACAAGCTCCCCGTGAACATCAGATGCTCCCCGACCCTGCACATGTTCAGGAAAGACCTCAAGACCTGGCTCTTCGACTGATCAGGAGCTGCCCCCCACCCCCCCGCGCCTTGAGACCCTCAACGGTGAAGCACGTGCTTTATAAGCCCCGGATTGATTTATTAATTGATTGATTGATATTAATAATAATCCATAAAAATTGGTATGCTGATCACATCCCTTCATGTCATTATCTCAGAACATGGGCAATAGTCTGATGTCAGTGCAGAGGTCACATAACAGGTTCAGGAGTTTGGATTCACCAGGGGTAGGCTTAGGCATCAGTGCACACAGTAGAGTAACACATCAGCTAGGCCAACAGAAGCTAGGATACCCCAACAATTCATGTTAGGGTGACATCCACTTACTATTCAAGAGACATCCCTGTCCCAACATAAATAGAAAATTGGTACAGAGGGTAGTAACCTTGACTGGTGGAATTGTGACCAGAATAACTGTCTCTTCAATACTATTGTAAATTATTTTGTGTGAAGGAAGGTATTAAACAGTTCTACTGTGGTGGCTGTCAATGTTGTCAAATAGTTTACGGAACTCTCCGAGGTATATTTTGGGTTTAATTCTCTCTAGTTCATATCTCTATCTTTGAGAAAGTAGTAAAAAGCTCTACACATTCATTTATTTAGTACTGGTGCCGCTAGCCCAAACAGACAAAATTTGGTAAAAATCACAAAATCCCATCTTAGACATAATCTTAATCTGTTAGCATTTAATCACTGCCCCAGTTTATGTACTTGGTTTCCCTTCTTGTAAAACGTCTGATGCGGTGAGCATAAGGCTTTATAACTGGCTCACTGAAAATGCCAAGTTAACCTTCAATTAAAAATTATTTTAGTGGGGTGTCCTCTGTATTCCAGTTAAGCAGAAATAGTGATGGGTACACTGAGTAGCAGGATGATGCAACTGGAAAGCAGATGTCCTTGAATGGCTGGAGCAGGAGGAGTACAAAGAGATTCAACTTAAACCTTATTGCCAATCTCAAATATCCAGGTCCTGTGCTTCCCCTATGGCCTGGGATTTAATCAACCTACCAGAGTACTCAAACACTGAACTCTTTCCTTTCTAACAACTTGATGCTCGTAAGTAATGATAGCATGGAGATGGCACCAAGGGCAGATCCTCTGCACCCTAGATTTCCCATCACCCTCTACTGCCTCGGAAAGGATACCATGGTTATTACGCCAAAAATACCTCTTGCAGCCAGACCCCTTGAAAAAAAGGATTTTTTTGGTGGAATGTACATAAGCCTATGCAACAAATTTTCACTTGCCTTAAGGATTATCACGGACCATTTGGATTTTAAAAATCACTTGAAAATGTGACAGTTTACCCAAAGAACAAATTTCCTAACCAAGGTGTTCCGTGCTCCCTCAAGTCACCATTTGGTAAGTAGCACTATACAAATAGGAAACACTAAGGTCAGTTGTAAATGCACACCGTAAGAATGTAGCTCGAGGGTGTGTGATGTTGAAGAAGATGTCATCCAGTATTAAAAAATAGAGATATAGATTATAAAAGCAAGCTATCAAAAATGTTCTACTAACATATCAATTTTATTTGCACATCTGCATATTACAAGAAAATATCATCACTGATTGGGGTAAAAAAGCAAACACAACACAGGATATATTTGGAGGTATTGGAGAAGACTTCATTATTGTAAGGACAATAACATTTAAGGGAAAAAGAAAAGCCCAAACAGTGACATTCTAAATCAAGTCTATATAATTACACATACCACTGTCAAATAGTTCTGAATCACAGAGGAAATCCCAGATGGAGTTAAACCATAGTTTTGGGAGGGGCAGCCCTTGTTTAGGCTAAGGCGCTTGTATCATTACAAAGGAATCAATGTATGAACCCAAAAAGAAATTAAAAACCACACACATTGCTGTGTATGCAACTTTTTCATTTATCACTTGGTTAATGTCGATTCTGGCACCCTCTTACTAGGAGATTACTTGCAACGCATTTTCACAGCATACCCATATTTCTTGATCTTTCCATTCAGTTTATATGGAGTTTTCCTCATGCTCTGAATTAAATCAATTCATTTTATTTACATTTATTTTCTTGTGGAACACTGGGGCTTCACAACAATACACAGAGGCTTCAAGGGTTACTTTTTATTTCAACAACAGAAAGATGAACAGCATGCATACCTTTTGATTTGAGTTCTGACAAAAGACTTCCAGGTCCCTCGTGTCCTATTAAATGGCCAAGGTAATGGCCAGGATTTGATTTGTAATATTTCTGAAGGTCTGGGATGGGAAATGTGACGTAAAGATTCCTAATATCTTTAATAGGTACCACACTGTACATTTGCTATGAAATGAAAAACAATACATTAGATTACTTCTAACATTGCGAAAGTAGCAGAGCAAACTAAAAGTTAAACAACGAACCGTAAACATGAATGAGCAAGAAGAAATCTGTTGAAAATCAATTATTATTAAACACATCATAGTGGTATTAGTTATGCATTCATAAATCAACTTTTCATAATTCTTTGACAACTTCATGTATTCACAGAGTCGGGTTATTGTTGATAAAGAAGAGGAAAACATTGAACAGTTCAAGAAAACAAAAGTTCAGGGGGCTAAGCAAATTCCTCCAGTAGTCAATGAAAGCTTACTATGAATGCCCTTGCAGTGAGATTTGGCATCCAACACCCCACATTAACCTGCCTAGGCGAAGGATGTGGGGTTATTCAGGCACACCAATAAAATGGTATGATAATTTTTAATGTGCAGAACGAAAATAAGTCCTCTGTAGATTCCGCTATTCAGTGTAGAGGTTTGCACACTTCTGAATTTTTCCATTCACTGTTCCCTCCCTGGTATCAAACATTGGCAAATTGGTCTCAGCAATGAGAGAGCTATTGGCAGCGTCAATGTGAATGTTGCTTAGCCATGTTGTATAGTAGCACATGTGCCGCCGCTGGCCACATCACAGCACTTTTTTGTCTGGCAGGAAGGGCGGGACAAGGAACACAACACAGGGAGAAAAGAGACAGCGCATCTGCTGTGTAGCAAAGACCTAAAATTAATGCGTCCTTGAGTAATTTGAAAGTTGCTCATGTAAAGTGCTCCAAACCCTAGGGTTGAGTTTGCTCCATAGTATACTGCAAAAAAAACAGTATCAGTGCTGTTCTCAGCAGAAGGCGGGGGGAGCGTCTGGGATCCCTGCGCTTCATGGTCTAATAATATACATGGTGTGTGAGAAAGAAAAAAGGGGGAGGGTAAGAGTACATGTAAGGGGAATTGGTGATTGGTGAGTGTAAAGGTAGGGGCAACCCTTTATACTACAGAGCTTCAGATCGTAACTGGTAACACAAATGGGGGACTAGTGGGAGCGGAAGGGGTGACCGGAAACGCAAGCACTCAGATGGAGCACTTAAACACAAATAAAAAAGTAGCTCCTAAAGCGGGAGCAGTGCATGTACACAAGTACTTGGTCTGTGCTCAAAGGGAGGACCAAACACAAGAAGAGGCATGAAGCATGCATGCTATGACCAACAGAAGCGAAGGATATGAGTGTGATGTTGAAACTAACAAATGGTAATCTATGGAGGGGCTGTAAGCCCACTGATTGTAAACAACTTGTCTAGCTGAGACCTAAAAGTGAGGATTTCTAGGCAGGTGTGGCTTGTACAGCAAATAAGGAGAATATGCCTCAGTAACGTTTCAGCTAATCGCCCCCAAAAATCCTGCAAAATCCTACTCTTTTAAAGGGCAGCCAGGTACACACTGTCCACAGTAGGAACAGCAGCGCACACAAACCTGAATGGAATGGAAAGGAAGGGTTGCTGGGGAAGTGGACCAAGACGGTGGTCTACTTTCACACACTAGCAACACTGAAGATAGAAGACCATATGACAGGGTGACAGCCAAATAATAACACTTGCAAGCACACAAAATTCCCATCTGTTGAGGCAGTAAGGTTTTGTGAATGTATGTACACACACCCACGCAGCTGTCTGACAAATATCCACGACAGGTACTCCACAAGCTAACGCTGTGATAGGAGCCTTGGCCCTCGGAGAGAACAAGCTCATAAGCCTTCTGGTAACTGCTTTTTCATCAGCATGTAGAAGATATTTATACAAAAAGCAATTCATCAGAAAATGGTCTGTTTCTGCATTGCCTTGCCCCTCCATGCCCCGGAGAAAACCCACAAAGAGCTGATAGTGCACCGGATGTTCTTTAGTGCGGTCTATAGTGCGTTCTATATTAAAGCTTAATGCTCTCTTAGGATCCAGAAAGTGAAGCCTCTCTTCCACTTTAGAGGGATGATGTAAAGCAATGAATGAAAGAATGGTGATAGCATGGTTGACATGAAATTGAGTGACTACATTTGGCAGAAAGGAAGCTTGGGTACTGTGAGAAGGACCAGGAAGCCACCGAAGCCGACAACCGGAAGTGGAGCAAAACGGCGAGGACTCCCAAACCAGACCCGAAGCCGCCAGCAGTCTAGCTCTGTGTGGTAACGTTGGAGCGCAGAAACAGAGGAGGGACGATAAAAACACACCACCAACGAAGGAGGGGCGGCACAGTCAGGAAGCCGTGACTTGGAGGTCAACTGGAAACAAGGAGCCCAGCGATCAAGAAGGAGGAGGAGACCAGCTGTTGGAGGAACCAAGCGGAGGAAAGCTACAGGAAGGACCAAAACCCGGAGACAAGCTGCCAGTGGAGCCAAGTGGAGACGAGCCGCGGAGGGAGTGGAGCACGGAGGAGAGCCACCCAAGAGTATACAAGGTGCACACCCGGCGGCCCAAGGAGGGGAGAGGACGCCCCGGGTCCGGACACCACGGCCCTGTTGACGGGTCGTGGCCCAAGGCAAGTGTCATTAAGGGGCGCATTCTGGTGGGGTGATAAGAGGTAACACGTACAAAGCACTGATATTGCCGGCCTCCCTTCTTGCACACCCTACCCAGGTACTTTTGAGCCCCTTTTTCCTTTCACTACGCATGGTGATGGTAGCACACTGTAATCATTAGAAAGACAGGTGTGATTAACCCCGGTCCCTTTCTTTTTGCTCTCTGCCCTTCCGTGGAGCCTGATGGGGAGAAGTCCAAAAGAGCTGCAAGTCCAAAGGCCAAGCCCAAGAAGTAGACTCTCTGCCCTGACGACAACACCCAACCTTCCTCATCATTTGTTTTGTTTCTCTTTTCTTTTATTCTACCTAAGAGAAACTTCTCTTACAAAATAGACCAAAGTCCTGAAAATAAAAGGTACTTTATAAAGAGTCTAAAGACGACCCCGTTCCTTTTGTGTTGGACACTCAGACAGCCTACAGGTACTCAACACAAACTTATCTGGGAGCAATGTAGTATTATAATATAAAGAGGCTGCAGCTCAGAAACATACCTAAACGATGTTATGGTGATGAGAAAGACAGTCAACAACATTAGAAGTCTTAACGGACAACTTTGCAGCGGTTCAAAAGGGTGCACGTCATTAAAGTGAGACGAAAGTTCAAGTTCACAAAGGTTTTTGGTGGAAATAAATGGTGCAAATCTTTTAAAAATCTTATCATAAAAGGCTATTTAAATAAAGAAGTATGTTCCATGTAACCGCAAAAAAGCGGAAAGAGTAACATCAGATAGCCTTCAAAAGAGCCCAAAAAGCAAATCCTTTGCGGGCCAGGGACAAAAGCAACAAAGCTTCTGACAGCTTGGCTGTTAGTGTTGGGTGCCGTACCAAGCCACAAATTTGTCCCAATGGCTTTGTTCTAACGTTTTGGTGCCAAGATAACATAAGAAATCTCAGGGGGAAGGTCAACTGTTGCTGTGTAATCAGCAGGGAGATGCAAACTCTGCAGGCACAGATGCAGTTCCCTGCTGCTGCGACAGAAGATCCTCCTATAGTGGTAGCTTGATCAGAGGACAGGTGCTCATTTCCTTGTACCACACTCTACTGGCCCAATTAGGTGCCATTAAGATGGCTTGCTAAAGTATATAAAAAGTGATGGGTGGTATGCTTGAATTAATCTCAGTCACTGGTAATTACTGAGGGCAGCACCCCAAGCCATCGTTATTTTGCACACCACGTTTCCTCAGTTTAGACACAGCCATATGCCAATCAGTCTTGACCCTGCACCAATGGGAACAGTCCAGCCCAAACTGCCAGGCCTGGGTCCTCCCTGAACCAAAATACCAGCAATCTAGGACCTGTTTCAACCTGGTTAGGGCTTTACAGGTAAGATGGCTTGGCCACAGTCGTTCATGATCTTTCTCAGAACTCTGGGTAGAAAAGGTAGCAGCAGGAAGGCTACAGGGATCCAACACTCCAGTCTAGGAAGAAGGCGTCTCAGAGAGAGCTGCCTTGGAATATCTAACACACAAAAAGTGCGATATTACATTTGCAGCAGTTGAAAAAAGATCGAGCCTGGGGTCTCCCTATTGTTGGAAAAATTTCTAGGCCACACAAGGATGCAAGTGCCATTTGTGATCTAAGAGGAGGAGGCTAATTGTGTCCAACCTGGCATTTAAGCATTACACCTCATGGTACACTACCAGAAAGGTTCCCTGGTGGTCTAGCCGTTTCTAGAGTTACAAAGCCTCCTGTCAAAAGACTCATGGCCATACCTCACCCTGCTTGCTGCAGTACAACATGGCAGGTGGTGTTGCCCATGGGGGCTGAAAGGCCTTTAATGCCAGCTTATCACCCAAACAAATTTATTGGGAGTTGAAGACCTCTGATCTCCAAATTTCCCTGATGGCCACCCCAACACAGAATAGATACATTTGTCACCACGGTCATATACGCCAGGGGAAGGGAGAGGAGTCTGCCATGGACCCAATTGTAGACTAGTAGCCACCATTACAGATTTTTGCAGTTTTCTGGATACAATCAGACATGTTCCGATGATGTAGTGCCCACTGGGACTTGAAGTCCCAGTGCAGAACTTGTAGGTGTCACATAGTATGTTTAGCCAGCAGGATGCTGGAGGTCAACAATCCCAGCAGCCTCTGACATCTGCAATAAGATGCAGGACAAATGCAAAAAAAACTGCGATCATAGCCTGAATGACCTGGACTTTTAGCTCTTGGGGAAAAGCACAAACCCATACTGTACCCAGAACAACTCAGATCAGGTGAAGCATCTGCGAAGGAGTTAGGTGTGACTTTGACAAGTTGATAGAGAACCCCAACAATGTTAGGATGTTTGCCGTTGTATGGTGGTGGCATGCGACTGCCTGGGGCAAGCCCACCTTCAGCAGTCAGTTGTCGAGGTAGGGGAAGACTGGCACACAGAAACCTCCGAAGATGTGCTGTGCTCACTGCCATCACTTTCAAGAACACCCGAGGGGGCAATGGTGATCCAAGAGGGGGCACTGCAAACTGAAAATGCTCCTAGGCCACAGAGATGTAGAAAGCACATGTGGGCCTACAGGACAGGCACGTGCCAATAAGCGTTCAGCAGGTCCAATGCGACTATCCAGTCTCCGGGGAACAGTTGCACTGGGGTGGGGAAAAAAAGGAAGGGCGTAGCCCCAGTGTTCGATTTTACAATTTTGTGGACCCACCTATCTGAAGTGATGGCCTGCCACCACTGGAGGAAATATCGGATCGTGTACACATTCGACACATGCCCAAAACTCTCTCCGACCACAAACCGGTACTGCCAACTGTCGAGCTCCCACACTATACACCTATCATATATAAGGCAATTTAATGCCAAAGCACTACTAGACTCTTCGTACACCGACACCATTAAACAAGCCATTGTTGACTACTTTCATTTTAATCAGACATCCACAGACGATCCAAGTTTATTATGGGAAGAGTTTAAAGCTACCATACAGGGAGTCTGTATTAGCACAAACGCAGGCATTCTAAAGGATATCCGAGCCCAACTTACCCAATGGGAGATTAAACTAGGCACCCTAGAACGAGAATAGGAACAAACACATAACCATATTGAGTGACATTAGAAAGGTTATGATGGAATACCAAGAATTTGCGGATGATGAACTCAAATACATCTCGAAACGTCACACTGCACGCAGTTATGGCGAGGGAGGTAGGCCGGGACGAATGTTGGTGAATAAAATATGTACAGGACACAAGGCACAACCGGTCCTTAAAATAAAAGATGGCAATGGCAATTTACACTATGATACAGAGGGCATACTACGGGCATTTATGGACACTTACAACGATCTATATCCGTCACGAGCTACTGCCGCCCAGCCAGAGATTCTGTCATATCTGGAGGATGTGGCGATAGCATGGCTGTCAGATGCTCAGAGAGATTATCTCTCGCAACCAGTGACGGTAGAAGAAGTCACCGAGGCGGTCAAGACTCTTCTTAACGGAAAAGCAACAGGCCCAGACGGCTTCAGTAGCGAATTTTATAAATCCTATATTGAGCTACTTGCACCTCACCTCGTAGAAATGTATGGGGACCCCCATTGCAATCAGATCCTACCTCCCACATTGTGAGAAGCCATGTTCATTGCCCTACAGAAACCTGATAAAGACCCTGAGAAATGTGAATCATACAGGCCGTTATCCTTAATAAACACGGACACTAAAATATTAGCCAAACTACTCGCGAAACGCCTGCAATCACTAATGCCCAATATCGTACTCCCAGACCAATTGGCCTTTATATCGTGTCGCTCCACTACTCATAACACTCAAACGCTATTTGCACTCTCACATTACCTCGCCCCAGATTTCCAAGCAGCTGCAGTCCTCTTGGATGCAGCAAAAGCATTTGATTCGATCGAATGGACAGATCTCAACACCATATTGCAAACAAGCATTGGAAATGCAATAGGTCTCGCAGTAGGAAAGTTAGAGCTATAGGTGTTATTTATTTTTTTGTTTTTTATTTATGTGTTGTTTTTTCTAAATAGCAAAATTAATAGCTTTCTTCTTTACAAAGCCAATAGTTATAATTTTTGTAAATGTGACACCTCTAGCATTTGTAAAGCAACATGTTTTGTATTAACGGGACTTATATGTGACTTATATGTATTGATATAAAAAAAATCAATGGCTTTAAAAAACAATTAATAATTAATACGTAAATAAAATGGATTTTATTTTATATTGCCAACAGCTTAAAGTTTATTAAATATATTTAGTGAAGATGCTGTGGTTGCGCTGAGTGAGGGTGAGTGAGGGTGAGGGTGAGTGAGGGGTTGAGGGTGAGTGAGGGGTTGAGGGTGAGTGAGGGTGAGGGGTTGAGGGTGAGTGAGGGTGAGGGGTTGAGGGTGAGTGAGGGTGAGTGAGGGTGAGCGGTTGAGGGTGAGTGAGGGTGAGTGAGGGTGAGGGGTTGAGGGTGAGTGAGGGTGGGTGAGGGGTTGAGGGTGAGTGAGGGTGAGTGAGGGTGAGGGTTGAGGGTGAGTGAGGGTGAGGGTGAGTGAGGGTGAGGCTGAAGGGTTGAGGGTGTTTGAGGGTGAGTGAGAGTGAGGGTGAGGCTGAGGGGTTGAGGGTGAGTGAGGGTGAGTGAGAGTGAGGGTGAGTGAGAGTGAGGGTGAGTGAGAGTGAGGGTGAGTGAGAGTGAGGGTGAGTGAGGGGTTGAGGGTGAGTGAGGGTGAGGGTGAGTGAGGGTGAGGGTGAGGGGTTGAGGGTGAGTGAGGGTGAGGGGTTGAGGGTGAGTGAGGGTGAGGGGTTGAGGGTGAGTGAGGGTGAGTGAGGGTGAGGGTGAGGGTGAGTGAGGGTGAGTGAGGGTGAGGGTGAGGGTGAGTGAGGGTGAGTGAGGGTGAGTGAGGGTGAGTGAGGGTGAGTGAGGGTGGGTGAGGGTGAGTGAGGGTGAGTGAGGGTGAGTGAGGGTGAGTGAGTGAGGGTGAGTGAGGGTGAGTGAGTGAGGGTGAGTGAGTGAGGGTGAGTGAGGGTGAGGGGTTGAGAGTGAGTGAGGGTGGGTGAGGGTGGGTGAGGGTGAGTGAGGGTGAGGGATTGAGGGTGAGGGGTTGAGGGTGAGTGAGGGTGAGATCAAGGGAAGACCTATCCAGGTTTTGCAGATGGATTTTTCTAGTTCCTGTGTTACGGTGACAATGAATACAAGAAACAACCTAGAAAGACCAGAGCAGTCTTTTGTACATGTTTTTTCTCTACTTCTTAGCCAGGAGCAAGATGTGATAAAAACCTTCGTTTCCAACAAGCAGTTGGCCAACAAAAGGATGGGTGAATTTTTTTTTTTTTTTTAAATGCCAGAATACTTTCAGAAATTACTACAGGTTGAATTTTAAGAGATTGTCTTGCAGAGTTAACCAGATTGGTTACATATAATACCTTTGCATTCTAATTTGAAACTTGCAAGGGGGCAGACAGGGAAACCTGAATCCTAGTCAAATGACAAAAATGTGCAATAGCCAGGAAAATCAGCATAGTTACTTTAAAAATGTCATGGAAGTGTTGCACAATATACGTGTTATAAATTGCGGACTAGTGCTTTATGTTTTGATAGGACGAGAATAATCTTAGGCAAATAATTATCATCTCAAACTCAAATGGTAAACTATTTTAAACGCGAAAGGGTCTTATCGAGGTCTATATGTAGTCATCAGTTTTCCACAACGGGCTAAAAATAATACCCGCAGATGCAACCATTACACACAAAAGAGCATATGCCTGGCTGTTGCAGTAAAGAAAAGTTATTTTTTTCGATCTTCATGTTGTAGAAGTATAAAAAGCACAAAAACAGTATACAATGGCGGCCTGCAGCCACTACAAAAAGAAGGTGTCATCACTGAATTTACCCACCCCCATTTAGAAACTGCTTGTAACGTCTAATACAACCACCATCTGGCCAGCGACTAAAGTGTCAGCGGCTACAGTACTAAAATAGATTTAAGCCACTAATTCTAGTAGCCCTAATGCCGACATTTCACTTGTGCAAAACTATCATGTATCTTTAAGGGATTTTGAAACTTTTAATGCATGTATCTTATAACATTTTATTCGGGACTGTGCATAACGCGAGCAGCTTTTAACACAATTAAGGATCTACATAAAGGGCAAGGAGAGGTTTAGAAAATCGAACACTCGGTGATACTATGTCCTGATGGTGCTTAAGCCAGAAGTATTATCCTAAACGTGAACCGTATGAGCGAGGTCATGTTCTCAGCAACAATGTTAAACAAAGGCATGCAACAGCTTGTGTTTAGAAGTTGAACATATCGAGGGGAAAAACACCAGAACCCACACATGTGAGTCCAGGTAGGCTTTACCGGAATAGTAGAGCAGACTGTCCTTAAGAGTAGATTTTGAATGACGGAGTGGTAGGCTAAGACAGCAGGGAGGCAGGAGTGAGATGGATGCATAGAAGAGTTGAAGATAAATTCGAAGGAGTGGAATGAGTGGTACGAGTGGTAATGGGGAGGACAAGCACACGGAGGAGAAGCTCGCAAAGAGCGGATTATTAACTAGATACGAGGGGCTGAGGACGAACGCAACGCTTCTGAGTACCACCAAAGGGTCATTAATAAAAGGATTGCACCGGACCGGATACAAGCCAGCACAACCTGGCGGGTGTCAGTATGGCAGCACGTCTGTTCTTGGGCTGACGGGGAAAGGCGCAAACTGCAAGCAACGCAGTCTTTAAACCAGACATGGGTGTGCGATAAGGGTAAGATTATTTAAACCTACCACACAAGCCAATCACCACGAGAACTACCAACTTAAACAAGAGCTAAGCCTGTGATATTGCATTCTGGCAATTCTTCAGCCCACTGAGGGTGCATGGGGAGGGGGGAGGAGGGAGGAGAAATGCGTCTCGGCCGGAGCAGGGGGCGGAGCAGGGAGAGCGGGCTTTGAAATGCACTTCACACGGCCGGCCGGTCGTGAAACTGAAAGCATGGCCGGCCGGCCGGTCGAGAAACTGAAAGCATGGCCGGCCGGCCGTGAAAGCCTTTGATGCCGCAGGGGGTGGAGCGGCACCAGCTGGGAGAGTAGGCAAGGCAGGCGGCTGGGGGCATGTGCACGCGCTTTTAAGCTCAATGCGCATGCGCATTGAGCTTAAAAGTCACGGGCACTGCAAGGAATCGCCACGATTCCTTGCAAGTTGGATAAAGAGTGGATAAGCCACCATAGTCTCGCTTGCTCGATGCGCATGCGCATCGACAGGCGAGACCTAAAAATGGGTTTCCCTCCAATCTTCCTACAATGGATTAAGATACTAAACACAGCACGGATAAGAGTAAATAAATATGTATCAGAAGCAATAAAAATCGAGAGAGGCACACGTCAAGGATGCCCCCTTTCCCCCCTACTTTTTGCAATTGCCCTAGAACCACAAGCGTGCAAAATACGACAGGGTCATAAATATGCAGCTCTTCAATTCCCACAAAGGCCACTAAAAATATTGTTATACGCAGACGATATGGTATTGTATATCAAAAATCTAACAGCAAATCTCTCCCCATTACTAAGGGAATATATTAAATTCGGTCAACACTCAGGTCTCCAAATTAATTGGACTTGAATGGCAAACAGACCCGGTCAAATACCTAGGTGTGTGGTATCACTGTGACCCCGACACAGTTATCAACGAAAACTATGACAAAATTCGGATTCCCAGACACATTTATTAAAGGGATTGAAACTTTATATAGGAGCCCCCGGGCTAAAGTTTTAGTTAATGGTAGCCTGTCTGAATGGCTTAATATCTCTAGGGGAACAAGGCAGGGTTGCCCCCTGTCCCCTCTTCTTTTTGATATTTATATTGAGCCCTTTGTCTGCTCCCTGAGGCAGGATCCAATGATTAAACCATTTGTAATGGGAGAAATGACTCTTAAGACTGCCCTCTATGCAGATGACCTCCTCCTTTATACATCTAATCCCATTGAGGCTATCCCCAGGCTATTTGAATTAGCAAAGAATTTCGGGTCAGTATCGGGATATAGCATAAATAAAGATAAAACAGATATAATGAGTTGGAACAATCCAGTCCAAATCCCAGAAGCAAAATCAATAAGCATTGAAAATGCAATAGGTCTCGCATTAGGAAAGTTTGAGCTATTGGTATTGTAAATGACACTTTTTATTTATGTGTTGGTTTTGAAAGTAGCAAAATTAATAGCTGTCAGTTACAATGTCAATAGTGTTAACTTTTGCAAATGTGACACCTATAGCATTTGTAATGCAATGTGTGTTGTATTTACGTGACTTGGATGTCTTGATATTACACATAACAATGGCTTTTAATTTTGTAAATAATTAATACTTAAATAAAAGTTATTGTAATTTATAATGGCAATAGCTTAAACGTTTGTAAATAACTTTTGTGAAGATTATGTTCAGTGTATTTTATTGTGACAAAAATCCAAGAACATTGCATTTGCACCTACACACGCACACAGAGCCACACACACACACACATATAGATGTGGTAGTGGTGGATCTGGGGGATATGGTGGTGGTGGGTGTGGTGGTGGTGGTGATGGTGGGTATGGTGATGGAGGATGTGGTGGTGGATGAGGGGGTGGATGTGGTGGTGGTGGATGAGGTGGTGGTGGATGAGGTGGTGGTGGATGAGGTGGTGGATGTGGTGGTGGATGTGGTGGTGTATGTGCGTGGTGTATGTGCGTGGTGTATGTGCGTGGTGTATGTGCGTGGTGTATGTGCGTGGTGTATGTGCGTGGTGTATGTGCGTGGTGTATGTGCGTGGTGTATGTGCGTGGTGTATGTGCGTGGTGTATGTGCGTGGTGTATGTGCGTGGTGTATGTGCGTGGGGTATGTGCGTGTGGTATGTGCGTGTGGTATGTGCGTGGTGTATGTGTGCGTGGTGTATGTGTGCGTGGTTTATGTGTGTGGTGTGTGTGGTCTTATGTGTGTGGTGTTATGTATGTGTGTGGTATTCATAAGTTAAGGGTGGTCTAAAAATTGCAGACTAGCATTCTCAGCCCTATTGTGTGCATTCGCAAAGCGCTAGTTCTGTGCATATTGGGAGATATGTGTTGTGGGTTGGGAGCTTCTACATTAAAAATCATTCTATGAATATGTAAGGGTGTGTGATGACAGACGTGTGAAGCTGTATGTGGAAGAGAGGTGTGAAAGTAAAGGGTGTGTTTGTAAGGGAGAGTGAAGGAATGAGGGTGAGTTCATGTATTGCGAGAGTATGAGCTGTTACTGTTGGGATTGTGTAAGGTACGGTGACACTTTTTTTACGGAGGTGAGAATGTGACAGGGGTGAGGGTAGAAAGATGTGATAGTAATTGAATATATGAAGAGGATGCACAAATGACTACAACTTATAATGCTTTAAATCAGCATTGTCATAAAAAAGACATTTTTTGAGCGAATATATGAAGAGGATGCACAAGCTACTAATACTTGTAATGCTTTAAAACAGCATAGTCATTAAAAAGACAATTTTATCTAACCTCTGTATAGATGGTTAGTCTGTTTATGTGACATTTTGTCATTATTCAATGAAAGTGTGGTAGGTAAAAGCTTAATGTTGAAATACATATGCATGCTTATAAATGTAAAAAGCACAAAATAGTAGTTGCAGTGACACTTTGGCAAACACTAAATGAGTAAGGCTGCTGTAAAAGTGTTGAAAGCTGAATAAGTGTTTGTGATATAGACTCATACTGTGGAGTCTGCATAATTAACCGTTCTACATGTTTTTTCATCAACTAAAGAAGCATGATGAATATATGCTGGTAATTAGGCTGGCAATTAAAACAAGTTTGTTTTGTTTGGGATAGCAAATGATGGTAAGCAGCTTCTACTTAGCTAACCCACTTTTTTCCTACTAATTTCTGGTAGTGAATTTGGCATGTTACCGTTACATCCAGCACGAAAGCTGCGGTCTAAAGGCTGTTCACGATTATTACTGGCATTTATATAGTTAATTAACATACTGGCAGAACTATCGCTACTGAAGTTATGCCAGCAGACAAGTTTTATAGATGATTAGTTTATGTATAACATCTCATCATTATTCAATGCAAATGTGGCAGGCAGGAGCATAGATGTGCAAGGAGCATTTATAAAAGCTTTTTCTTCAAACGCGTTTGCCTGGTCATGAATGTTAGAGGCATACAGTATAAGCTGCACTGATGCTGTGCCAAACACTTGATGAGTAATGCTGCTGTAAAAGTGTTTTGGGAATTGCAAGTCTCGAAAAAAAGCATAGAAACCAGTTTTATATCAAGACGTGCGCGTGCTTTTGCCGGAAACTAGTAGGGCGGGACTTCCATTTTCGAATGGAAGCAAGCGCCCACGGAGTGCCGGGCTAAAGGAGCAACAATGGCGCGGCATTTCTATGCTGAAGGGGGAGCCCTGCGGTGTCACCTGCAGTTTTAAGTTCCACTGATGAGGTTAGTATGGCTTGAAGGGAAGGCGGATGTTTGTATCTTTATGCGCTAGTATCTGAGACGTAGGAACTGTGTTATGTGCGTTCGTATGTGCGAAGGGGAGGGGCGCCTGTATGCCTGAATGCTTGAGGCGGTGTATATGCATGCGCACGTGAAGGCTAGCGCCTTCAGTTCTGTGCTAGTGTGTGCACCATAAGATGTGTGTTCTGTGTACTCGTATGTGCGGCGGGGAGGGGCGCGTGTATGCTTGTATGTGTGAGGGCTGTGTGTATGCATGCATGTGTAAAGGCTAGCACCTCGAGGGTGTCAGAGCGCTGCATAAGTTAAACATCATTCTGAATGTGATGTTCGCAATAACTGAAAATGCAGCCTTTCAGCGCGCCCAAAAGAAGTCAGAAATGCAGGCTCTAAGATTGTTTTAATAGTAAATTGCTGCTGTGATTTAATTTAAAAGTCTGATTGAAAAATCTGTTTGGTGTCTCTGGACTTTTCTGCAGGGGAGGGGGCGGAGCGGGGAGAGGTGCGACACGGCAGGCAGGGGAGGAGAGTAGGAGGAGGAGGGGGGAGGAGAGTAGGAGGAGGAGGGGGGAGGAGAGTAGGAGGAGGAGGGGGGAGGAGAGTAGGGGAGGCACGGCCTAGCGGCCGTGCAAGCAAGAAGTGAGGGGGCGGAGCTGGGGGAGGAAGTGAGAGAGAGAGTGGGCAAGGCAGGCGGCTGGGGGCATGTGCACGCGCTTTTAAGCTCGATGCGCATGCGCATTGAGCTTAAAAGTCACGGGCACTGCAAGGAATCGCCACGATTCCTTGCAAGTTAGTTAAAGAGTGGTTAAGCCCCCATAGTCTCGCAAGCTCGATGCGCATGCGCATCGACAGGCGAGACCTAAAAATGAGATATTTAGGGATTTATCTTACAAACAAGTTGGAAGAAATCCCAAAGACTAGTTGGTCAATGGTAATTAAGGAAATAAGGAAGCTTTTGACCAGATGGAACACTTTGCCTCTTAACATCTATGGTAGCGTTAACCTAATCAAAATGATTATATTGCCAAAGGTCTCCTTCCTTTTTAACTCTATCCCCTTAAAATTTGACAAAAAAGACATTTCTAACCTGCAAGGGAGGATTGGTTCGTTAATATGGGCCACAAAATCGCCAAGAATAGCTTGGAAAAAATTGAGGAGGGGGTTGAAATTGGGGGGGGGGGGGGGGAGGGGGTGGTTGGCTCTTCCGGATTTACTTTTTTATTGTTATGCTTTTCGGTTTAAAAATTTTAGACTCTTAGCTAATAAATTGGACTCTTCATCGCACAGTAAACTATTTCGGGCAATGACATCAGACCTAATATACGGCCCAGACTTCTTTCTTTATAAATTTGGAGATCAGAAGTTTTTTAAGAAAGTTCGTTTGAAGCTTCTACGGGCAGCCTTAGACAACTGGCAATCGATACGCAGAATTTTAGGTATCCCATATTATCATTCTCACGCCCCAATATGGGATTCTCCTGGCACCCCGGAATGTTTACAGGATCAACTTGCCCTTCCGTTGAAAACAGCTGGTTTTACTAATTGGGGAGAATTGAGTATCAATTCCTCTTTACTGAGTTGGGAATCCCTATCAAATCTAACAGGAGGAACTATGACCAGATTTAAATTCTATCAGTTATCTGCCTGGTGGGGAAATCAGAACTGGTCTAGTGAGGAGGAGATCTCCATTTTGGAACCAATTAGTAGAGAGAAGGGATGGAAAGGCGAGGTTACACTATGGTATAGGACTCTAGTGGGAACCAGGGATAACCAAGAAGCGGAAATCAATAAGCTATGGGACAATTCCACTGTACAGATCGAAGGAGATTTATTAAAAGTTTGGACAGATTCCTTCACCCTGTCTCAAAAAATTATAAAACCTTCAAACTTGCGAAGAAACCACCTTTTTACGTCATATAGGGCGTACTGGACACCTGCGAAACTTTCTAAAATTGCAACAGAAGAATATTTATGCCCAAGATGCAAATCGCCAGCAGCGGATGATGGTCATATGTTTGTGGAATGTTCAGAAATAGCTACGTATTGGAGGCAGGTGTGTGGGTTTCTTGAAGAAGTGTTATCAATACCAATAATCTATAGCCCTGGATTAGTTCTATTTGGTCTCTCACATGACTATAACATAAAAAGCCATATTACACAGTTTATTTTTTACATAGTTGTTATTGCTAGGAGGGAGATCTGTAGGGAGTGGAAATCTGAAAGTCCTCCAAAATTTGCAGACTGTTTAAGAAATATTATGGCAATAAGCCACTTGGATTTGTTGTGTGGTGGGGCAAATTCAACTAAATTGTGCTCAGTATTAAATACATGGTGTGAGAAATGATATCCATAAGTCCAATGATTATGCCAGAGGTTAATTGGTCCGATCCTCCCAAAGGGGCAAGTAACATCGGAATTGGGAGTTGGATTGGAATTGACCTACCTCTGGGCAATCTCCAACGGCTCTCCACAACACAAGGGCGGAAAAGGGCGGCAGTGTTGGTGGCCTAGAGTAAGCTCATCTAGAGTTAACATCTACTGGTGGCATGTATGAGGACGAAAAAAATAATAATAATAAAATAAAATAAAATCTTCCTACAATGGATTAAGATACTAAACACAGCACTCACAGCACGGATAAGAGTAAATAAATATGTATCAGAAGCAATAAAAATCGAGAGAGGCACACGTCAAGGATGCCCCCTTTCCCCCCTACTTTTTGCAATTGCCCTAGAACCACAAGCGTGCAAAATACGACAGGGTCATAAATATGCAGCTCTTCAATTCCACAAAGGCCACTAAAAATATTGTTATACGCAGACAATATGGTATTATAGATCAAAAATCCAACAGCAAATCTCTCCCCATTACTAAGGGAATATATTAAATTCGGTCAACACTCAGGTCTCCAAATTAATTGGACTTGAATGGCAAACAGACTCGGTCAAATACCTAGGTGTGTGGTATCACTGTGACCCCGACACAGTTATCCACGCAAACTAAGGGACGGCAATTAGCAAGCTCGAAGAGAAAGTGGAACGGTGGATTCAACTGCCACTTTCCCTGGCAGACCGACTGGCCATGATCAAGGTGGTCGTTTTGCGCAAATTCCGATACCTTTTTAATAGCATACCCATCACCCCGCCAAGGGCTCTATTTCAAAGACTGACTACTGCTGTAACCTGCCTCATATGGGCAGGCAAGCAAGCGCGCATCGAATTACGGGCCCTAACACTGCCTTTCTCCAAAGGAGGGTTTAGGGTACCAGACTTCCTCCTCTATTATTTATGCGCTCAAGCGCAATATGCACACTACTTGTACCACCCTGTCCCCTACCTCCACCATACAGCGATCGAAGACGGGGATGCGCACCCACTCCCGCTACGCAATATCCTACCCTACCGACGTACCCGGATACATCCATACGAAATAAACACAATCAATACTACTAACGCAGCTTGTCAGAGAATGGGGAAACTGGCACAAACTACTGATATACGCGCCGGCAATGCCCTTGCAATTTTACCCAGATTTATCGGTTACCCAAGAAAAGGTTGGAATGGAATTATTACAAGTGGAAATAGAAAAATTGGGAGACTTGTACAGTAACAGCACATTTATAGAGCTCAAAGACCTTCTCCATATCAGCAATCAAACGTTAATGTTTAAATTTACCTACCATAGACTACAGGGAGCCATTAAAAAACTATATCCCATTTATCCTGATGAACCGCCACAACTGAAAGCCCTACAAATGATTATTACCACACCCCACAACGCCCACATGGTGACTAAACTATATACACAACTTCCAAGACGATATTGATGACAATACATATAAAGCACTGGAACGTTGGAACATCGTGCTCGATCCCCCCTCACAGAGGAAGAATGGTATACCTGCTGCATCTTAACAAGTATGCTCACTCCAAATGGCAAATTACGCATACTGCACTATAAATACCTGCACCAAACATATCATACCCCTGCTAAATTACACAAATATGGCCTCCATTCAGACGCAAGGGGTCTACGATGCGGTGCGGATAATGCCGATTTTATTCATCTTGCATGGCAGTGTACTCCAATTAGAACGTACTGTCCAGGTGTTGCTCAGATATTGAGTGAGATACTGGGAATCCCCATAAACTGTACAATTTGAACATGTTTGCTCAGCCTCGTACGCAATGTACGCATCACCAAACGTACATTTTGCATGATAGCAGTACTCTTGGCAAAACGAAGAATCTCGATGCTCTGGGGTAGTAGGGAGACCCCACAGACTAAACAACAGGTTAAAGATATAGCATACTGTAACGATACCCTAAAGACATACGAGGAAGAATTACCCTCCAAGCCAAGAGACTATTGGATGCATTCGGTTGACTATCTCCAATCACACCAAGCGGTATGGAAGTGCATTGATGTGTAAGATAAGATAATGTGGTTGATGATAATGGTTTAAATACTGCAATGTACTGTATGGATACCCTATCTCTATTGAAGCCTGTATGTTTTGTTCGAATTCTGTATGACTTTAATAAAATACCTATAAATAAAAAATAAATAAAATGTGATCATTGGTTCATTCCTGTAAACCCCATGCTGTGACCTTACTTACTCAACTTTAATTCTGTGGCATACCTAATCTCTGCAAATATAAGTAAATTTGTTTACATATGAATATATATTATTTTTCTTATCCTGGAAAACTAGATATATAACTCTGCCACAATTGCCACAATCATTTGCAATAAAGATTTTATTGTTTTATTAACTGGGGGATTTAAAAAAAAATAATAATAATATGTATATATATATATATATATATATATATATATATATATATTACCTACTGGCGATAGCCAGTAGGTATATATAGTTAGGATTTTTTTCCTATGGGACTTTTGAAAATTCTATGTCTAATAACTTTGGCGTTTGTGGACGGAATCGGCTGAGATTTTCAGGAAAATGGCACATTTTGTTTCTGAGCAGCTCCTGAAAATTTAGGGGGGGTTCGTCAAGGGGGGGCCGAGAAAAAAGGGGGGTCCCAAAACGCGTTTTTCCCATGTTAATTTCCATAGGGCGGTTGGACTCACTTTTAGCCCGAACGGCTGAATGGATTTCCACGAAACTTGGCAACATTGTAGGGACTGTTAGCCCGATGTGCCTTTGCTAGGTCTCAATATATGTGCTTCAGTGGATTTTGAGAAATTAACGTTTAAATCAAGATATATATCTGTAACAGCGCTCCGGGCAGCGCTCCGGTTCGCGAACTTTTCGCGTATCGGAACTTTGCAAAGCGAAGCTGATTGGCTCTCCGGTGTCTGTCAACATTCTAAACAGTCCGGTGCGGCCGCCATCTTGTCTCTCGGTAGGATCGAGAGACAAGAGGAGGCCAAAACAAAGGGGGAAATGAAGGAAAGGGGGCAAGGTAGACCCCTCCTGACCCCCTGGGATTGATGAGGGGGATATTATAGAGCCACGCCGGGCCCAAAAAAAAAAAAAAAAAAATCCGATTTTTTCGCCGTAGAGACGCGTCTTGGTTCGCGAACCGGGCAGCTAACCGGGAAGCTAACCGTCAGTGTAACCAAAAAAAAAAAAAAAATCCGATTTTTTCGCCGTAGAGACGCGTCTTGGTTCGCGAACCGGGCAGCTAACCGGGAAGCTAACCGGCAGTGTAACCCAAAAAAAAAAATCCGATTTTTTCGCCGTAGAGACGCGTCTTGGTACGCGAACCGGGCAGCTAACCGGGCAGCTAACCGGGAAGCTAACCGGGAAGCTAACCGGCAGTGTAACGGGAGTCTGAGGAGTAGCTGATTGGCTGTCAATATTGTAAACAGTCCGGAGCGGCCGCCATCTTGTCTCTCGGTAGGATCGAGAGACAAGAGGAGGCCAAAACAAAGGGGGAAATGAAGGAAAGAGGGCAAGGTAGACCCCTTCTGACCCCCTAGGATTTATGAGGGGGATATTATAAAACCACGTGGGGCCAAAAAAAAACAAACAAAAAAATCCGATTTTTTCGCCGTAGAGACGCGTCTTGGTACGCGAACTGGGCAGCTAACCGGGCAGCTACCGGGAAGCTACCGGGAAGCTAATCGGCAGTGTAACGGGAGTCTGAGGAGAAGCTGATTGGCTGTTATCATTGTAAACAGTCTGGAGCGGCCGCCATCTTGTCTCTCTGTGGGATCGAGAGACAAGAGGTGGAAAAAAAAAAGGTGTAAATGAATGAAAGGGGTAAGGCAGACCCCTCCTGAACCCCTAGGATTGATGAGGGGGCTATTAAAGTTCCCTGGGGGGTGAAAAAAAAAAATTTGCGATTTTCGCGGTAAAGGTGCTTCCTGGTACGTTAACCGGGCAGCTAACCGGCAGCGTAACGGGAGTCCGACATATTGTGTTTTTTGAACGTTTGTGATATGTGCACGTGTGGATTTTGTCTAATTAAGGTTAAAAAATATATATATATCTTTAAGCGTGTTCTGGCGCGCTTACGTTTTGGGTTTGGTTTGCGCTGCAGAGACGATACGTCACGGTTATGCGATGCATCATGAGGCGTCTCACGGGCTACGTGATACGTCACTTAATAAAGAATATATTTTACAGCTATAGATATTAGCTTTTAAAAAACCAATGAAATTCACAGAAAAAACCATAGGTTATAGACCATATATAGTTAGGAATTTGCATTTACAAAACCTTGAAAATTCACTGAAAAAACCATAGGTTATAGACCATATATAGTTAGGGATTAGCATTTAAAAAACCTTATTTTATTTGCACAAAACCATTGAAATTCCATATATAGTTAGTTGCACTAACTATATATCGCGGACCCGCAATCCACTGCTAATGATGTCACATATTACATCATTCATGACATGGTCAGTGACATCACTGATGACATCACTGATGACATCTCAAATGACATCACTGATGACATCACTGATGACAACACCCAGTGACTGTATGTTTCTGTAAAGTTAAAATATGTCTTACATATTGAAGAATGAGTGGATGTATAAGTGTCTGGATGAAGGATTTAGTAGGTGCATGACTGACTGTATGAGAGAATGATTAAATGTGTCTCACTGAGTGCATGGGTTAGTGATTAAAGTGTCTTAATTTGGCAATCAATATTTATGTTCTTCTGTAAACTGCTGCATGTTTAAATCAGTAGCTATATCAGTAACTATATGGGTTATTGAATGGTTGCCCAAGTATTTGTATGGGAGACTGAGTGTGTGTGTGGGTGGCTGGGAGGTGTATAACTCTGTGCATAGATGTGTGAGCGGTTGATTCCCTAGGTGTATGGGTTCAAAAGTGCATGTAGAAACAGCTGTATGGACAGTTGACTGTGTGCATGAGTATATTGGTGAGTGAATGGATATCTCAGTTCTACATGTCAAAGTAAGTACATATGTAAAGCACACTCCATGTGAGAGTTGACATATATAAATAACTGAACATAAGAGTCAGTGAATGTGAGAGTGGCTGTATGAATCATTGTGAACTTGTATCAAGGATTGTATAAGAGAGTAAATATGTGTTAGTATATGTTTGAATAAGTAAGGTGTGTATAACTGTATAGTTAAGGAAATGGAGATGTGATTGATTCTTTGCATGACTGAATAGGTGTGTGAGTAACTCCATGGATGTGTGACAGTCTGCGAGTGCCTGTTTACACTGAGTGTATCAAAGGTTATATTAGAGTCTGAAGATGTATTATCACATAAATGATATCATCAGTGATGTAATCAGTAATGTCAAATGAGATGTCAGTGATGTCATCAGTGATGTCATTTGAGATGTCATCAGTGATGTCATCAGTGATGTCATTTGAGATGTCATCAGTGATGTCATCAGTGATGTCACTGACCATGTCATGAATGATGTAATATGTGACATCATTAGCAGTGGATTGCGGGTCCGCGATATATAGTTAGTGCAACTAACTATATATGGAATTTCAATGGTTTTGTGCAAATAAAATAAGGTTTTTTAAATGCTAATCCCTAACTATATATGGTCTATAACCTATGGTTTTTTCAGTGAATATATATATATATATATATATATTTCGGATCGTGTCTCTGACAGGGCGGCTGTGAGCTGGCAAGGACACACTAAAGTGATTTAAGGTGCTTCTGGAGGAAGAGGCAGGGGACTGAACTATACTGCTGTCTCAGGTGTTGTCTACGAGAACCAACGCCTTGACTACGTATGGGCTGAAAGGCCTGCTAGGCTGAAGGGGGGTTGGGGCATTAGCAAAAGTGAAAACCTCGACCGTAGCCATGGCGAGAGCCATTACACAGCATGTCCATCAAGGATTCTTGGACATCATCAGAGAAGGCCATATACCTTATCCAGGTGTGGTGCTGAAGTGCCATACTGGTACCCACTGCTTGATCTAAGCATTCGATCATGGCCAATCCATAACACATAACAAATTTTGCAGCATCGCGATCATCCTGAAAAGCTTCAGTGAGGGACGCTCTAAGGTTGTCCAGAACAGCTAGTAAAACTAGTGCTACCATGTCCCAAAGGGCATGTAAGTAGAGGCCCAGAAGACAGCTAGCATTCACTGACCTCAGAGCAAGGCTCATAAAGGATAACTTTACGCCAACTTAAAGTTTTGTCCCGAAAATGTGCAAGTGCATCCGGTGGATTGAAGTGATTGAGTGACATCTAAAGGTGGGCTTCAGTGGAATGTGAATAATCAACGGCATCAGTCACATAACAGAGTCTGCAAGCCCCCTTTAATTATTCACTTCTGTATGAGTCGAGTGGAAGCAGGATGCAATAATGTTTTAACTGCCGGATAGAAGTGTTTGAGCATCCCAAAAGGTGCCAAAGACAGGCCCCCACAGCTGCATGGTAACTGCAGCAGTGGGGCACACGGTGAATTGAGCTGGCACAAATGACAACACTGGGTCAGCGAACTGAGGGTGTGTTTTCATTTCGTTCAAATGGAGGCAAGTAGGGATGGAAGGCACAGGACCGACTTGACAATGTTATAAACAATTGGCAAGTCCTTATTACAGTTATTTGTTGAATGTATTTTTTCCATAGTGTGCTTCTCGGCATAAAAGTAAATTTAAAAAAACAAATAACACAACAGTTCAAAAAGTCTTGGCCTATTTTAATTTACGTAAACTATAAAAAGTTGCATTCAATCACTTGCACAAGGTAGATTCTAGAACTTCTTTGCTCATAGAAGCTTTGAAAGCATTTCGATGGTGATTTAGTATCAGTTTTCTTCTGCTTAATCATGTAAATTGAGAAGACCGACTGTGATCCTTTCCTGTTTCACTATAACTTTTACTCTCTCGTCTAGTGAGAAATCTGTGTGTTCTGATAATGTAACCATATGACAATGTTAAAGGGAGTGTTTCCTTTTCTATCACTCAGTCAGTGTTGTGAATGCCTTTGATCACTGAAGGCTCGATTTTAGAAATGGTGCCTTGCTTTGAAGACCCTGTCAAACTTCCAGCACACTGAAGCACAGCTGCCCTTTGAGCTCAAAATACTTAAATTCAGAGTTAAACTAGAAGAACCACTTCTTCATTAACTGAATTTATTTCAAAACCTTGTTTTCTGCGTCATAATTTTCTCAATATTTTTTTATTTTATTATCAAGGCGTATGTTTTCTTAAAGAAATAATCTGTAAAATACACTGCCTTCTTCCTAATCTCTTGTGAAGCACTTTAAAGTCAGATATTGTACCCTTGGCGGTATATCTATTAGAGTTTATGAAGTGAACTATTGAACATCCAACCTCCTATATTTAAAACTAGTTCAAACCACTTCCAGTGTCATAAAGGCCTTAAAAAGATGCTTTACTCAACATAAAATCCCCACGAAAGAACCTAGGTATGTAACTGGTGCATGTTTTCTTTCTCCAAGGTCCAAAGAGACCTTTTGGGGTTTATTCATCATGTTTTATGAATAGTTTTAAAGATCGAGACCGTATGAATGGAGTTACGGTTAATATGTAGGTGCGAGTGGGGGCCTATTTTCTTAGACAAATAGTTGATAATATGGAGAGTACCATATAATGAACACAGCATGTAACAAGATGATAGCAAAAGTTAAAGATTCTGCTCAGCCTTGTCCTGCTTGCATTTACCATTTAGCTTTTAATTATATTGCTTTGGTGCTAAAACACCTTTTAGGTGGCTGCAGTTCTTAACTTTTGGAAATTTGCTCTGGAGGTCCTTCTTGTGAAGAAACCATTGGCTGCCCTGGCAGCACTGCTTAACTGTTGCCACATAGCCCTGTAGCACTTTGTTAAGACAGTGGCAGAGAAAGCAGTCAACAAACAACGTTTGGTGCAGGTACTGCTTAAAACTAATCTTGATCCTTCACAAGCAGGATCAACCAGTCTATAGTACTAAGACTAAACGCTTTTAGGTGTTAGACCAACTAGGGTCTATGTAAGGAGGTAGGGGAAGTGGCATTAATCCTACTGGATTTGTCTGCACCTTTTGATACCATGTCTCATTAACGTTTGCTAGAAAGTCTTCATGAGGCAGGTATGACTCTTCAGCTTCTGAAAGAACAGCACTAGGTATTTTCTTACCTACTTTCTAAACTTCTTGAAGACAACAGTTGTGGGGTGTTTCGCAGGTTCCTTCTTTAAACCCCCACCCCTCCTACCTTCCCAAAGTCAGCAAGTACAGTGTTGCATATTAATACACAATTTACATTTCAGCTACAGCTATGTCGATAGGATGAGCCAGCCCAGAATTTTGTGCATGTCTAAATGTGTGCATTATCATGTCGCCTGTAGGTAGGGTTTTGTAGCTGAAACAAAGACAGCCGAGCCGAAAAATCTTTTGGTCTTGAGGCTATGGGTAACTCTTCCGCATAAACACTCATTTGCTCTTTGCAATCCACCAAGGAACGGACCCATTGCCAGAGCGTTGGGGCAGACCTAGCACCCCAATGCATTGCAACTGCTTGTTTAGCAAATAAAGTGGAGATTGCAACTAGTCTCCTATTGCATGGCTTTAACCGCTTCAGAGAGCCCAGCAGGCATACCACAGGAGTACATGGGACTTGTTCTGTGGAAATGTCCGATAACATGCGTACAAACCTGCACCAAAATACATTAATGGTGGGACAAGCCAATGCCAGGTGCAATAAATCCGCCTCTACCTGCTCACATCTTATACAGCTTGCCTCTTCTCGTAACCCAAATTTCTTGAGTTGGGTAGGGGTATAGTACAATTGGTGTAAATACTTGAAGTGTGTAATACGGAGATTACAGTTTGCTGTCAATCGACCAGTCAGACTGCAACAGGACTCCCAATTCTCCACGGTCAACAGCAAGGCAAGTACAGCATTACATGTTATTAGCGACGGTGGGTCTATTAGCACATTCTCTCTCTGAGAGACCCTGTAGAGCCTAGTGATCAACCCCCTGGCCCTTTTGACTTTTTAGGTCGAAGCATATCAGAAAGTGCAGCTAGTTGATTGTGAAAAGACTTCTTGTGGGCATTCTGAAAGCTTCCACAGGAATGGATTTCACCCATTGCCCACGATTAACATTGTGGTTTGTACCTCACATTGTCTGGTTTTTATTTGCTCGCTTTATTTTTTTAGGCTGCCTCTCCCATTGAGCAAAGCTTGTTCACCATCACATCTCGTATTCTTCCACAAGTCATTACTTTCTGTAAACAGGCCTTAACATTTTGTTATTATCCTCACAGATTTGCTGTGCTTTTAAAGACAGTGGTCAAATATCAGGCTCCATCTTCCGAGGGAGCTTGGCGAATACTTTTCTTTCTCGGACTTCAAAGTGAGAGGATTTATGTAACAAACTTGCCGGGTACTGGGAAAACAAAAAATGTTGGCACACAGCAAAATGTAAAAGTTTGTAAATGAACTGTGCAAATATTTCAGAAAATATCAGAATTAGGAAATCACAAATAAAGTAATGTAATTCGAAAGTTTGGCGGAAACAAGTATTTTAATATGATCAAATTAAATCAGTACACTAGATGATGCCATTTCCACAAACTTCTGTTGGTGTGCTGTATAATTTTATCAGTAAAACTGTATTTGCAAATGCAATGGTCATTTCAATTGAACACGTGTTTTCTGTAATGGCAGTATGCTAACACAACTTGCATACTCCACTCTACTTCACGTTACGACATGAGCCCAAACGCCACTCTATGCCACTTCACACTCGCCACTGTACTCCACGACAGTCCACAACACACTATGCTACTCTGCTACACTCTATGACAATTTACTACACGCTACAACACTCAACTACACTAAATGCCCAGTGAAAATATACCTGGAGATGTTCTTCCTGGAAAGGATGATCAGGAAATTCTGGTAAGGGTACATTCTTGTTCTCCACTCCTGAAAACAGCTTTACCAGTATGTCAGTAAGTTCATCTAGAGATTCTGTTTTAATAATAATTAAAAAAAAGAATATACATTTTAAAATAAAAAATATGCTAATATGGTTTATTGTGGTTAACATTCATTGTTGTTAATTCTCGTTTCTGAAAGTTAAGGGTAGAAATTATCTTCTCCCCCAGAGCCAATGTTTTATTAAAATATTTTATTCAAATATGTATAATTTCATATGACAGAAAAACACTATGCAACTTTTAGGCACTTTCTCAGACATCCATACATTTGTATATCCGCTTTTTAAAAAGAGTTTTGATAAGCATAGATGCAGAAAACTTGCTATTTTTCATAAAATCTATGTTTTAGAGATGAACTAACACAATAACACTGGCAATTACCAAAAATCAATCAAGAAACTTACACACACCTACAGAATAAATCAGGCCAAAATCAAATGGCCTGAGTCTTTCAACAGCAAAATACGAAGCAGATATGTCAACACAGTGGTAGCAGCATTGGCTCTGATTGATTGAGCCCTTAGACCTTCCAAGAGCTGCTCCTTGTCCAGTGCGTAGCAGATATTAATACAGCGGACTATCCGCCTCATTATGGTCCTTGCTGCCCTGCGTTAACTTTCTGTGCCCTAGAGAACCTCAGGACATCGGATAGTCCACCCCATGGTCCTTGGTACAATCGTTGTAAAAGCTCAAAGCTCTCTTGAGGTCCAAAAGGATTATGCTATTTACCCAGTAAGCATCTGTTGTTGGCATGTACAGCTGGAAATGCACATTGTTTTGCATACTAATGCCATCTACTGTTGGGTCCGGATGTTTGCAAGTTGTTCGTAAAACAAACCAACTGTTCGTTGCATTTGCTACACCTTACAAAGGCAATCCCATTTCTTAATCTTATACTGCAAAATGGATTTTTAAGTGCATTCAAACCTGCTACACTAAAGCTAAACAAACCATCTATACCTCCTAGAGCACATTCCACTCGTAAAATAGGAGTATCTATGTCCTTTTTAGGTAACATCCCTATAGCTGACATTTGTAAAGTAGCAACATAGTCCACACACTTTTACCAAACATTACTGTGTGGATGCGATAGCACGTCAACAAGCCAATGTAGGCCAAGCAGTGCTAAAAACACCTTTTCAAACAGCTGCAAAATCTACTGGTTTGCCACCACTTTGGGAGAATGCTGCGATAAAGTACATGCAAAGCATGTGTATCTACAGCACACATGCCTCAAACGGATTATGCTCCTTAACCAGTAAGCATCTATTCTTTGCATGTAGAGCTGTAGAATCACATGCGCCCTCCCACCTCTCCGGGCACCTGTAGTTGTTGAAGTTTTGCATCATTTACATAACATACGCATGGATATCTCTGTACTACACTTACTTACTCCATTCTCACCCTTTTGTGGGAAAACAATATAACAATGAAGTCGATGCCCTTGTGCACTATCACTGAAAGGATAGTCAATGCCCATGTGCCTATCACTGAAAGGAGGAGTCATCTTACCTCGTGACTAGGAAAGACCTCTTCAAAGAAAAACAACTTACAAACATCCGGACCCAACACAAAACATGTGAACCTAACAGTATAAAACTTTATTTACATATTTAATTAATAGTGGAACATAAAAGAGCCTACCTAGCTAGTGGAATCAATAAAGCTAGTAATGGCCCAAGAGAGATTTTTAACATTGTCGATAGATCCTTCACTGACCCTCAAGCACTGAATCGGCACCAGCCCGCCTCCCAGTCTCTCTGCAACCAACTTTCGGAATTCTTTGAGAATAAAATAGAGCTCATTTATGCCTCTTTCCCACTGTTGAGAGCCTGGACTTGGAGGGGGAACCGTCAAATCAGAACGTGTCGACTCCTTCTCTTACGGAATTTGCAGAAATTTCAGAAGAAGCCACCCTGGTAGAACTATCTAAATGCAAATCCGGATCCCCCAATGACCCTTGGCCTGCGAATATAAGGCACTCGCCGCTCTTCTCAACCCCCATCTCAATTCCATCTGGAATAATTCCTTGAGATTGGGCAGGTTTCCAGAGAAGTGGAAACAGGCCTTCCTAGTCTCGATTCTGAAGAAGCCCAATGCGGACCCGGATAACCCGAGCACTTATAGGCCGATTTCCCTCTTGCCTGCCCCAGCTAAGATATTGGAAAAGCTGGTGCATTCACAAATTGCTAACTATATTGAGTCCCAAGGGCTATTGCACGACTCCCAGCATGGCTTCCGTTCAGGCCACAGCACAGAGTCGGCCCTGATTGAAATGGCTGACTCTGAGGTGGACGCTGGGTCGAGGGCGGTGTTAGTGCTGCTGGATCTTTCAGCAGCATTTGACACCGTCTCCCATAAGATTCTGCTGGAAAGACTGAGTGCTTTGGGTATTCAGGGTACCGTGTTAAAGTGGGTTGCCTCTTTTTTGTCAAACCGCACCCAGCAGGTGCATACTCCCCCTTACACGTCCTCTGCTAGGCCCCTCAAATGGGGTGTCCCTCAGGGCTCATAGTTGAGCCCGCTCCTTTTTAATGTGTATTTTACCCCACTGGCTAAAATGATTGCACAGGCTGGGGTCAAATCTACCTCCTATGCTAATGATATTCAGCTCCTTTCACTTTTGATGAGGCCACATCCTCGGCATTCGATTAGCTGAAATCAAGCCTTAGGAATATATCTAAATGGATGGATTCGAACTCCTTGAAACTCAATGCTGGAAAGACGGAGGTTCTGTTTTTCAATCAACCTTCCCCACTGGAATCTAGCCTATGGTGGCCAGAAGATCGGAGTCAGGCCCCCACACCCAAGACTCGGTTAGGAATCTTGGGGTTCGTTGGGACAACCATCTCTCCTTCGGATCCCAGGTTCAAACAGTTGCAGCATCTTGCTTCTCTAAGATCAGAATAATAAAAAAGCATATCAACTACTTGCCTACTGAGTGCGGTAAAACTGTGATCCATGCCCTGATAACCTCTCATCTGGACGACGCCAATGCATTATACCTGGGCCTTACAAGTGGTCTGTGCCATAAGCTTCAGACTGTCCAAAATGCAGCGGTGCGCCTGGTAGAGGGCATTCCTCCTAGACATCACAACTCCCCGCATCTCAGCAAATTACACTGGCTTCCTATCGCGAAAAGATGCGAGTTCAAAGCATTGACATTGGCCAATAGAGCCATGAAAGGCAAAGGACCTGCTCATCTCGAAGCCAGTCCTCGTCCCTATTGTAACTCTAGAACACTGAGATCCAATTCCCAACTTCTGCTGGTGACTCCCAGATTTAAAAAAACCCGACCGGGAGGTAAAACTTTCGACGTTTGTGCCTCCAATCGCTGGAATAAGCTCCCGTTGTCCTTTCGCTCGAGCCGTTCGGAACTCGAGTTCCGCAAATCTCTTAAGACTTACCTTTTTGGCGCATAGGTCCTAGTGTATGCCCTTCTGTTACTTGTTCTATTAGCACCGGGACGCGCCGTTGGGGCAGCGGTGCGCTTTACAAAACACACAAATAAACATATGTATGTTATATCTACTTAAGGCCATCATATTCCTTCAGCAGCCACAACTGTTTGGTTTTTTATTCATGACAGAGGAATCTATTCATTACATTTATACAGCACATATATACTCAAGGAATTTTTAAAGTCATCCACTATTTCACGAGCACTACCTCGCACTCATCATACGGCGCACAATCAAAAGATCTCCCTTACAGGGACCCCTCAGGGGGCCCGTAGGGCATTGCAGCGCCGGCCCAAAGAGGAGCACCGCCCTATGATGAAGCATGACACCCCTTGAGTGCGGGGAACCAAGTAAAAGTCACTTTGACTTCCCTTTCCATTTTGTAGACCGACATCCACTTTCTTCTCTTAGGAACAGTAACCTATTGTTTTGGTTTATCCATTACTTGGGAGCACGGACACTGGACCGTCATTAAGCTCCTTATCCGCCACCTATTTTGTTTAGAGTTGCTTTTAAAAGCAAAAAATTAGATAGGGCCAGCCAAAAGTGCACGCGGAAAGTCCTTGATGGGCTAAAGACAGCACAAGAAGCAAAACCTCTGACAACTTTGCCTGAAATGGGTCTGTATGAATCCACTACTTTGGGAGAGAGCTCAAAGGCAGTCAACTCCCACCACTCAATCTCCCTGCATAGAGATCTATATCACTTGGCTCCCTGCTCTACTGCTGCAACAGAAGAACGTCCAAAAGTGGTAGCCAGATTGGAGCAAACATGCTCACGCCCAGCAGTTCCAGGTACCACACTCTCCTGCATTAATCGTGAGCCATTTGGATGACTTAGGATTGGTCATTCCTGACCTTCTTCAGAACTCGAGGAAAGCGAGGCAGATACTAGAGCACATGCAGAAGTCCTGAGTTCCACTGAAGGCGTAAAGAGTCTCCTAGAGCAAGGCTTTTAAGGAACTCCCGCATGCAAAAGTGTTGACATTGGGTATTCTCTGGGATGGTTAAAAGATCAAGCTAGAGTTCTCTCCAATGTTGGAAGGTGACCTGCACCCCATTTGGGTACATCTGACATGCATCGCCAGTTGAGTTCTTCCAACATCACCTTTAAGGAACCACCAGGTGGTTCAAGACCAGGGCCGTGGCCTACCAACTCAACCAGATGCAGAAGCACAGGGCCTCCTGGCACAGGAACAAGGAACCCACTCCGCCCAGCTTGTTGAAGTATTACTTGGCAAGTTCTGTGAGCACCTGAACCAGGTACAATGTGATGGATGGTAATATGAACCTTAACACAAGATGAATGGCCACAACTCCATAGATTGACATGGAGGGGTGTCTCCAGAAGTGACAAGAGTCCTTTGGCCTGACCGCCCCACCCCAGAGGCTTTGTGTTAGTCACCACTGTCTAGTCTGGGTGGGATAGCGGGAGGGGTCTGCTGCCAATCTAATTTCAGTCTAGCATCCAGCATTGCAGGTCTTGTCCAGTCTCCTGTGAAATCTGGATGGTATGCAACTGGTTTCCTTGGTGCTGAGCTCAGTGAGACTTCAGATCCCACTGCAGAGCCTGCATATCCCACCAAGCGTAGTTAGCAAACAGGATGCATGAGGCCAAGAGGTCAGTAAGACCCGCAGCCATTCATGGAGACAGAGGATGAAGCATCGGGATCATAGTCCGGAATGTCCTGGACTCGGTGAACTGAAGGGAAGACTTAAAACTGCAGCATATCCAGAAGGGCATGATTAACAGAAGACTCTGCGAATAAGTCAAGTGTGACTCCAGCACGTTGATCAATAACTCCAAAGATGTAAGAAGGTTCCCTGTTGTCTGAAGGTATTCTAGGACTGACGGGTGAGCTAGCCTTCAACAGCCAGTCGTCTAGGTAGGTGGAACAATAGTATCCCACAACCTCCTACTAGGATCTGCAGCCACCACCATAACATTAGTGAGCACCCAAAGGGTTCTGGTAAGGCTGAAGGGAATCACTGAACTAAAATGCTCCTGGCTCACATGACCTACAGGTAAAGCCTGTGGGCCTGTGGGACTGCAGGACGAGAATGTCAAAACACGATTACAGCAGGACCAGCGCTACCATCCAGTCTTCTGAATCCAGGGCCAATATAACTTGAACCAATGTGAGCAGCTTGAATTTGTCCTTTCTGAGGAAGAAATTGAGAGGGCGAACATCTAAAATAGGATGATGGCCTCCGCTCTTTTTCAACACCGAGAAACAAAAGGAGCGACATATTGTCCATATTTCCAATGCTGGGACCCGCTCTACAGCTCCTTTTTTCTTTGAACTTCCTGTCGCAAAATGGACAAATGGTTTTCAGACAACCGGCCCGGTGCAGGTGGAATGTGCTGCAGATCTAAGAGAAATGATAGGGCATTTCCTTGCTGTTGGACGATCTAGAGCACCCATCTGTTAGGTGTAATGTACAGCCACCCGTTGAGGCAATACCATATCCTTCCTCAAACTGGATGGCTATGTGCCACCATGAGCAAACTAAAGAGGTTTGGTGGTGGTGGCGGAGTTGTGGGACTCCCCTGATAGTCTGGATGTTGTGGGTTGGCTACTTAATCCCAGGCTCAAAAGGACGGGCCGGCGGGATCTGTAGCTGTGGAAGTGAGCCTTGGGCTTTCACATGAGCCAAGCACTTTCTGAAGCCTTAATAGGGGTGAAACTGTAGGGCATACTGCCACACAGGCACAAGCAGGCTGAGGCAGATGCTGTAGCTCTGCTTTCCGTGAATACCTCAAGGGTCAACTCTGCCTGATCGCTGAAGAGACAGGCACAGTCACATGGCATGTCCATTAACGATGCCTGAAAATCACATCAGAAGCCTCTAGATTTCATCCACGTGTGGCGGTGAAGCACCACACTGGTAGAGACTGCCATGCACAATCTGTTAATGGTGACCAGCCCAGAATGGATGCACTTCATTCACGGCATGCTGACCATCTTGAATGGGATTGACTGCTGTTGCAGACCAATACATCCAGGCTCTGCAGAGTAGTAGAGAGTGCTGCATGAGGAATACAGGAGAAGTGAGTGAGTGAGTGAGCGAGCGTGCGTGCGTGCGTGCGTGTGTGTGTGTGTCTCGGAACTGCCAATTCCCCAAACCTCTGGAGTAGCACAAAGGAGACAAAAATGATAGGGAATTGCCCAGTAGAAATAGAGAAGCTGAGGAATATGCAGTGGCCTGGCTCTCTTTAAAGTATTGAAGGACAGAGTCAGCCTTCTTGCTATATAAGCGAGAACAGTTGAAAGGCATATCCATGAGCGAACACTGCACGTCTCTAGAGGAGCCCGTGAATTATCTGTGACATCGAAGTACCACGCTAATTCTAACTGCTCTGCCAATTCAGACAGTAGTGCCCAATTCGGATCGTAGAACTTATCTAGCTGCACCCCCACCATCCTGTATGGTTTGAGCCAGGGAGACCTCAAATCATTCAGGACTGCCGACAGGCTTTGGCTGACCATGTCCCAGTGACCGTGGAAATATTGCCTTCAAACAGCTGCCAATGGCAAACAGCAGGGCAAGGCTGGCAAAAGCAAACATTTGCGTTCCTGAATGCCACATTTACCTTTGACTCTGTCTGCGGGGGTGGTAGGGAAGACATGGGGGCTCAACCTGCTAGTGGAAGCTTGGACAACTAGACATTACATTCCTAAAATGAGTAACAAAGACCATTTTCGAAAGAAAGTAATGGCCTAATATCACAGATTTTAGCACATTCGATAATTGCATTCCTGGCAGGCACAGATTTGCAGAGAAGTCGTTGCTGCCTGTTCTAGTACAGGATCAGAATCTGAGCCAACAAGCATTTGCAATGCAATAGGTCTCGCAGCATTAAAGTTTGAGTTACTGGCATTGTAAATGACAATGCTTTGCATTAATTTTTTTGACATTTGCAATTGATATATAAACATTGTTTGTGAGTAGTTAGCTGTTGCTTATGCTAAGCTAAGTTGGCAGTAATATAGAGTGCTAGTCTTGCTTGTTATAAGCATGCTGATTTAAAGCCCTCGGATACCTGCGGGTAAAGTTTGCGCTATATAAAAGTGAAAACTAATAAATAAATGAAAAACAGCCTACCTGTACCACGTCCGTTCTTATGACAGAAGCATGCACAAAGAGAGAAGGGATAGAGGTGTGCACACACAAGGAAGCAGGGACGTGCACACATGAAACAATGGAAGCGCAGAGGTAAGCATAAACTCAGGGCACGGGGAGGCAGAGGGATGCACACAAGAGAAGCCGAGAGGTGCAAGCGGGAATGGGGAGGGACATGGATGCACACAGCACGAAAGAGACAGGGAGTGTACAGGTGCACAGAGGAATGCATAGGAAGGCGCAGAGGTGCACAGAGCGGGAGGCAGAGAGGAGTGCACACAAGCGAGCCTAAGAGGTGCAGCGGGAGGGGCAGGTTCTTGCACATAGAGGTGAGGACACAGGGATGTAAGGGTGCAAACGTCAACAATAGATGAGGAAAATTACACGCAGCCAGTTGGTTCCTGCAGCTACCATGTTGTAGGATTTTAGTACCAGTGTCATTGTCCGCTTTTGTAGTGGGGGACGAACCAGTTTCTCTAGTTAAACGTAGAAAAATTAGATGCTATATAAAGCTATCAATATTTCAGACATTCTTTCGATGATCACATACGTAAAAGAATGCACGGTCCCATTAGTTTTGAGGTAGCCCAGTTTATAGGATGTGTAGTTTTGTATTTCCTGATCAATCAACTTTGAAATATGTTGTACGTTTGCCAGGTGTCATGCTTAGAGGGAAAGAAAAATGATTTATTTTTCTTTTCATTTATCACATAAAATGTATGAAAAGACGGGGCGTTAACTCATTTTTGGTGTTACTACAAAAAGGAAAGCATGGGTACTATTAACTGTAAACATGTTTTAACCATTTACCTCACTTGTGTCATGGAAATAATAACCCACATCACTCATCTTGTTCTTTCACCATGCATATGGATTTATTTTTGCTCATGAACAAAAGCCTTGTTTTTCTCCTATGCAAACGTTTGAATCTTTGATGTCAAACAGTTTCTTTGTCAATTTTTTTGCGGACCCGTTTCTGATGAGGCAAATTATGTGGAGGAACAGAAGCACTTGAGTGGCATTTAGTGCACCAGGAAGTGCAAACGGGATTCTTGTGTGTCGATGGCTGTGGGATTCACTTTTTTATAATAAGCAGTTTTTCCGCAGCGCGATGAGAACAGCTGGGGGTTTGCCATTTAGTTTACAAAAACTCCTTTGCCAAAGTTAAGAAGTCGCCGATCTCTTCAATCAAGATTGCAGATATCCATGGCATTGCAGATAAAACAAGCATTGGAAATGCAATAGGTCTCGCATTAGGAAAGTTTGAGCGATTGGTATTGTAAATGACACTTTTTTTATTTATGTGTTGGTTTTGAAAATAGCAAAATTAATAGCTTTGTCAGTTACAATGTCAATAGTTTTAAATTTCGCAAATGTGACACCTATAGCATTTGTAATGCAATGTGTGTTGTATTTACGTGACTTAGATGTATTGATATTACAAATAACAATGGCTTTTAATTTTGTAAATAATTAATACTTAAATAAAAGTTATTGTAATTTATAATGGCAATACCTTAAACGTTTGTAAATAACTTTTGTGAAGATTATGTTCAGTGTATTTTATTGTGACGAAAATCCAAGAACATTGCATTTGCACCTACACACACACAGCCACACATACACACACACACACACACACATATATAGATGTGGTGGTGGTGGATCTGGTGGTGGTGGATGCGGTGGTGGTGGATGCGGTGGTGGTGGTGGATGCGGTGGTGGTGGTGGATGCGGTGGTGGTGGTGGATGCGGTGGTGGTGGTGGATGTGGTGGTGGTGGTGGATGCGGTGGTGGTGGTGGATGCGGTGGTGGATGTGGTGGTGGTGGTGGATGTGGTGGTGGTGGATGTGGTGGTGGTGGATGCGGTGGTGGTGGATGCGGTGGTGGTGGATGCGGTGGTGGTGGATGCGGTGGTGGTGGATGCGGTGGTGGTGGATGCGGTGGTGGATGTGGTGGTGGTGGTGGAAGTGGTGGTGAATGTGTTGGATGTGGTGGTGGATGCGGTGGTGGTGGGTGTGGTGGTGGATGTGGTGGATGTGGTGTTGGTGGATGTGGTGGTGGATGTGGTGGTGGTGGATGCGGTGGTGGTGGATGCGGTGGTGGTGGAAGTGGTGGTGGATGTGTTGGATGTGGTGGTGGATGTGGTGGTGGTGGTGGATGCGGTGAATGTGGCGGTGGATGTCATGGTGGATGTGGAGGTGATGCTGGATGTGGTGGTGGATGTGGTGGTGGATGTGGTGGTGATGGTGGATGTGGTGGTGGATGTGGTGGGGATGGTGGATGGGGTGGTGGATGCGGTGGATGCAGTGGTGGTGGATGCAGTGGTGGTGGTGGTGGATGGGGTGGTGGATGTAGTGGTGGTGGGTGTGGTTAAAGTGTTGGTGGTGGTGATGGTGGATGTGGTGGTGGATGTGGATGTGGTGGTGGATGTGGTGGGGATGGTGGATGGGGTGGTGGATGCGGTGGTGGTGGATGCAGTGGTGGTAGATGCAGTGGTGGTGGATGCAGTGGTGGTGGTGGTGGATGGGGTGGTGGATGTAGTGGTGGGTGTGGTTAAAGTGTTGGTGGATGTGGTGGTGGTGGATGCGGTGGTGGTGGATGTGGTGTTTGATGCGGTGGTGGATGTAGTGGTGGTGGAAGTGGTGGTGGACGTGTTAGATGTGGTGGTGGATGTGGTGAAAGTGGTGGTGGATGTGGTGGTGGATGTGGTGGTGGATGTGGTGGTGGATGTGGTGGATGTGGTGGTGGATGTCATGGTAGATGTGGAGGTGATGGAGGATGTGGTGGTGGATGTGGTGGTGGTGGATGCAGTGGATGTGGGGGTGGTGGTGGATGCGGTGGTGGTGGTTGATGCAGTGGTGGTGGTGGATGGGGTGTTGGTGGTGGTGGATGCAGTGGTGGTGGTTGATGGGGTGTTGGTGGTGGTGGATGCAGTGGTGGTTGTGGTGAAAGTGGTGGTGGATGTGGTGGTGTATGTGATGGTGGTGTATGTGGTGGTGGTGTATGTGGTGGTGGTGTATGTGGTGGTGGTGGATGCGGTGGTGGATGCGGTGGTGGATGTGGATGTGGTGTTGGTGGATGCAGTGGTGGTGGTGGATGTGGTGGTGGAAGTGGTGGTGGATGTGGTGGATGTGGTGGTGGGTGTGGATGTGGTGGTGGTGGATGCGGTGGTGGATGCGGTGGTGGTGGAAGTGTTGGATGTGGTGGTGGATGTGGTAGTGTGGTGGTGGATGTGGTGGTGGATGTGGTGGTGGTGGTGGATGTGGTGGATGCGGTGGATGTGGATGTGGTGGGTGTGGTGGTGGATGCGGTGTATGTGGATGTGGTGGTGGATGTGGAGGTGGATGTCATGGTGGATGTGGAGGTGGTGGTGATGGTGGATGTGGTGGTAGTGGATGCGGTGGTGGTGGATGTGGTGGTGGATGTGGCGGTGGATGTCATGGTGGATGTGCAGGTGATGGTGGATGTGGTGGTGGATGTGGTGGTGGTGGATGCGGTGGTGATGGTGGATGCAGTGGTGGTGGATGGGGTGGTGGATGTAGTGGTGGTGGGTGTGGTGGATGTGGTGGTGGTGGGTGTTGTTAAAGTGTTGGTGGATGTGGTGGTGGATGTGGTGGTGGTGGATGTGGTGGTGGTGGTGGATGTGGTGGTGGTGGATGCGGTGGTGGTGGATGCGGTGGATGTGGTGGTGGATGTGGTGGTGGATGTGGCGGTGGATGTGCAGGTGATGGTGGATGTGGTGGTGGTGGATGCGGTGGTGATGGTGGATGCAGTGGTGGTGGATGGGGTGGTGGTGGTGGGTGTGGTGGTGGTGGTGGGTGTGGTGGATGTGGTGGTGGATGTGGAGGTGGATGTGGTGGTGTATGTGGTGGTGGATGATGTGGTGGTGGATGATGTGGTGGTGGATGCGGTGGTGGTGGATGCGGTGGTGGTGGATGCGGTGTTGGTGGATGCGGTGGTGGTGGATGCGGTGGTGGTGGATGCGGTGGTGGTGGATGCGGTGGTGGTGGTGGTGGATGTGGTGGTGGTGGAGCTAGAGGGAGTAAGATAGAGAGAGAAGGAACTAGAGGGAGCTAGAGCAAGCAAGACAGAGAGAGAGGGAGCTAGAGGGAGCAAGGGAGAGAGACTATTGGCATTGCAAATGTAGACCTCAAACCACTTATAAATAATGTAGGACAGTGGAAATACACACTTAAAGCCCACTAAGATCAGAAACCGCTAGGAAATATGCTAAAATTAACAGCGCGTGTTGAAATAATAGGAACATTGAAATATTTATCTTCACGAGTATCACTACAACTGATGGTATTCACGTTACTAACACGTCATGGCCAGTATCAGAAGAACACTGATTAATAAATGAATCCTTATGCTGCAATAGATCAATAGGTTGTTTGCATACTGGAGTTATGTTGTCAGTCGAGTTATTAAGAAAGGTGAAGCTAGACACATTTGCACTTTTTTTTAATTAAGTGCTTTTAGGAGGAATAAGACGAGTGGGATGGAGGTGTAAAGGCGCAACATTTATTTTGAACATTCTACACAGAAGTCATCAAAAGTCCGTTTGTGAAGGGAACGTTTGCCAGCAGCGTGGTTTCTTTGCACTGACAAACTCATTTTAAACTGGCCTCAAGAGACTAACAAGCTAAGCAGAGCACAGTTCATGTTTGTATTAAAGGTATTTGAGTTGTATTAACTATAATGTCCAAATCTTGTTTACAGTGACAAAATCCCGAGTGTTGGGAATAATGCTATGAATATAGGACAATCATTTAACAAGTCAGACATAATGAGAAAGGGGCAAGGAGAGGAAAAGGATATACACGGCTGCAGCCTTCCTACCACAAGCTTCTCCCAGCGTGCGCTCTGTAGCAGGCCATGCAGTGAATAATTAGGGGAGGAGATGTGCAGGCCCGAGTCAGAGGGCACGCTGAGAAGCTTGTGGGAGGTCGCCTGGGCTGCCTTTGATGTGGTAATGCAAGGCAGGCAGGCAGGCAGGCAGGCAGGCGGCTGGGGAACAGATGGTTTGCGGGAAGAGCGTCGCGAGGGGAGGAGAGTTAAGTATGCTAACCAAAGGCGCACTAAGCCCTCTATGGTAAATGACAAAAGTACAACAAAAGTCTCCGTGTCCATGCAAACCTATGTGATGGGAACCTCCCTGTAACTGGTTTGTGTAAGAAGCTCTCAACTGCGTGAAGAACCCGGTTATTTAAGATGCGTAAATGGGACATAGTGTTTTGTACTCACTGAAACTATTATGATTTGTACAAACGTGCAACGTACTCAAATCTCCATGCATGCTCTCAAGTTTCCAAGGGAGTTGTTAGTCAATGCAACTTTATTGAGCACAAAGTGAACATCCAACAGTCGCGCCTCAAAATAAATCAGAAATGTTACAGTGAAATGATTAAAGCTTCCAATATATCCAGGTGTTTAATTGGGCAAAAGACCGCCTCAAACGAAACAATATCCTAACTCAAATACAAGCCAGCGCTGGAAGGAAGGAGAAATGCGAGTGGATGATAACGTGCATGCTTTGAAGTGAAGCAACGAAACAATATCCTAACTCAAATACAAGCCAGCGCTGGAAGGAAGGAGAAATGCGAGTGGATGATAACGTGCATGCTTTGAAGTGAAGCTTCACTTGTGTGTGAGAGGTGTGGGAGGAGTGCGGCTCGGCTGAGCCAGAGCGCATGCTCGGGGAAGCTTGTGGGGCGGAGCTGCTGGTGAACAGATGGCAGATGGCTGGCGATTTGATGCTGTGCACGAGCATTTCACGGGCACAGCACCAAATCGCCAGCTAGTTAAACCTCTGTTTAAGCCACTTTATATCGAGCTCCCGCTCAATGCGCATGCGCATTGAGATAGGTCGCTCGACCTAAAAAAGTAGACTGAGTGGTTAAAACACATAACTGTTGAATTGGAAACTTCTCTGCAGCGCCACACATTCTAGTTTTCTTGCTGTAATTTTGTCTTAGAGGGCTTGTTCAGCACTTTTAATTTTCTCCATGTTATAAGCTAGTTGTTCTATGCCTTCTTTTCATAACCATTTTTAAGAGTCAATGACTGCTGCAACGAACTTGTACCACGCAGAGCATAACAGTGTATGTTATGTGAATAGGTCTGTGGGTTACTGCTTTTGTCACAAAGAGCCTTTTATTACTGTGCAGTTCATAATTTACAATAGTAATCTAGCACAGTGAGCTAAGAACTGCGATCAAAGCGCTGCAGGAAAACACACTCATGCAAGCAGTCAATATTTAAACACTTAGGGCAGGATTACCAAACATGCCGACAGGTCTTACTCATAGTGATACAGACTTACTCCTGAATTTCAAGAGTAAGCCAGGACTTAGCATGACATGGCTAAACACTTATAAGGCCCCAAGGTGAGAGTAATTGGCTATGTCAATGCTTGTCTTTTCAGGGCGGTAGCAAGGGCCAAGAGATAGAGTGCAGAAAACATTCCCGTACACCCTAGAAACAGTCAAACTCGCACTCGGTGCACTCAGAGTCCGGGATAACAAATTTTGAGGGTCTTAGGTTTGCGGTCTTCTGAAACATTTCCCCTGTGGGCCACTGTTACTTGCTCTAGCCTCCAGAAGGATCACAATAAATATTCGACGGTGGACTGCAAATGGTCCCCCTACTCGACCAAAAGAGGCATCAAAAAAAGTCACAAGACTAATGAAGTGCCTAGACCACTGAGGTATATCTCTTTAACCGTGAGGTATCCCTAATGACCTCCAAGGTGACGCCACATCCCACAAAAATCACTCATGAATTTGCTAATATTACTGAGGAATACCCCGACCAAATAAAACATTTACTAGACAAACAGCAATCGAAAGACCCATGGACCAACAAAGCACTCTCCCCTTCATCAACCCAGGAACACACTGATCACACCCTGGATCAACCAAGTTGCATCTATGGAACCACCCCGGCTTACCACGCTTTTGAATACTGACTTACTCACCAATGCACTAGCTGTACAAGTTACTGCCACATCACGGACTACAGCGAGGAGAGACGAGGATACAAACCGAGCTGACACCGGCCCAGCAGACAGACGAGCTGCATGCGAAACCTATCGTGGGGCGGGACTGACAAAACGAAACCTATCATGGGGCGGGACTTCCATTTTGTGAAGCCCGCGCCCACGGAGTGCCTGGAGGAGCACCGAGGGAGAGCCCCGCGGTCGGAGGCTGCACAAGTCCGGAGGGCCGTTGACCGGTGAGCGGGGAAGGGGGGGGGATGCCTGTATGTCTGCGTGTGTGTGTGTCTGTGTGTGCGACGACGGAGGGGTGGGGGGGGTGCGACGGCGGAGGGGTGGGGGGGATGCTCAGTGCACGTGTGTGTGTGTGTGTGTGTGTGTGTATGCGACGGCGGGGGTGGGTTCTCTGTATGTGTGGGTGCGTGCGTGCATGAGCGCTCGTGTGTGTGTGTCTGTCGCTGTTTCTGCGCATGCGAGTGTGGTGTTGCTGCTTTCCAGGAGACAGCAGCTGAGCGCGTTCGCGAGCGAGTGGCCAGCGGAAATCGCCTCCTTGAAGAGGCAATGCGCGTGGCCGAGGCTGTCTCCTGGGAAGCACAGTCCGTGACAAAAGATCTCGGCGAGTACAGCGCTGACGCGCTGTATCGCTACGAGACCTAAAAAGAAAAGGAAGCCTCTGCTGATCGTATCATTGCAGCAGAGGTATCAGGTTACAATTAGGCAGCATAAAAATGGCTGTGCTTTAGCTTTTGTGTAGCACAACACTTGACAAGTTTAGGCCGACGTTGGTTCGGGATCATACACAAATTATGGGCACAGGGTTGCATCCTGGCCTCCCACAGATACCTACCGTCTTTCCTTCAATATAGTCCCACTCCCTCCTAATGGCTGACTGATGCTTACTGTTCATTCAACAAGAGTGGTGCACAGTATATCGGAGCAACGACATCTTTGCTGCTTCTCTCTAAACACCAACTTGTGGGTTATCAACATGTGCCTTGGATATTCAGCCACTTACTTTACTTTAAGTAGGCAGAGGAGTTGCTGTCAGAGTACCATGAATATTGGGAGAAAATAATATAGGATGTCAACTGGTTATCCTGATCCTGCTTTGCCGCACAAATACACTCCTCTTCCAGACTCCCATAGAGCACTGGAGGAGTCGTCGTAAGCAGGGGCACAGCACCTGTGCCTTGGGTCCTCAACCCATATGCGATATATTGCATAGGTGCTAGGGAGTTCAACAGCTGCCATGAAGCAACAGAGCACTCCGAGGACGATTCAGAACGTTTTGAATTAACTTCCTATGTCACCTACATTTTAAGGAGAACTTCTCCAAGTGTATTTTTAGTGATAGTTTAAAGCTGCAGAAAACGTTGGATGATTATGTATAATGATTTCATTTATGATTGTATATCATTATTTTGTATATGTTTATATTATAATGGCTTACAAGCTAAACAATTGTTTAGACTGACTCTCCCCAAAACTGAACATAGTCTGAACTACATACTTGTGCATTCGTTTTTTTTATTCCACCGTTTTTAGGTCTCTGGCCTAGCGTACACTGCGCATGCAGTGTCGCGCAGCGCGAGCCTATTCCGGGCGAATTGAAAATGGACCTTGGATTCCACGACGCTCGTGCAGTTGTGGAATCCAAGGTCCAATTTCATTGGCCTTCGTGTGCGTGCTGTTTTTAAACAGAACACGCAATAGGCCATGGGCGGTCGCGTAGCTCCGCCCATGGCCTATTGGTGTCAGTTATGCGCACCAGAGGCCATATATTTTGAATTATCGCGGCTTGACAGCCGCAATATTTCAAAACATATGCTTGCAGTGGCGCGGCACCACTCACGAGCTTTTTTTTTTTAGGTCTCGTAATCGTTCTTTTTTTTTTGGTGACAGGACATTATTGGTGCTGCAGCACAAGAATAGAACAAGCTTCCATTAAAACTGCCCGCGCTCCCGTCTTTATTTAGGTCCGAAAAAATCTCAGGACTTTACCTTTTAATCAGTAAAATTCCAAATTATTTTTACTACCTTCCTCTCCATATTTACTGAACTTTCAACAGCGCTAAGAGGTCTCGGTGTGCGTTGTGCACTTATACATAGCATAACGTAGTGTCAGAATTATGCTTGACATGTTTGTAATTCGTGCAAGAATAAAACGGATCGGCATGGCCTGAAGTACGCACCGCACCACTCCAGAACGCTAATGTACATTGCCTAGGTTTGTAATTTATACACTGTTTCCATGTTTCGAGAGTAATAATCCTCAACAAGGGCCCAGAAATTTTTAGCGTTACACATAGCACTATACCAGCGGCCCCAAATTAAGTTAATGGCAGTTTTAGAATACATGTTATGTAGCGCTATTTAGATGATAAATGCATTACAGTTTTGGCATTGCAAAGAACAACAAACTTACAGTGGTCACCGCCAGTGCATGGACACCCAGGGACAGGCCGAGGAGCACACAGAGCAGCTGCAGGCCTTTCATGGCGAATTCCGTTCCTCTGTGGTGAGGAAAGGGGTGCTCTTTTCAGACACGAATCGCAGGTTTAATATTTAACCCCTCTTGAAATACTACAGAGGAGCTTCTCTGGAAAATCAGCAGCCCTGGAATGTGTAAAGAGCCTGAACCCAAACACCGCCCCCCAGGAGCCTGGTTTCACAGGAGTCTGCAGAATTGCAAAAGAAGAGATAAGGCAGACACCACTCAGGAGACTCCGCCCCCAGCAGCCGGCTGATCCGCTTAGAGAGGTAATGTTCTCTTATAATATATAACCCAAATGGCTGTGTTCATAAAGCAATAGTCAATGGAAATTCCATTTCACACTACTTCCGCTTGCGCCTTCCCTGATTTAAATATTCGTAGAATTAGTTCGATAACGCATCAGCTCGTTTACCTTTCAGCATTGTATGTAGCATTTGTAAATTTATTACTACGTAGGGCACTTGGCTACACGGATAGCAAGCTACAAGGTGTAGGAAAATGAAACATGAAGAATTCTGGATACATAACTCGGTGAGGCTGAGCTCAGCATTCGCTGCAAAGGGCTCGTGGTTAACATTACTAAACGTTCACAAACAAGTATCTTCACAATGTTGGAAATTAATACATAGGATAGCGTGTGTAGCACTTCGACTTGTTCCTCATTCTTTGCTGTAACACGCTCCACATTTCCCATATGTTCACAAAAATCGGTTTATTTTTGAGTTAAAAACACAAACGACACCTAATTTCATATCTCATAGCGCAGCCTTGATCGCTCCTGAGGCGTGAGCTGGGAGCTAGGCGAGGAGTGTCAATTTGCGATATATTGCACAGATTTAGCATCTTAACATTGCTGCTACGTTTATTAACTGATGTTGCTGCTACGTTCTTATTGTTCGAAATTTCTTTTAATTACCTAGGGAGGGTGCAGGCTGAGATGGAGATACTGCATAGCTAGAATCCCGGGGTTGCACAGCGCATTTCGTCAGGGACGAGGGAAACGCGACCAGACACTCACCCGGACGGCCGCCATCTTGAAGCGGGCCAAGGTGAGCACGCTAGTCTTTTCGCCTCCCCTGCACCATAAAAGACAGGCTGGTGCGACTTCGCGCAGTGGGTGCGCCGGAGGCGCGCCAAAGGCGAGCCCGTCTGCGCCCATCCACGCCAGACACGCGCCTAGCGCCGGGACCCCTGGATGGGGTCCATTAGGCGCAGCATTGCTGCGAGGGCTAACATACAGGAGAGCAGGTTCCTGAGTTTCTCCCCGGTGAGTGAGGAGGAGGTAAGGAAACGGCTGTTGGGGACTAAATGAGGCTCTCCTCGAGACCCTTGACCTGCAGCTATAGCAAGGCTAGTGGCGGCCCCTATTGCCGCAAAGTTAACTAAACTATTTAATCACATGCTGGAGATCAGTGAATTTCCTTCCTGCTGGAAACGGGCCTCAATTCTGCCCCTACTAAAAAATACAACCTGGACATTTCCGATCTAAACAACTATCGCCCCATCGCCAGGCTACCTTTACCGACCAAGCTTATAGAGGGAATCATGAATAGACAACTCAGCTCATTCTTGGGGCTGTGCAAGCCCTGGATCCATCGCAGCATGGATTCAGGGCTGGGCACAGTACGGAATCTGCCTTAATTAAATCTGCTGAAGACATCAGGAAAGTAATGGACGCAGTAGGCAAAGCCGCCTTGATCCTGTTGGACTTATCAGCAGCCTTTGTTACGGTCCACCATACGATACTGGTGGACCGTCTGAGGACCTGCGGGATTCAGGGGAAAGCTCATAAGATCCTGAAAGCTTTCCTCTCCAACAAGAGTCAGGTGGTGGCCCTGGGTGAGTTTGAGTCAAAACCTTTTGTGCTCCCATGTGATGTTCCCCAGGGCTCGTCCCGGAGTCCTACCTTGTTTAATGTTTATGTTTCCACTATGGCACCAGTCATCCGATCTTATGGATTGGAGTTAACATCTTACGCAGATGACACGCAGATTGTGGTGTCACTGCTACCGGGGGGAGAGGAAGGCACTGCCAGCAGGTTTAAAGATTGCATGTTAGCAGTCAGTAACTGGATGACGATGAATTGTCTAAAATTAAACTCAGCTAAAACTGAAGTGCTACTGTTCGGGGCCAGAGAGAATTTCTGGACCCCAAAATGGTGGCCCGATGAGTTAGGCGTCCCTCCCTCGCCAGTTTCAAAGGTTAAAAACCTAGGGGTTCTGATGGACGATAAATTGACCTTCAGGCCTCAAGTCAATGCATTGTTGTCAGCCATCCATTTCACACTCAAGACTATACGCAAGATCCTGCCCTTTTTACCCGACGAGCATAGGAAAACAGTGGTGACAGCACTGGTCCTGTCCCGTCTTGATTATTGTAACGGCCTACTGCTCAATGCCCAACAGGGGCTGCTCCACAAACTATAGGTCTTGCAAAATGCAGCGGCCCGCCTACGTTCGCCCCCGTCTCTCAAGAGCTGGTGAAGCTACACTGGCTGCCGGTGCGTAAACGGATTGCCTTGAAGGCCCTATGTATGGTATTTAAGGCTGTCAGGGGGCGGGGGCCCCCCTGCATGGCCCAGTATTTTCAATGGTACAAGCCGGGTAGACCTCTCAGGTCAGCTGATCAGGGGCTGATCTCAACTCCACGAATCAGGAAAGCCCGATGGGGAGGCAGAAGCTTCTCTGTGGGAGCAGCGAAGGCTTCAAATGCTCTACCACTGGACCTTAGACAGGCTTCCGAATTGATGACCTTTCAGAAATTGCCGAAAACATGGCTTTTCAGGCACTAATTCCGGGCTGAGTCAGGGGAGTGGTCAATCAGCGCCAGGACACCGGCTGGTAACAGTGCGCTTTATAAATGTTAAAAATAAATAAATCTGTAACAACTTCCTTGAAACGGTCACAATATTAGGGACCCATTCTATTGCGGATTTATAGGTCTAATGTGCTACACAAAACAATGTAAGACAATCTGGACACAACTGAGAACCATTCCGATAACCATCCTAGATGTAACAGCGCAGGGCACAATGTACCAGCACGTGCACGCTACATAGTGTCGGCATGGAAGAACAGCACCGCTCTACACAGTGTGCTGGGCCACACTGGCGTCAGCACCTCACGGCACACCGTGCAAGCACAGGCAAAATACACAGTGACAGCAGCCTGTACAGGCAAACAGAGCCCCGCCATGCACTGCACCGCTCCAGGCCCCCAGCACAAGCACAAGCAAACAGGGCCTGCCGTGCACTGCACCACTCCAGCAGCCAGCACCTACCATAAAAGCATCTCTCTCCTAGGACTCCTTACTAGCTGCCAGCACAAGCAAACAGTGCCCCACTGTGCACTGGGGCCAGCACAGACAATAAAAGCGCCCCTCTCCCCTAGGACTCAGTACTTTGTCGAGCCCCTCTGAGAGCACTTATTGTAAGCGATTTCTATTAGCCAGTGCTCTCGGTTGCCCGGTGGAAGCAACCACTGTTCAGAAGGGGTGAAGAGAATATTCATCACTGCAGACGCCCGCTGCCTGCTTTAAAGAGCCGTTACCCCCTCCGTTAAAAGTAATTCATTCCTCCTCAGAGCTGCTGACGGCATATCTTGTCATGTTTGCTCAGCCTACCCCTTATATAATCAAGAGTGCAAATTCATTTTAAGGAGAGGCTCGGAATCCTAAAGACTGTTACACCTACCACAGAAGGAGGAGGAGCTCAGCATGCACGGGTACTTCGTGGCTAAACGTAATACTCAGTGAATTGAGATGTGCTAACATAAGCGTCATCTTTTGTAGTTTCTTTCAATAACTATACTGATAAACGTATATTCAATAAATACACATATACCTACAAAATTGATCACTCTTTTAAAACAAATATCTGAAGACGTTTCTAACATGAGAGGTTTGTCCTACATAGATCACTAGGTGTATGTTTTGCTAGGTCAAAGTGCAGAGTGAGAGTGACAGCAGAGTGAGAGTGACAGCATGAGTGACAGCAGAGGGAGAGTGACTGGAGAGTGACAGCATGAGTGACTGCAGAGTGAGAGTGACAGCATGAGTGACTGCAGAGTGAGAGTGAGAGTGACAGCATGAGTGACTGCAGAGTGAGAGTGACAGCATGAGTGACTGCAGAGTGAGAGTGACAGCATGAGTGACTGCAGAGTGAGAGTGACAGCATGAGTGACTGCAGAGTGACAGCATGAGTGACTGCAGAGTGAGAGTGACAGCATGAGTGACGGCAGAGTGAGAGCGACAGTGAGAGTGACGGCAGAGTGAGAGTGACGGCAGAGTGAGAGTGACGGCAGAGTGAGAGTGACGGCAGAGTGAGAGTGACGGCAGAGTGAGAGTGACGGCAGAGGGAGAGTGACGGCAGAGGGAGAGTGACGGCAGAGGGAGAGTGACGGCAGAGGGAGAGTGACGGCAGAGGGAGAGTGACGGCAGAGGGAGAGTGACGGCAGAGGGAGAGTGACGGCAGAGGGAGAGTGACGGCAGAGGGAGAGTGACTGCAGAGGGAGAGTGACTGCAGAGGGAGAGTGACTGCAGAGGGAGAGTGACTGCAGAGGGAGAGTGACTGCAGAGGGAGAGTGACTGCAGAGGGAGAGTGACAGCAGGGGGAGAGTGACTGCAGAGTGAGAGTGACTGCATGAGTGACAGCAGGGGGAGGGTGACAGCAGGGGGAGGGTGACAGCAGGGGGAGAGTGACAGCAGGGGGAGAGTGACAGCAGGGGGAGAGTGACAGCAGGGGGAGAGTGACAGCAGGGGGAGAGTGACAGCAGGGGGAGAGTGACAGCAGGGGGAGAGTGACAGCATGAGTGACTGCAGAGTGAGAGTGACAGCATGAGTGCCTGCAGAGTGAGAGTGACAGCATGAGTGACTGCAGAGTGAGAGTGACTGCAGAGTGAGAGTGACTGCAGAGGGAGAGTGACTGCAGAGGGAGAGTGACTGCATGAGTGACTGCAGAGTGAGAGTGACAGCATGAGTGACTGCAGAGTGAGAGTGACTGCAGAGGGAGAGTGACTGCAGAGGGAGAGTGACTGCAGAGGGAGAGTGACTGCAGAGGGAGAGTGACTGCAGAGGGAGAGTGACTGCAGAGTGAGAGTGACTGCAGAGTGAGTGACTGCAGAGTGAGTGACTGCAGAGTGAGCGACTGCAGAGTGAGTGACTGCATGAGTGAGAGTGACTGCATGAGTGAGAGTGACTGCATGAGTGAGAGTGATTGCATGAGTGAGAGTGACTGCATGAGTGACTGCAGAGTGAGAGTAACTGCATGAGTGACTGCAGAGTGAGAGTGACTGCATGAGTGAGAGTGACTGCATGAGTGACTGCAGAGTGAGAGTAACTGCATGAGTGACTGCAGAGTGAGAGTGACTGCATGAGTGACTGCAGAGTGAGAGTGACTGCATGAGGGACAGCAGAGTGAGAGTGACAGCAGAGTGAGAGTGACAGCAGAGTGAGAGTGACAGCAGAGTGAGAGTGACAGCAGGGGGAGAGTGACAGCAGGGGGAGAGTGACAGCAGGGGGAGAGTGACAGCAGGGGGAGAGTGACAGCAGGGGGAGAGTGACAGCATGAGTGACAGCATGAGTGAGAGTGACAGCATGAGTGACAGCATGAGGGAGAGTGACGGCAGAGGGAGAGTGACGGCAGAGGGAAAGTGACGGCAGAGGGAGAGTGACGGCAGAGGGAGAGTGACGGCAGAGGGAGAGTGACGGCAGAGGGAGAGTGACGGCAGAGGGAGAGTGACGGCAGAGGGAGAGTGACGGCAGAGGGAGAGTGACGGCAGAGGGAGAGTGACGGCAGAGGGAGAGTGACGGCAGAGGGAGAGTGACGGCAGAGGGAGAGTGACGGCAGAGGGAGAGTGACGGCAGAGTGAGAGTGACGGCAGAGTGAGAGTGACTGCATGAGTGAGAGTGACTGCATGAGTGAGAGTGACTGCATGAGTGAGAGTGACTGCATGAGTGAGAGTGACTGCAGAGGGAGAGTGACGGCAGAGGGAGAGTGACGGCAGAGGGAGAGTGACTGCAGAGGGAGAGTGACTGCATGAGCGAGAGTGACTGCATGAGTGAGAGTGACTGCATGAGTGAGAGTGACTGCATGAGTGAGAGTGACTGCATGAGTGAGAGTGACTGCATGACTGACTCCAGAGTGAGAGTGACTGCATGACTGACTCCAGAGTGAGAGTGACAACATGAGTGAGAGTGACAGCATGAGTGAGAGTGACAGCATGAGTGAGAGTGACAGCATGAGTGAGAGTGACAGCATGAGTGAGAGTGACAGCATGAGTGAGAGTGACAGCATGAGTGAGAGTGACCGCATGAGTGAGAGTGACCGCATGAGTGAGAGTGACCGCATGAGTGAGAGTGACCGCATGAGTGAGAGTGACCGCATGAGTGAGAGTGACCGCATGAGTGAGAGTGACCGCATGAGTGAGAGTGACAGCATGAGTGAGTGACAGCATGAGTGAGAGTGACTGCAGAGTGAGAGTGACTGCAGAGTGAGAGTGACTGCAGAGTGAGAGTGACTGCAGAGTGAGAGTGACTGCAGAGTGAGAGTGACTGCAGAGTGAGAGTGACACCATGAGTGAGAGTGACAGCATGAGTGAGAGTGACAGCATGAGTGAGAGTGACAGCATGAGTGAGAGTGACTGCATGAGTGAGAGTGACTGCAGAGTGAGAGTGACTGCAGAGTGAGAGTGACTGCAGAGTGAGAGTGACTGCAGAGTGAGAGTGACTGCATGAGTGAGAGTGACTGCAGAGTGAGAGTGACTGCAGAGTGAGAGTGACTGCAGAGTGAGAGTGACTGCAGAGTGAGAGAGACTCAGCAGTGTGAGTGTTCCAGAGAGAGCAGGGTATGCTTGTGCGCTTACACAGTGCACTGACACATAGGAGCTAAAACAAAGAACAGCTGAACACGTGTCTTGGGAGCTTCATGGAGGCAGCCAGCCCTCTGTGAGCGGAGCAGCAAGGAGAGGATGCCCTAACCAATCAAGCGCAACTACTCACAACCTACTGTACGATTACAACATAGGCCAAAGGGCAGAGCTAGGTCTTTTCGCATTACGTAGGGTGAGCAGTGTGTGAGTGTGTAGGGTGAGCAGTGGGTGAGTGTGCAGGGTGAGCAGTGGGTGAGTGTGCAGGGTGAGCAGTGTGTGAGCGTGCAGGGTGAGCAGTGTGTGAGCGTGCAGGGTGAGCAGTGTATGAGTGTGCAAGGTGAGCAGTGTGTGAGCATGCAGGGTGAGCAGTGTGTGAGCGTGCAGGGTGAACATTGTGTGAGTGTGTAGGGTGAGCAGTGTGTGAGTGTGCAGGGTGAACATTGTGTGAGTGTGCAGGGTGAACATTGTGTGAGTGTGTAGGGTGAGCAGTGTGTGTGTGTGTGTGTGTGTGTAGGGTGAGCAGTGTGTGAGTGTGCAGGGTGAACAGTGTGTGAGTGTGCAGGGTGAACAGTGTGTGAGTGTGCAGGGTGAACAGTGTGTGAGTGTGCAGGGTGAACATTGTGTGTGTGTGTGTAGGGTGAGCAGTGTGTGAGTGTGCAGGGTTAACAGTGTGTGAGTGTGCAGGGTGAACAGTGTGTGAGTGTGCAGGGTGAACATTGTGTGAGTGTGTAGGGTGAGCAGTGTGTGTGTGTGTGTGTGCGCGCGCGTAAGGTGAGCAGTGTGTGAGTGTGCAGGGTGAACAGTGTGTGAGTGTGCAGGGTGAACAGTGTGTGAGTGTGCAGGGTGAACAGTGTGTGAGTGTGCAGGGTGAACATTGTGTGAGTGTGCAGGGTGAACATTGTGTGAGTGTGCAGGGTGAACAGTGTGTGAGTGTGCGGGGTGAACAGTGAGTGAGTGTGCGGGGTGAACAGTGTGTGAGCGTGTAGGGTGAGCAGTGTGTGAGTGTGTAGGGGCAGTGTGTGAGTGTGCAGGGTACGAAAACTCGAACTAAGTCCACCACACACACACACATAAGACCACACACAAGGCCACACACACACCACACCCACCACACACACACAAACACTCCCACCACCACACTCTCACCACCACACACACAACCACACACACACACACAACCAGCCGTCAGTGCAAGCTTTCACCGGGCACAGACACCACCAGCCATCAGTGCACCCTTTCACCGGGTACAAACACCAGCAGCGTCAGTGCAGGCTTCCACCAGGCACACACCACCAGACGTCAGCGCACGCTTTCACTAAACACACACACACACACACACCACCAGCCATCAGTGCATGCTTTTGCCAGGCACACACACCACCAGCCGTCAGTGCACGCTTTCACCAGGCACACACACCACCAGCATTCTGTGCACGCTTTTACCAGGCACACACACCACCAGCCGTCAGTGCACGCTTTTACCAGGCACACACACCTCCAGCCGGCAGTGCCTGCTTCCACCAGGCACACACACTACCAGCCAACTATGCACAATTTCTACAGGCACACACACCACCAGTCATCAGTGCACACATCAATTGTTAACGCATCCACAATTAACTATTGTAGCAATCGCAGTATGGTGCACTTTACTTTTAAACATATTCATCTAAAGCCCAGCATACCACCATTGCTACAATTCCAATCCAACCCACATAATTCCACTACACACCAAATGCATACACTCCATAAAACATGGCTAAAAGACATTGCCATTTACAATGCCATTAGCTCTAACTCAAATAAATCCGAGATCTATTGCATTTCCAATGCTTCTTTTGATTTTAGAAACGCTATGAGGCCAACAGTATTCCGTAAAAACACACATATTGAGAATTATAATGTGAACATTCCCAGATACTCAATTGTGTGTCTGACATTTTAACATTTTGCACACATTTACATCAGTTGTAAGGTGGGGGATATAAATTACTACTTTTACTAAACCTCTTAGGTCAAGAGGCCTAACAATCTCCATCAAATCTAGACGACTTTCTAATCAAGATAGTCAGCATGTGGTGCCACAATAAGGAACCCTTTTAGTGAATCGATTAGTGTGTCCAACCCACCCAAAATCGCAATTAGCTTGGATACCAAATTAGTATAGCACTAAGTGTGTCTTTTAGTCCAATATTTTCAAAGAAACCACATCAGCACTCATCCTCACAATTAATGCATTTCCAAGGTTCATCAGAAACTTTCTGGCCTATTCAAATGATTTCTCGTAGTTGCAGCTCTGCACAAATGTTTGCATATAAATGAAGTGTTTAGTCTGTGAAGCCTATTCCTTTTCTTAAAGATGCATCATTATTTATAGCTGACAAACGTGATGGTCATGAGTGGGCTACACTCTGCAAAATGTACCTGGCTGGTCAAACCAGTCAGCTCTCCTAAATTATTGAGATAGAGGCATATAAGGAGTTAAAAGTAGGGAGGGGTGTGGCTGCACATGGGTGATGGCCTGAGCAGACTCCACCAATGACACTTGCATAACTAAGTAAGGATTTAAGGTGTTTTTAGTAGGTCAGGGTTTCCCTTTCATGCAACACTAGCTCACGAAAGAGAAAAAGAAGGGAGCAGAGCTCTATATATTAAGCTATTAAGTGGTCCATCCCCAATATCTGTTTATTTGTTGTGGGTTCCTTGCACATCTCATGTCTGAAAACGTTTGTTAACATGCACATTACATTTCCCTACAGCACTCAATCTGACTACTAGGCATGAGATTACACCATAAAGACGTCAGACATCCATCAAACTGATAAGTAATAAAGAAGTCCACTATGTGCTGCCACATTCAAGCACAAAATAGTAAAACATATCACCCAAAAAAACATTAGGTTACACTCGAGTTGAGCGTGCAGGCATAGAAATTTCATACCTCTGCCCAGGACACAAATAGACATCAAGTTTGAAGAATAATAAGTAGAATGGAATTTCAGTAGCTCCTGCCTTACGTCAATTCCTTGCTGCGTTGGTCTTGTTTCCAAAGTTAACTTGTTACCTAGTGCATGAAAACGAAAAGATTTATAAGAAAGTAAAACTTACATCTACAAGTCAAACACAAACTAATACAATTGTGAAACTTCCTCTATTATTCACTGTTGGACTTGGCCCTTTTGGCAGGTTCACCCCTGAACTTTTTGCCTTAAGCTCTGACATGGTGGTAGTGATTTTAGGCCTCTGGGCACTTTAGTACTGTGGCCCAGTGTAAAGTGTGTGCGTTCTCCGAGTGTGTGTGTGGTGAGATCGGCCTGCCCTTCCATAGGAATGCATTGGGGATATGTGTGTCAATTGTGATTCCTGGTATGAGAGGAGTGCAGGGTCGAGTTGAGTATGTATGAACTCGTGAGGATAAATGATGCGCAATGGTATGCACAGATTTATGGTGACTGGTGGAGAAATGCCACTTTTAGAAGTTGACATTTCTGTGTGCTATGTGTCTGCCTGCCTGCCTGGTGTGAATTTCATGTCTGGCTTGTGATTGACAGGAGCTGAGAGGTGTGGGTGGCTCCAGGAGACAGGGTGAGTCAGTCCAGTGATGAATAGAGAGATCTGCATGCAGATGGGAGGGAGGAGTTGCACCTGGAACCTGAATAGGGCTGTGCCTTCCCCCCACAATGCTGTCTTCGCCCCCTGTGGTGTGTCTGATCACCGATCCCCCACCTGACAAAGGGGAGAGGAGCTGGGCAAAACGAAGTGCTCCAAATCCCCTCTAAACAAGTTTTGTGATTCATGTAGTATGATTTACGCACCCTATTTTGATACCTCTAAATGTGGCTTTTATGATTATGTGGTTGTTTTGCATATTATGGTTTATGCTAGGGAGATTATGTTCCACTGTGATTCTTTCCTAATGCGAGTTATACTTAGGTGGTTAGGGTCGAATGCGTTTAGACTTATGAGACAATTGCATAATGTGTTTATGCTGGTGGGGTTGGCGCAGAATGTAATCCGTGCCTAATGTGATACTGTGCATAATGTGGTTTATTTTACAGGCTGATGCGGAGTAGTGTTTACCAGTCATTACTGGTTGTACCTTTATGATATATTTTACTTTTACTAAGTTCACTCTGTGATGGTTCTGACAGTGGCCCAGTAGGCCATGTCGGTTGTGTATATATTCCCTTGTAGATATGACCTAGTGCCAGGTGGCACCATGTATATTATGTGAGTACTATTCTAATGTGTTATGAGAATACAACGGCTATTTTTGATATAACCTGGTGTGGAGTTCCTTTTGAAGTGTGCCTGGGATGTTGTTGCTGTGTGTGTGCGCAAATGCTTTACACATGGCCTCCGGGATAAGCCTGACTGCTCGTGCCAAGCTACCAAGGGGGTAAGCATGGGTTATCTTTGGCGTGTAACTCCCTTGCCCTGACTAGAGTAGTGGTCTCTGCTGGGCTTTGGCTCAATCTTTAGCCAACCAGAGATCCCATTTCCAACATTCACTAAAAGGGAATATGCAACTTTAACCAAAAATCTGTTAACTTGCAGCTAAAACCAATGGCTGGATTTTAATCGGAGCCAAAAAGGAAAAAAAATATTTTTAAGCCTTTCTTTATTATCTAACCTATTACCAGCACTGAAAATACATTTTGAAATCTCATGTTACACCACACAACACTTGTGAAAAGTGATACATAAATATCCATAAATTACATTGAATTATGAGGAAATATTTGATATTAGGAAGCAGCATTTGGAAAAAAATAGGTCAGATGTTCTAAATTATAAACAACGATATATCAACATGCCTAAGCTTAATGCAGAGTATATCTGAATAAGGAAGCTAAAACATTAAAGCAAACAGATCATGTATATTCAATTTCTTGGAAAAATAAATTACTTAGAAAACCAATGGTTCTATTTCGGCAGCCTAAAAGATCTACAAAACTTAAAATGTCTCAATTTAATTGCTTTTCATGTGATATGGGAAAACATGAAAGAAGAAAATGAGTTTGATACTTGGAAGGAATTACCAAACATGATCTAAATCAATGCTCTGATCAAGATTATGAAAATGGAACTGAAAGCTTGTTTGCAAATTGTACTTGATACACCACCCAACCCCTCAAAGGCAGACATTCATTGGAGATGTTGTAGACAGACTAACGTTTTCATACATCCTTTTAGACAGTACATGTTGATGCATACAATTAAGTGCATATAATACTTTGAAGAGGGGCACAGTAGAGGAAGGTACTTCATCTGTCAAGATTATTACACGGGACTTTCATTTGTATACAACAACTCGAATGCACATTGCAAGTGACTACAAATTCTGTAAAAATCACATATAAAGAATTGGTAAAACAATACAGACGTGACTTTGATGAGATAGTAATCAAATTTGTAAAGTAAGGATTTCACAAATGTTGCAACTTTGGGATGCTCAATTTCAAGCATATCTGTATTTTTGGTACAAAAAAACGTACATCCTCCGAGTCTATCTTTCGCTCTAAAATTCTCTGCATGCCCTTGCCGATTTGTCTTCTTCCGAAGAAAGCTGCTCATCAGTTATCTGGGCGTAGAAACTGAAGACCTACAGCAAAAGAGTCACTACTCATTTGTAAATATAGCCCCCTTACAGTCCGATTCTTGGGACAGACTAGGAGAAATCGAAGTCTGAGGGAATCAGCCTAAAGAGCAGACAACCAAAACCCTGACAAATAAATGAGGCTTAAACAATTTGAGATTTGTATCAAGATCTGGGGAAGTATAACGAAAATGGCACACTTTCCTTGTTCGCACTGCGGCACACCTTTCAAAAGGTGCGCCTTGCACAAACCAGGAGAGTGCACCGTATTAAAAAGAATGCGCTGCCCCCAGGGCAATTGCATAAATGAGCAGATAGAAATGAGAGCATTACTCGTCGGAGTTTGGTATTGAAATAGGCTGATATCAAATTGGCCCCTGACGAAGGGACACATGCCCCGAAATGCATTGGGCATGAAAGAAAGACTATCTGCATGTTGAAAGAAAGTATATAAACATGTGAAATTAGCAACGTTAAGAAATAGAACATGCAGATGTGTTAAAATAAATATATATATATATATATATATATATATATATATATATATATATATATATATATATATATATATATATATATATATATATATATATATATATATATATATATATATATATATAGGAGCAGACATTAATGTGATATTCTAATGTTATGTATGAATTGAAGTGAAAAGATATTATATCCTAATATATATATTTTTACATTTTTCTTCGTGAATTGTGCACATTGGATCAATTACAAGTACTTGAATGTATGATTTTGATGACTCCGAAGCATGTTAGACAGCATGCTAGACAGCATGCCTCCTAGTGTTGCACACAAAAGTTAAAAGGATTAGTATTTAGATATTTGGTTTAAAACAGTGAGTGCACTGCACATCCTTTCACGTTCATTGACTTACACCACACCTCAGAACTTCACATAGCAAATCTCCCACTTTATCCAACTCATGTGCACTATTTTATTGCCCTCCAGGCCCTCCAATCCCATAGAAGTCATAGCACCATAGGTCATCAAGTTTGCCAAATTTACTATGGTAGGTAATTTAAATTTTCACCTAGACAATCCCGGCTGCACCACTGCTGTGACCCTCATTAGCAACCTGGAAGCAATCCAGCGCCTATAGCCGATTAACCCTTCCACCTATAAGGCGGGTCACATTCGGACTGTGGTTATTTCTAGCCCTCCTAATGTTGGAGTGGGTTAGCCTATGCCACTTACCTGGTCGGGTCACTATGCCATACAACTATTTTTCCTTCCAGAAGCCTTGCACTTCCCCCTAGTAATCAATGCTATCCCTACTCTGCGCTGGTCAAAACGTGCACCTCATTTGTTCTTTGCTCACTTGGACGGCTCAAAGCCAACTCTAGCAATCTATGCCGACCTAGCTGTTAACCACTGGATCTCCAAAGCCCTTGAATTAACCCACCTACCCCCGTGCCCACCACTAAGAGTACAAGGTTGTCTACTCTATGGTTTAATAGCCATCTCAACTCTCAAAGAGAAATGTAAAAATGTAAGGCAACGGATCAAGCATTATGAAGCTCACAAACAGCTGAATAAAGCGGCCAATAAGACATAACCCAACGCCACCAGAATAGCCCACTTTGACTTCTGTGCAGCCAAAATTGAGGGAGCTTCCAACTCACCCAAGAGGTTTTCTTCATTGTGAAATCTCGAATGGACCTGGCGCCTAGGTCTCCATACATTCATTCTCAATAAACAGGAGTAACAACCTTGCAACTGTATTTCTCCAAAAAGTCAAAGACACCTATGCTGCATTTCCATTTGGGTCACCACCAGTCTCAGCTTCCTGGATCCCTCATTTCTTCTGACTCAAACCTAACAGATTTTACTCTCATCAGAACAGACTATTCTACTAGTCTCATCAACCCTGTTAAATCTGGTTCTCTTTGTACCTGCCCGACTCATGTAATAAGTCTAGGGTCTTCCTACGTCCACGGTTTACTAGTTAAACTCATGAATATATCAGTTACCTCTGCATTGGTCCCCAGACTTTGAAACATACAGTCATCATTCTACTTCTGGGGGGGGGAAGAAAAAGTTAATGCTCCGTCTCACTCCTCCCAGTGTCAACTAATCAACAGACAACTATGCTAGAGCGGGGCTAGGAGGGCCAATATGGCAGCTGTGCCCTAGGGAGGCTCTGTGTTTCTGCCCCTTTATCCAAAGTTAATCCTAAACGCCACTAACCATCAACAGTCATCGACCACACGGTCTTGCCCCAGGAATCACCCTGAACATGCCGCTGTCTCTGTTGGGCCGATTGGTGGGGATGGGGGGCATGTTACTGGGGCCTGACCGGGGCCTATTGCCATGTGGTGGCTGCTGGGGAGCTGCAGCTGGAATCGGATGGCCGTGGAGGTACAGGAATCCTAACAAGTGGCGTGCTCAACTGGGGAGGCAACCACTGACTGTAGAAGAGGAGCAGTGAGTGGGAACCGCTGCAGCGGAGTGCTTCCTCGCGGCTTCAACGCGGTAGGTGCCTTTGCCTGCCGCCATATTTATGAGAAGGACAATGGTTCAGGGGAGTCCTGACTAGGTCCGGTAACACAAGGTTAAATATTATTCTGTCTAATGAATAAATCAATTGGGTAGCAGGCTTCATAGGGCAACATGTATTTATTTAATCATAGTAATATGCAGATTAGTATTTACAGAAGTACGTTCAGGTGCTCACATAAGTGACAAGGGTGCGTAACGTGACTGAGTGAAAGTGGCAGTATACGAAATATCACACAGATAGAAAAAGAAATCCAGAACAATATGTACAAATGGGGGGGATTTTCAACAGGAGGTCGACGACGTTTCGATCTTTAGTTAGTCAAGATCAGCATCAGGACAGAGTGAGCGTTCTGAAATGATTAAAGAGTCATGGGATTGTCTTGGTCTAGTTTGGAAAGGGATCTCTACGTAGTCTTTTTGGTGGAGAGATATCTGTTTGTGGAGTCTATCTTAACATCTGGAGTGAGAAACAATGCGTATGTCGAAGTTTAGTCTAGAGAAGATTGGAACATCGTGCGTGGAGGCTTGGTTTCGCTCTTTAATTTAAGGCGAAGCATGGGTGGTTGAAGTAAGGGACAGGAATTGCACTCTGTATCCCTTGTAGATCCCAGACTGTGGCCTCGGGTCTGGATTAAATGTCCTCGTTTGCACGGCCGGAAAAGTTTTTCTCGTCCTCGCGGCTGCCGTTAGTGCTGAAGCTTTCCGAACATACCTTTGCCTGCCGCCATGAATGTACCGCAAGGTGCTCACGGGAGGACCAGTTGCTCTTGTTGTTTCTGCGTTGTGGTATTTTAACGAAGGTGGGTAGAATGCGGAGTTGTGACACAGGCGGTTCCTCTTTTCTGTCTCTCTCTCTCTCTCTCTCTCTCGGTGTCTCTCTCTCTCTCCCCCATTTTTTTGCATCACACTAAATCGCCATAGAGGGCCTGGGGGTCACCCGAGACATACAGCACCCTGGACAGGGACCTACCCACCACTGACTCTGTAAGGGACTCTGAGCTGTCCCGGGTGCATGCAGCTATAACAGGTTGGTAGAGACTTATGATGGGGAAGAAGCTGCTACGTGGCATGACCGCAGACTTGAATATGGTGGGCCATGGAGGGATCCGACTGATGGCACAGCAGCTGCAAGCACAGCCATCCTGTTCTAGCCCAGTGGCCATAGGTTCTCTTCAGCTGCTCTACAGACCCTAAGCCCTGCCTGGCTGCTTTCTTCTGAACTGGCGGCTGGATTGTCTGTAGCGGCCCAGAGATCGGATCAGAGATAGGCCCCATTACCATATTTTCACAGACTGAGTCATGCCCCCGAGAGTGACTGATTGCCTGAGGCTCTGAAATTTGATCTGCCACAACTGACTAGGGCTTCTGGTAGGGTCAGAGACTGCGACCCTCTTGGGAACTGTTACCTATTTTCATAACACACTCCATTACCCTTGTTAGCCAGCCCACTGGGCCTGGGTTGGTGCCTCATGACTGCGTCTTCCATCGCTTGCAGCCTTGGCTTGCCCGCCCCTAAGCCCTCAGGAGTCTTACCAAATTACGCTAGTCTTCCAATGCCCAGCCTTTTGCAGTCACTGGACGCAGAGGTGGCACACAACCCACTCAGGACACCGGTTGACCCAGCGCGATCTGTCATTCGCCACATGCTCCTTGTGGGGTTAGACCCGACGCACTGGAGGACACATCATGCCCTTCCTGCTCCCGTCGCTTGGGGGCCTGTGTCCAACACCTGGGATTTTCATAACATGAGGAGTAGAGGAGGAAGCCACACAACCATCGCCAGCTATTTGATGCCCAAGATCAAGGACAGAGAAACCTAGTGGTGAAGGAACAGTAACATCACTAGGCGGCTCGTGTTGAGACACCCTGAAGCATTTGTAGGCGTCAGCAAGTGGGCCCATGAAGGTGGCCCAATAATTTCATGGTAGAGACCTCAATCAGGCTCAGGGGACAGTTCCGGAGTCCTTACTCCACAAGCGCAATAGCCCACGCGATCCGAGATGCTTGTGCTACGGCGTCACGGATACAACTGGCCCTGTAGACAAATAGTTGAGCACACTTCCCTGGTGCCTTCCTGGGCTGCTTGTGCTATTGTACCCCATGGCAAGCCAAATATGATAATGGACGGAGTGCTGAAACATTTCAACCCCCAGTCAAGAGATCTGGGGTGAATCCATTGTTATTGCTTGTTGTGTATGCAGTCACCTATACTTCCAGAGGCCGTAGGGGAGACGTCTCTTCATAGCTATTCTCTGCCCCCGACTAGCAGTGGTACAAAAGGGGATGGTGATGGACGGAGCTTCTGAATCAATCAGACATTCACACCCAGTCAAGAGATCTGGGTTTAATCCATCACCGTTCTTTAGCCCACTCTGCCACCCCAGTTCAGACATGGCTATATGCAAATCAGTCTGACACTGTGCCTCATGGGAACAGTGCAGCCCGAACTGCCAAGCCATGTCTTCCCTGGACCGGAAACAAGCTTCCGAGGACCGGTTTCTGGCATTCCAGCCTTCTTCAGCCCGGCTTGCTTGAATCCAGTGGCAAAGTGAGCAAGAGACTCACGTCTGAGTATACCCTGCCACACCATCACCAACCCCTTTTGTACCGCTTTTGGCCGCCACAAGTGTGGCAGGGTATACTCAGACGTGAGTCCCTTGCTCACGTTGCCACTGGATTTAAGCAAGCCGGGCTGAAGAAGGCTGTAATGCCAGAAACCGGTCTTCGGAAGCTTGTTTCCGGTCCAGGGAAGACATGGCTTGGCAGTTCGGGCTGCACTGTTCCCATGAGGCACAGGGTCAGACTGATTTGCATATAGCCATGTCTGAACTGGGGTGGCAGAGTGGGCTAAAGAACGGTGATGGATTAAACCCAGATCTCTTGACTGGGTGTGAGTGTCTGATTGATTCAGAAGCTACGTCCATCACCAACCCCTTTTATACCGCTTTTGGCTGCCACAAGTGTGGCAGGGTATACTCAGACTTGAGTCCCTTGCTCACTTTGCCACTGGATTCAAGCAGGCCGGGCTGAAGAAGGCTGGAATGCCAGAAACCGGTCCTCGGAAGCTTGTTTCCGGTCCAGGGAAGACATGGCTTGGCAGTTCGGGCTGCACTGTTCCCATGAGGCACAGGGTCAGACTGATTTGCATATAGCCATGTCTGAACTGGGGTGGCAGAGTGGGCTAAAGAACGGTGATGGATTAAACCCAGATCTCTTGACTGGGTGTGAGTGTCTGATTGATTCAGAAGCTCCGTCCATCACCAACCCCTTTTGTACCGCTTTTGGCCGCCACAAGTGTGGCAGGGTATACTCAGACGTGAGTCCCTTGCTCACTTTGCCACTGGATTCAAGCAAGCCGGGCTGAAGAAGGCTGGAATGCCAGAAACCGGTCCTTGGAAGCTTGTTTCCGGTCCAGGGAAGACATGGCTTGGCAGTTCGGGCTGCACTGTTCCCATGAGGCACAGGGTCAGACTGATTTGCATATAGCCATGTCTGAACTGGGGTGGCAGAGTGGGCTAAAGAACGGTGATGGATTAAACCCAGATCTCTTGACTGGGTGTGCGTGTCTGATTGATTCAGAAGCTCCGTCCATCACCAACCCCTTTTGTACCGCTTCTGACTAGCAGTGAGCACTACACTGCAGACGGCCTCCCCTGGTCACCAGGCAATGAATTGTGAGAAGGAACATCTGTGTGCGCGACACCCAACCCGGTATGCCATTGGTTCTCAACCCACGCCAAACAGTCATGGGTCAACTCCGCTCTGGAAGCCTAACTGTGACACTGCAACCCTGTGACACCATGAAAAACGTCAGCTATGGAGCGACCACTGAGAGACCTCATGACAACGGGCCTGCCGGACTCGAGTGAATCCCTTGACACTAAACTAGACACTGTACTAATGGCAGTAGAGAAGATCAGAACACCGCTTGAGTAGATGTGTTTGTCACTTGAGAGCAGGATTAATAAAGTGACAGCAGATTTCACTCTACTACATGCAGACCACAGCAAACTGGTGGATAAGGTACATAATGTTGAGCACGCGCTGACGGAACTCCAACCGACAGCATGCAAATCAATATCCATAGTGCAGTCCTTAGTGGACCGGCTGCACACACTGGAATGCAGAGCAGAAGACCAGGAAGGACGATCTAGGCATAACGTGTGGCTGGCCTTTCGGAAGGAGTGGAGGACCTCTATGTAGTGACATACACCGAGACCTGGATCCACAACCTGCTACCTGGCGCTGCACCCTCCCACTTGTTCTCTGTTGAATGTGTCATTGGTTGCCTGCTCGCCACCCAACACCGGGAGCCAAACCCAGGTCCTTTGTGTTTGGCTGCTCAACTACAAGGGCTGTGACTCCATCTAACGCGACGTGTGTAAGCTACAAGAAATAAAAGTGGATAACACCACCATCATGATGATCTTTCCTGATTATACCATGGTGGTGCAACGTCAGAGGAGCACATTTCTCGCTTTCTAACGGCATCTCCATGAGCTGGGCATATGATATGTGCTCTTATTCCCTACCTGCCTCCGTGTGACAGCTCCATGCACTTATTGGATTCTGCTGGGGATGGGAGGGGCTGAATAGACTCTGCCAGGCTTGCACCATAACACCCTTCACCTACTGCGGCGCCATGACTCAGGTGTGTGGCAAGGGGCTGCGCAGGCGGCAGCACCTCCCTTCACAGCCCAGCTCTGCCCCAATCTTGGACTAGGTGATCCTAGAGAGGCGTTAGGCCTTACAGATGACATCCACGATGTGGGACCATGCTCATACTCAGAACCCAGATATATGCTCTATGAAGTCCTTCAGCGATGATGGCTCTTCTACCACGTGGTCTTCCGGAACAGATTTCCTGGCCCCACCAGCTATGACTCCCCTGACTACTGACGACCTCATATGATTCATCAATAGCGGTCACTCATGCCATTCAATCCGTATCCCTGTTAGCTCTTTTGTTCTCACATAGTAGTACTTACATATGTGCTAACCTCTCATTTTGCAGCTGGCACTGGCCCATCCCTGGGAGTACACTGCCATTCTTGGTGCACAGACAGTATATATAATGTGGCACACTTATGTACGCTCTTCATTTTAGTTGGCATCTTTGCATCCTGCAAATGAGGCATTGTAATTTTGCCTTTACAGCGTTCCCCATGTGCTCCCTTTAGCCAGCTACGAGGCGGATAATCGCCAGTTGATAGTTTGGCAGTTTGGTTGGATACCTGTTGTTCCTCTCCTCTGATGTTAGCTGTTATGCTTTTACTTCTTCCCCCAGTTATGACTGATTGTCCGGGAATCCCGAGCCCCCTTGCCTGCCCGCATTCACCAGCACCACTGCATAGTGCAGGAAACCCCCTCCCTTGCAACCTAGTCACACGCTGGGTTTAAACACTCCGCCCAAATGACCCACGCTATCACCACCTGGAATGTGAGGGGTATGCAATGCATACACCCGTGAGCCGTAATGCAGCATATTCCTACCTTAAACTAAGATCCGCACACATTGCGCTATTGCAGGAGACACACATGACACAGATTGAGGCCCGCAGACTTTAACAGCAGTGGCGAGGACAAGTGTTTGCTATCGACTACTCCTCCTATGCCAGGGGGGTACTGGCCTGGGCGAAGCCGCGGACAATATTGCAGCAGATGATGATGATGTTGTTGAGGCTGATGATCGGTTCATGTTAATAGACTGTTGCTTGGATGGCGGTCGCTTTCTGGTGGGAGCAATTTATGCCCCCAACACTGACCAGTACTCATTCTTACACACACTGTCTTGCAAGCTGTCCTAGGAAGGGATTACAATTCAGATGTTGATATATAGCTCTGGACCGCTCTTATCCTCCCCTACCATGCACACTGACCACATCTAATGCCCACGCCCTAAGAGACTGGCTCCTTAACTGGCAACTTGTTGACATATGGGTACTTGCAACCCTAACACACGTGCATACCCCTTTTACTCCTCGACAGACAACTTACAAGTTAGACTCGACCGAACGGACGTGCCATTACACCTCGCTTTACACATCGATCGTGGAAGTCAACCCACACCGCCTTGAGGCTTTTCTTTGCAAATTCCACTTGCCCACTATCACGCCTGAGCAACACACAGCATTAAATGAGCACATCACTCTCACTGAAATCTGTGAAGCCATTAGGGCCCTAGCAACAGGCAAGTCCCAGGGGCTGGATGGCCTACCAGCTGAATATTAAGGTGTATGCTCATGTGCTGGCCCCTCAACTACTTGTCCTTTATGAAATCTCCCTCTCAGCCTCCTTCCTACCAGAGTCCCTACATGAGACTTTGCCCATCTCCTTACCTAAACCTGATAGAGATCCCACAGCACTGGGTTCATACCTACCCTTCGCATTACTCAATACAGACTATAAAATCATGGCCAAGTTCCTAGCAGACAGACTGGCGCCCTTGGTCCCACTACAAGTTCACACTGACAAGAATGGGTTTGTTCCAGTCCGCAACACATCACGAAATCTGTAACGCTTCTTCTGTATCTAAAAATACGCTGCACTTCGATGGCCACACTCTGGCAGCCAGGTACTGGACCTTGAGAATGCCTTTGATTCGCTGGAAGGGCGTTTTCGGTTTGGCACCATGCCTCGCTTCGGACTTGGGAGTTGCTTCTTTCGTCTGATTAAACTGCTTAACACTGCACCACTGGCCAGAGTCAAAGTGGCTCCTATATATCAGAACTCATCTCGATAGGCAGGGGCACCTGCCAAGGATGCCATTTATCCCTATTACTCTTCTCTTTAGCTATAGAGCCACTTGCCATTGCTATCCGGGCCCAGGGCATGGAGTGGGGTATTCCACTGGGAGATGAAATTCACACAATCTCTCTGTACGCTTATGACCTCCTTCTTTATGTTCGGGATTTGCGATCAAAGCAGGATACACTGGCCCAGACAACAAATTTGCGGCCCCTTCTGGTCTGCAGGTTAACTGGGTCAAGTCATGCTTATTTCCATTTACCTTTTGTGCACCGAACCTACTTTGCCCTTAGCGATGTTTCAGTGGTATGGCACCCTAATACGTTTCGTCACCTAGGGATCAGTGTACCATCAGCCAGCTGTCCTGTTGGACGGTAATCTTGAAAGAGCGACAACTGCCATCAGGTCCGAGATGTCTTTCTGGCGCAGACTTCCACTGTCCGTAATGGGTCGTATGACTCTACTCAAAATGGTGGTCCTGCCTCGACTACTCTACTTTTTCGCTAATCTGCCTCTATATGCCAACACCTCCCTTCTTACGCTTCCTTCAGGCAACAATGAGAGAGTTCATCTGGAACAGGTCCCGCTGTAGGGTGCTATTATCAAAACTGTACTTACCCACGGACAAAGGCAGGCTTGCAGTAGCAAATATGGAGCAGTACTATCTTGCCTCTCAGCTCCATGAGTGGCTCGGTGGATGGCAGGGTTGCACCTTCCGGGCACTGCCACGTTGCCACCGGTGTAAACCCTATCGGCAATCCTCTGACTTTCACCCCTGCACTCGCGAAAAGCCACTGGAGTCACTGCTACTCGGGGTGGCATATAGGTGCTACCGTCGTAGCCTTTACCTTACACGATCCATTACCCTGTATGCACCAGCTCTACCCTTGTTAGGCACACCCAGGGACAGTGTCATCACCTCGCCTGTGGAGCTCGCTGTACGGCTAGAGGCTGGCCTACATACACTAGAGGACTTCTATCATGATGGTCCTCTAATACCTTATGATACATTAGTGGAAGAGGAGGGACTACCGCCAGCCCAATTTCTATTACACACTTCACTGCTCGCTGCACTAAGTGGCAAGTGATGAGACATGTTGAGGGAGCTTCCCACACACCTCATGGTCCAATATCTGCATGTAAGGCGAAAAAGTAGGCATCTCACAAGATGTGTTGCAGCTTCCCTACGCCAGCACACAGCAGTACCACTCACACCTCTGAGGTGACACTGGGTTGAGGATCTGGCCTTTCCATGCACGGATAAGGAGTGGGCTTCCATAATGGAGAACCCAGTCCGTGTCCCCCAGAACGCTTGCTTTCAACTCATCCAATACTACATATTCCAAAAGGGCCTACCTCACCCCTACTAAGGTTAACAGATACGTTCAATGAGCTCATGCCCTCTGACCCAGATGTCATCTCCTAGAAGCCAACCTCTTACACATGCTGTGGGCTTGTCCACATCTCACAACTTACTGGCGACTGTGATAACCAGGTTGACCGCCTGCACAGGTCGTGCAGATTTACACAACTGGGAGACCTGCAGCTTGGATCACTTTTGCAGAAGCAAGAGACAGGAGGACACTTTCCGCTTTCTTGATTTTGAGTTCTTAGCCAAGCCTTTAATCACAAGATGTTGGAAATTGACAAAACCTCCTGGGAATAGTCACTGCTAGCTTGGGCCCCAGCCGAGAGTACCGCATTACACAAAGAAGGCACTTTGGGATTACGTAGGATCCCTATAGCCACCAACTGGGAAACTATACTACATGACTTCCAAAATGAACACCCCTCAGACTCAGACAGCGCAGATGCTACAGCAAGAGTAGAATAACAGGATACAGAGACCTAACCTAACACTCCACAAAGCCTAGTGAGACAACAGGGCCATGCCAGCCCCTCACATGAATAAGGATATGGCCGGCTCATCAGTGGCAAGTGTATACACTGTTACATGTCGGGGATTGGGGGAGATGAGAGGCCTGAGAAGACCCAAGTTGGGCTGGTTTGTTCCAATGTTCTCCCCCCACCCTGTGTACTCTTTTGTTGATTATTCTGAGACTAACTCCCGCCTACGTCGATGCCACATGTTGGCAAACCCGCAGTAAGAAACCGAATAGCGCTCAGTAATATTCACTGTGCATTGAACTGCCCATGCCTTTGGACTCCCGATTGTAACCATATGCCTGTTCACTGCTGCATGTAGCGCTTTTATGTGCGGCGAAATTAGTGTTCTTCTACTGCCTCCGTATGTAACAATTTATGCCGATGTATATTTGGTCATGTCTTTGGTCCTGCACTATTGATCCCTTACCCACATTTACTTTAATTGAAAAATAATGAAATCACTCTTGACGATCGAGATTATGTTGCCATCATTTTACTGGACCTCACTGTAGCTTTTAACATTGTGTCCATAGCAACCTACTGAACTGAGATTTTCGGGTCTGTAAGAAAGCCCTAAAACAGCGCATCGCTTTTTAAAAGACCACTCCCTTAAAGTCTCTTAAATCCTTCTCTTCCTCCATTCAGTCTGATATGTGGTGTTCCACAATGGGCATCTTGGAGCCCAATGCTTTTCAATATTTGCCTCTGTCCCTCATCAACATTAGCCCATCTATTGGCAACACCCTTCTTACCTATGCAAATGGTATCTACCTTATCTCCCTGTCCCAGGATGCCCCCACCAATTCAATTTCCTTCCACAACTGCCTGGCAAGAGTGGCTAATTAGAGGGGCCTCACCCTCTTGAAAATAAGTAGCAGGAAAAGTGAAGTTATGGTTATGGCCCAATTCACTCAGACCCTTCCCATTTTCTAGAAAAGTAGTAAAAAACCTGGGCTTCTGATTAGACCACAACCCCTCTATGGGCCATCATATTAAAGCCTTTGCGGCCTTCTGTTTCATACTCTTGGATGTCTGAAGAAAATTCCTCTTTGTTGCAATTATACATCCAGAAAGCTGTAGTCCAAGCAGTTGCATCAAGCCACAATATGTTAATATACTCTACCTGGGCATCTTTTTGTACCCTACTTGGGAGTTTCCAAGTCACCCAGAAAGCAGCAGCATGGCTCTTACTCCAGGTACCCAGACACAATCCATCTTTACCCATCCCAGAGATATCCACTGACTTAAATAACAAAACAGATCAAATTCAAAGCCCTTTGTTTCACATATCAGGCTCTGGCCAAGACAGGCCCTCAATATATTCAACATTTGATACATCCTTATACTCCAACCAGGACACTACTTTCTAAGAACCTTCATCTTGCCATCATTCTGCTAATCAGGCAGTCCAGACAAGGTAGCGGGTCCTTCAGATACATGGTCCCCAAACTTTGGAACAGTCTTCTGCTTCATCTTCACTTATGTCACTCAGAAGCGGTCTTTGATAAACAATTAAAAACCAGGCTGTTCTAAATTTCCCCTGAACCATAATACCCACCAAGATGGTTTTCTAGTGTTGGGACACCCCACTGGAGGCAACTATACACTTTACAAATCACAAACAAATATCAACTTTACGCTTCGAACACCTGAGCTAGTCAGCTGGCCTTGTGGAGCAGTGGCCTAATGTTAGCCTAGCAATGGACAGGCTGTTCGCCCAATTCCAGTGCCTATCAAAAGTACCTAATATAACACTATCTTCACATGCAAATAATGTTATTTCAAAGTCCAAGCTTGAATCCTAAAATTGCATACTGTCTCAAGATGCTTTATGTTCCTAAAATCTGAAATTAAAAACTAACCTTTTTCCCTTGCGTAGGCTCTCATTCAAATATCTTGGGGTCTGGATGGCACTTCCCGAATTGACCTGGTCCCTTAACCTCACCCCGCTCCTCAAGTGTGTCAAAGATGACCTCCACCGCGGGCAGACTCTTCCGCTAAATCCCCTGGGCAGAGTCTCACTTTTTAAAATGATGGTTCTCCCCAGTCTTTTACACACCATTCAAAACGTTCCACTCCACATCCCTTGCAGCTGGTTCCGTGTTCTAGACGGGTAATCACAACCTTCCTCTGTGGCGGGCGAGATCGATCTGGCCCTCACAACATGTCAACGACCCACATACGAGAAGGGTATGGGAATGACACACCCATTCTTGTACTACTTAGACACTCGCCTTTTAGTGATCCATGACTAGTTTAATGGCGGATGGTCGTATCCAACCTATCATCTGGAGCCAGAGAGCCTTGGATTCTCTTGAGTCCAGGCCATGCTTTACCAGGCCCCAATTATGTGCACCTTACCAGCCGTTACCTGCACAGTCCTCCAGACATTGCGCTCCGTGCTGCGCCACAACCACTGGGACACCAAAGTCTCACTTCAGAAACCGTTGTGGCATGGCACTTGGTTGCAGGAGGTCGCAACTCTACCAGGGTTCCAGAAATCGGATTTATACTAGCTTGCTAGCGGAGGGTATGCTGCCTCCCACAACTAGAGAAGCATTAGTCACCTCTTTGTTGAAGCCTGAAGCTCGCCTCATACTTACATCATACAGGCCCCTCCCATCCTTAATACGGAGTATAAAATACTCTGTAAACTCTTGGTGTCCCGGTTGCTCCCCTTAATTCCTCAACTTGTACATATCGATCAAAATTGATTTGTACCCAAACGCAATACCTCTCTAAACATTTGCCAGCTCCATGCCATTCTGCATGCATCCGCAGTGTATGCCCCGCGCGATGGCTGCCGGTCTTTGGATATACGCCAAGCATTCGATACATTGAGCTGGCCTTACATGCCAGCGGAACTGACCAAGTTCGGGCTGCCTCCGGCATACTGCAATTGGATCAAATTACTTTACACTAACCCTACAGCCCGTGCTATAACTGGTTCGTTTATATCGCCTGCTTACTCTATCGTGGAACGCGCCAAGGCTGCCCCCTTTTGCCGTTACTGTTTGTTTTAGCAATTGAACCCACGGCTCAAGATCTGCGACAGGTCAAGGTCCCATATGGTATTCGCCTACATGGTTCAATTCACTCACTGTCACTCTATGCAGATGACATGTTACTGTATTTCCGAGATTTGAATACAAAGATGCACACAATAGCGGAGGTCTTCGCACAGTTTGGAAAACTATCCGGATTATGCCTGAATGCCTCCAAATCTATAGCGTATTCTTTCAATAATACATGTGCTGACCCCTACGTACAATTCGCCGGACGCAGTCTAGATTGGAAACCATCACGTTTAAATATTTGGGAGTATAATATATATATATATGTTGGTGCAGATGCCGTGCCCAGTTTGTTTCTGCGCGCAATAAAAGCATTGCAAGTCTGTGTGCGACTCACTTATCTCTTTGAGTGAGATGCTTGTTGAAATATTGGTCGGCTTGGTTCTGCCGAGGAGAAACACGCACAGCCGGAAAAGAAGCGCCAGGCATCCCCGCTCTGAACCATCTTGTTGGAACCGTGGTAGCGGATTTTAGGGGACTGCGGTGCTCCCGGGGACTGGACTCCGGTATCTGGCCCTTTAATCAACACTCAAAATTGTGTGATACCGAGGAAACTTGCAGCGATACAAAGCAGAATAAAATGGTATGTGACCATAACGGGAGAAAGACATTACCCACTGGCGGGTTTAAAAACATTAAATTGTGATAGTCGTTTGTAAACCACAGGTCCCAGAAGGCAATTGTAAAAGGAAGTGACTTCCATAATTGGGGCGGAACCTTCGGAAGGAGGCAAACAAAAAACATTGTAAAGCTCACCTGTGAGATACGAACGATTGATTTATGGAGCGGGCACACCTGGGAAGAAGTTTCTAGAGGAAACGAAACATGTTGGTGCAGATGCCGTGCCCCATTTGTTTCTGCGCGCAATAAAAGCATTGCAAGTCTGTGTGCGACTCACTTATCTCTTTGAGGGAGATGCTTGTTGAAATATTGGTCGGCTTGGTTCTGCCGAGGAGAAACAAGCACAGCCGGAAAAGAAGCGCCAGGCATCCCTGCTCTGAACCATCTTGTTGGAACCGTGGTAGCGGATTTTAGGGGACTGCAGTGCTCCCGGGGACTGGACTCCGGTATCTGGCCCTTTAATCAACACTCAAAATTGTGTGATACTGAGGAAACTTGCAGCGATGCAAAGCAGAATAAAATGGTATGTGACCATAACGGGAGAAAGACATTACCCACTGGAGGGTTTAAAAACATTAAATTGTGCTAGTCGTTTGTAAACCACAGGTCCCAGAAGGCAATTGTAAAAGGAAGTGACTTCCATAATTGGGGCGGAACCTTCGGAAGGAGGCAAACAAAAAACATTGTAAAGCTCACCTGTGAGATACGAACGATTGATTTATGGAGCGGGCACACCTGGGAAGAAGTTTCTAGAGGAAACGAAACATGTTGGTGCAGATGCCGTGCCCCGTTTGTTTCTGCGCGCAATAAAAGCATTGCAAGTCTGTGTGCGACTCACTTATCTCTTTGAGGGAGATGCTTGTTGAAATTATATATATATATATATATATATACACACACCACGCTCACCCTCAAAAGAAAGAATAAGCCTGACATATGCTGGCTCCCACCAGGATTTATTGCGCATAAAATCACAGCAAAGTCCAGGAAAACGTCAGGCAGCCGCGTTTCTAGCAAGTGTCTTAGCTTTCATCAGTGCCGGTTCTCGTTTCCTCATAGAGCCTCACAGCTGGGGATAATCAGGGTCCTGAGCATAACTCTGGTCACTCCTTTTATAGATGTAAATCCCCAGCCTCCGCTTTCAATGGAACTGCCTCCTGTGACGATGTCGAGACCAGAGGCATGCTGGTACTTTGAGTTCACTGTTACAGCCCATACAGTGATAGCTGACCAGAGCCCAGTGGCTTGACTCGAAGTTTCACATACCCCCGACCTCGTCTTCAGGGATAATATATATATTCACATATATATATGTAGTAAACAAACACATTTCGGCGTTGCCTCCTTCGTCAGTGACTACTTGTAACAAAGTAAATGTGTTTAAATAAAGTTGTGGTGTACAATACATGGACATAGAAAGTGACTAGTGTTAAAGAAAATAAAAAGGGGACTTGGTGTTATTCACGGCGGCCAGCTTAGCTTATTTCCAGTTGCGAAAATGTATACAAATATTATTTACAATCGGCATTGTGCATCTCAATCATACTGTTGTTAAACACAAACACACACACACACTGACACACACACAAACACACACACACACACACATACACCCCCCCCCCCTCCCCGCAGATACGAAGTTGGACTCTGTTTGGGATGGGGACAGTCGGAGATTTCTTCCTTGATAGTAACTTGATGCCCAACGCTGAGCTTGTATGCACTAATGCAGTACCGGACACCCTCTTGCTCATACATGCAACAATCACACACTTCATTCGAACATACTGGTTAGTAGACCAGACCGAACCTCCCACCTTTCACCTCCTTAAGTCCATTCACATAATGGGTCATGGCCGTCATCTGGTTCTGTGGCTGTCTCGGCGCAAGATTTGAATGACATGGAATGGACCCAAATGTTAGAACATCCTAAAAAGGTTTCTTGTAATTGTCGTTTGAAAACAATACAATTATTTAATCTACATAGGGCCTACCTCACTCGACATCCCTGCAAAAAATGTACACTGCTACCGCACCGTACTGCCCAAGATGCCCCGCTCCAGACGCTGATTTTATTCATATGATTTGGTCTTGTCCAGTGTTGAGTGGGTTTTGGTTGGAAGTTACTCAGACTCTGTCCACCATTACAGAACACACGCTGTGGGACACTATAGAGGCCTGTCTCTTGGGCCTTTTTCCACTCCCCAAAAAATTGAAATAACTGAGCCGCTTTGCAGGTTTGGCCCTGATGATTGCGAAAAGGCTGATCACGCAGCGTTGGAAGGCTCGAACACCCCCGCGCGCAGATAAATGGAAAGAGGAGGTCCTCTGTTGGGCTACTGCTGCAGCGTTAAGAATATAGGGATCTGAGGAAGAACCCAATATCCTTAGAATGGGCGCAATTGGTGAAACTACTTAGGCCCGACAGAGGAAGTTTCGTTGGGCTCTCAGACCTCTTGGGCTGATGACATGGCGCTGGTTTGATTCCTACCCCCATAATGGCGGGACCCATGCTAGATGTTTATTTTATGTGGTGGGGGCTATTTTCCTCCTGCCACCTCTCTTGACCCCCCTGCCTATTGCCCCCTTCTCGTCCCCTCCCCTTCCTCTTCCCTAATAGCTTTCGGCTACGATTCACACCCGGCACATTTCACCGGGATCGATCAGGATTCCATCACAGCGGTGTGTGTTTGGTTAAAGTTGGGTTAGGGTGGGTGGGTCGCACTGAATATCAGGCAACATAATCTTCAGTTCTGCATTACGTAAGTTTAATACCAAGCAAAGTTAAGTGCTTCTCCTTTACATTTGTATTAAATATGATTGCTAGGTAAGAATGTAGGGTAACTTTGGTCAATATCTAGTTATGGTGCTTGAAACAGATCGGGTATATGTGTTACTATATGAACAACTATGAGCATTTACCATCTCGCATGTACTGATTGTTAACCAAAATGCTTTAAAAAATTGTGTTAAAAAAAAAAAAAAAAAAGAAGGAATCAATTGCTTACCTGTTCCAAATTTACTGAATGGGTGGTTGGGATTTCCTGTAGCTTTCTCCAATTGAAAGAGTCTCCAAGCATCGTTCATCAGGTTCTTCTCATGCTCTGAATCCACAGCATTAACTTCCCTGTCTTTGCAACTTTCGTCAAACAAAGGACACAGAAAAAACTGTGCAAACCTGCATGAAATAAGTTTCACTGATTATATCTTAACATATTTTTTTCTGTATTCACAAACAAAATAATTTTTAACGCCTTATTTTAATTGATCATTTTTATCTATGAAGCCTTTAAAAGTGACACAGAAACTCAAGTTACCTTTTAAATCAGAGAGTGTTTTCTAATTATGGTTGCCGAGCCACATGATTTGAAGATTGACTTAGAAAAGCTTTTTCCTACTACCCTAACGTTTTTGGATAAATCCCTTCAAAGCAATACTCCGACACAACAGCACAAAAACGACTATTTTATAAAATAAGAGGCATCATCTCATTGGTACACTGGCAAACAAAGAGAAATCACTAGCAATGAGAAACAGCTTAATGCTGAGGTAGCCTTACAATGAACAACAAGAAAGATGTGCGCAAGAACAGTATTCAACTGCATTAATTTTAAAACTCCCAAGCCTGTATGTATACATCTTAGCATCTGGCAAAAGATATCAAACCAAAAAATGATCTTCACTTCTTTTAGCCCTTCCACGTAATTAGTTAGTTGTCAGAAATGTAGGTGAACCCATTAAACTGGCCAATGAGCGTTTGCTTTACTGGGTCTGGTGTAGCTATACACTGTTTGCAAGGTAAGGGCCCAACAGTCAAAATGTAGAGGAAAAAAACAAGATCTAATGGGCCATGGCTGGAGAGATACGATTGAGAAAAAAAATGATCATCAGAAGGCAAAGCCAGCTGGGCAGCTATGGTTAATTAATTAGTTGGTTTCACTGAATGACAGATTGCAAGACTAAACTCCTCAAAAATGTAATGTCATGCATCTTACATTGTGAGCAGTGTGATATATAGAACTATCAAAGACTAAGAAACAAATGCATGCACAAAACAAATGCATCTATTAATGTGAGTATTGTGAAGCAACTTTCATTTATGTGCTGCTTTGTATTACATCCTGAAATAAACATGTACATGTTCAAATCAAAATTAAAGATCGAAAACAAAAAAAGTCATCAATAAGGACTTTAAGTGCTTCATCATACATTCCAAAAGGGAGGATTTGGGCAGGCTGTGAGAGAATCTAAACTAAAATGAGTACATTGTTACATGCAAGTGTAGTTCTTATTGACAAGTACCGTTTAAAGGTTCACACGATTTAATATTCCGGACTTCAGGGTGGGAATGATTAAGTTACATACTTGTAAAAACGATCCTGCAGCATTGCTATCTTTTATAGAATCAGGTGCTAATTGAATAACAACCCCCCCCCCACCCCGGTTTGCTTTCAATTCATTCAGGACATATTATTAGAACTTAACAAATAAGTGTTTTGATATAGTTACAGGTCACGGATGAATAATAAGTTAAGATGTCCTTTCTGGTCCTTCACGCTTTGATCTCAAGCCTTGTGTTGATGTTTCTTTGTGTGTTACAATGGCTACTATAGATTTGGATATTATCTGCTACTAGGATGCCAAGTTGTGGATCACAGCCTTAAAGTTAAAGCAGCAGATGAGGAATGTGATGTGGGTTGGCAAGGGCTGGATATCCTCCAATAAACATTAACCGGTCTCAATTTGTGTCCTTTAACAGAAGCCCGCTACTGGGATCTGCCTAAAAATAACATCAGCATACTTGCATATACGTCCCTGCCTTGCATTGACACTTTCTTCAAGGAAATATCCCTCTCAGATGCATACGCACATAGTTAAGCATTGATCATCAGAGTACACTGCTCACTGGGATGACTGGGAGGAATGAATAGAAGTCAATAAAATGCACCATATCCTGGGGAATATATGATTTTACCACGATTACAAGTTCCACGCATGGCAATACCACGCGAATTTTAGTTCGCAACTGGCTTTACCACGCTGGAATTTTCAACAAAGGATTATACCACGCGTAGAAACGTCCATTAAGCACAAATGACTCTGTAATAAACATAATGAAACTGATAGGCAAAAAAAGTATCTCTAGAGTATGTAGTAACTGCTTAACAACCCAATCGATCGTTTTATTCAACATTTAAAAACTACAAATTACCTTAGATTTATAAATTCTTTTATTTTACTGTGCTCTTAAATATATATATATATATATATATATATTTATTAAAGATTATTTTCTTACCTGACATCTTCCCGTCTTTCACCAGCAGCCCTTACTTCCATCCACCATGGAAACAAGCGTCAAAACAAGTCTACCAAAATTAAAAAAGGAATGCTATTTTGACGTACACGGCACGTCTTTGGGGGAGGCACTTTCCTTTTACTTCAGTGGTACAGAAGTGCGTTTTTTTTAACTTAAGTAACCCGCTCCTTTGTTTTCATTTGTTTTTGGGGGGGAGACCCACCCAGCCCCCCTCACCCCCCAGCCCCCCCAAGCCCACGCTGAAGGACTGGAAGGAATACCACGTCTCCCCCCCCAGCCCACGCAGAACGTACTTGCGTGGTAAAGACGGTCGTGGAAGGCACCCTGGTTGAAAAGATGTTTGCGTGGTAAGTGACCCGTGGTAAACGTTATTAGTGGAAATTACTTCGTAGTAAATGATGTTTCCCATCCTGGGGAGCTATTTGTATAGTTGTGCTTATCCAGCTTTGGATCCTTTGCAGATTTAGATGCTATATGAATTGTATATAATACCAATAAGGGACTACCTGGGATGCGGATAAAAACATTGCGCCAGTACTGAAACTGATTCTTCAACATTCCTGGTCCCATATTAGCCTTTGTAATAGCACCAATCAGTGGAGCTCACAGAAGTACTGGGATAACCACATGGGTCAGTCTGTAGTGGTGTATTCGCCATGAATGCATCAGTCACAGCTTACCTCTTGAGTGGGACATCATCTTTCCACGCATCTGTCTGTCCACTTTTTCATAGGGGAACTTGATACTTATTTATTTATTTATGCGTTTTTATATAGCGCGGACATTACCCGAAGGTGTCAGAGCGCTAGGATTCTGGCATGACCTGCCAAGCCTCATCCCCTCTCTATAAAAACACAAGCAATCCCAGACCAAATTAAGCCATGCTGTGCCTCATTAGTGAGGTGCAGTGTGTATTCTATGGCACTGCAAGCAATGCACACACGACCTGGCATTGCACTCGCACTTTGGGCATCACATTCTGGAGCGGAGCAAGGGGCAAAAGACACAGACTGGAATTTAGCCCAACTAATTAAATGCCTGTGACATCATTCAACCCATCACTTTTTAGGTCTCCCTGAACTAACGCGTAAGCGTTGTTCTGCGAGAGTATAGTAAGGGGCTTTCAAAAATGCTCCAAAAGTCTGCAGGGCGGATCGGGCACAGTGCATGTGTGCCGGGCGCGCGCATCATTTGTCCGCCTACAGCCTTTGGGAGCATTTTCGCTGTCGCTTTGATGTTCTCAGTGAGCCGCGTGGCCACTGAGAACATCAAAGCGGCCGCAAAATGTTCACCATTTGCCACCCCCTCCCTTATCCCACTCCCTGCTGTTTTACACGGTTTTGAATTAGAAGGCTGAGGCCAGCCGACTTCAGACCAGCAATGATACAGTCACACTCCGCCTCCTGTCAGGTTAAGCACCGTGTCCGGGGGCTGCCAGCAAATGCTTTGTTTTTAGACCCCAGCATACCTTATTGAATCCTTTTTTTCTTCATTCTAAAACGTTCATTGACAGACCAGTCTACTCTCTCATACGCCTCCTTATAATTATGTTGTGACCGCCCTAGTTTTGTTTCACTGAAGTGGACTATAGTTTGTAAGAAACTACAGCTGCCTGCAAGCCTAGGCTGCAAATATTTAACTTGATGTAACCCCCCTCACCTCCTCCTCCCTCCCATATGGGATCGGAACTGTTGCGCCATCACATCTCAATAATTATCGCTAAGGGAGAACATTTGATGTATTTAAGGGCACTATTCATGGAAGTAATGATGGAGTCTTCCCTTCATACTTTCATAATGGGATGGTTTTGATGATCATGACAGCAAGACTGCATGTATGATCTTTTTGTGTATATACATATATATACTTTTTGATAGCAGTGACAATAATAAATATTCCGGTCCTGAAGAAGGCTGAGGATATTTATCCCCTTAGGCTGAAACATGTCGACCGCTTTTGCAGTAATTCATTGTAGACTGCTACAGGTATAATAACTTTGCCTTGCACCTTTCACGCTATTTTTAAGTGAACTATGAGAGATTGACGCAATACCTGTATCACGTAAAATATAGCATCCCACTAGTTCATTCTTTTTAATACTCACATCATTTTCACACAATATAAATTAATTGCACTGCACCTCAGAGATTACATTGCCTTTGATAAACACACTCAAATTCTTTTTCATTCTGGAGACAAGTATCGTACAGAAGGATATGGTTCATCTTATTTGTTCTCTCTGATTGATAAGGGAGACAATAGGAGAACCGTTTGGAGTCCCAGATGAGGACACTGGGCACATGAATGTGTATTGATGGGATACCAGTTATTCTGAGGCGATCCTGAGCTTCACGAATTCTTGGTGACTTTTTCTTTACCTTTTCACATTTCATAGAGAGTGAACCAATATAGTTCAAGAGGCATATATTTTTATATTCTTCCACATAGTCCTTTGGATTCTGATTGTTTTTGAATAGTATAGAAAGGGGGATTGGATCCAAGAGGACTAAAAAATTCCCTCAGACCCTTTTGTGCATATATTTGTAGATTTGGTAACACAAGGAAGAGTTCAAATTTCAGAGTACATAGTAAGAAATACATATCTTTAAATCCTAAACGTATTATCCAAGTCTAATGAAACTACGACTATAGATTGGAAAACATTCTCGTACCAAACTGTTACGTGTCTCAACTAAAATCCTACATATGTGAGATTTATATGACTGAATGCATCTTACAAAAAATTATGTAGGTCTTCCGTGTTGTTGAGACCATTCGGGGCCTTACTGTCAAATTCCAGGATGTATTGTGATTCCAGTTGTCTCAAACGTTTTTCTCTGTTCCCTCCTCTATGCAGAGGGGGGCCGCATCTATTGCAAAATATTTGAGACAGTCAAGGTTGTTGGCATGCACTTTTTTAAAATGCCGAGCTACTGGATAGCTGGAATGACTGTTGACAATAGCCCTAAGATGTTGAAGAATGCGTGCGTAGGCTTGTAGCTTGGTACTCCCGATGTATAAGAGACCACATGTATATGATAAAACATATACCGCAAAATCTGTGCGACACGTAAAGTGTCCTGCAATGGGTCTTTCATTGGGGCTGAAAGGAACTTTGTATTTGTTTTTATTAATACCAAACTTACAAGCCCTGCAAGTGGAGCATTTAAAAAATCCATTCTTGGATTTGAGCCAGGTGCTTTTACTTATTTCAAAATTACTATAGCTTCTCAGGTCCATTTTTAAATGTAACGGTAGACCTTCTCCCTAAAATAGGTGCCAGAACCCCATCAGTTTGTAGAATTTGCCAATTTGTTTTCATGATCCCCCTCACTTGTTTGTGTTGTTTACTGAAAGTCGTAATCAGTCTGGGGGCCATTTGCGCCATGGGTGTGCTTGGTGATGTTGCAACTACCCCATCGGAGATAGCTTTTCCCTTCAGAAGGGAATCTCTAGACCTGGTTTTAGCCTTCCTTCCTGCCTTTTCAAATATTTTAACGCTATATCCCCTCTTTGTAAATCTGTTCAATAGGTCAGCCGACCATTTGTCACATTCTTCTGTTGTGCTACAAATTCTTTTTACCCTAAGGAGTTCACCATAAGGAATATTATTGATAACGTGTTGGGGGTGGCTGCTAGTGGCATGGAGTGTTGTTGTACTGCCTGCTGTTATTTTCCTATGTAATGTAGTTTGAATATTACCGCCCTCAATGTATTCTGTAGTATCCAAAAATTCTACACTAGAAGCACGGATATTAGATGTAAATCTCAAGTTGAGGGCATTAGTGTTTAATAGTGAGATACATTCTTGTGCACTTGTAACATTGCCACCCCAAATTAAAAACACGTCATCGATATATCTATACCACTGAATCACTTTAGTGTTAAAAACTGCACAATGAGTCCCCTTCAGGACCTGCTCCTCCCACAAGCCCACATGTAAACATGCGCAGCTTGGGGAGAAGCAGGAACCCATGGCCACTCCTTGTTTTTGTAAAAACAACTCCTTGCCAAAGATAAAAAAGTTATTAAACAAACACCATTTGATGAGTTCTAAAAGCATCAGGTTATGAGGGTAAAAGTTCAGTGGTCTTGTGTCCAAAAAATGTTTTACAGCTGCTATACCAGTCTGGTGATCTATGCTGGTATAGAGTGCTTCAATGTCAAGCATAATTAGTAAAGGCCCCTGTTACCAACCTGTGACTTTCAACTCGTTGAGGAAGTCACCAGTATCTTTCAAATATGATGGAAGGCCTTGTACTAACGGCTGGAGGTAAAAGTCCACGTATTTGCTGACGTTTTCACTGACCCCCCCTATAGCTGAGATTATAGGTCGCCCCGGAGTGGGATTGACCTGTTTATGTATCTTTGGAATAAGATATAGATATGGGGTAGTTGGAAATTCATTGTGTAAAAACAAATACTCCTGATTTGAAATTAACCCTTGCCATTTATAATCCAGCAAAGATTTCTTTAGGGACTCCCTCGCTATCTTGAAATCGGACATCGTTGGCACCTGATAACATAGAGGATTATTGAATTGTCTCTTGGCTTCTCTCACATAGTCTTTTTGCGGCCAAATAACAATGTTCCCTCCCTTATCTGATTGATTGATAATAATTTCATGATTGGCTTTGAGTTTTAACATGAGATTCTTGTACATAGCGTCATGATTTTTCAAATTCTTTTTTGCGCCACATACCTTGCGGTATAGATGGTTCAGGTCCTCTGTTACCCTTTCGTGGAATATGTTGACTGCAACCTTCGGCATCATCGGTACAAATGTTGATTTCCCCTTGAAAGGACTCTTGCCAGCATTGGGTTGTATAGGTATTATCCTGGCAAGTCTGTCTAGTAAAGGCGTTGCCACCCCCTCCTCTGTGATTTCATCTTCATTGTTGCATAAATCGATTAGATCCACATAAAGTGCCCCATCAGATACTTGTAAATTGCTTGTGTTGTTGGAAGAGGCAGTAGTGTCTATAGCCTGTTGCGTCAATTCTTTATTCCCTTTGATGGTAAACACATTCTTCAACTTAAGTTTCCTGATGCAAGCAAAAACATCCACTCGCGTTTTCCCGTAGTTGAAATTGCTCTCAGAGCAGAATGACAACCCTAATGCCAGCAACTGATTCTCCGCTTTTGTCAAAGTTACATTGGAAAGATTGATGATAGTATTGTCCTCTAACGCTTTCGCCATTGCGTTCTCTTGTTGGTTTGCGCCTCTGGATTTGCGTCTTTCCCTGCGCCTCTTGTTTTGACGGACCCTGCTGCATTCTGTGGGATCCGCGGCCTCAGGGTCTAACGGTGGTCCTTGGCTAAAAAATTCAGCTCTTCTGCCGGTTTCAATATGATGGTAACATTCTATCGGCCACGCTCACCCGCTGTTTCAGACTCACTGTCACTAGTCAGTGAAGCCGTGCCCGACGTAAGTGCCTCCGCTGCCGCATTTGCCAGATTACCTCTCTGGTCTGCTGCTGTTACTGCCGGAGTCTTTTGCATACTTGCCCCTTGCTTCTTCCTGGCATTGTCGTACCTCTGGGCACAGGTAAATATTTATCCGAGGTCGTAGTCCTCTTTATCCCTTTTGAACTTCCTGATTTTACGTAATTTGATTGTCTTTTTGCCGCTTGATACGCTCATCAATTTCTTTTCTACATTTACTGACATACTCTTCCTGGTTGAATTTTCCCAATTGCTCTATGGTTTCTTCAATCTGTTTGAGGAGTTTGTCATGGTCAATTGAGGCGTATTTAATAAGAATCCTTACGAGGTTCATGGACGCCTTCAAGTTACTCGCAGCCCAGTCTGATAGCATGTCCAGGTTCACAAAATCAAAGTTCGGGGCTAGCATAATTCTCAAGCCTCTGGGAATACGACCTGCTTCTTGATATTTTTGCAAAGAGATCTGTTCCCACCATTTCATCATTTCGCTTCTCTGGCATTTTTCTAGCGTTTTCAGTAGGGACTTTATATCGTTCTCCTTTTCCTTGCCATTGTTAACGTTAGTATTGCCGACATTAGCTGCACTGTTTGTTATATTGTTGAATAGCTCCTCAGCCACCGCCTCCCGCTCTCGCATGGTGTTACTCGACATGGTTGATATCGCAGTCAAAGCAGACATAGGACAAAACTCACCATACGTCGAGCTGTGCTGTGCTATATAGAGGAATGTATACACATCTATGCCCATCCTATTTGAAATGTTATGAGGAAATATAGATTTTATGGTCAAGTTGTGTTCCCTAGCGTGTACCCCACCGTCTCCATGTACCAGCTTAAAGTGCATGTAACTTCCCTCCTGTGCCAGCTATGAAGACGCAAATACATTTGCGTCCAACGTTAACATGTCCTCTTTCAGACCCACCCTGAATGGGTTGAATAGTCCGTTCCTAAGTATGCTATGCCAACGTCTTTTTGTAGTGTACTTTACACGTTTTTCAGCTCTGGCAAAAGTAGGCCCTGAATTTCTGCCATCGAGCCTTTTTTCTGGCTTCTGACTCTGAAAGCCTCAGCCCAGGCTGCCTCTGTACCCGTGAACTCTGACTTACTTCCAGCGCGGCCCACTGCGCTTAGCTCAGCCTGCTGCCTGCCAAAACTGACTACAACCTTCGAATTATCTGTTCCGCTCCTCGAAAATACATTCCTGCTTACTAGTTTCAGTAAACATCTCCCCAGCTGCAGAGCCAAAGGGCCGGCCTGTCTCCGTGCAAGTAATTCATAGCCTCTGTTACCATGCTCCCATGGAAGGCCCATGCCCCCACGCTTCTCATGCAGACACTCAGGCGCTTATACACGCACTCACAGTCAGTATAGAATAGCTTCTGCCCCAGAGACCTTTTCCGTTCAGATAATATGGTTCCCAAACATCAGATATTAGATATGATAGAAGTACAAGTTGATCTGACATGCCAGACTTCTGTCTCTTTCCGTCAGTGTAAATGTCAAGTCCCCTGCACCCTCCAGTCTCACGTCAATCACACGTCATGCAGCTGCGCGCGCATCCAAGTCTCCGATTTCTGCTGACATTGCAACATTTCTGTTTAGTGCCACCCCCATGTGACACCTACCTGTGACGTTTCTAGCACACACCTCTAGTTCACGCCTAGTCCACGCCTTCTGATTACGTACTAGTAACACGTGGATGCTGTTATCTTGTCTTCTCTCAGCTGTTACGCCTCTTATATTGGTTTCTATGGTGTAAATTAAGTATATAAGCTATGTATTGTCAATAAAATATGCTCTATCCCTTCCTGGACCCTGTGTGGTGCCAGGAATCCGATATCCAGTTCCGGAACGATTCCTTTTTAAGGAATAAAACCCCTAAGAACTCTAACACCACGGACTCTGTTTCTTTCTTTCCGATTGAGTTATTATTGATTAAGTACTTACCTGCATAGAAATTAAGACGGTAAATTATATATTTACAACATTTTGGCGCCCGAATAGGGACCCCTCCCCCACCTCACGCGCCGGTTGGTGCGTTGCAAGCTCTGTCCCCTGCCATCAGTTAGAAGGAAACTACGCGTACCGGCAGGATTTCCTGCATCTCCCTCTGGCCCACGGAGGTGACGAAGACTGCGATCAGTACCCAGACGAGGCGGTGAGGAGTGCGGAGGATCCCGACCAGAGCCTAGCCGAAAGAAGCAAGGTCCGAGGTGTCAAGAGGCCCACCAGTTTTCCGAAGTTTTCCGAAGTTTTCCGAAGTATCCACGTGTCGAGTCCAGTCCAGTCCAGTCGAGTTTTCCGAGGCCTTCTGTTTCCGTGCTTCCCGGTGAGTACCATTGCTGGGACGTATCTAGACGGGTTTGGGTACACAAGTCCGGTCTGCACTGTTTTTAGACAGTGTATCTGTACTGTTTAGCAGTACATCCGTTATTCAAGTTTCTGCACTGTTTTTTTTTTTTCAGAACAAAGTTTTATTCAAGTACTGACATATTACAGAATATAGAAACACCGTCCCGCTTCATAACGCAGGGCCAATGAGCATACGCATGCAAAGGATATACATTCAGTACAAGCCATTATGTGGTATATACCCAACCCCTAAACTCCCTACTCCCCCCCCAGCCCCATCCCGCCCCCCACACAGTGTCTGGCAATCTTAAGGTATAAAGTATAATATCAAGTGTGTGCACTCCTTGTCGCACAGGATACAGCTGTTAAAGGTCCTCTCCAACGTCCTGGGCCATCGGTGGTTCCAGCCACAGTCCCCTATAATCCGCCCACCTTTTCCATATCTTGAAGTGTTTCCTGGGGCACCCCCTGGCCTCGAAGATCAGGCGCTCGAGTCCCATGCAGAAATCCAACCCCCGCCTCCAGACTTCCAATAGTGGGGCCCTGGGGTCCTTCCAGGCCCTGGCTATGTCCCGCTTAGCTACCGTTAGGCCAAGGACCAGTAGGTGACGCTTGTATATGTTACCTCCTACCTGCTCCATAACATGAAGCAAACCGAGTTGCGGTGTCCGGGGAAGGTCCCAGCCCAGAACCTCCGCCAAGCAGTCCCAGATTCCCGTCCAGTATCTGGCAAGGTTCGTACACGACCACACAGTGTGAACAAACGTCCCAGCCTCCCGGCCACACCTCAAGCACTCAGGGGAGGCAATCAAACCTGCTTTCCACAGCCGCTCCCTAGTAAAGTAGGCCCTATGTAAGTATTTGAACTGGATAAAGCGGAGGCGCATCGCAATGGCCGCCCCCCTAGGGGCCTCCAGGGCCTCTCTCCAGTCCTCTTCTAGAGCCCCAATATCTCTCTCCCATGCACCACGCAAACCATCTAGGGAGGAGGAGCAGTGCGTGACCAGGGTCTGGTAGATGTTGGAAATCTTCTTCTCTTCCAGTGCCCCCATAAACACCTTGGCCTCCAGGGGGCTGAACTCGGGCAGAGACTCCAGGCCCACCAGGGAGGGAGACAACGCATGACGCAGCTGCAAATATTTAAAGAATTGGGTTTTGGGCATGGCATATTCCTCCCTCAACATCTGGAAGGACTTCAGGGTGGTGCCCCTCACGACGTGGCCAAGCGTAGAAATTCCAATATCATCCCAGCCCTTGAATCCCTGCAGAGACGCCAGCGCCGGGAGGCGTCCGTTCTGCCACAGCGGGGTCTCCCTCGTCAACGTGTTCCACCATCCCATGCGGCGCAAGGCGGCGCGCCACACTCGGAAGACCACCTGGGTGACCATGGGGAGCCGTTTCCTGATAGCCGCCGAGTAAAGAATGGTGTGGACTGTGTCCGGGTCCATTAGATACCGTTCCAGGGCATAGGTCGGGTCGCCCCGATCCCCATACCACCAATCGTTAAGCACCAGCAGGTGCGCCGCCTGATAGTAAGATAAAATGTCAGAGGTGGCCAGGCCCCCACAGTACGTAGAGAGGAAGCAAGTGCGGAGGGCCACTCTCGCCGCTCCCCCGGCCCAAAGGAATTGACTCAGTGCGGCATTCACCTGACGAAACCACTGTGGCGCTATGGGGTATGGGTGGTTCTGCAACTGGTATAAGAGGCGCGGCAGGGCCACCATCTTGAAGATCGCCGAGCGGCCATATATATTCAGTGGCATTCTGGACCAGGTTCTGATGTCAGAGCGCACTCTGTCCCAAACAGGCACCACATTCCGCTCCCATGCCAAGGCCGGGACATCAGTAATAAAGACGCCCAGGTACTTAAGGCCCCCCGCCGCTTTCTGTAACGTCACTGCCCAGTCGCCCAACTCCTCGTTGTCGCCCAGGACCCACAGCTTGGATTTTCGCACGTTCAGATGCAGTCCTGTAACCTCCCCGAAGATTCTCATTATCTCCAGGACCCTGGGTCCGGACCTGTTTAGGGCCGTGAGGAAGAACATCACATCGTCGGCGTAGAGCGCGATGCGGTCAGAGGGGCCCAGCTCCCATTCCAGCCCCCAGAGCTGTGCATCCATCCTTACCCACGCCGCCAGAGGCTCCATGGCCAGAGCGAACAGATAGGGGGAGAGAGGGCATCCCTGCCTGGTGCCTCGTCCGATGGGGAAGGGCGCAGACGCCGCTCCCGCCACACGCACCGACGCGGTCAGGTCTGTATAGAGCAGGCGCAAGTACGAGAGAAAGACTGGCCCGAGATTGAGGCGGGACAATAACGCCCTAAGGTACACCCAACTGAGAGAGTCGAACGCCCGGTCAATATCGGCCAGAAGGAGTGCCGTCGAAATCCCAGCGGCCCGGGCCGTCTCCACCACCACCTGTGCCCGGCGGATGTTGTGTCGAGTTGCTCTATGGGGCATGAACCCCGCCTGATCGGGGTGTACCAAATCGGTTATATACGGGAGAAGGCGGTTAGCCAAGGCCTTGGCCAATATCTTAGCCTCAAAATTCAAAAGGGATATCGGCCTGTACGAGGAGTGTTGTTCCGGGGGCCTCCCGGGCTTACAGAAAACAACAATTTCCGCGTGTCGCCAGTCCGCGGGTAGGCGACCACCCTCCCTGGCTGTCTCCAGCGCCGACCTGTAACGCCCCTCTAGCTGGAGGTGAAAGGTCTTCATAAATTCACACGGGAACCCGTTTGGTCCCGGGGCTTTACCAGTATTCAATTCCCCAAGCGCCGTGCCTAGTTCCTCCAATGACAGGGGAAGGTCCAATTGATCCCTGGCCTCGTCTGGAAGCGCGCGCGGCGGAATGTCCGCCAGGAATTTCTCAACTTCCTCCGCAGGGAGGACCTCCCGGGGGGCATATAGATCCGCGTAATACCGTGCAAAACTGGCAGCTATGTCTTCAGGGGCCACCAGCTGGTCTCCCTGGCCATCCCGAATGCCCGGTAGAGCCTGAGGTCGGAAGGTGTGTTGGCAGAGCCTATAGAGCATGGTGCTGGATTTGTCCCCCCACTGATATATTCTGCTCTGGGTGGCGAGCCAAAGCTGGCGCGCTTCATTGTGTAACAGGGAGGAATATGACTGCTGAGCCTGTAGGAGCTGTCCCACGGCTTCGTCCGAGTCGCCCCCGACACAGTCCCTCTCTAGATCTCGAACCCGCCCCGCCGCCTCATCCACCTCGCGCAGACGGGTCCTGCGGGACTCCGCACACCAGGCAATGTCCACCCCCCTGAGCACCGACTTCATCGCCTCCCACTGGGTGACGGCGTCAACCTCCGGTCCGTCGTTCTCAGTCCAGTAATTGGATATAGACTCGCGCAGGTGTGAGCGGTAGCCATCCTGCTGTAGGTGCCACGCTGACTGGCGCCATCGGAAGGGCTGTCGCCTCTTATCCAACAGCAAATCCAAGGACACAGGGGAATGGTCCGAGACGCCCCGGGGAAGTATGGCCGTAGAAGCGACCCTCGCCAGCCAGGGAGACGGTAAAAACAGGTAGTCCAGCCTGGAGAAGGACTTGTGCACCGCCGACACATAAGAGTATTCCCGGCTCAAGGCGTGTTGGTAGCGCCACGTATCAACCCAACCCATGCCCTGCGCTAGGCCGTGTAGCCTCGTCGGCGCCGCGGTCTGGGATTCCCTACCGGGCCTACAGCGATCCATCCGTCCATCCATCACATCATTCCAGTCCCCCCCCACAATCGCCAGCACATCCGGGACGCCAGACCACACTTCGAACAACTTCTCAATGAGGGCATCTTGCAACGGGGGCGGAGCATACACACTACCAAAGACCATTGACTCATCTCCCACCAGACCCTTGACAAACACGTATCTACCATGTGCATCGACCCAGTGAGTCTCGTGTACATAAGAAATCCTACGATGTATCAGGATCGCCACCCCCCGGGACCCCCTCGCAAACCCGGCATGGAATACTTGTTGATAGCCATATCTTTGCAAACTGAGGGTCTTGGTGCCCTGGAGGTGCGTCTCTTGGAGGAGGAGAACATCCGCCCCCTCCCGTTTCCCCTGCCGCAGCACCGCCCCTCTCTTTATTTTATCCAGCATTCCCCGGACATTCCAACTCATCACTCGTATCTTTGCCCTTGGTAGGCCTGACTGTTGGGGATCAACCATTGTCAATAGGGAGGAGATAGAAGGTCCTGTGCTTCTGAAGCCACACTCCCGCACAAGAGAATTGCCTATGCAATGCAGACACTGTGCCACCCACCCCCATCCCCCCCACCGTCTCTTCCCCCAACTCCTGTCCCCCGCCCCCCCCAACCATTCCAGCTACCCCGCCAACCCCAACTCCCTTCCCAACCTGTCCCCCAACCAAGCCCCCCAGCGGCCACCCTCCCCCCCCCAATACCTCATAGAACATTGAAGTATCTGACGCGATATGGGCGGTCCCGGGCCCAAAACAGAGCGCCCAGAGCCTACCATACCAATGGATCCCGAACACCCACAAACGCTAAAGCACACCCCCCCCCTCTAACCACCCCTAACCAGGTAGGAGGCTAGCAGCCCCTATATCGGAGCACCCCGAACCCATCCCACTGTCTGAGCCTGTAATGGGACGGCCCACAAACGTAACAAGTAACACAGCACGTAGTCTTCCGTTAATATGTGGCACCGGCGGACCATCCCCCACTGTTGGAGCGGACGGTATCCGTAGGCGGGCTGGACCACCCATCGTCCCTCAGCCACTTCCACCCAAGTTGTCCGGATCAGCTTGCTCGGCATTCCCACGCCCCGCGTTGGAGGCATTGCGGCGCCGGGACCTGGACTTCCTACTCCTCTGGCTCCGGGCGCGTTGGTCACCCTGGGTCTGCGATGAGTCACTCGAGTGACCTGGATCAAGGCCCGGTTGGGAGTGCGGCCTGACCCTCACTGTCTCATCCGTCCATTTGAAGACGTCTTCCGGTGTGTCGAAGAAGTGAGTTCTGGACTGAAAGATCACTCGTAAGCGAGCCGGGTAGAGTAGGGAGTACTGTATCTTCAGACCCCGAAGTTTAGCCTTGGCTGCCTGGAAGGAGTGTCTCTGTTGTTGCACCATCCTGGTATAGTCGGGGAATATCATGATTTTGTGGTTTTCGTACGTAAGGGAATCGTTGGTCCTCGCCTCCCGCAGAATAGTGTCTCTATCATGAAAATTTAGAATTCTGGCGATCACCGGCCTGGGTCGGTCACCTGCAGGTGGTTTCTGCGCCAGGGCCCGGTGCGCGCGTTCAATCACGAAGCAACGTGACAGGGCATCCGGAGGGAGCCAGCTCTCCAGCCATAGAGCAAGGAAGCGTCCCATGTTCCCCTTCTCACAGTCCTCCGGAAAGCCCACAAAACGAAGGTTATTCCTGCGCGCCCGCCCTTCGGCATCCTCCACCCGGAGCGCTAGACCTTTCTGGACACTCTCCATCGCCGCCATCCTCTTTTTCAGGGTCCCGACATCATCTTCCACCACAGAAATCCTGGACTCAGCCTCTGTTATGCGCGCTACAGCGTTGCGCAGGTCCTGCCGCAGGAGTGTCACATCAGCCCCAACAGCCCCAATTTTTGCATCCAGCATATCTCTCGATTGGGTGATAGCTGCCATCAGCGCTGCGTTGTCTGGCCCCGATCCCTGGCCGCCCTGCGCTCCGGGGCCCCCCTGCGGCTCCGTGAATTTGTCGATGGGCCCTTGCTTAGCAGGCCCACCCCCCCCTCTGGTCATGGTCAAGGCTGAGTCCAGTGAGGGCGTCTGCAATACGCTGGCTGCTCCCCGCAGTAGGGCAATCCTCTCTCCAATGGCTAACAAGGGCAGGGTACCGACCTAATCCCCTCACTGGTTGTGGCCTCCACACACCCTTCGCCGCCTCTCACGCCGATGGATAGGGAGGGGGGGTCCCCCGTGTCGTCCCCGCCGACCCCCGCAGGCCGAGGTCCAGCGTGTGCAGGTTCCGCCCGGGGCACCTCTCCCCAAGTGTCGGCCTGTTTCGGTGCACCCAGTGAGTCCCAGTAGCTGCCAGGGAATTCCACCAGCACGGCCGTCCGGGCAGGGCCCCCAATGACCCCCCCCCGGGCACAGTGTCTCTCAGCAGCACCTCTGCTCGATAGGAGGGGGGGGGGGCCTGAGGCCAGTACTCACTGTTCGTAGGACCCCACCGCGGGTCGGCGCCAAGGTCAAACCGGGACTCCCGGCACTCCCAACGCTGCACCGTCCCCTCCTGACCAGTGCACCGGTCCTCCGACCACCGCTCCGGCAACCTCAGGGATGGAGAGGCCCGCCGACCGGGCCGGGTGCACGACCGGACCACCAGCTCCCAGTGTTTCTCTGCTTCCGCACCTCGGGCCCCAGGATCGGTATAGGCGTCTCCGGACAGGGGCCGCCAAACTCGAGGCCCCGGCTCCGCCAAGGCCGGATAGGCCACAAGGTCTCCGAGGCGTCCCCGAGGCACCGGCCCGCCTTGCTGACAGGATGAGGGAAGGCGAGGGGGCCCCGCCACGGCCCGCCCGCTGCAGACAGCCTCCGATCGCGGACCGAAAACGGCGCCGCAGACCTCAGGGCGAGTTCACTGGTCTGGGTGCGCTAAAATTGAGGCCCCGGCTTGTCAGAGCCGCACCAGGCCGCCCGCTGCCACAGTCCACTCAGCCTCCTGGAAGGGTTACGGTGCTCCGGCCCCGGCACCGGATGACTCCCGTAGCTGTCCGCCACCTTCGCCCCAGATGAGATGCGCTGTTTGGGTCCGGGGGCCAGGAGAAATCCAAGGATAATCGTCGGGCCGGCGGGAGCTTTAGCAAGCCACGTCCGCCATGATCGCCCGCTAAGCCACGCCCCCTTCTGCACTGTTTTAGCAGTGTATCTGTGCTGTTTAGCAGTACATCCGTTATAGAGGGTAGTGATATATGTCTCAAATGTCTTTTTTTTTATGTGATTAATGTCGTGGTATGAGTGTGACGGTTTTTAATGTGCATTATTGTGTTCTTGTATAACTAGCTGTATCCAGTATTAAGTAGCAAGGATTGAGCATTCAGTACTAAGTAAACAAGATGCCGTTTTTCAACAAGTTAAAGCAGATAGGAACTAGGAAAGGGATACTAGAGGAAGAAATTCCTATCCCCCCTAGGGACACTCCAGGAAATTTTATGTACCATAAGCATGGCATAGATGCCATATTATATCTAGATTTATGGGCTGAGTATACTAAACATCTAGACGAAAGACACAGATGGCCTGTTACCGGAACATGGGATGCCGAGTGCATCATGAAGGTAGAGGAAGCACTATGGAAAAAGAAAGCCAGACAATCTCAGAAAGACGCCATAGAGTTTTGGCGTAAGGAATCACATAAGCGTGCTGAAAAAGAACTACGTAGAGAAGACAGACTTAGAGAGTCCGATAAAGCACAAGAAAACGAATTAGTTACTGAAGGGATCCGAGTAAAATCAGAGCAAGTAGACCGTGCACGAAACAATCTCGTAAACGGTATGTATCTCGCGGCCGAGGGTTCGCCTGAGGCCATTTCAGAAATACCGAAAAATCTGCCGCCACCATTGGTTCCAACTAAAGTAAGTCACAGGACCACTAAAGACATATTCCTGAACTCCTATCTAGAGGATGTAGCACCCGCTTACACCAATCTGCCTGTCCGCGCCCTGCCTAACGACAGGGACGGGGGTGGTAACCCGCCCCAAGATCATATTCCGCCAGTACCACAACAGATTCCTCCTGTTCCACCACCTCCACCACTTCCCGTACCTAAAATTGATCTACCGAAACCACGTCTACCTGACCCTACTAAAAGACAAATTCAAGTTCAGATACAGACTCCACAGAGAGATAATGTCTAAGCTTCCGCCTCAGGAGGTGCGATGGGGGGTCTCAGGACCCCGCCATTAACACACAGAGTAAACCTTAGGGATATGCAGAGTCCTTTCACGTTCAAATCACCCCGCCTCGACATACTCAAAGAAAACCTTTCAGTTTGCAGATATGATCCAGTACCCGGCAAAGACGATAGAATGATGATGGCATCACTACGGTTAAGATCTGCTACTGATTTCCTGCTGTACGTTGCAGGAATGAAGGAGCGCCTAGATAGAATATATCGGTTCGTTCAGACTGGGAAAGACCCTGACAGTATTAAGGATGCCATGGAGCATCAGAAAGTTGACGTTCAAGCACAGATACTACGTTTTTTCATAAATTGCCTAATAAGAGAACGAGACAGGCCTGGGACAGATCAGAGTGAATTAGATGCACTGAACAAGTGGGGTCAAAATATATCTGAAGGAAAACACGACAAGGGGACTTGCATAGCCAGTATGTACAGGAAAATAAGAAAAGAGGTGATAGACATACACAAAGAAGAGAAAGAAAAGGCTTCCTCCGAGGAGGAAGAAGAACACGAAGAACCAGAGAGGACTACAGACACTATAGCGTATGTAGGTAAGGGAACTTACCTTAGGAAAGGTATTCGTCCAGAAAGCAAGAGAGTTTTTCTCTCTGCCTTAACAAACCCGAATTCTTCTGAACATCAGTTCCAGGAGACTGATAAAAGACTTCGAGACCGAATAGGGTACCATGTACTCAATTCTATGGATGAACAAGAACTAGCCCGGTCAGCCATATTATGGACTGAAAATCCGGATATATATAATGATGACACCGTAGCGCAGACATTCCTGAACCTTTCCCCAGACGAGCAGAAATTAGCAGGTGTATACATGATTCAGCACCTCCTCACGAAATACAGAAACCAACATTCTGATCCAGGTCCCTTACACGAAACATTAGAAGCATTACTGATGGATAGATGGAGAGGTCTAAGTACCAAGTTAATACAAATAATTCGAGAACAAAGACATAGATATAACACTTTTATAAGCTCCGAATATGTTCCCGCTCCACCCCCAGAAAGAAAAATGTATCATATAGAACGTCTGAGTGGCATTGAAAGTCAGAACCCCTTACGAGAAGTGCATCCAGTTATGGGTGACGATCATACCTTGAAACGTGTGTATGTACACACGCCTCTGACCAAGTTAGAACTGTTAGAAATGAAGAAACTAGTCCTGTGCCATGATAAAGACCCTGCAGGTTTTCACAGAGAGCTTAAAGACATGTTACTGATGGGGGATTACACATATGAAGATATCATGAAAATGTTAAAGGTACTGCTGCCCACGGGCATCTACGAGAAATTAAAAGAAAAAGAGTGGGAGGTGGGAGACAAAAAGATTGTATGGGCAGAAATAGAAGACGAAGAGAACAAACGTGTCCCAGGGGTAGGCCTTGGGGACAAAACTAAAGCATTACCAGGTTTGATAGTACAGGTTCTGCCAAGATTACTGACAACTAGAAAGGAAGACTGGGATGCAATCTCAGCATGTAAACAGAAACCCGACGAAGATACTAGTGACTTCTATTCAAGATTCGAGAAATGTTTTATTATTAATAGTGGTCTTAAACCAAGTAGCGAGTCGTACCCGCATCTTTTTGTATCAAAATTAGTCGAGAATTCCCTGTTAGCAGTCAAAAATCGTGTATACAAGGTTGAGAGTACATGGCAAGCAAATACGCCATCACAGATGTTACAAATGTTACAATACCATCAGAACAGAATTAGAGAAGAACAGGATCAGGAACAGAAACGTATGAAAGACACGAAAATGAAAATGTTAGTAGCCCAGTCGGTCCCAACCGACGGCCACAGAAAGGGTACGACCCAGACAGGTCACGCCGCAGCTCTCGTTAAAGGGACATGCAATTACTGCAAGCAACCAGGTCACTACGTACATGAATGTCCAGTTCTGAAACATAACATATCAACAGGTAAAACTAAAGAGAGACCGCATCCACCAAGACAAGATCAGGCCCAGCAACAGACCTCACAGAACGTACAGCCCATGCAGAACACACAGCCTATGCACGCTTCATCTCATACAGCACAGACAGTAGCGGTATCACAGCCACAGCCCATGGCCGCGACTCAACAAGTTTCTCAACAGATGTACCAGTATGCCCAAGCTGCTTACCCCGATTACCAACGATATGCATGAAACAGCCTAGAGAGGGAGATGGGTTTGCCTCTTATTGAAATTCCTGTAGATCAAGAAGGTCCTTATGTACACAGTCAAGTATTGGGAAAAGACAGAAAGTTTTTAATTGACACAGGGGCAAGCCGCACCACAATAAGCCATGACGAAGTCCCAGGGGCACCCCTCTCAGGCTCACAGAATGTTTCCCTTGGTTTTTCAGGACAGCCCATTGTAAATGAAGTATCAGAACCAGTCCCCCTGGCTGTGGGTCCATTATCACGAGTTACAGACTTGTTACTTACGAAATCATGTCCAGAAAATCTGTTAGGAATAAAAACGTTGAAGGCTCTAGGAGCCATAATTTGCTGTTCCCCGGAGGGAGTTAGACTCTTTCTGCGGGATTTCAAGGGTCATTACGTTTTACGAGAGTTTGACGTCAGATTGAAAAATGTACCAGATCACTTGTGGGCAAAATGCCCAACTGATGTAGGTTGTATGCATATCACACCATACCGTGTTACACTCAAGACAGGAGTTGTATTACCCCGAATCAGACAATACAAGTTACCACCCGATGCTGTAGTGACTTTACTGGAAATCATTGAAGAGCTCATTGCCCAAGGAGTGGTCGTAGAGACCGACTCCAATATCTGTAATTCACCCATCATTCCGATTCTTAAACGTACTGATCCCAATGCACCGCCAGTATATCGGCTGGTGATTGATCTGCGAGAGCTGAATAAATGCATTGTACCACAGTACCCTGTGGTCCCTGATATCTCTTCCCTATTGACTGCTATTGATTCTGAAGCAACGTTCTTCACTGTAATTGACCTCAAGAACGCTTTCTTTAGTGTACCCATTGATCCAGAGAGCCAATATCTCTTCGGATTCAGTTTAAATGGACGAAGTTTCAAATTTTCCCGTGCACCTCAAGGATTCACAGAAAGCCCAAGCATCTATAGTCAAGCACTGAAAAGACAGCTAGATTGTATTCAAATGCCAGTTAACACCGCTTTACTGCAATACGTCGATGATCTGCTGATCACCGCACGAAGTGAGCCCGAATGTGAACAAGCATCACTGACAGTTTTACATTTTCTGGCCGACAAAGGACACAAGGTGTCTCCTTCGAAGCTACAATTCTGTGTTCAGCAAGTTGTGTACTTGGGTCACTTGCTGTCCAAAGTGGGGAGACAGCTCACTCCCGATCGCATTCAGTTAATTGTAAATATGCCACAACCCCAGACACAAAAGGAAGTGCGGGCCTTTATAGGCCTCACCTCGTACTGCAGACAATGGATTCCTCAATATGCATTTCTAGCTAAACCACTCATCCAGTTAACGACACAGGAGGCAGCGACTTTGACTGTCCTCCCTTGGACTCAGGAACACACACAAGCCTTTGAGGAATTAAAGAAAGCATTATGTCGAGCACCAGTTTTAGCGACACCATGTTACAGCAAACCGTTTACACTTTTTGTTACAGAACGTGATGGCACAGCATTGTCTGTCCTCACTCAAGACCAAGCAGGATCATATAAGCCTTGCGCTTATTTTTCAAGTACATTGGATTCAGTAGCCCAGGCACTCCCTGCGTGCTTAAAGTCAGTAGCAGCAACAGCACTAGCAATCAGACAGAGCGATTCAATTGTTTTAGGCCATCAGTTAACAGTACAAGTTCCACATTCTGTAGAGGTTCTTTTAAACAGAACCCAGACTCAACACTTGACTATAGCACGACTGACAGGTTACGAATTAACGCTGTTCCAGCCACACATAGAAATCAGACGCTGCAGCATTCTGAACCCCGCAACACTGTTACCTTCAATTAGGACAGATCCAGCCCCGCATGATTGTATAGAGATCATTAATGCAGTAACAAAGCCTCGACGAGACTTAATAGATGTTCCACTGACAAATCCAGACCTGACACTTTATGTGGATGGTTCATGTATGCGAAAAAGTACAGGAGAATTAGTGGCCGCAAATGCAGTGACCACTGAAACCGAAGTAAAAGAAACACATCGTATTGACACACTGTCTGCTCAAGCGGCAGAGCTTATTGCTCTGACCCGAGCCTGTATACTAGCCAAGAACAGAAATGTCAACATATACACTGATTCCCGTTATGCGTTCGGAGTTGTACACGACTTCGGAATGTTATGGCAAGAACGAGGTTTTCTGACCTCTCATGGTGCCAAGATCCAACACGGTCCCCTCATTCAAGCACTGTTAGAAGCAATACATCTGCCTTCAGGCATATCCGTCATGAAGTGTAAAGCACATACTAAAGTTACAGATTCTGTTTCCCAGGGTAACGACCTGGCAGACCAGACAGCAAAACATACAGCACTGACGCACACTCAGACAACCGACATGACAAAGACAATAGGACCGACAAATTGTATGACAGTCAGGGATCCCACACTAGATGTTATCGATATTCAGACACATGCTACCGCAGATGAAATAAAGAAATGGATTGAACTAGGAGGGATCCAGACAGATCAAGGTTGGATGACGAAGGGAAAATCTACATGGTTTCTCCCTGATTCTATGGTTCAAGTCATAATCAATACAGCACATAGTCCAGCACATCTAGGAGAGAAAGCGATGTTAGACAGTTTACAAAATCTTTGGAGCAACAAACACTTACGAGCAGCAGCAAAACATAAAGTGCGTACTTGCATGATCTGTTGTCAGTTCAATCCAGGTAAAAGCGTCCCTGTAGAGCAAGGTGGATTTCATCCTCCCGATCACCCTTTTGAAGTCCTCCAGATGGATTATATCCAGATGGACCGTTGTCGAGGATTCAAATATGTCCTCGTAATTGTTTGTGCACTGTCCCGTTGGACCGAAGCATATCCAGTCCCAGATTACACTGCTCCGACCACTGCCAGGCAGATGGTTCGTGAATTCTTCCCACGGTACGGCATGCCTCGTGTCGTGTACTCAGATAACGGTCAGCCATTCTCATCCGAATTAATGAAGCAAGTTTCCTTGCTGCTAGGATATCAATGGAAATTCCATTGTGTCCGACATCCCGAAGCCGCAGGCCTTGTAGAGAGGCATAATCAGACATTAAAGACCCGCCTTGGTAAAATATGTCAAGAGAAAGGGGTCGACTGGATAGTCGCCCTGCCAGTGGCACTGTTCTATATGAGAATGGTTGCCCATTCGAGATCAGGACTATCCCCGTACGAAGTGGTTTTTGGTAGACCACCGAATATGTGGGGGACGCCCATTCCTAAGAAAATTACTGATGTTGATTGCAACATGTTGACAGATTACCTTGCCTCCTTGATGTCTGCACTCCAATCATGTCGTTCACAGGTTGCCGCAGCCTTCCCTGACAACACTGATGTAAAGCCGCATGATGTCCGTCCAGGCGACCTGGTGTTAATAAGGAACTTTGACAGGAAAAGTCCGCTGGAGCCCCGCTGGAAAGCGCCGAAGACCGTTCTACTTACTACGAGGACAGCGGTGAAAGTGGAGGGCAGAAAGGGGTGGATCCACACGAGCCATATCAAACTATGCAATGAACTGAAACCAGACCCAGGCTCGTCCACCCCTTCCAAAGACTGTATCGAGCCCAGTGACTTTAAAGTTTCCGAACGAGAGAAAACTCCCCAAGAGGAGTATAAGCTCAAGCTTCGATCTAGCAAGTCAGACAGTTTAATTGTTTAAGTCCTCCCCTAGGTGAATCGGTTAAATAGTTTCTGACATGTATCCCCTAGATCGAGAGAGAGAGAGACAATTCAAGAAACGTACATACTGCAAATCACTGCGTAGTCACTGTATAGTGACATTGTTAATAATGTTTTTTCTAAGTCTTCTGATTATTGTTGCAAGTATACTCCTTCCTATCTATTGCCCTATTTTCAAGCGTGAACAATCTGCTTACAATGTTTCTGCTGAACATTCTTTTAGCGAGTTACCTCCACATGAACTTTCTTACAGACTTGCGCTGCGCAACAACACATTCATTAGTATGTTACATCATTCCCATCAGACTAACAATGCTACAAACTGCTGGATATGTGGCCGACTCCCTCCCTACCAGAATTACAAGGGAGCTCTGCCCCTCTTTCCGTACCCGTTCACTCACAATGGCTCCTGTGGTGCATGGTTTAAAATAATTAATTCCTTAGATCCTGATATTGCTGTTTTCGAAGGGAGCTGGGTTTGGGGAAACTTGAACTTAGTTCTGCTCGACGTCTGTTACCCTGATAAGGAGGGACTCCCCACTAGAATAGGAACTGATCTAGAAAATGAAGTTTATGGATTAGGTAATTACACAATTAACCTTATGATTCTTACTGTTGAATCCGAAGCTGCACCAGTTCTGCCCGCTATGTCAGTATTGCCAGTCACTGGTGAATTATGTGTCAGGAAGAAAGGTTCAGTACACTTAGGTCATAGTGAATGTACTACTGTGGTCGAATTCAGTGATCATGGTAAATCATCCTTTAAAGCTATCCGTCATTCCTATTTTGTTTGTGGTCATACCGCATACATACGCTTACCTCCAGATTGGGATGGTACCTGTTATATTGCATTCCTTCTGCCACCTGTTTTTCTAGCTCCTCCTGATTATCACAGAAATACAAATCTAGTAAAGAATAGACTCAGAAGAGATATCTCGCTTGTCGACTACACAGAAACGGCATGGGAACAATACACCGATTTCAATAAAGGATTCTTTTTCTTTTTAGGCCCTGTCCAAAATAGTAAACTAATACGCAGATTAACTAGAACACTTGAAGCAGTAGTGAATGAAACTGCCTCCGCCCTAGGTAACTTAACCGAAGAGCAGTCCGCCATGCGGGTTGTTGTCCTTCAGAATCGTCTTGTTATTGACGTCATCTTGGCAGATAGAGGTGGAGCCTGTAAGGTCATCGGGTCAAGTTGTTGTGTTTTCATTCCAGAAAACGCGCCATCTGTTTACAAAGCTATTACACGTCTTCATAAAATTGCAAATCTGATGCATCAGAATCCAGGCACCTGGACTTGGTCCGGTTGGTTCTGGACAACGTTAACCGCTTGGGGATGGAAGATCCTATCCTTCCTAGGCATTGGCCTAGTCCTAGTATTCAGTTGCTGCCTGTGCTTACAGTGTGGGCCAGCGATTTGTGGACTGTGTGCCACATCATGCATTGAACATTCCAGTTTTCTTTCAAGACGTGAAAGAAAGAAAGAAGAGCAAATGATGTTACAAGAACAAACTGATCGATTCATGAGGATCGATATATCATGAAGGGTCCGTAGGGAACAAGGAGGGAATGAGGAAATATAGATTTTATGGTCAAGTTGTGTTCCCTAGCGTGTACCCCACCGTCTCCATGTACCAGCTTAAAGTGCATGTAACTTCCCTCCTGTGCCAGCTATGAAGACGCAAATACATTTGCGTCCAACGTTAACATGTCCTCTTTCAGACCCACCCTGAATGGGTTGAATAGTCCGTTCCTAAGTATGCTATGCCAACGTCTTTTTGTAGTGTACTTTACACGTTTTTCAGCTCTGGCAAAAGTAGGCCCTGAATTTCTGCCATCGAGCCTTTTTTCTGGCTTCTGACTCTGAAAGCCTCAGCCCAGGCTGCCTCTGTACCCGTGAACTCTGACTTACTTCCAGCGCGGCCCACTGCGCTTAGCTCAGCCTGCTGCCTGCCAAAACTGACTACAACCTTCGAATTATCTGTTCCGCTCCTCGAAAATACATTCCTGCTTACTAGTTTCAGTAAACATCTCCCCAGCTGCAGAGCCACAGGGCCGGCCTGTCTCCGTGCAAGTAATTCATAGCCTCTGTTACCATGCTCCCATGGAAGGCCCATGCCCCCACGCTTCTCATGCAGACACTCAGGCGCTTATACACGCACTCACAGTCAGTATAGAATAGCTTCTGCCCCAGAGACCTTTTCCGTTCAGATAATATGGTTCCCAAACATCAGATATTAGATATGATAGAAGTACAAGTTGATCTGACATGCCAGACTTCTGTCTCTTTCCGTCAGTGTAAATGTCAAGTCCCCTGCACCCTCCAGTCTCACGTCAATCACACGTCATGCAGCTGCGCGCGCATCCAAGTCTCCGATTTCTGCTGACATTGCAACATTTCTGTTTAGTGCCACCCCCATGTGACACCTACCTGTGACGTTTCTAGCACACACCTCTAGTTCACGCCTAGTCCACGCCTTCTGATTACGTACTAGTAACACGTGGATGCTGTTATCTTGTCTTCTCTCAGCTGTTACGCCTCTTATATTGGTTTCTATGGTGTAAATTAAGTATATAAGCTATGTATTGTCAATAAAATATGCTCTATCCCTTCCTGGACCCTGTGTGGTGCCAGGAATCCGATATCCAGTTCCGGAACGATTCCTTTTTAAGGAATAAAACCCCTAAGAACTCTAACACCACGGACTCTGTTTCTTTCTTTCCGATTGAGTTATTATTGATTAAGTACTTACCTGCATAGAAATTAAGACGGTAAATTATATATTTACAACAGTTACACACCAGCAATTCACGATTTTGTCCTGCATGGAAATATAGTGGCATTTTGTTAACCCTATCCTTTCTGCCTTCATGGGTAAAATAGTTTCTTTAAAGCACTGTATAATATTGCCCCCAGTTGAAAAAAAGCCAGCTTGTACACAAGTACTGTTGTGAAATCTGTACCTCTTTTAATGAGTGCCACTTCGGGTTTTTTTTTTTTTTTTTGAAAACCTTTATTTGTAAAATGCACAATACACCGCGTCTGCCTACAACCCCTCGGGGCCGGCCGCTATGACATATGGGGAAAGGATACGAAAGAATCAATAGGACAGAACGCCTTTAAAGCAGTCCATGAGCGAAGAGTATCGTGTGGAACATAGAACCATAATATGAGGATAGGAAAAGGTTTAATTTTATGATTTTGTCGAGTACAACGTGGAAACCACGAAGAGAGTCAAGGCTAATCACCGACCAGGATAGCCATCATCGTTCAAGGAGCACCCTGAAGGAGGCATAATAGAGGAAAGCATTCGTCAGGAAACAGGAGGCCACCATCAAGGAACTAAGACCAAACGCTATGCAGAGAACGTTACAACACAATAAACTCCCTAAGAACACTGAACCCCGACCCTAGAAGAAACAAAGAAATACAGAAGAGAAAGAAACAGAAGAAGAGAAGAAAAAGAAAGAGGGCCATAGAGACAAAGAAAAACACGAAACACATCCCATACCCCCACCCTGCATACCAGCGGAAGGCCACGGCCCACCCCCCCCCAATAGGCATGCCTGTCGCCCCAAAAGAACCCCAAGCGGGAAAGAGAGTATAGAGAGTGAGAAGACCATCTCAATCTCCGACTCTCAGAAGAGGTAGGAGGAGGAAAGTTCAACATACTCCCGGTCACCACCAGCCCCGTAAGCATCCCCAACCTCAAGTATCAGCAGCACAACAGAAGTAGCAAGCAAAGGCGGAGGTGGGGAGAGTCAATTCAAAATGTGCGAATAAATCAGACAATAAGTAGTCCCATCCCAGTCCCCGCCCGGCAATGCGTACAGCACACTAAAGAAATCTCCCAGCCCTGGCCCGATCTCAGGTGGCCCCACTCATCCGCCCCCCGTGGGGAGCCACAACCGTCAAAAAAAGGGGAAACAGCCCGCCCCAGAGAGAGCAAAGAGGAAAGCAGCGTTAGAGTAAACTGGATGCAGAAAAAACGTCCCAACCCCGGCTCAACCAGCAAAGAAGCTGTTAACAAAGAAGCAGCCTAGCCCTGGCCCGATCGTGGATACATCCCCAAATACGCTCCCCGGGAAAAACCCGCCCACTGTAAAACAAAGAGACAATATGGCCGCAGAGAGAATGAAAGTGTCTTAGAAACATAAAATGGCCGTCGAAAGTCACCAGAAAATCCACCGACTACAATAGGGGGTTCCTCAGAGACTTGCAGAATGTACGAGTTCTTCGATAACAAAGTCGGAGGATACAACCCAGGAGCTATCGTTAGGGTCAGCAATGTTGTGGATAGGTTCCAAGGCACTCGCGATGTAAAATCCAACAATGTAGCACTCTCCGGTGAAAGGGGAGACAAAGTATCCCAGACATCGTCGTCAGGCTGACGGTCTCGGGCGTCCATAGAATTGGAGGCGGGCAAATCTGTCCGGCGGGCAGAAGGTAGCACTGCATCCCCATGGGACGCAGGCAGAGACGAATGGAGGGTTTGCTGGATCAGAGCGTTGCATCCCTGCCGCAGCGCCGACGCCATATCGTTCAGCTTCCCTCCAAGTACCTGGCAGCCTTGGTGCATGTCGGCACGGAAGTCGCGCAGGGCATTCAGGATGGTACCGAAAGAAAGTGTGGGCTGAAGCCCATGTCTCTCACTTCCAAAGGAAGGCGCCTGAAAATCGGACCCCATCTCAGGCGGGGCAGCACAGTCCACTGGCAGGGACGGGCGCTCTCCCCCAAAACACGGAGCACCAAATAAAGCCATTATGGCGCAAATCCAGGGTAATCGCCAGGATAAATGTGACACAGGCGAGCGTCAATGTAGGACTTCAGCAGCACCAAAGACAATGTCAGTGAGTATCACATCGCGGAGAGGCGTCCCATATCAGAGCAGGGTAGTGAGGCTTGGGGTCAGGCAACCGTGGGCAAGCAAACATGGCCGAGCGACCCTCTCCGCATACGATCTGTCCCAAACAGAGGATCCGTTTCGGATTAGTGCCGCATTGGAGCAAGCGCTCACTTCTCACCGCATATGTCAAGTCTTTTCAAGCGGCGCCACACGGACAGTGCCTCACGAGGTTCCCACCGGTGCTCAGGTCTTCAGCGCCGATAGGGTAGGCTGGCCACCATCAGTCCTCCGGGGCACGGCAAAGAGCGAGTGTGCAGGCGGGGTCCAGGGCTGAAAGTCGTCTCGGAGCTATCTCCGGCCGCCGGGCAGGGAGAGACTCAGGGAAAACACCGCTGGAATCGGCGTTGCGCCGCACGCGATCAGGTATTAAATTTCACCAGGATATATGCCAGGATGTCGGTGCGGCGGACAAAGGCTGGCGGAGCCGGGAGCCTACAGGTCTGCTCCGGTCGCCATCTTGGCTCCTCCCAAACAATTGCAGTGGTTTTTAAACTTTTCTTCGGTATTGGGTTGGGGTTTTCCTATGTTGGTATTACTGGTTGCCTGGAAGCACTTCTTTCCATAAAGAAACAGCTCAACGTAACAGTATAGCACATTAGATATTTATGATTTATGTACCTTGCTAGCAGGCTCTGTGAGTTTTAAAACACCAGACCATAAGAAGATGCAACACGGTTGGCATTATTCTTGAACTCTGAGTAAAGTCTTAAAATAACTCCTGCTTTAAGGAAATTGTCTGCGATGTACACAAGAATAGCAAAACATGTTGACTGTTGTTTCCATTTGCACTCCTAATTAAATTGAAATAGGTAAAGGTTTCCATCCAATTGTTAAGTGATTTGAGCCAAATTGTTACCTTTTGAAATGGCTTACTACAGATGAGCAGGAGCAGTTAGCATTTGTAAAGTGTCTAGTGTGCCATTGCACACTACACACAACAGCTTTTATGACTCCGCGTCTGATGTATAAATGATTTTTGTGCCCAAAATGATTTCACAAAATCAAACGTTCCAGCCTCAAAAAGCTGTGTTGCAGTGTACTAAACAAGCATTGGCATAGCAAATAGGTCTCGCCTTTGGGACCTTATAAGTGTTTAGCCATGCAAAACTTGTTTTTTTGTTTTGTTAGGCACAGGGAAGTAAAGTCATTTTCCCAGAATCACAGGATGTTGGGCACCCAACCACACCCACACACCCACCCAACTAAACCACAACCACACACCCACAACCACACAAACAACCACACACACAACCACACACACAACCACACATACACGCAACCACACAACCACACATACACAACCACACCGTCAGTGCACGCTTTCCCCAGGCACACACACATCACCAGCCATCAGTGCACGCTTTCACTGGGCACAAACGCCACCAGCCGTCAGTGCACGCTTTCACCAGGCACACACACACCACCAACCATCAGTGCACGCTCTCACCAGGCACACACACCACCAGCAGTCAGTGCACGCTTCCACCAGGCACACACACCACCAGCCATTAGTGCACACATCAATTGTTAATGCATCCACAATTAACTATTGTAGCAATCGCAGTATGGCGCACTTTACTTTTAAACATATTCATCTAAAGCGCAGCATGCCACCATTGCTACAAAAATAAATACACTTTTTTTGGACAACAATTTATAGACTTTTTTTTGCAGTTGATGTTGTAATATTTAGCAATGCCAATAGCTCAAACTTAATTAATGTGAGACCTATTGCATTGCAAATGCTTGTTTTTAATGTGACATCCGAACAGTAAAAGGTATTTCCAGAATGGTTTCCATGCTTGCTGGCACATGAATCCAAGCTTCACCTCACAGAAAAATCCCAGTGAGGTTAAATCCGGTGTAGGCTTACTGGTGCTCCCACTCAGCAGAGACGGGATCTGGTGGTACAGGCTGCATTGTTCCTATTAGAGCAGGACCAAGACTGATTTTCTTATGTTTGTCCCCCGCCTGGGGTGACACAGTAGGCTTTGAATGTACCAGTGGCTGAGATTCTTGCAAGCATCCCAAGAATTACCTTTTGTTAGTTCTTCTGGGATGCATGATGTACAATTTTCAATATATGGTTTATACATAAATAAAAAAAATACAAAGTCATGGTCGATTGATACTGAGTTACTTCACATGGTTGATAGAATATGTTTTGAAGGACTGCTCTACCAAACTAATCACCATTGCTGGTGTTTCAATTTAGAATAGTTATTTTGGAATATACAAAACGTAGACCAGCTAGATGAAGCCTTTCAAAATATCCAATAGGAAGCATATGCAGTGCTATCAAAGTGGATAGTCTTGAGTGCTCAAAAAGCACTGCACTATAAAGGTCAAGAGAAGGACACTTTATTACCGCCAAGAAGTATTGAATTGGCAGGTTCTGCAAAGCCCTTAAGACCTAAAGACACTATAATGTGGAGATTCTGAAGAATTAGATACCCCCAGATGAAGGTCCAATCCTCTTCAAACTTGAAAGACCGCTCTGTGTTAAGAATCAAACGTATAATTGTATAAGGATGATGACAGAAAAAATGCAATTTGTCTGATTTAGAAATCTTAAATACAGAACATTGATTTGCTTTAAATACCTTTATTATTAATTTTGAAGGTGTAACGGGGCCGGGTCGGGTTGCCGAGAGGACTGGTGGATCCCTGATTGTGCCCCTTCTACTCCGCAGACTGCAACTCCAAGGGACGACTGGGACGTGGAGCAAACGAAGAAACGTCCACAGCCCCCTTTAAGTGGGTGTATGATGACTTCCAGGAGGACCCGCCTACCACTGACGTCGACGATCCTGGATGGGTGAAAACAGGGGAAGCCCTGTACGCGGCGTGTGACGTCATCGGCGAGCCGAGGGACAGAGGACGCGAGGAACACCGAACGGAGGAAGAAGACGAAGGAGAAAATGGAAGGTGAAAAGAAGAAGGAAAGCCAGGAGGCCAACGACCCTGTGCTCCGCCGTGCCACGCTCCCGAGGGAGGAGTGTGGCTTAGCCAGGTACGGCGGCGTTGGGCGGCTTGGGTGGGGAGAAAGAGTGCCCCATGTGAATAGTGTATAAAGCCCCTGTGTGTACCTAACCTCTGTGTTTCCCGTTCCCTCCCTTTCTCTTCCCCGCTACCTTATACCCGTACCCGAACCACACCTACCCCGCAATTCCTCACTCTTCCCTCCCGTATATTCACCAAATCACTAGCGTGTTTGTAAAATACACCGGTGTCCCTCACAACCACGGGAAAACCTTGGGTGCAAACGCTTGTCAGGCAAATCGACTAACGGCCTCCCTCTGTCCATTTTCTCTCTTCCATGTGGCTGCACCGGGGAGAGTAACGCCGGGGACTGTGCCTTGCCTGGAGTATCTGCAACACTGCTTCTCAAGAAGAAACCACTCGTCCTGCACCTCCCCCTGAACACTGGGGTCTTTCCATAACTGTTGCCCTGCGTGCCCCGAAGACCACCACCACGGATAAAATAGAGTTTGCGAGGGAGAGACTAACGTTCCGTACAAGACGCACCTTAAAAATAAAACCGAGTTTAAAAAGATATACGGGTCAAGTGTCTGTTGAGCCATCTGTTGTCACCACCGAAAGCGTCCCAAGCCCCCCTACCCTGGCTACATTGGTGTCAGAAGTGGGATTTAGCCCCTCCACTCAAACAGCCGCCATGGAACAAGTGGTGCAACAGCTTATTGAAGGCCAACAGAAACTGGAATGGGCTATCAGCCAACAAATGACGGCTGCGGACGCTGACCGGGACATGTTCAAAAATACCATTACTGCCCAACTCGAGGGGTTACACAAGGTAGTACAGAACCCCGGGGTGCCTACCACAACAGAGCGGCGGGGATTTGGACCCCATCCCTCAGGAATGCAGTTGCAAAAATACGTGCCAGGGGAAGATCCCGACGCGTTCCTTCTTAACTTTGAACGAGCAGCCAGAGCATGTGGATGGCCCGAGGACAAGTGGCCGTTTTTCCTGGCTCCCTTACTGTCCGGTGAGGCACAAGCAGCCTACCAGGTAGCTAACCATGCGGGAATAACTCCGTATGCGACCATCAAGGCAGTGATCTTGGACCATCTGGGGCAAGACGCAGAGGCCTACAGACTACGCTTCAGGAAAGAAAAGGGGATAGCTGGGGAACACCCCAAGACATTATACTTGCGGTTAAAGATGGCCGCCGACAAATGGTTAAAACCAGAGAGCAGGAGCAAAGAGGAAGTAATGTCCAGCATATACCTGGAACAGTTTATGGAAGCCTTGCCTTATGGCACTCAGCGGTGGCTCAGACAGCATTCAGGCCTTACCGCTGACCAGGCCATTGAGATGGCATCGAACTACAACAGAGCAATGCCACGGGCCTTCCCTTGGGATACGGACAAAGGCACAAAAGGTCCCATGGGGTTGGCAAAACCAGATAAAAAGCCAAAACCAGCACCAGAACCGTTGAAAACCCGCCCCATAAGATATGAGCCTCCATCCCAAAGAGGTCCTCAATGCTTTGACTGTGGGGAGTGGGGACACATAGCTAGAATGTGTCCCCGGAAACGATCAACCGAGGAACCTATGGAGGTCGGCTACATACCTAAAGCCGTGATGTATACAGCGGAGATGGGACCCTCCTTCTACGCAAGGGTAATAGTGAACAGTAAATGCATAAAAGCCCTTCTAGACTCCGGTTGTAAACAATCGGTTATAAAAAAACAGCATGTACTACCTTCTCAGGTGGGCCCTGATCTACTGGTACACATTAGATGTGTACATGGAGACGTGAAACCTTATCCTGTGGCTCATCTCACACTCAGGCCCCTGGGTGGAGAGTCATGTGTAGTGAAGGTAGGGGTGGTAGAGTCATTGCCCGAAGATCTAATCCTGGGGTTGGATAATCCTGACTTCTTGAATCTCTTCCGTAAGCAGTTGGAACTACCAAGAGAAGCATTTATCACAACCGACCCTAGGGAGATAGATCGGAGTTTCAAATTTGCGCAGAGTAATGACCCAACGCTCCTGAATGCATGGGAGGCAGCCCATGTAAACGAAACAACACCGTCCCAAGGGTATCCCAGATTCAGGATCATCAATGAACTGTTGTACAGGGAAGGGAAGGCAGGCGACTCACCTCAGTTAGTAGTCCCAAAAGACTTTAGAGAACAAATATTGTTCTATGCCCATACCCACCTAACAGCAGGACATAGCGGGGCAGAAAAGACCTTACAAAACATCACAAGATTGTTCTTTTGGCCTGGCATTTATAAAACCTCAAAAGAATACTGTCGACAGTGTGAGGTGTGCCAAAAGAAAAACATGAGTAGACCTCCAGCGGTGCCACTCCAACCGTTGCCTATCATCGGTAATCCCTTCGAAAGAGTGGGAATGGACCTCATTGGTCCCCTGCCTCGTACATCCGGAGGACACACCTATGCTCTTGCTGTTGTCGACTATAACACTAGGTTTCCAGAAGCTTTTGCTCTCAGTGCTCCGACAACACGGAATGTAGCGGATAAATTAATCGAATTGTTTTCAAGGGTGGGATTCCCGAGGGAGATCCTCACGGATCAGGGGACGCCCTTTGTTTCAAAAATGATGGCAGAAGTTTGTAAGACCCTGGAACTGAGACACATACGCACCTCGGCCTACCATCCACAAACGGATGGATTGGTTGAGAGATACAACCGTACTCTCAAATCCACGTTAAAAAAATGCTGACTGCCGAAAACAAAGACTGGGACAAGTTGTTACCTTTGGCTCTCTACGTGTTGCGGGCCCAGGTACAGAGCAGTATAGGGTACTCCCCGTTTGAGTTGTTATATGGGCGGCAACCTAGGTCGCTCTTAGAAATTACGAAAGAGGCCTGGGAAAAAGAAGGAGAGGCGGAACAGAGGTCTCTATTGGAATATACCAAACAGTTGAAATCCCGGCTGGGTAAACTCAGGGACCTGGCATATTCCAACCTGGAGAGATCCCAGGAGAATCAGAGACACCAGTATGACAAAGGTAAGAAATGGCGGACGTTGAACAAGGGGGATTGGGCATTAGTGCTTCTCCCGTCATCCAGCCAAAAATTCAGAAGTGAGTGGAAGGGACCCTACAAGGTCGTGGAGACCATAGGCAAAACAACCTATCGGGTTCAAATCACCCCGGGAAGGCAACAAACCTTCCATATCAATTTGTTAAAGAAATGGATAGGTCCACCACCCATTGCGGCGAACCTGACGTTACCGTCAAGAGACGAGGGTACTACCCTCGATAAGCTGCCCATTAATCCTGAATTGACAGAACCTGAAAAGGAAGAGCTCATGCAAACTCTAAAACGGTTTGCACCGATGTTTTCGGACGTGCCAGGTCACACCCATTTAGCTGAGCATTGTATAGATACTGAACCTGGCAAGGTAGTGAAGCAAATGGCCTACCGTATTCCGGCTGCCAGGAGAGCCGACGTAAAAAAAGAGGTCATGGACATGTTACAACTGGGGGTCATCCGACCATCACGTAGCAACTGGGCGTCACCAATAGTGATGGTTCCAAAACCGGATGGGTCCACCCGGTTCTGTATGGACTTTCGCGCCTTGAACGCCATCTCTTCATTTGATGCCTTTCCGATACCACGAGTTGATGAACTCATCGAAAGAATTGGAGAGGCCAGATATATCACAACCCTGGACTTGACTAAGGGGTACTGGCAGGTTCCCCTGCGAGAAAAAGACAGGCACAAAACAGCGTTTGCCACTGATGATGGGTTGTTCGAGTTTACCGTACTACCATTTGGGCTCCATGGAGCCCCGGCTACATTTCAAGACTTATGAACACTGTATTGGCTCCTCACATCAAGTACAGTTCAGTGTACTTGGATGACATTGTCATCTTTAGCAAGACCTGGAAGGACCATCTTGCCCACATAGACAGCATCTTACGGGCCCTACAAAACGCAGGCCTGCACATAAACTCAAACAAATCAAGGGCGGCCTTTCCCAGAGTGAAGTATTTGGGATTCATGTTAGGTGAGGGGGTCATCGCTCCTCAGGAGGAGAAAATAAGAGCTATTACCAGTACACCCTTTCCAACCACAAAAAAAGAACTTTGTGCGTTCTTAGGTCTAATAGGATATTACCGGCGGTTCGTCATGAATTTTGCAGAGACCGTAGCTCCCTTGACAGACCTTCTGAAAAACAATTCCAAAAACAACCTAGGGAAGAGTCCTTCTAGAGAGGCCTGCTTAGCCTTCGAACAATTAAAGGCAGCGATCACATCCAGCCCCGTCCTGATTCCACCGGACTTTAACAAACCCTTCTCCTTGGCCACCGACGCCTCGGACATAGGAATAGGGGCAGTGTTGTCGCAAACGGGTGAAGATGGGTTGGAACACCCCATTCTCTTTATCAGTCGGAAGCTACACCCGAGAGAATGTAAATACCCCACGGTTGAAAAGGAATGCCTGGTGATCCGCTGGTCAGTGGACAAATTGAGGTACTACCTGGAGGGGAAAACATTTACGCTGTTTTCGGACCATGCTCCACTACAGTGGATGCAGAGAAACATGTCGCAAAACTCCAGGGTACTGAGGTGGTTTCTGTTCCTATAGCCATTTTCGTTCCACATAGTGCATAGGAGAGGAGTCCACAATGGCAATGCGGACTACCTGTCGAGGTCGCCCATTCTCCCCGATCGGGAGAATCCTAGGGGGGAGCAGTGTAACGGGGCCGGGTCGGGTTGCCGAGAGGACTGGTGGATCCCTGATTGTGCCCCTTCTACTCCGCAGACTGCAACTCCAAGGGACGACTGGGACGTGGAGCAAACCGAAGAAACGTCCACAGCCCCCTTTAAGTGGGCGTATGATGACTTCCAGGAGGACCCGCCTACCACTGACGTCGACGATCCTGGATGGGTGAAAACAGGGGAAGCCCTGTACGCGGCGTGTGACGTCATCGGCGAGCCGAGGGACAGAGGACGCGAGGAACACCGAACGGAGGAAGAAGACGAAGGAGAAAACGGAAGGCGAAAAGAAGAAGGAAAGCAAGGAGGCCAACGACCCTGTGCTCCGCCGTGCCACGCTCCCGAGGGAGGAGTGTGGCTTAGCCAGGTACGGCGGCGTTGGGCGGCTTGGGTGGGGAGAAAGAGTGCCCCATGTGAATAGTGTATAAAGCCCCTGTGTGTACCTAACCTCTGTGTTTCCCGTTCCCTCCCTTTCTCTTCCCCGCTACCTTATACCTGTACCCGAACCACACCTATTCCGCAATTCCTCACTCTTCCCTCCCGTATCTTCACCAAATCACTAGCGTGTTTGTAAAATACACCGGTGTCCCTCACAACCACGGGAAACCCTTGGGTGCAAACGCTTGTCAGGCAAATCGACTAACGGCCTCCCTCTGTCCATTTTCTCTCTTCCATGTGGCTGCACCGGGGAGAGTAACGCCGGGGACTGTGCCTTGCCTGGAGTATCTGCAACACTGCTTCTCAAGAAGAAACCACTCGTCCTGCACCTCCCCCTGAACACTGGGGTCTTTCCATAACTGTTGCCCTGCGTGCCCCGAAGACCACCACCACGGATAAAATAGAGTTTGCGAGGGAGAGACTAACGTTCCGTACAAGACGCATCTTAAAAATAAAACCGAGTTTAAAAAGATATACGGGTCAAGTGTCTGTTGAGCCATCTGTTGTCACCACCGAAAGCGTCCCAAGCCCCCCTACCCCTGCTACAGAAGGATAATTTTCAACACTGGAAACCACAATACTAAATAAAAGTAGGTATCATTCATGTTTGTCTTAGTTTTGACTCCTGTGACTTCTTTATTGTACAAGTGAGCATCTTCTGAGGACTGATGAACAAGTGATTAATTATTTGCAAGAAGAATGCATACAGCTGAATTGGGTACCATCTCTGTAATAAGACTTAATGCACCCTCAGCCTCACAGTGTGTGCAAGAAAAGTATGGAGATTGTGGAATAGAAGGGGCAGTTTTCATACTGACAACAATGCTTACCCACAAAGAATGTAAGAATAAATGCTCATGGAAGGCCTCTCTAGACTACCCATTTCATTAAGAGCTCGGCTACAGTCATGTCTTGATCCCCCCCATGTATGAAAAGCTTGCAGAAGTTCTATTGAATGGTGCTTGACTAAATATTGTGCATGCTTGAGTGCCAAGAAGCAGAACTAAGGCAAATTTTGAGGAATTCTCACTTGTGTAAACATACAATGCTGAGGAAGGAAACAGTTACTCTAAGCATCTGTTTGTAGTTTGAAGTGCAGTAATTCTCTGCATACTCCAGCCATCTAGTGTTGTGGTCAAATGCTGAAAGTTGGTTTTGTTCAAAGAAGTCTTTATGAGTCATAAGGTAGCCATGATTCCTCCCTTAGCTGGAAATGCGCATGGGCATTGTTACATTGTTTTTCGTACAGCAGGTGAGGCCAAGTATGGAGGGGTGAGTAACTAGAATATGCTGCCCATGCAATTGGTGTATAAGAGTGATAGAAGTCGATATTAAACAGATGTGAAACAAAACACTGACTTCAAGGATGTGGTTTGAAGCATATGAATCTACAGCACGACACACTACAGAGAGATGATTACAGGGTAAGTAACACTTTCTGTTCCTAGGCATGTGCAGCTGTACATCTACATGCTCTGCATAGACTGTAAAGCTGTACTCCCCAAGTGGAGGCTAGTCAATGGATGATGCATATATCTGAAATAAAATTCTTTTTTGGGGGATAAATTCCTTTAAGTTTTCAGTTAATTTGACATACATGTAACAATAAAAAAGGCAGTTATAGCCAACTGTGCAATGTCTGTTTTTTAGAGAAATCTGGTGATCATGCTCACATCTATTTCATATCGTTATGCAGTAGGTGGTAATATGGAATCCTATATAATCAAATCTATGTAGATAGGAGGATATACAAAAGCATATGTGCCTCGTCCCACATGACACTATACTAGTTAAATGACAAAGGGTGCGCACAATCGTCAACTATCCTCAGCTCACAAACGAAGACCCCTCAGGGCAGCCAAGTGAAATTGTATGTGAAACCAGCATAAACGATGCTGATGGGTATATAACCTAGGCAGCATAGGGTGTGGTGGCAGAGTAGGTTCAACTTCATCGGTAGTACCTTGTATTTGAGTAAGTTGGTAGGCCTGCAATGGGTCCCATATGTCCCTTGGGCCAGATCTCGGGGGCATCAACTCTGCAGATGTGTTCCTTTGGTCTTGACAATAGCTTAGTTCGTTTAGCCAATCTGTAAATATAGGTGCCCTTCCTGTCCACATCTACAGGCGACTTCGCTTAGCCAACAAAAGACTCCGTGCCACATACCTTCAGGCATCTTTTTCTACCCCTTCAATGTAGCCCAGGAGTGCTGAGAAAGCGTAAGGGAGATGTTTTGCTCTATCATAATAGAGAGTGCTGCTTCTATCTCCTCACACTATGCTTGAATTACAGCGCAGGACAAGGCTAGATGGGAGAAAATCAGCTCCCTTCGCCACGCATAGTGTACAGTGATCATCAGGGAGTAGGTAAAAACGGTGTCATCTCACAGGTGTGTAATAGATTCTATGTAAAAATGTATAATGCATTATGTGTAGTCTGCTACTAAGGGCAATCCACCCTGTCTGTGTACAAGAGTATTGCCATTGTTCATCCATAATGAAAGTGCCTAGTTCTAGTTCTCACTGGGTACGTGCACGCACCTCCGCATTTGGAGCTTCCTGTTGTGCAGTGTGGTTTAGGATAGAAACAAGATGTTTGGGACTTGCAGATTTAAGTAAGGTATGTATTAGGTCTATAGAAGGGGGTTCTAGTGGGAAGCCTGGCATGGCAGCTTTGACACTGTGTCGAATGTGTATGTATAGGAATATTTCCAGTGGCGTTCGATCCTTCCCCTCAAACAAAACTTCTCCTCACAATAAAGTTCACCCCATGTGCAAATCCGATATTCTGTAGCATCTGTCTCCATGCTGCTTCATGTGTAACTGGGAGTGCTGGTGGTAAGGCAGGGGTACCATTAGAGCAGAAAGTGTTGGTTTATCCAGGACCGCGCCCAGCGCCAGAACCCCTGGACCCCGCGCATCCCGCAATGCCAGACCCTGTTACGACGCCAGCACCCTCCTCGCTCTCAACACCGGCCAGAACCACCGCTGTTTTCAGGCTGCCCCAAAACGCACCCACAGACCCTTCTACTGCCACATTTGCAGCTTCTCCTGTGACAGAACCACCAAACCTCCAAGGACCGGACCTAACAACCTCTGCTGCATACTCCTCAACACCCGCTCCGCACGCAAACACACCATTGAGCTGTGGGACCTTCTGGAATCAACGGAACCAGACGTAGCATTCCTGACTGAGACCTGGTGGAACAACTCCTCGGCACCTGACATCGCCATAGCCATCCCAGACAGATACAAGATCGCGCCAACGGAATCGGAGGAGGAATAGCTATTGTACACAAGTCCACACTCCAGGTCCACACACTCGCAGACGACTCTCTCAACTCCGCCGAACATCTCCACTTCCAGATCCACACCGACCCCAACACCACTCTCAGAGGAACACTCTTCTACAGAACGCCCAGACCCCGGGCCCTGTTCAGCGACTCCATCGCCGACCTCGCCAGCACCCATGCACTCTCCTCCACAGACTATATCCTCCTCGGGTATCTGAACTACCACCTCGAGAACAACAACTACACCAACTCCGCCACCCTGATCGCCAACCTCTGATTCCGACAACTCGTCACCGATCCCACCCACGCAGCCGGCCACACGCTCGACCCCATCTTTTCCACAAGCACCCACGTCACTTTCAACCACACCACCGAACTCCACTGGACCGACCACCGTTGCATCCACTTCACTTTCAAGAAGGCAACCACGCATCACCACACCCAGCAGCTGCCGCGTCGCTGCTGGGGCAGAATCACTGAGGACCAGCTGACCTCCGCCCTCGCCCTGAACCCACCTAGCGACCCCACCGACCGACCCAGACACCGCCGCCCGGAACCTCAGACAGTGAATCGAAGACTGCACCAACACTCTCACCCCGCTAAAGAAACCCTCCATCACCCACCACAGCAAGAAGGCCGCCTGGTTCACCGTAGAACTCCAGACCTCCAAGCACACATGTCGGAAGCTAGAGAAGAAATGACTCCAGGACCGCACGTCAGACAACCAAGCTGTCCTCAAGGAAGCCACGCGCAGACATCACCAACTCATCAGAACGACCAAGAGAGCCTCCTTCAAAACCCACCTTGACAACAACGCACGCGACTGCAAAGAACTCTTCAGCATCGTGAAGGAACTCTCCACCCCTAGCGCCAACACCAACAACATCCCACCCTTGCAACAACTGTACAACTCACTGGCCACCTTCTTCCACCTCAAGATCGGTGACATCCATTTTTTTTTTTTTAAATATATCCTTTATTGGGGACACAGGATAAAAGAAAACATGAATCGCACATTATACAGTATCATGTAGCTCAAGAATGTATACGTTGGACTCAGAGCAAAGCACCTAATACACTGTTACATCACAATGAGTACAATGGTGGAATTATAGTTCAATCATGTCAGCTTCATTAGCATTGATTAAAAGAAGAGTAAAAATAGAAAGAATGGGGGGGATGTGGGTTTGCTAAACTTGGAGGTGCGTGGTGTGTGGTGTGGTGGATGCATGTCGACGTAGTCGGGGGCTCAGGGTTGACATCGCAACCGGCCCATGGTTGCTCTACCAGCTCAGGGGGGGGGGGGGGGGGGGGGGGCGGCGTGTCACCAGCGGAGTATGTGCTGCGGGTGTGGCGGGGGGAGGGCCGGGGGGTGGGGTCTGTCCTGCCGGTCAGGTGGGAGTGTCAGCAGCGGGACCACCATCAGCAGCGCCTGGTGATGCGTGTCCGTCTCCGTGTTCTCTGCTTGGGGAGGTGTCGCCTGTGGGGGTTCCCGGTGTCTGGCACTCTCTATGGAAGGAGTTCAGCATCTCATCCCATAGTGTCGCAATGGGCAACTGCCTCAGTCCTGCCGTCTCCTCATTGTGGAGGGAGATGCTTTCTGCTTTTGCCCAGTTGTCTAGGGATGTGCGCCAGTGTTCTGTCATGGGTGGTTCTGCACGTTTCCAGTGTTTTGTGATTAGCCTCTTGGCAGCGATAAGGCCAAGATCCCAAAAACGGGAGGGCACTTTGTTTTGCTTGGTTCTATGGTAGAGGCCTAATAGGCATGCTTCCCACGTGTGAGGAATCGGCATTGCCGTGCTCCGCTCGAGTATCGGCAACACTGACTGCCAGTATGTTAGGATCTGCGGACATTGCCACAGCACGTGTAGGAGGTCCGCCCCCTCTAGCGCGCATCTCGGGCAGCCTGCCGCGGCTCCTGGGAAGTATTGGTTGATCTTGTCTGGGGAGAGGTATGCTCTGTGTAAGATGTAGAACTGAATCTGTTTGAAGCGTGTGTTGCGGGGGATGTTCTTGGGGCTTGCCAGTACCACCGCCCACTCCTTGTCTGTCCAGGCTTTCCCCCTGTCTACTGCCCACTTATCCCGCAGTGGTTGTAAGGTGCGTTGTGTGTGTGTTAACAGCGCTTGGGTAAGCCAGTGCACCACGTGTGTGCCATTCCCCATGACATGAAGGCATTGTATCAGTTGGTGTGTGGGAGGTTCTTCACTGATGTTTCCCCACTTTTGTGTGAATGCTTTAATTATAGAAGCGTGCTGTAAGAACTGTCCCGCCGGTAATTCTGTGTCGGTGGCGAGTGTCGCGAAAGGCATCAGGGCGCCGTCAGTGTATAAATCCGCCATGGTTTCTATTCCCGAGCGTGTCAAGTGCTCCAGAGCCATTTCCGTGACTACGGTCGTAGTCTTGGGGGTACCCAGGAGTGGGAGCGCTGGGGCGTACGGTTTATTGGCTTTGGTAAGCCGTAAAGATAGTTGACATCCATGACAGCTTCAACGTTCCGCCAGCCCCGACCACGACAGACACCACCCCGAACGACACCAACCTACTGACCTCCTGGGCTAACGTCAACGACGAGGAAACATGCAAGATCATGAACTCCATCCACTCAGGATCACCAGCAGACCCCTGCCCACACCACGTGTTCAACAAAGCAGGCGCTATCTACGCACACCAACTGCGAAAGTTCATCAACATCTCCTTCGACTCAGCAACGTTCCCGGAAAGCTGGAAGCACGCCGAAATCAACGCCCTCCTCAAAAAGCCCAAGGCGGACCCCAAGGACCTCAAGAACTTCAGGCCGATCTCCCTGCTCCCTTTTCCGGCGAAGGTCATCGAGAAATTCACCAATGTACAACTGACCCGTCACCTCGAGGACAACAACATCCTAGACCCGTCACAATCTGGATTCAGACAGAACGACAGCACTGAGACAGCCCTCATCGCCGCCAAAGACGACATCCGACGCCAACTAGACAACATCGAAACCTCTGCCCTCATCCTCCTGGACCTGTTGGCCGCCTTCGACACGGTCTGCCACTGCACACTAAGAACGCGCCTCCAAGAAGCCGGAATTCGGAACAAAGCCCTGGACTGGACCACCTCCTTCCTCTCTGGCAGAACTCAGAGAGTCCGCCTCCCACCCTACCAAGCCGAACCAACCAACCTCATCTGCGGCGTACTCCAAGGCTCATCTCTCAGCCCGACGCTGTTCAACATCTACATGCCCCCCCCTCGCACAAGTGGCCTGCCAACACGACCTGATCATCATCATCTCCTACGCCGACGACACCCAGCTCATCCTCTCCCTTAACAAGGCTCCCGCAGACCACCAAAACCAAACTCCACGAGGGTATGAAGGCCGTCGCCGAGTGGATGAGGAACAGCCGCCTGAAGCTGAATTCGGACAAGACGGAAGTCCTCAACCTCGGCCCCACCCCGTCTGCCTGGGACGAATCCTGGTGGCCAAAATCACAGGGAACAGCAACAACACCCACAGACCCCGCACACAACTTGGGATCCATCCTCGACTCCTCCCTCTCCATGTCCAAGCAGGTCAACGCAGTCTCCTCCTCCTGCTTCAACACCCTCTGCATGCTTCGCAGGATCTACAAGTGGATACCGGTTGAAACCAGGAGAACGGTGACCCAAGCCCTCGTCAGCAGCCGGCTGCACTACGGCAACACACTCTACGCTGCAATTCCAACCAAACACCTACAGCGACTACAGCGCATCCAGAACGCTTCGGCCCGACTGATCCTCAACCTCCCACGTCGCAGCCACATCACCACCCACCTAAGAGACCTGCACTGGCTCCCAGTCAACAAGAGGATCACCTCCGCTCTGCCAATCTCGCCCTCGCCGCCGTCCTGCCAAGACCTGGAACACCCTCCGAACCAGACTACGGCAGACCCAGGACCTGCTCACCTTCAGGGGGCTCCTCAAATCCTGGCTCTTCGAGCAATAGCAGCAGCCCCCCCCCCCCCCCCCTCAGGGCCTTGAGACCCTCAACGGTGAGTAGTGCGCTTTATAAATACTGTGATTGATTGATTGATCAATTTTTTAGCAAGTCCGTACCAAGCTATGGACATACATGTGGCTGCAGCTTCTGCAGCATGGGAAGCAGTCAACATTGATACCAAGAGGGAGTAGGAAGGTATAGGGGCCATATTTTCTTGTTCAATTGCCAAATTTGGTAGGTATGGGGTGGGTTTATAACAATGGATAGCATAGTGCGCCTGCGTGCACAAGTAATATAGTTCTGAATCTGGAGCTTCAAAACCTCCTTTTGTAAAAGACATTGTGAGGACGGCCCTATGCAATGGAGGTTGCATCCCCGCCAGTGCCAGCTGGATCAAGTATCAGTGTGTTTGAAAAAAATACTGAGCGTATCGTTTCTTCTTTATCTTTTTACACAAGTACCCCTAGATATAGCAGTTCAGAGGCGCACCATTGGAAAGGAAAAATCTAGGGTGAACTTTTTAGTGGTCGGTGTAAGAGGGAACAGCTGCAATTTACCCCAAATGATCTGGAATTCCGACTACCCCCAAAAGTGGACAACCTGGCGCAATACCTCATTGAAACTATTCCATCGGTATATCAAATAAAGGGTTATATCCTCTTCATATAAGGAAACCAATAGATGTCGGGAGGGATATCGAAGTGCATATTCCCAGTGATGTTGACGGAGCTTTGAGGCCAGTGCCTCTACTGCCAGGGCAAAGAGCAACGGTGAGAGCGGGCCACCCTGCCTGTTGCCCCTGGAAATTGTGAATGGTTCAGAGTCTGCGTAATTAATTCTAACTTTCGATACAAGTTGTGAATAAAGGAGAGCTATCCAGGTTAGGAACCAAACGGGGAATCCAATCCGCCTGAGGACCACCATCAGGTAGTCAAAAGCTTTAGTGGCGTCTACAAAAAGTCCCCACCGCAATGGAATTAATATCAATATCCTGCAGAAGTGCAAAGAGCGTCCTTAAGTTATGCAATTTTGAACGTCCAGGAATAAAGCCAGACTGATCCGGTCAGACCAGGAATGTCAGGAGTAGGGAAGGGCAATTAGCTAGTAATTTTACAAAAATCTTAGCTTCACAGTTTATGAGCTATAGGGGTCTGTAAGACTCACACTGCTCTGGAGACGTCACAGGTTTAGGCAAAGCAATAATGTAGACTCTCGTATGGTTGGCGGGAGGAACCACATTTCTTCTGCCTCCTCATATACAGATTTCAGGACTGGATTAGTGTGCCAATGTATGTTTTATAACACTCGGCTGGTAGCCCATCTGGGGTTGGGGCTTTGCCAGACTGGAGTTGCATTATAGCCTCTTTAATCTCATCATCCTCAAACTCACCTACCAGGAATTGTCTTTGTGTGTCACTTAACCGTCACAGTGTGGTATCATCAATGTAGGTATCAATGTTTGTGTTCTGTGGTCTGCAAGAGGTGTAAAGAGTGCTATAGAATGTGGCAAATGCATTCTGTATATCCGGAATGTCCCGGACCAGCGAACCGTCTACATCTTGTTTGCGTGTCATGGTTGCCAAGATGTGGCCTAGGCGCTCACCTTCGCTGGATGCACGACCCCGCACATACTTTCCACCTTAGAGGCATTCTCTCTGTGCCGAATCCTGACATTCAGATAAGGTGTGGCTGATTTGTTTAGAGTCCTAAAAGCCACCTGAGCTGGCCTTCCAAACGTTACCATTATGACTCCAGTTTACGGAGCTGATCTCGTATGGACCCCAATATCCCACCGCTCTTGGCAATACAGGTAACCCGTATATGATGAACTTAAAAGGCTTCCCATAGTGTTCCCGCCTGTGGGACAGAATCTTTGTCTCTGTTGAAATAAATCAGTGTTTTCTTGCAGCAGTTCTTCACGGAACGGAGCATCTAATAATAGGGTGGGATCAGGGGCATAGCTATAGTAGGACGGGGGCAGTGACCTTATTTATCCAGCTATTTATGCCTTTGGGACACTAAACAGTAGTACAGTCTCGACCAGCTGTTATGTACACTAGCGTAGAAGGTACTCTCCTCAGCCAAAGGGTGAAGTGCCATCCATACATTAATGTGTTCATGTTCTTCTATGATGTCTCTAACATGTCTAGCTGCAGAACTATATGTAGACGAGTGTGCAATCTATCCATGACCTTGTTCAGTGTGATATCTAAGTCTCATCCCCAAAGAACGTGCGGTGAGCCAATGTCTATAACACGCCCCCAAAGCCCTCAAAGCCTGTCAAAGAATGTCGGGTCATCAGTATTGGGGCCATAACAGTTCACCATGGCAACCAATGTCCAGGCCAGCCGACCACACATCGGTGTATATCACCCCTGATTGTCATTATTGGCGCACAGATGTGTGTGTATGGTATGCCCTGATGGATGAGAATGACAATTCCCTAAACATAGGAAGCAATGGTAGTAAAGTATCGGTGGGCTGCCCAGCAGGCTGGAAATGTGGTTGTGTGTAGAATCGTTAGGTGAGATTCCTGCAATAAGGACATATGAACTTTATATCTCTCTAGGTAGGCAATTATGTGTTTCTGTTTACACTGGTATCCTAGTCCTCTGACATTCCAGGATAAGCAGTTATATTTAATGAGCGCGTGGTGGCCTTTTCTGTAGCAATAGTAGTCGTGGTTGGTGAGAAATCATATGTGGGACGAGACGTGTCAACCCAACTCTGCATAGCAAGAGTAGTGTGTTATCACTAGTAGATGATTATGTTCACATGGTAACGGTTGAAACATTACCCAATCACCCCTCGTCCCACTATGATGGCCCAAATCTGTCAGGTATATTCATCGCTCCCACAAAAAAAGCCTTAACAGCGTAACAACCATAGTAGCAGATAATATCACCTATGCTGTATGAAAGATCAGTGAAAGATTTTAAAGAACAAATAATAAAGGAAAATTAGGGGAAGATGTGAGGAGTGAAAGGCCAGCAGAGAGATGCTAAAGGGTGAGGGTGACAGAGAAAAAGGGAAAGACCAGAATTAGAGAAAGGAATCCTAAAATATAGAGTAGCAGTGAGTACAAATAAAAGCAAACAGTCAAGTTACCTAGTTCAGAGTCATTTTGGGGTATCCTGTAGGAAGACTTCCAAATAGCCAACTGGGGTCATCCCCGAATGAAAGAGTGCGCCCAGGGGTGAGGGACTGAGTATCACATGTGTCTCATCATGAGCCTATTTGATTGGTAGTGGGTATAGAGAAGAGAGCAACAATTCAACGGTATAAGCAGGTCATTAGGATTTCCTCAAGAAACAGCAGTAGCTTATAGTTAGGTGGTGAAGCTGAGCATGCATATGCAGTGCATAAGTATTCTTGTCAGTAGGACATGCACTGTAAAAGAATTGTGGGCTGGCGTAATTAAATCTCTCAGTCAGTCTGTCTCCGACATTGGCAATGGTGCTCTAGACTTTGCAGAGTAGAGCTTTCACAGAGGAGTACGTATAGTGTTGCAATGGAGAAAAGTCTCCAGCCAGCTGGGGGGAACTGAAAATGTGACCATTCGGGGCGTGGCCAAGATGGTGAACGGGTAAGACGTGTCCCGATCGTCTCCCCGCTCCCGAGCACCAGCCCAGCCATCAACGCTAGGATTTTCCCCTCACAGCCGAGCGGATTTGGGGGTGAACAAGTGAGCAGACCTGATAGACCTTGGGTGCGCCCCACAAAAGACACAGGGGACACCTACGGAGGTCGGAGAGCCACGTGAAGGAGCGAGGCCACTTTTTTAAAATGGTGACGGGCTTGCGGCCAGCCGGGTGAGTGGGCCGGTCACTGCAGACGCAGGAGCTGACAACCGCCGGAGGGGAGCCCTTTCCCGGAGGGGCCGCGGAAGCCCACTTGGCAAGCGTGAACAGCGGTGCAGTGCACGGAGTGCGGGCGGCGGCCCTCAGGACACGTGCCGGGAGGCCGAGGCGGAGACTGCATTGGAGGGGGCCCCCTCCTCGTAGCGGACTGCGTACAGGAGGATACAATTCAAATAAAGACCCAGTCCAATGGCGTGCACATATATCAGTGACTCCCAGGGGGGGTTTTAAATGTCCTACTCCCCACTACACTCTTATACACATTATAAGGAGGAAATGAACTGTACTCCGCCCACGTTAAAAGACCTGTTCTCTCTGGCAACACCACAGAACACCCACTCGAAGTGAGCCAACCCGGAAATGGTCACACAAGTCCACAACAAACATTGGACAATCCTCTTAATAGAGGAAAAAATGTGCAAGAAGCAAGTGACCCCTCACGGAAACACCACCATCGGGGTAACTGGTATGCAATTTCCAGACAGGCCCCTGTCTCATCATCGGTGGTCACTTGCTTCTCAAAGAAAAGTGAGAGGAAAGGAAAGCCGTGTCCAAAACAAACAACACACAAACTGACAAATAGTGAAGTGCAGAAAAATCTGCTGGTGACAAACAAACACAAGTATAACTGAGTGCTTAAAAACACACACAGCACACCAGTCCCTTAACCAATTTTATTCATAGGGCGGTGATCGTGTGCTGTTGGATATTAAAAAGGCTGGTAGCTAATCATGCGTACCATTACCTACTGCCAGTGCCGACATGTTTCACTGCTATGTTTCGTTAAGCAGTTTCATCAGGGCTGCACTCAAATGCTGCCACTTCACTTTTTTGGACACTAGTTCTGTAAAATGCTGCCCGGAGAGAACAGGTAAAAAAACATATTTAAAAACATGTAAACCCTAGGGTGGCAAGAAACACATTAGGGGGATGGTAAGTATGGTAATGTGTGGAATATTACCAGGAGACAGCCAAGCTTCTCATACCGGCCGCTCCGGGTATCAACAAGGTCACCGGGTGCTTCTAACATGAGTATATCCCTTGATCCTTGGAGGAACTTATCATCTGCAAGGAGAGAAGACGTACAGGGGCTTGTATACTGTACTGTATAGGGCGCTGTTCTGCTATCTTTCAATGTGCACATTCGTACTTCAAATTGGATGCATATCATAAGTGCCCTTTATAGAGCGCAAAGCAACCAACTCCCTCATAGCTGCATTCATATAGAGGTGTATGGGAGAACTACCCCCTCTCAAGAGGTCATGGTGCTGTTGCTCGTACCACCGATACAAAAAACCTAGCCACTGTGCCCTCCAGGTGCATACTGGCGAATAAAAGTGCGATCGTAACAGATTATTGCATTTAGAACAGACACACTGCGCTTTAAATACGCCCACGGCGTAGAACACACTCCACAACGCACATAAGGCACAATGGCCCGAGGTACTTCCCTGCCATGTCACTCCCGAAAAACACCTCCTCACCGTCACGGGCTTGGAAGACTCCTTTCCTCAGCCGCGCCGGTGGCTCATCCCGAAGGAATACAAATACTGGGAGTCGGCGGGGCCACGCCCATCACGTAATAACACGTGATCGCGACCTCGGGCATGGCGGCCATCTTAGCCTAGTCACCGAACCGATTATTGAGGCATGTGTGAGGACATTATGTTAAAATTGTGCCCCAAAGTGGTCCCAAGGTGCCGCACTATTCAGGGGCTCCTAGCCTGACAAGGAGAGGATGGTAAATAATTTGAAAAAAGGGGTGTAAATACCGGAAAACAGCACTAATCTGTAAGCTGTGAGTATAGAACTAGCTGAAGGAAAGTCCAAGTGTGCTCATAGGGCAAAAGAATTTAATGCCATATATGAACACAGAAGGCAAGAAGCATACCCAGGGGAGGCAAATTGTACCAGTTACACCAAAATGTCACGTCGGAGTTCCGAGGCAGGAGGGCACATACTCTTACCTCCTAAGGGGCACACTGCATTTGATGCCCACCCTGTTTCAAAACGAATCTTTGTACACCTGCATACCCCAGGACGCGGCGCTGGTGGCAGCAGCCCACGCCCTGGGGAATCAAGAATAGTTCTATGATACAACCCAGACATTCGTACTGCAGTGTATTGAGCTTGCTTTAACAAGGAACTACTTTGGCTATAAAGATCAGCTTTATCTCCAGGTGTCTGGTACATCTATGGGGGCGACGATGGCACCTAGCATAGCCTGTATCTATGTTGGACAGTTCGAGGAGCACGTCATCTATCATAACAGCAATCCTTTCCAGAGCCAGCTCAGGCTCTGGAAGAGATATATAGATGACGTGCTATGCATCTGGTCAGGAACAGAGGAACTTCTCCTGGAATTTCTCAACTGGCTGAATGTACAAGATGGTAACCTCAAGTTCACTTGGACTTATGATAGACACAAGGCAGTGTACCTTGATCTTGACATTGAGTACAGCATGGGCACCATTAACACCTGTGTACATCAAAAGCCCTCAGATAGGAATTCTTTACTTTCTTACGATTCCTTTCACCCCAGGGCATTGAGGGACAATTTGCCCGTGGGGCAATTCTTGAGGTACAGACGCAATTGTTCCACCACCAACACCTTTTCAGAACAATCTGAAGAACTGGTGTTGAAGTTGACCAATAGGAACTACCCTAACAAGATAGTGAAACAAGCAAAAAAGAGAGCTCTTAACACACCTAGGAGCGCCCTCTTGGAGAAGGTAGTCAAACAGAAGGACGATTGTGTACCGGTTGTCATGACGTACGATCCTATGGCCATGAAAATCCGTCAGTCGATCCGCAAGCACTGGTCAATTTTGTCCAACAGCGAGTTCCGTATGCCACCTCCGAGATTCGCTTTTAAGAGGGTGACTAACTTGAAAGATAGACTTGTACATTCTAAGGCCCACTTAGCACAAACTGATTGTGACTCCACCATACCCAATGGCCATTTTCCCTGCGGAACATGCTCTGTATGTTCGCTCACCAAGAAGAGCAAAAGTGTGATACTCTCATTGGGTAGGGAGTGGTTCCACAATCAGTTTAGTAATTGCAACTCTACACAAGTGATATACAGGCTAACGTGCCAGTGTGGTCTACACTATATAGGACTCACTTCTCGTAAGATCAAAGTACGTATACAGGAACATCTGAGCACCATCAGAGCAGGCAGATTAACAACTAAACTGGTCCAACACTGTTTCACTGAGAAACATACATTCCAGTGGACAGTGCTTGAGAAGATCAAGGGCTCCCCTCAGAACATTGATGGTATCCTTCTAGCCAAAGAAGCACGCTGGATCTACAATGAGAAAACGGACAGGACAGGGCTCAATGAGATCATAGAATGGAATAGGATCAAACTATGATGGACATACTGCTCCACTGAAGTCCCTTGATCTGCAATACCTGTACTATTTGCCTCCCCCGGGTGTAGGTGAGGGAGGGTGTGTCACACTTGCCCAGTCGTTAAGGGGGTCCTTCTATACTCCCGTACCAGTCGATATGTAGCCACAGTGGCCTATATTACCATGGTCATGTGAGGGGTCCGACTGGTTCATTCATTGTTTTGAAACAGGGTGGGCATCAAATGCAGTGTGCCCCTTAGGAGGTAAGAGTATGTGCCCTCCTGCCTCGGAACTCCGACGTGACATTTTGGTGTAACTGGTACAATTTGCCTCCCCTGGGTATGCTTCTTGCCTTCTGTGTTCATATATGGCATTAAGTTCTTTTGCCCTATGAGCACACTTGGACTTTCCTTCAGCTAGTTCTATACTCACAACTTACAGATTAGTGCTGTTTTCCGGTATTTACACCCCTTTTTTCAAATTATTTACCATCCTCTCCTCGTCAGGCTAGGAGCCCCTGAATAGTGCCGCACCTTGGGACCACTTCGGGGCACAATTTTAACATAATGTCCTCACACATGCCTCAATACTCGGTTCGGTGACTAGGCTAAGATGGCCGCCATGCCCGAGGTCGCGATCACGTGTTATTACGTGATGGGCGTGGCCCCGCCGACTCCCAGTATTTGTATACCTTCGGGATGAGCCACCGGCGCGGCTGAGGAAAGGAATCTTCCAAGCCCGTGACGGTCAGGAGGTGTTTTTCGGGAGTGACATGGCAGGGAAGTACCTCGGGCCATTGTGCCTTATGTGCGTTGTGGGGTGTGTTCTACGCCGTGGGCGTATTTAAAGCGCAGTGTGTCTGTTCTAAATGCAATAATCTGTTACGATCGCACTTTTATTCGCCAGTATGCACCTGGAGGGCACAGTGGCTAGGTTTTTTGTATCGGTGGTACGAGCAACAGCACCATGACCTCTTGAGAGGGGGTAGTTCTCCCATACACCTCTATATGAATGCAGCTATGAGGGAGTTGGTTGCTTTGCGCTCTATAAAGGGCACTTATGATATGCATCCAATTTGAAGTACGAATGTGCACATTGAAAGATAGCAGAACAGCGCCCTATACAGTACAGTATACAAGCCCCTGTACGTCTTCTCTCCTTGCAGATGATAAGTTCCTCCAAGGATCAAGGGATATACTCATGTTAGAAGCACCCGGTGACCTTGTTGATACCCGGAGCGGCCGGTATGAGTAGCTTGGCTGTCTCCTGGTAATATTCCACACATTACCATACTTACCATCCCCCTAATGTGTTTCTTGCCATCTTGATGGATTCTTCTGAACACGTTGGTAAAGTCATTGTCCACTCCTGACAAGATAAGCTGCAATGAGTGAGCACTGCCCTGTTTCTGCAGTTAGTTGGGGTCAATTTTTAACATTATTAACTTGCCCTGAATGTTCTGGAAGACAGCTTTGATGGCTTGATGAATGACAAGATATTCTATTTAGATCAAGTGGAATCCCTGCTGTTGGGGTGACCAGAGCCCCTGAATTGTAATGGAGATGCACCTGTAGTGAAGGCCATTTGTGGAATTGTGTCAACGAAGGGTCTGCCCTGCAACAGGTTGTTGCTGTTCTACCACTGCAGACAGCGAGGAGTGCTGACCCTTACCAGCACTAGATTTTGTAGACAATACTCCACTTGTGACCATTACGCGGAGAGGCACATCTGCATCAGGTGAATGTATAGTCTGGCATCAGAAACTTGGCAACACGCGAGGCCATCAAGCATAAGATGCATGTCAGTTCTGACTGGAAGATGACTCTTAGGCAGAAAAAGAGGCAAATAGCTTCTGAAAAGCTAGCACTTTGTTGGGGGTTAAGGTAAGCCTTGCGGTGACAGCATTGAGAATTTACCCCAAAAAGCACTGAATTTGTACGGGTTGATGATGTAACTTGATGTTGGTTATTGTAAATCCCAAGTTGTGGAGCAGGGAGATTGGGCTTGAGTGTAGGCTAGGCATTGTGGTCCAGATAGCGGAAGACCTATTATCCCCTTCTGCGGTGGATGGCTACAACCGCATTATAGGAATACTTTTGGGGCTGTTGTAACCCCAAAAGGAGTATCTTGAATTGGTACGGATGTCTACTTACCATGAAGCAAAGGTAGCAGCGCTGGTGAGTCGGATGAGTGGGAATTTAGAAATGTAACCGTAAAAGATAAGGGATAACTAGAAAAAAAGGTTAGAGATGCCAAAGGTGAGTAGTGGAGGGATGGGCTTACTTAGAAGAGATCCTAGGTATTGGAGTACTGGGAGCATACAGTTCAGCAAGAAAAATTTGCAGTGGAGGACATTTCCTTTTAAACAGAGGCAACTGAATAGAATAGAGGTGTTAGGAAGAACAACAAAAGGCAGTGATGGTCGCTGGGATGAAACAATAGGACAAAAGGTAGTGTAGAACAGAAGAGGAAGTGGAAACGGATGATACCTTCCAAAGTGAGTAAAAGGAAAGCCAATCCAAAGATCGTTAAAGTCCAATCTACATACTGCGAGCAGAAAACATCATAACAATTGACTGAGGTTGAAAATCGGTGTCAAACCATAGAGAAGTAATAGTAACTCAAGTAGACATTGCAGGACTATTTATCAGGAAGGTGTAGACCAGATCGAAGGCAAAAACTGTTACTGCAAGGGATGACACCAATGAGCATTTAATAGTATAAAGGGTGTTTAGAATTAAAGAAAAGAAATGGGTGGTCAAATGGAGAGTAGGTGGGAAACAAAGCAGAAGCATAAGTTTACAAAAGACCTAACAGGAAAAGGAGACAAATAGAAGCACATGGATGCTGAAAGGCATGAAGAGCACTGAAGTTGAACTCAGTCACAGGCCGTGGTCGGTGCAGACACTGACCACCCCAGTGAAGATTGAGTACATGGAAGGCAAAGTGTGTGGAGTCTATGCAAGCGGAAAGTCCAAATGAATGTTTGCACAAGGTAAGGTGTGGGTGAGGGAAATGGTTAAGGAAACCTTATCAAATCAAGATTCCTGCTTGGAACAATGTCCGTAGTGCCAAAAGGGCACATATGGTCTGCAATCTTTTACTTAAAAGTAGTAGCAGAAATGTGCTACCTTGAAGCAAATGTACGGAGAGGACAAGATGTGGGTGGGGCACGAGGGGCTGAGAAGTGGCTTTAGCACCAAAGTTGTGTTATCAGAATCAAAGGCCCAGAAAACAAGCGTGAGACAGGAAAAACACCAACCACATAATGAATTAATTTAACATCACTGAAGAGTGAAAACGATATGATATATAGCATTACCAAAAAATAATAATAAAAGATTGAAATCCAATGGAATATCACAACAAGCAGGTTCAAAGCAAATAAGTAAAAAAAATATAGCTCATAAGAATAGATCATGTTTGTACATTCTCTTCCAATACAATCAATCCACATTTCACATAGTCCAAAAGGTTGATACACGAGGAATTAAACATTAGCAAAGTCCTTTGGATGTCTACGCCCTGTGGATCCAATGACACCTGCTCTATCACTTGATGTCCTGTTCTGTGCCTCTCACTTGTTGGTAATGAACCATTAGAGGGGCATTTTTGCTGTGTCACGATGTATCCTTCACTTGTGTTGTAGTATTCTACAGAAAACGTGCTGTGTTCTCTGTCCAACATACATTTTACCACATACCCATCAAGTACCATAAAGTATGCTATAATTGGTGTAGCATTTAAGTGAAAAATGTGTCTCATTATGGCCAAATACCTTAGTGTTGAATGTGTTGGTGCAAACAGTATATGTGCCCATTGTGTAGTGACGAAGCAACGGAGTTATGTGGGGGCACTTCAATCACTTTGGGCCTGGAAAAAATGTGATCTTTAGCATTCTTACCTCTTTTAAAAGCAAATCAGGGGACTTCTAATCAAAGTCAAGAGACCTTTAAGTGTGCCAATAACTTATAACAATTTTCCTATGTTTGTTACATACATGACTGAATTGGAAAACAAATGCAATTCTTTGAGATTCTAGAGCACAGGTAGATGGTGTTAGCAGCGAATCCCTGGGTTAAACAAGGTTATTTTTCTAGTTTGTGTGAGTAAGCATTTTGGGTAGCATCTGCACTCTGTCTCTGTCGTTCTTTATTCGGTTATCATACACAACCATAAAAGAACACATATATACAAAAGAAGACCCTGATGCAATGCAGAGTTAAAACACAATTGAGCGTGAGTAAGTAATGTTTTGGACTCTCTGAACGCAACCGTAAAATATGTTGATTTCCTAGACAAAGTCTAATTTAAAAAGACTAATAAATTAATATATATGTATTTTTTTTAAAGAGTTTTAAATGGCGCAAACTAGACCTGAGAAATCGGGTATCAGGGCGCCAGGTTTCCTTTCCGATGGACACATTCATTTTTGTTAGGCGCAGGGAGACGAAGTGATTTGCCCAGAATCACATGATTTTGAGCGTCGTTGCTGAAATTCGAACCCCGGTTCCCAAGTTTCAAAGGAGACAGCTCTAGCTGTAAGGCTATATCCTCTCACCCAATTACCAGCTGAATCCTATTTAAACCTGCTTCCACTCCAGACGCATGCATTCTCTTGCAGAGCAGAACCGGAGAGGTAAGATGCTGACGCGCTTCCCCCAACACCACTTGGTTTCCGTTTATACTGGGTTTTCTTTCTAGACGATTTCTGATATATTTGTCATCACGGCAGCATTCTTGACAGGAGGCACCTTGTTAACTTAGGCACCGATTGTATTACTTTATTCATCACTGCGGCATTATTGTAAAGCGGTAGGATTAATTCGTTTTGCACTCACAGCACCATTTCAAGACCGACGGCACCTTTTTAGTTCTCGCCTGAGCCAGCACTCATGCGCTGCTCTGCGAGGCTTATTGTTAGGACTTCCACACTACCAGAGCTTTTCCTCATGGTTTTTTTTTTTTTTCACAGCCATGCATTTGATTGGCCATTGCCGAAGACTTCCACAAAAGAAAACACGCAAATGGCCAAAGACTCGGGTACGCCCCACCTTATCTTTAAATGTCCCCTCCCACAGTCTATGTGTCTCAGGAGCAAGCGCAGTCATCAGTGGTGCACAGTATGCCAGCTGCATGGCAGGCTGCATTCCAGTATCAGATTATTTGTTTGGGAAAGGTTTACTCCCAGAGTGTTTTGCTCTTGGGAGCCAGCAGCGGCGCGAAAGGGCCATCTGTTTTTAATAAGCGTGGCCGCAGGCGCCCCGTTTGTTATTCTTTGCCAGGTTATTTCAATGGCTGCAACGTTGTGCACATGTCAAGTTGTACGCTTCTCTGTATTTTGAATACCACATTACAGTTGTGGTTTAAGCAAGGTGTACCCACACTGCCATACTGTAATAATGCAATAGGATTGTGGTTCATCCACCCTATAAAAACACTATATTTGAAATAACGCACACTACCAATCCCAAACCTCACTCTAGAGAGTCCCCAGAATCCTTGATTCGTGGCCATGCCTCCTAACTGCATTTTTTGGTATGCGGGAGGAGTGACATCAAGGGTCATAGCGAGCAGCGTGCTGACAAGGCTGGTTGGAAATACTGCACGGGTCTAAGTGGAAAGGACACCAACTGCTGGGGCGTCGGCTCTGAGGTCAATGATAACCTGGGGGCTGATGCTCTTTGCCCCCCTACATACACACAAAGAGATACAGTTTCCGGTTTGTAGAGTACCGCTTAGGTGGGTCACATCTCCGACCAACTTGGAAAGCAGTCAAGACAGGGGGTACCACATGCAGGATACAGGAGGAGGAGGGGGGATTCTGAACACAGGGTCGGAATGACTGACTAACGGGCTGCTTGAATGCTGATGGAGAAAGTGAGGGAGAAGCAGGTGGGAAGGAGCAAACAACCAGTCACCTTTGACCCCCCCTCCCCCAGGAGTGTGCAAATGAGGGTCTCTGCCCAGGGTTGTGAAAGACTCCGGTCGTCCTTTCCCCCTACAGAAGACAACGCCTGCTCATAACTTCTCAGAGGGTCTTGGCTTCACCAGACCACTCCACGCCACGCCACGCCACTTCCCCTCAACTCTGCATAGCACTCCAACCTTCCTCCACCATGCAACTCTCTATCACTTTCCCGACCACGCCCCTAACTGGTTGGTTTTTCTTCGCTCCACCGTGCTGCTTTACGGCTCTCCTTTTTACCCATCCTTTTGACCTGCCCTTTATGCTCAATGCCTTGAATCTTCACAGGGAGTGCTAACGTTTTTTGGGGGGTGGCAGTGGGAGAAGAACCTTTCAGGGTGAGTGACAAGAAGTCCTGGAAGGTTAAATGAGGGACATGTCGAATTCTCTAGAGAGTTGTGATGTGATCAGAGAGTGGAGAATGTAACCAGAGGATGGTGGGGCAGGGGTACCCCTAAAACCCAGTGTGATAATCAGCTTTCTTCTCGATCAGTCTCACGCGCTTCTGACTCCACACGCTCCACCACCCTTTCTGATGCCTGCTTTCTTCACTTTCTTCTTGTTTTCCCCTCCCTCTCTCAGTCACTTCCTCTATCACTCCCTCCCGCTCTCTCCTCCTCTCTCTCACTTACTCTCTCCCTCCTTTCCTCCCTCCCTCCCTTCATCTTTTCCTCTCCTTCCCTTCCTCTCTCCCCCTCCCTCCATCCCTCACTCTCTCTGTCCCTTCCTCTCTCCGTCCCTTCCTCTCTCCGTCCCTTCCTCTCTCCGTCCCTTCCTCTCTCCGTCCCTTCCTCTCTCCGTCCCTTCCTCTCTCCGTCCCTTCCTCTCTCCGTCCCTTCCTCTCTCCGTCCCTTCCTCTCTCCGTCCCTTGCTCCCTCCCTCCCTTGCTCCCTCCCTCCCTTCCTTGCTCCCTCACTTCCTCTCTCCCTCACTTCACGCTTCTAGCATTCAACTGCCTCGGATCATGTGTTAAATATTTATAAGGTGAAAGCATGCACAAGTTGCAGTAAAGCGTGCATTCTCCCTTGATTGAGATCTTATAAGAGGTTTGCAGATGCTCTATTCTCGTTTGATTGAACTGCAGGTACTGCATGTATCAACAAGGTGTGGGATCCCTTTATGATAAATGGCATCTCTAACCAAACTTCCAAACACCTCTGGCAAAACACTTATAAGGTCCCAGAGGCGAGACCTATTGGCTATGCCAATGCTTGTTAACTTAGTCACCGAGTGTATCATTTTATTATTCGTCACCACTGTATTATTAAGGTGGTAGGATTATTTACTTTCACACTACTCGCCCCGACTACAAAGCTAAGCGCAGCACTTATTAGACCCGATACCTCTTTAACTTAGGCACTTCACAATCGTTTGTCCCTTTTTTTTTTAAAACCAGAGGCAATTTTTTCACCAAAATAAAGCAACGCTTAGTTTTCGCTCTTCCCAGCAGATTCAGCCCTGCTCCAAGTTCATGCTATCTTGTGTCTTGTCATAGAAGTTAAATTGTTCCACGCTTCCCAAGTCCTATTTTCACAAAACTTGCATAACTCATTGCCATCACAGCATAAAATAAAGACCTGAGGCACCTTCAAATGCGCGCCCAATTGATCACACACAGATGTAACCCACCATGTCTCAATCGTACTTTGGCACGCCTCATGTAGGCGCTAGCATTTATAATTGGCCACGTATGTAAATTCTCCAATGCGCTACAGTCACCACAGTACTCTCACTGTTTGCGCACCACTTGGTTGATTTGAATTGCATAAATGAACATAAACTGACCTCTAGTGACCTCTCACATCAGCGACTTAACTATGCTGGCTTTTTGATGTGTATTACCAACAACAAAGAACGTACTTCATTCACTGCCCCTGCAGTAAAACTCACGGTGGACCACTGCCTGATAAATACTCCTCCATTAATTCTGGTAGGTCGACATTGATTACTCTAATTTGTTGCCTTTTCATATACCAGACACACCATTCTTAAACCCACCTATTTCTAATTGTATAGGCTGTCCCTTGTATCGCCTTGTCCTGAGGAAGACCCCGCATGCTTATTATCAAACCACACACCTTTGGGGTCGAAACGTTGACGTGCATTTGATAATCCTGACCCTACTCTCTCCGCCGCAAGTGAAATGGAAATTTAAAAACCAAGCGGTTCAGGGCTCATGTACCGAGGGATGGATTTCCTCTGAATGATCATTTTCAACAATTTAAACAGCTGTATATAACTGTATAACTGTATATATTCTGGTCACATTTAGCACTTTTTTCACCATTGAACTTGCGCCGTTGGTGCAAAGTGTATGTTCACGAATCTTGACAGCCATGTAATGTCAGTACGACACCATAAAATGTAAAAGAATAGATGAATCCTTCCTTTATTGCAGACTGTGCTGGATTCAAACTTGGTGTGTCTTTGATTCTTGTTAGTTTTCCTTTTTTTGATTATTACTGAAAAGTTGGAGTATTGTTGCTTTGTATTGGTTATTAATGAGTATACCAAGAATAAATTCTGTTACACAACAGAACCAACTTCCTCCACATTCTTGCACACCCAGGTTCTATGGGGCACTGGGTCATCCTATTATACTAGATGCAATACTAGATGCAATATATGTTATATGCAAAAGTAGTGGCCAAACAAAAACCTCAAGGGTCCACCACGTATGTCCCAATCACAGCAATTGAATTCTCCATAAATAACTAGAGATGCTACATAACAGGAAACATCTTAAGAGTTAAGGTCGTTTAAAAAGTATTAAATGTTAAAAATGCTAGTCTCCACACTTATAGGTCGTCACCTTTTATAAAAATAGATAGTACAACAATGACGAGAAATTAGTCAACAGGGGCCTGCAACACGTATTTGGACAAGGAGGAAAGAGACGAGAACTACATACAGGATTGGCAAAAAAGCATAAAGTGCATTGTGTGCTAGAAGAGAGATTATGGCACTTGCGAAAGGTGCCGTGGGCCAACTACAGCGCTGTTCCCATCTCTCAAATGGAGGCACACTACCCTTTGGTCCAACCCCTGAAGTGCCATGATAGTGTAAACTGCCAGTGCATGCATAACATATGGGGGTGCTAGAGAATACGGAGTACCAGAGGCAACTTCCGGGCCTTGCGTCCTGTGGATGCAGATAGTTATATGAGCTATAATTTATGCAATATTGCTAGATATCTATCTCCCTAGTGATTTTCTTTATCATTAAGTACCACATGGCTTCAGAAATTTACAGACGGAAAAAACAACTAGTTCACTCGTATATGTGGTGCATATTCTGAGTACAGTAGTGCGATCCTTAAGGCCTAACATTCTACATAGTGGAGCTATCCAGCACCGACGTTTTTTCATGCAGGACAAAAAAATAAAACATGTTCGATAGACTCAGTAGCCACCCATATGGCATTTAGTTGATGCGTCGGGCCCCTTCTTCCAGTGACAGGTGAAGGGAGTTAATGGTAGTCTGCCCACCCCTGAGCTTGATAAAAAGTGCTCAGGCATGCAGGTTTCTGAACAGAGACAAGTGGGATTCGAACTCTAAGTCACACTTAAATAAGAGGAAAGCATCAGTCAAAGAGCCCAAGCTGAATCTGGTGGCGAATTCTCCCAGGACATATGACCAATAGGCCAATTTTAGTTGCCCAATGGCATCGCCTGATATTTTATTTGGGTTTGATCAAATATCCCCTAGGCCCAGCATGAGCAACCATGACTTTGTGGACACACCAAGGGATCCGGTCCTCGCAAGAACCCTCTAGGAGACCCTGGAGCCACTCTCTATAAGGCTCCAGTTCACTTGTCACCCAGACCCTTAGACAGTACAGAATTAGTCATGCAATCAAAATATCAGATTCGTTGGAATAATCATTTTGGTTTTGGCACAATTACGGCAAAAGTGCAAGAACTGACAAAACAGTAGATTGACACAAAAAATGTGGGTAGAAACCAGACTATGAGAGAGTAGAGTTCATTTCAGTGGGCCTTAGTGGGTCAGAAAGCAGACCACCTGAGATTTCAATAGTGAAGTCTAGGAAGCTAATGCCGTCAGTATCCAATGACATTGTAATTTATACGTAAGGGTTTCTTTTGCTGAGCCAATTCAGAAACACCTTTAAATCATGATTTGTGTCTGTTCCAATAAAAAAAAATCATCATTATGACATTTTCAGAGAGTAATATTTGTAAGAACAAGATTGGAGTCATTTAATACATAATTATCATAGTGGTCCATATATAGGATGGCCAAATTAGGAGCTAAGCAACCCCACTACTACACCCTTGGTTTGGATGTAGAAGTCACTGAGAAATTTAAAGAAACTATTTTGCATAGCGATTCTAAGAAGCCTAATAATAATTTCAGACAGAACTTCTGGAGGAACCGAGCAGTGTTCTTAGATTTCTTCGATGAGGTAAACTGCTTTATATTGAGGGATATTTATATATGGGAAATTAATTTTAAGGGGGACTAGAATTTGGAAATTGTTGTCAAATTGAAATTCTTCAATGTAGATGAGAAAGTCAGTGCTATCGCTTATATATGCTGTGGTTTGCTTCAAAAAAGGTTTTATGAAGTAGTATATGTATTGATAAAAAGGCTCTAAAACGGAGGCACAGCAACATAATGGGAGAGGCGGGGTTGCATGGTATTTTTGTGAATTATAGGGAGTGTATATGCCAAAGGTGTCCTAGGTCAAGTTTTGTTAAGAAAACTAAATTATTTGTCACTAAATTAACCCTCATCTTTCGAAGGTTGGGTTGTTATTTGAATAAGTGCTTGAATTTTATTAGACGGATCACAATTCGTTTTTAGGTCTCGGCTAACGTAGGCTGCGCTTGCGCAGTCTTGCTGGCGAGATTTTATGTTTTCTAGTAGTGAGGCTTGAACCCGCCCCCTCTTCTCCATTGGCTGGCTTCCAAAACGGCGACCAGCCATTATAGAAGAGGTTTGTCTTTCAATTTAAGCCCCGTCTTTTTCGCATTGGGGGCGTGTTTTTTCGCTTCTTTTTCTCCTCTTCCCATTGGCTGGAATGTAAACAACAACAAGTCAAAACACGCCATTTGTTTACATTCCAGCCAATAGGAAGAGGAGAGAAAGAAAAACACGCCCCCCAGTCTGAAAATGACAGGGCTTTCTCCGAACCATTTCTGCTTGACCTCGGAGAAACATGGTGGTGTTCATGGTCCACTTTCCCTTCTCCGCCGCTTCTCTCTCTTTCCCTCTCTCACTGATTCTCTCTTTCCCTCTTCCTGTTTCCCTCTCTCTCTGATTCTCTCCCTTTCCCTTCTCTTGCTGATTCTCTTTCCCTTCTCTCTCCCCCCCCCCCTCCTGGTGGCCCTCCGGACCACACCCCCCCTCTCCCTGGTGACCGGTTCGCCCAGGGCTCCTCGCCTGGAATGATCTGCACACCCCCCCTCTCCCACCCCCCCTCTGGCATCCGTCCTCTTCTGTAAACTTCTGGCCCCTTCCAGGGGCTGCGGCGGGTATTGAAGGAGGAGCGGAGGCGCCTAGCGGACAAGGACTGCAGGAGGTGCTAGAGAAGCTCCCACTCCGATACCGGAATACCCCCGACCCTCGCACCGACGCCATGGACGTCGCCATGAGCCACCCCTGGATGCGGCGCCCCTGGTTCCCGGGCCCCCTCTTCCCCAGGCGCCTCTTTGAACAGCGCTTCGGTGAGGGGCTCCTGGACACCTACCTCCTCCCCGGCTTCTCGGGCAGCGTCTTCCCCTATGCCCGGACCCCCAGCATGCACTTCCCGCTGGAGACGGGCCTCTCCAAGGTAAGTGACTTGTGGGGTATGAGAGCGCAACCTACCGCAGAACCTGCGCTGCGGAGAGGCCGGTAGCCGTGGCAGGGGCAAAACCCACCGAGATAGCTGATGATTGTTAATACCCCAAGGGCATTAACCCACCGAGATAGCTGATGAGAGTTTATACCCCAAGGGCATTAACCCTTCGAGATAGCTTATGAGAGTTTATACCTTGCACATGTCTGCCTCCGAGTATTCATTGTCTGGTGTGTTCCGCACAGTGAGCTGGGGCTGGATTGATTGTTTGCAGTTTATTCCTGGTTCAGTGCAACAGGTTGAGAGTTCTTCAGCAACTCACAGGTGTGTTTAGCTCGCTGTTATCTGTGTTTATAGGATGCTATAGGATGAAACACTTAAAATAGATCGTTTGTAAGCTCTTTGAAGCGGCAGTCCTTGAGCGACACTACGTTTAAATGGTGGTAGGATAGGTTTTCTGCAACATTTTTCTAATTTGGTAACTTGTATAGTCCACCGTTTACTGCAGGAGGAAGAGCAATCAACAGCAGGGTGTGAACATGCGCTCTTTACTATGTGCAGTTATGAGAAGGAGCCGCGTTAATCCGCTGAGGTACCTCACTAACATTGAAAGCTGGGACCTGCCCATTACACTGACTGCCCCAGCCCTGCAATATTTTCAGCTGTTCTGGCATATTGTACTATATTAATCAAAAGAACAAAAAAAGTGGATAGAAATATTCGCCCTATTAAAAGGGCAAGAATTTATCCCAGTTCTGGAACTATATGAACAAGCTTCGCTCGTCGAATAACAACAGAGGGAACGCAGTTCGCGAAGAAGTCTGGGCCCAGCACGTAACTCAACTATATGGCAGTATCACGTCCGACTCCATGGTGACCGATTTAAGAGACATTGTCGACCTAACGATGACCGAACGCCACGAGCTGACCTCTGCAGCCGAAGTCTCAAAATTTCTGAAGGTAATGAAAAACGACGGGGCTCCCGGGCCCAACGGCCTTCCTGCAGGGGTATTTAAATGTGCCTTAGAGGAGTGGGCCGAACTTCTTGCCTCATTATTTAACAACGTGTTTATGACCCGCCAGCTACCAGACTCTTGGCTTGGCTCGATCTTATGCCCCATCTTCAAGAAAGGAAACCCCTTGCTCCCAGCAAACTACCGCCTTATTGCCCTACTAGATCTGGAGGCGAAGGCATACGCCAGGTGTCTTCTTAAGCTCTTAGAAGATTGGGTAGCAGAAAACAATATTTTACCTTACTTTCAGACAGGGTTTCGCTCCTCAGCCTCTACCATAGATAACATCACAACTTTGGCTTTTCTGAGTCAACAGGCAGCTCAAAAAAATCATCTTCCACTATATTGCTGCTTCATTGACTACAGCGCAGCCTTCGATAAAGTCTCTCGCGACATCCTATGGAGGAAACTGGATAAATGGGGGATTCCACAGAACCTGCTAGGAGCTCTTATCTCTTTGCACAAGAACACCTGGGTGCGAATTAAAACTGGCCCCAAGACAGTCTCCAGAAAAATTGCCACCGGAGACGGCTTGAAGCAGGGCTGTGTTCTCGCCCCGCTTTTGTTCAATCTTTACACTGCTGACTTGGGAACATATCTGAAGAAATGCAATTTACTCCCGCCAAAGCTGGGTCCCGCAAAATGGGATCTGCATATTTTACAATACGCGGACGATATTGTTATAATGGACCAGACAAAAACGGGGCTTCAACGAGCATTAAGTAAGCTTCATGCATATAATATGGCCAACGCACTAAAAATCAACCAAGATAAGACCAAGGTGATGATATTCGGAAGATGCAATAACAAGAGAAGTTTAAGGTGGCATATTGGGCCTGCAATGATCAACTCAACAGCAAAGTATAATTATTTGGGAGTATGGTTCTGCGAGACTTCAAGATCAACAGCTCATTTAGCAGCTATGAAAAAGAGAGCAGGTGCAATAACATACTCCCTGACTCGACTGAATCAGTCTCTGAGCAGCCCTTCCGCAGAACCGATCTTGAAAGTGACCAAAGCCACATTACTCCCCGCCTTAAACTATGGGCATCAGGCCTTTCCCGGTGCATGCTCTGTCAGTCTTGACCACGCCCAAGTTTCCATCTACAAAAAAATCTTTCATCTCCCGAAATTCATTCAGAGGGCAAGATTACGCCTGGAGCTGGGCCTACAAAGGCAGTCCATCTTCTGCGAGGCAGACACTTTGAAATATTTTATAAGGTCATTAAAAGCAGCAGATACCACTCTAAAATTCCGCCTAAAAGAGATCTTTACCATCCCTGGAAATCCGTGGAATCGTCAGATTACAAAGGCCATCAAATCATTAGAGATTGACAGATCCCTGCTAACTTCAGACACAATTCCATACTCAGTGTGGAAAAAAGTCATCAACAAGCAGGTGAAACTAATCTCCCATCGGATTGACCTAAAGGCTTTAAATACACCAACTGTCTTGCTTCCCTCGAATGCTTCATACCAGCCTGGGGTATCGCAATTTTACCTATTGGAAAATTTGAACGCAGCTGCACGGAAAAATATAATCTTTATGCGCCTATTAGGCCTGTGCTCTACGGCCTCCCACAGATGGGCTCCTTCAAAAGAGGGGGGGCCTGCAGACTATGTTCATACTATAAAGAATCATGGCCGCACCTTCTGTGTTGTTGCCCTGCCATGGACGCTCCCAGAACGCTTTTATTAAAACCTCTATTCTTAAAATGGGGCACTAGGTCATGCTGGGAGGCTACGTCTCTGTGTTTTACCTCCACAGACATTCAAGCTCTCGCTAGGGTTGGAAAGTTTGTGAGACTCTTGGCTAATTTCTTAACACTCTCCTCGGCTCCTGCGCTACCTGCCCCTCCCACCCAAAAACTTATCACTGACTTTTTTTGTCCCCTGGTTTAGCACCTCTTGTCCTAATCCTTTCATTTTTGGACTTTATTAGTAACTCAACATCGGTAGTAATAAGACTGTTTTTAAGTGTACAGATTTTTCTTTTTTTTTTTTAAATGACAGTGTATTTCTCCAGCTTTGTTTCTTGGTGTGATAATTGTGCTAATATGGTTTTTTATAGCAATGGTTTTAATTAACTAAGCTAAATAAATAAACTAAACTAAACTGCTATATTAATATTCGCAGACATTTCAGAGCTTAGTTAAAGAAGAAAACAAGTTACTTACCTGTAACTTTGGTTCCCCAGTATTGGTAACTTTCATAGATTCCCATGCTTTGTATCATTCCCCGTCGTCGGAATGGGAGTCTCGGTAATAAAAAATACCATAGTAGTAGGTACAAAAGAGAAAGGAAAGGCCTAGGCCTCATTCCCTTTTGTAGCATATCAGCCTCTTTTTGTAAAAGAGACCAAACTCTAGGCATCAGCCAATCAGAAGAGCCTCACCCCTGGAACCTTCCTGAAGGAACCTCAGAGCCTCAGATTTTCATAGCCGTTGTGTGCTAGACACCATACTTGCTGAAGGCTGAGCTTTCCCCGGGGAGGCGGGTGGGCGCATGGGAATCTATGAAAGTTACCGATACTGGGGAACCAAAGTTACAGGTAAGTAACTTGTTTTCTTGCCCCAGTATTGGAACTTTCATAGATTCCCAAGCTTTGTATCAGAATAGCAAGCAGTAAACACCATAAACACATTTTGCAAATAAGTACCTTATAACATTAAAAATAAAAGTACAAAATGTGTTACCAATGGAAGGTGAGATAGAAAGGAAAGCTCACCAATCACTTGAAGAGGTTTCTCAGGACAGCCTGGCCCACTGCCGCCTCATCCTGCTGCAATGACTCTAAGCAGTAATGCTTAGTGAACGTGTGCACGCTGCTCCAGGTAGCAGCCCTGCAAATGTCTTTGATATGTACCCCCGCAAAGAGGGCTGTTGAAGATGCCACTGATCTCGTTGAGTGAGCACGTATCCTGCCCACCAGAGGTTTTCCTGCTATCTTGTGGCAATGCAGAATAGCACTCGAAATCCATCTTGAGATCCCCTGCTTGGACAGAGGGAGACCTTTGCTTGGACAGCCAAAGGCAATGAACAATTGCGAAGTCTTTCTAAATTCTCTGGTACGGTCTATGTAGAATTTTAGACATCGCTGTAAATCCAGAGTGTGCAATGTCTTTTCCGCTGGAGTGACTGGGTTTGGAAAAAATGTCTTTAGAATCACTGGCTCATTTAAGTGAAAGTCTGTAGGAACTTTAGGAATGAATCTTGGGTTTGTCCGCAAGATGACTGTGTTCCTTTTGAACTGCAAAAACGGTTCTTGGATAGTAAGGGCCTGCAACTCCCCCACTCGCCTTGCCGAGGTGAGGGCTAAGAGTAGAGCCAATTTCCATGACAAGTATTTCAGGTCTGAGCGGTGAATCGGCTCAAATGGTTCCTTCATCAGTTGAGCCAGGACTAAGTTTAAATGCCATGTCGGAGGAGGAGGTCTCACTGGCGGATAGACCCTGAACAGGCCTTTGAGGAATTGCTTGACAATTCTTGAAGACCATAATGAAGGACCAGAGTTAGATCTCCTGAATCTTGAAATTGCCGCCAAATGGACTTTGATCGTAGAATGGGTCAGATTAGACTTTGCTAGCGAGAGTAGATAAGGCAGGAGTTGATGAGGTTTTGAAGTTTAAGGATCAACCTTTTCCTTTTTACACCAAATACAGAACCTTTTCCATTTCAATCTGTATGTCTTGTTTGTTGAAGGTGCCCTTGCTTGGGAAAGGATGTCTTTGATCTCCTTGGAAAGAGGGACATTCATGAATTCCCGCTGGTCAGGAGCCATGCAGTCAGGTGTAACGATCTTGGGTCTGGATGCCAAACCTGTCCTCCGGACATTGTCAGGAGATCTGGAACTTCCTCCAGCAACATTGGAGGAACTAGCGACAGCAGATGCAGCTCGGTGTACCAAAATTGTCTCGGCCATGCCGGGGCTATAAGGATAATCTTGCATGGTTCCGTCTTCATTTTCCTGATGAGGCGTGGAATCGGGAATCGGTGGAAACGCGTAAATAAACCTCCCCGTCCAGGCTATCGATAGGGCATTGCCCAATGAGCCTTGATGGTGGAACCTGCTGGCGTATGTCCGGCACTTCTTGTTGGTTGGCGTCGCAAAGAGGTCCACCTCCGGTGTGCCCCATGTCTGAAAGAGTAAATCCAGAACCTGCTGTTTTAGCTCCCACTCGTGACTGACTAAGGTCAGCCTGCTCAGTCTGTCAGCGCCTTCGTTCAGCACTCCTGGTAAGTGCTCCGCCTTTAGTGAAATTCCTTGAAGAATTGTCCATTTCAGTATCTGTTGAGCTTCTCGCGACAAGAGGAGTGACCTCGTTCCTCCTTCCTTGTTCACATAATGCATAGCTGTGGTGTTGTCCGTCCTGACTAGCACTTGTGAACCCTGGAGTCGCGGAAGAAAGGCTTGAAGAGCTAGCCTGATCGCTCTCAGCTCCAACAGATTGATGTGCAGCTTTTGCTCGCAAGGAGACCAATGGCCGCTGATCTGTAGATCCTGCATCACTGCTCCCCATCCCTCCAATGACGCATCTGTCGTTAGTATGTGAGGCGATGGTACGCTTGCGAAGGATAGACCTTGGCACAAATTGTCTTGATGTGACCACCAAATAACTGCCTCTTTCATCTCTCAAGTGACAACCACCTTGTCCTCGAACGATCCGTGCACTAGTTTCCATTGGAGGTCCAGTTGTTCCTGCAGGGGACGCATCTGCAGTCTGCAGTGTGGAATCAGGGGAATACATGATGACATCACCCCTAGTAGCGACTTGTAGCTGCGTACAGAAAGACACTTTTTTCCCCGAAGGTTTCGTGCCAACCGTTGTAGTTTCTGTATCCTCTCTCGAGTTGGAAACGCCCTCGAGAGCTTTGAATCTAATACTGCTCCTAGGAACCATGCTCTTCTTGAGGGCATCAGCGTGGATTTCTCTCTGTTTAGAGTGAGCCCCAGATTTAGGAACAGATTGGTGCAAGCCTGCACTGCATCCTGCGCTAATCTTCTGGTCGGGGCCTTCAGTAACCAATCGTCCAGATAAGGGAATACCTGGAAGTGGTTCTTTCGCAGAAATGCCGCCACCGGTGCCAGCACCTTCGTAAAAATCCTTGGGGCAGAGCGAAGACCGAACGGCAGAACTCTGAACTGAAAATGGCTCTTGGCTACTGTGAAGCGTAGGAACCTTCTGTGTGCTGAGTGAATCGGGACATGGAAGTACGCGTCCTCCAGATCGAGCGTAGCCATGAAATCCCCCGGGATGACCATTTTCAATATGTCCTGTATGGATACCATCCGGAAGGATAGGGAGACGAGATAGGCATTTCGCTCCCTGAGCTCCAGGATGGGGCACCATTTTTCCAGCGTCTTTCTCACCAGGAAGAACCTGGAATAGAAACCTTGGCCCTGTTGGTTGGAGGGGACCGGCTCTATCGCCCCTTTGAGGAGCATTTGTTGTACCTCGAGTCTTAGGAGACGCAGATGTTTCGATGGAATGGCTGCCGGGGGTCTGGGTGGAGGGACTTCCATAAATTCCAAAGTATGTCCTCGATTTATGATGTTGAGCACCCAACGGTCCGATGTAATTTGGGACCAGTTCTGAAGGAATTTTGACACCCTGCCTCCAACTGATGATCTCTTGGAGGAGGGAACAAATAGGCAGAGCCAGGAGGACGCTATTGGCGTTTGGACGTGTCCCGTCCACGGGCAGCCTGCTTGCCCTTGTTGTAAGGCCATGAGTAACCCGAAGATTGGCCCTGTCTTTGCTGGAATGACTGGCGGTTTTGTTGGTATCCTGAGCTGTTTGAGGAATAGTGTTGCTGCTGTTGTTGGTATGAACCTCTATAACCACCTCCTCTGCCTCTCGCACCTCTGAAAGGAGTTTTGCGATACTGGAGGGTTCCTAGCGATCTGGCCGTTTCTGTGTCTTTTTTGATCTTTTGAAGAGTATCATCGATCAATTTCCCGAAAAGGGCCTCGCCATCGAAGGGCAGATCAAGGACCTTGTTCTGAATTTCCGGTCTAAACCAAGTTGCCTTCAGCCACCCTTGGCGTCTTAACACTGCCACTCCAGCCAAAGCCCGAAAGGACGTTGTGGCAATGTCCATGGCACAGTATTATTTCCATTGAGCCCGCCTCACCCTCTTGTAAAGTTTTCTTTGCTTCCGCCACTGACTCCGGTGGAAGTTGTTCTAAATATGGAGCTATATCGCGCCATAACTGGCGACCATATCGTCCTAAAAGCGCCAAAGCATTGGCGGCGCAAACTAGCAGGCTAGCTATCGATGAAAATCGCTTGCCCGTGTTATCAAGCAGTCGTCCATCCTTGTCAGGAGGGGCCGTTAAGGGAGCAGAAGGGTTCCGTGACTTCCTCTGTGCTGCCTGTGAGATGACAGAGTCAGGTTTTGGATGGCCCGTCAGCGCTGCAGGTCCATCATCTGGTGCCTTATACTTTTTATCCAGGCGCGGTAGCACAGGGACCACCGTCGCTGGGTTTTTCATGGCTTTCAAACCTTCCTCCCACAAATGCTCCACAATTGGAATCGACCTTGTTGTTTTGCGGTGAGTTTCTTTAAAATCGTATAAGAAACAGTCCGTTGTTTGAGCAGGCATTACCAGTTTAAATCTTCCAGCTGCACGTTCCATCAGCTGGTGAAAACTGCCGATGTCAGCAGGAGGTGAAACTCCTAAGTCTTGATGAGGCGAAGCTTGGTCTGGGATGACGTAGTCATATTCATCCCAGTCATGACCTGAGTCTTGATTACCATCGGATGAAACATCATCATCATCATCATCATCATTATCCCCATCTGGATCATCGGCTGGCTCTGACGTAGCCTGAGGCACCGGCCGCTGAGGCTGAGGTGGCGTCTGTATCGGATGCCCCGGAGGGACTACAGAAGATTGGTTCCTCACTGGTGTCGAAGGAGCAGACCTACGTGGTGTTGGTCTTTCTGCTCTTGACTTCTAGTCCTGCAGCATCTTGTGAAGGTCCTGCAGGAATGTTGTAGGAACTGAAACCATGTCTTGTGGCTCATAGCTCCTAGAGTGGGCCATTTAATGATATTCTCCTTCTCCTTGGTCATATGCCCCTTCTGAATCCGTGTCTTGACTCTTGATTAGAAGCCGAGATGGGCTATTGGCATATTCAAAAGCATCCTGTCCATCTCCTTCAGAGTCTTCCTGGTCCAACAACATAGTTGGCGGTAAAGAGGTCACCCTTCTCTGGGACGTCATCTCAGGAGTTATTCTCGTCAAAGAAACCGTCACTGGTCTCTCCGTAGCCAGTATCGTCGGTGGTTGCGTCGACGCTGGAGAAATCCTCGTCGACGACATTGGAATTATCGATGTCGTCGTCGACGCCACCGTCGACCAGCCCGCCGACGTTGTAGACTATGTCGTCGTCGTCGATGCATTCGTCGACGACATCACCGTCGTCGATATCGTCGTCGACGCCGTCGTCACTGCCGTCGTCGTCACTGCCGTCGACGATGGTTTCCTCGTCGACGATGTCGAAGAAGCCGTAGACGATGTCTTCGTCGACGATGTCGTCGGCACAACCTCCGTCGACGCTGCCGTCGACGACACCTTCTTCGACTACGATGACGAAGTTTTCGTCGACGACCCTCCCGCCGACGACCCCGTCGACGCGACCAATTGGATTTTGGGCTTCATTTTCTTCGTCGACGGGACCCCCGTCGACGATGTCTTCGTCGTAGAGGACTTGGAACTCCTCTCTGAAGAATGTGAAGAGGGTTTTTTGAAGGCTGGGTCTGTCTTCTCACCCTTAGGAGGCGAAACCAGTTCTGCCTTATCCTTCCCGCTGTGGGAGGAACTTCCTGAACCCCGGCCATCAGACTCTCTGGGGGTCTTCTTTGAAGCCTTCGAGGGGCGCCCAACAGAGGAAGATGGGGAATCCCTACCCCTTTTCACTGACCTTTTTGAGGAAGCTAAGTTAGACGATTCCTCCTCATCACTGGAAACTCCATGTTTCCTCTCCTTCTGCCTCTGCAGCCATGTAAGCAGTCTTCCAGCACGATCTGTCAAGGTCTTGGTGGAGAGAGTGCGGCAAATCTTGCAGTCCTCTGCCTTGTGATCCGGGTAGAGGCAGTAAATGCAATCCTTGTGTTTGTCCTCCACAAACAGCCTTTTCTTTCCACAGGTGGAACAGGGCTTGAAAAGGGCTTTCTTTTTCTCAACTTCAGACATCCTGAAGCAAAGGAAAGATTCCTGAAGTAACCTGAAGAAATTCCTGAAGAAATAACTGTAGAAATCTACTAGAAGAGTTGAAAATAGAGCAGAGCTCTGAGGCTCTGAGGTTCCTTCAGGAAGGTTCCAGGTGTGAGGCTCTTCTTATTGGCTGATGCCTAGAGTTTGGTCTCTTTTACAAAAAGAGGCTGATATGCTACAAAAGGGAATGAGGCCTAGGCCTTTCCTTTCTCTTTTGTACCTACTACTATGGTATTTTTTATTACCGAGACTCCCATTCCGACGACGGGGAATGATACAAAGCATGGGAATCTATGAAAGTTCCAATACAGGGGCAATGGGTGCCTTCCTTATTCTTATAAATACATGTACTTAAAGAAGGGTCTGGGTGCCCGCGCCTGCTCACGATGCTTGTGCTCACGTTGGCCTGGTGTCTCAGTGGAGTAGGGTGCCCGCAAGGGGAGCTTGTGGTCAGCACAGCCTTTCATCCTTCCGAGGTGGATGAAATGCGGCACTGGGGGGCACAGGCAGAATTTGCTCCGAGGGTCAGTGCTCGTGCAGTGGCGCCGTGCTGGGGTCTGACGCACAAATATAGATTTAAAGGCGTCCAGGGGCGAAGCATTGGTCGGACAGGCATCCCTGGGCCTTGTGTTTATTGTTGACATGCGGTACAGACGCGAGTCCGTTGCTCACTTTGCCACTGGATTCAAGCAAGCCGGGCTGAAGACGGCTGGAATGCCAGAAACCGGTCCTCGGAAGCTTGTTTCCGGTCCAGGGAAGACATGGCTTGGCAGTTCGGGCTGGACTGTTCCCATGGGGAAATCCAAGCCCATGCCCCCCTTGGCTCTGACTCCACCCCTCTAAAGGGGAGGGATGCACCCCTTTGTATGGTATTGACCCCCCCCGCCCCCCCCCCCTCATGCTGGGGTGAGGAATGCCATATCAGCTGAAGGCTTCTCCTGCAGGTTACTAGGGACCCAAGACTGCACCACAGGTACATATGCTGGTGTGCATGGGATTTATAGTGCCCCCAAGTCTCACTTTTTGTTTCTCTCTCTCTTTCCGCCACCCTCGCTCTGTCCCATCAGCCCACCACTTCTAGAAGTTCTTCCAAGTATTTTTATTTCCCGCCCCCCTGTCGCACCGCCCCTGGCCCCCTGGGGTCTCCGCCTCTTCCAGAAAGGTCGAGCTGCATGTCAACAATAGCGGTAAAAAAGGGGGTGGTGATGGACGGAGCATCTGAATCAATCAAACACTCACAACCAGTCAAAAGATCTGGGTTTAATCCATCGCCGTTCTTTAGCCCACTCTGCCACCCCAGTTCAGACATGGCTATATGCAAATCAGTCTGACCCTGTGCCTCATGGGAACAGTCCAGCCCGAACTGCCAAGCATGTCTTCCCTGGACCGGAAACAAGCTTCCGAGGACCGGTCTCTGGCATTCCAGCAGTCTTTAGCCCGGCTTGCTTGAATCCAGTGGCAAAGTGAGCAAGGGACTCACGTCTGAGCATACCCTGCCACACTTATGGCGGCCAAAAGAGGTACAAAAGGGGGTGGTGATGGACGGAGCATCTGAATCAATCAAACACTCACATCCAGTCAAAAGATCTGGGTTTAATCCACCGCCGTTCTTCAGCCCACTCTGCCACCCCAGTTCAGACATGGCAATATGCAAATCAGTCTGACCCTGTGCCTCATGGGAACAGTCTAACACGAACTGCCAAGCCATGTCTTCCCTGGACCGGAAACAAGCTTCCGAGGACCGGTTTCTGGCATTCCAGCCGTCTTTCAGCCCGGCTTGCTTGAATCCAGTGGCAAAGTGAGCAAGGGACTCACGTCTGAGCATACCCTGCCACACTTACGGCAGCCAAAAGCGGTACAAAAGGGGGTGGTGATAGACGGAGCATCTGAATCAATCAAACACTAACACCCAGTCAAAAGATCTGGGTTTAATCGATCGCCGTTCTTTAGCCCACTCTGCCACCCCAGTTCAGACATGGCTATATGCAAATCAGTCTGACCCTGTGCCTCATGGGAACAGTCCAGCCCGAACTGCCAAGCCAGGTCTTCCCTGGACCGGAAACAAGCTTCCGAGGACCGGTTTCTGGCATTCCAGCCGTCTTCAGCCCGGCTTGCTTGAATCCAGTGGCAAAGTGAGCAATGAGGCACAGGGTCAGACTGATTTGCATATAGCCATGTCTGAACTGGGGTGGCAGAGTGGGCTAAAGAACGGTGATGGATTAAACCCAGATCTTTTGACTGGGTATGAGTGTTTGATTTATTCAGATGCTCCGTCCATCACCACCAACTTTTGTACATCTGTTCCCTGATTGTGCTCGTTTTTCTTGCCTCTGTTCCCTGGTTGTGATCGTTTATCTTGCCTCTGTTCCCTGGTTGTGCTCGTTTTCTTACCTCTGCTCCCTGATTGTGCTCGCTTTTCTTGCCTTCTGCCCCCTCATTGTGCTCGTTTTTCTTGCCTCTGTTCCCTGATTGTGCTCGTTTTTCTTGCCTCTGTTCCCGGATTGTGCTGACTTTTCTTGCCTCTGCCCCCCTGATTGGGCTTGTTTTTCTTGCCTCTGCCCCCCTGATTGTGCATGTGAAAGAATATAATCATGTAAAACAGTTGATTGGTCTTAGCTGGAGACAGTTCTGACAATACAAAGTGCATGTACGTCAATGCGAGATATAAAACAAATAAAACTAGTGTTGTGTTGCGGCGATTGCCGTTTCCTTGGGGCCGCTACACACATACAGGAGACCGGGATACTAACTTCCGGCGGAAGTTGAGTCCCGGTCTAGTCTTTTGCTGCACTGGCCATGGCATCGCAATTCCGGGGGAAAACGCATATCACCGCGTTTTCCCGCCGGGTCTGTGCTTCGGATTCGAGTTGAATCCTCGGAGTATGCAGATGAGCGCAGGAGCGCTGTTGGTCTTTCATTTCAGTTCTTCCGCGCTGGGAGCCGAATATGCTACTTACCAGTATGCATCTGTTCTTGGCATGTAGGGCTGCTGACATTCATATCTGTGCATAGATCGCCGCCTAGTGTTAGGTCCGGATGATTGCACATTGTTGTCCTGGAAGAGTCTTCGAAGTATCACGAGATAGGTGGCTCCTCCCCTGGACTACAGTGCGCATGGGCATCGACTCCATCCTCAGATTGTTTACAGCCATTGTGGCCAAGATGGAGTGAAACTAAGTGAATGATGACCATGCTAGAAGTATATGTGAATTCTGCAGCTGCTACAGGCGCCGGGGAGGAGGGCGGGCGATATGAATGTCAGCAGCCCTACATGCCAAGAACAGATGCATACTGGTAAGTAGCATATTCGGTTCGAGGCATGTGGGCTGCTGAATTCATATCTGTGCAAAGAATACATAGCAGTCCCCCCATTAACGGCGGCCGCCCGTGTACCAGCTGCAGCAGTTTGGAAAAGTGTTTTTAGAACAGCCTGCCCTACAGCTGCCTGCTGTTTGGAGTGCACATAAACACAATAATGCTTTGTAAATGTGTGTGTGGTAGACCATGTGGCTGCTCTACATATGTCTTCCAAAGGAATATTTCCAAGGAATGCCATGGAGGCCCCCAACTTTCTGGTGGAGTGGGCCCTAGGTGGAATGGTGAGAGTACGCTTGGCTTTCAGATAGCAGATCTGAATACATTTAACGATCCACCTAGCTATACCAGCCTTGGAAATGGGGTTACCTTTGTGGTGTGGCGCAAAGGCAACAAAGAGTTGTTCAGTTTTCCTAAAATCATTGGTCCTATCGATGTAATACATCAGGGCCCTCTTGACGTCAAGGGTGTGGAGCATTCTCTCCGCCAATGACTCAGGATTTTGGAAGAAAACAGACAATTCAATAGTTTGGTTAATATGGAATTGAGACACAACCTTAGGAAGGAATTTAGGGTTAGTGCGAAGCACCACCCTGTTAGAATGAATTTGAATAAATGGCTCTTGGATAGTTAGCGCTTGTAGTTCACTAACTCGCCGCAGCAATGTAATCGCTATGAGGAAAGCCACTTTCCACGTCAAGAATTGAATCTCGCAGGAATGCAGTGGTTCAAAGGGAGGACCCATCAGCCGGGTGAGGACCACATTGAGGTTCCACTCCGGAGCTGGTGGAGTCCGCGGAGGAATGACTCGTTTGAGTCCTTCTAGAAAGGCCTTAATGGCAGGCACTCTGAAAAGTGAGAGGTGCTGCCTGTTCTGGAGATAAGCGGCCATTGCGGATAGATGTATGCGAATGGAAGCATAGGCCAGATTACATTTGAACAGATGGAAAAGGTAACAAATGATATTCTGAATAGATGCATCTAGCGGGTTAATGTTGTGGTCTGCACAATAAATGACCAACCGTTTCCATTTTGCCGCATAGCATGCTCTTGTGGTGGGCTTCCTTGCCTCCCGGATGATGTCCATACAGTCAGAAGGCAAGTGTAGGTAGCCAAACTCTAAGACTTCAGGAGCCAGATCACCAGGTTGAGCTGTTGCGGATCTGGATGCTGAATGTCGCCATGGCTCTGCGTCAGAAGGCTGGGTGTGAGGCGTAGCCTCTGATGCGGTACGACGGACAGTTCTAGAAACGTGGTGTACCATGGTTGGCGAGCCCACGTTGGAGCAACCAGGATGAGAGTCATCGAGTGCTGCCTGAGCTTGCGTGCCACCAGCGGTATCAGAGGTGCTGGGGGAAAAGCGTACGCAAATTTGCCTGACCAGTTCATCCATATCGCATTGCCCTGCGACTGTGGGTGAGGGAACCTGGCGGCGAAGCTTTGGCATTTTGCGTTCTCCCTTGTGGCGAACAGGTCTATCTCTGGATGACCCCACCTTTGGAAGTACGGTTGGAGTACTGATGGATGTATCTCCCACTCGTGCATTTGGTGGCTGTGCCTGCTGAGCAGGTCCGCCATCTGATTGTCCTTGCCCGGGAGGTGTTCCGCCATGAGGAAGATGTTCCTCTGAATGGCCCACTTCCACATGCTCTGAGCCAGATGAGACAGCTGCAGAGAGTGTGTTCCTCCCTGTTTTTGAATGTAGTACATGGCCGTCATGTTGTCCGTCCGGATCAACACAACCTTGTTGCACAGATGTACTTTGAAGGCTTTGAGTGCCATGAAGATCGCCATCAGTTCGAGAACATTGATGTGCATCTTCCGTTGCTGTTGCGTCCATAGTCCCTGCACCGTGTAATGGAGTACATGAGCTCCCCATCCCTGGAGAGAAGAGTCCGTCGTCAGGATGATCTGTGGCACAGGCTCTTGGAACGGTCGTCCCTTGCAAAGGTTTCGTGGATTCCACCAATGCAGAGAGTTGTATGCCCGACCGCTCACCAACACTAGGTCTTTCAACTGCCCGTGAGCCTGAGTCCACTGACGTGCTAAGCACTCCTGAAGCTGGCGCATATGTAGTCTCGCTTGCGGGACTTTGGAGATGCAGGAGGCCATCATGCCTATCAACTGCATGAACACTCTTGCTGGAAGCGAGTGTTGAGGTCTGAATTTTTGTATCAGCAATTGAATGCTGCTGACCCTCAATGAATTCGGCTGTGCTGTGGCCGCCAGAGTGTTTATCGTTGCACCCAGATACTGCCGTATGTGGGCGGGCTGGAGGTGGGATTTTGGGTAATTCAGTGAGAATCCCAGATTGTGCAGGAGGTGAATGGTGTGGGACATGTGGGCGGCACACTGCTGGGCTGACTTCGCCTGGATGAGCCAGTCGTCCAGATAAGGGTAGACGTGGATGTTCCGTCTCCTGAGGTGTGCCGCCACTGTCGCCAGGCACTTTGTGAACACCCTGGGTGCGGTGGTGACACCGAAAGGCAAAACCTTGAACTGGTAGTGCTGGTTTTGTATGGTGAACCAGAGGTACTTCCTGTGTGAAGGGTGCAGTGGAATGTGAAAGTATGCTTCCTTTAGGTCTAAAGTTGCGAGAAAATCCCCCTGACTGAGCAACGGGAGCACCTGCTGCAGGGTAAGCATATGGAAGTGCTCCGACAGGATGTAATGGTTGAGTGACCTGAGGTCCAGGATGGGCCCGAGGGACCCGTTTTTTCTTAGGTATTAAGAAGTACAGGGAGTAGACCCCTGTGCCTCTTTCTCGCATAGGCACGAGCTCTATTGCTCCCTTTTGCAGCATAACGGTGACCTCCTGCCGCAATTTGCAAATGCTCGGCCGACATAGGACGGTGTCTTCGGGGCATGTTGGGTGGAGTGGACGTTAACTCCAGACAATAACCGTATTGTACAAGTTTCCTGACCCACCTGTCTGTGGTGATGGACTTCCAGACTGGCAGGAACTGCTGGAGTCTCCCCCCGACCGGTGTTGTGTGGTCGGGGGGCAGTGACAAGGCGTCTCTGTTTGTTGGTGGCAGAGGATCTGGAGCGGTTGTTTCCACGACCTCTGCCCTTGGCGCTGTTACCACAATATCCACCGCGACTCTTGTTGGTGTATGTGGACTGAGTGTTGCCCTTGTAGTACTGCGTGGACTGGGAGAGCTGGCCTCTGGAAACATCTCTAGCGCTTGAGCGACGAAAAGACCCACCACGAAACTGCTGGGACTGTAAGGCACCCATGGATTTCGCAGTTTCCGTGTCCTTTTTAGGTTTTGCCTGGCGAAAGCTGCGCTCTGCGCAGCTTTTTCGCGCAGGCGAAAACCTAATGAGAACTGTAGTGTGGTTTGGGATCGGCCCTCGTCATTTATTGTCTGGCTCCATAAATGGAGCATAGCCATTGGACGACGGGCCTGTCCGTCAATGCCGGACCAGATTCGGGGGCGTTCCCGAGATTCTTTGGCTTTTGCCGACGTCACGCGACGTCAGACAAAAGCCGGGAACGCCCCCGAATCTGTTCTGGCATTGCCGGCACCCGCCTTCCTGCTCCGGTGTCTCCCGCCGTCCGTGTCCTCTCCCGCCCCCCTCCCCCCGTCCCTCTTGATGAACAGCCGGCATTGCCGGCACCCGCCTTCCTGCTGTAAGGGTGAGCCGAGGTGCATTTAATAAAATTACTGTTTTCGGCGCTACAGTCACCGTTGCAATGAGCGATCTTTCACTCACGCTGTATTCTGGGCCCACGTCGGCATTTCCTGGTCTCTCGCGCATGTTTGCTGGTCGGCGGCTGCCTCACAACACGTTCCATGTCGATCCGCTCTCCCCGCCTCCCTCTCCCCTCCCACTGCAGATCCCCGCCTCCCGAGCCGCAGCTGATCCCGATCCGCTCTCCCCGCCTCCCTCTCCCCTCCCACTGCAGATCCCCGCCTCCCTCTCCCCTCCCACAGCAGATCCCCGCCTCCCGAGCCGCAGCCGGTCCCGATGCCGTTGTAACACGGCCTCCGCTCTCCCCCTCCCCTCCTACAGCAGATCCCCGCCTCCCTCTCCAGGTGAGTGTCTACTTTATTTGGGAAACACCACAGTGAGTGCTGCTTTATTTTTCTTGCGCCGTTCTCGCTCCCGCTGTCCGTTTGCGCCCCCCCCCCCCTCCCCCCCCATCCGTCCGTGTACCGCCAGCGCTATGCTGCAACTTCCCACTTCCCACTTCGTACGTGTTCCACGAGGCGTTTTGTCTTGGAAGTAGCAGCTGCTTTTTTCTTTTCAGATAAAAAGTGTGCAAGGTGACAGGCACATCAGAGGCTGCACAAGGGATAAGTGAAACGTGTACACGAAGGATTTGGAAAATGAACACTGTTTCTGGGCAGAAAAAGAGAAACTTTGTATTACAGCCCTTTGATGTCCGAAAAAGAAGAAATGATTTGACTTTAGACGTTAGGGAGGCTGCCTGAGGTACAGGGCGGCTGAGTGGCAGATGGCATTTCACCGAAATTACCTTTTGTCCTTGCCACGTGCCAGGAGGCACCTCACTTTATTTGTGTGAACACGTGCACACTTGGACTGCTATAGACACGTCGTTTTTCAATCAGATTTTTATTTTATTTTAAAAGGAACATGACCATTTATTTTTGCTATGTTCCATCCTGGTGGGGTCCTAATGTCATACTTTTCATCCCATCTACGCTAATAGCATGAATATGACGTTTGGGAAATTGCAGAGTGTAGTTTATAGTTTTAGATTAAAATAGCTTCCCCTGTGTCCAGAACATGCACTGTGCGCTGTTGTACCAAAACTCCGAAAATGGGATATTCTATTAAAAGATCTCCAGTGTATGTTTGTTGTTGCCCTTTGTTTTGGTTTTCGCTTGATAAATGCGGAACTACATGTGGCAAAAAACAAACGGATAGCTAAGATGAGGTCGGTTAATAGGCAAGAAGACTGAGGGATGTAAGCGTTCAGCACTGACGTGTGGTGGTATAGTATTCAGCCTGCTATGGAATGATTGCATTGCAGCGCATGAAGGAATATTTTATATCTCAAAAGAACTCTGAAATCATGGCACATTAAAGTACATATTCCGTAGATGCATCGTATATAAAAATCGGTTAGTTCGTTTTTTCCTGTGCATCAGGCGCTCTTAATGTTTTAGCCGGCACTCAAAATGCAAACCAAACATTCTGGCTTTGCCAAGGCTTCTTTTGTCTTTGTCAACATGTGCGCCGCCCTCTTGCTCGGCACGCGCGGGGATAGTTCGTGACCGCTCGGGGGTCCTCTCCCTGTGAATCCGTCACTGCTGTCAGCGCCCAGGCGTGGGGTGATGCTGTTGCCAGGATACCTTTAAATCCAGGGCTGGTAAATCTGTGCAGCCTTCTCGACAGTGGTATTGATTAGAGGGTTTGAACTGTGACCTTTCTCCTCATTGACTGCACCATGACCACCTCTGCACAAGTCATTCAGCAGGAACTTGAGGCGCAAAAATGAGCATGGTTAAACCTGAATATGGGATAAATGTCATTATGGGTGCATGGTGTACAATTAAAAATATGGAATATGGTCTCTTTTTTAAAACCGCTCATTTGTGGTATGATAACTGAGGTGAAATAGTCTTGCAAAACAGGGTTCCCTTGATGCTTTGTTGAGATGCTTGATAAACGTACGTTGTCGTCTTAGACACACCGGGGCTCCAGGGTGTGTGTGTATGTGACTGCTCCAGAGTGTGTGTGTATGTGACTGCTCCAGTGTGTGTGTGTGTGTGTATGTGACTGCTCCAGTGTGTGTGTGTGTGTGTGTGTGTGACTGCTCCAGTATGTGTATGTCACTGCTCCAGTGTGTGTGTGCGTGTGTGACTGCTCCAGGGTGTGTGCGTGTGTGACTGCTCCAGGGTGTGCGTGTGTGACTGCTCCAGGGTGTGTGTGTGTGTGTGTGTGTGACTGCCCCAGGGTGTGTGTGTATGTGACTGCCTCAGAGTGTGTGTGTATGTGACTGCCCCAGAGTGTGTGCGTGTATGTGACTGCTCCAGTGTGTGTGTGTGACTGCTCCAGTGTGTGTGTGTGACTGCTCCAGAGTGTGTGTGTGTGTGACTGCTCCAGAGTGTGTGTGTGTGTGACTGCTCCAGAGTGTGTGTGTGTGTGTGACTGCTCCAGTGTGTGTGTGTGTGTGACTGCTCCAGTGTGTGTGTGTGTGTGACTGCTCCAGAGTGTGTGTGTGTGTGTGACTGCTCTGGGTGTGTGTGTGTGTGTGTGTGGGGGGGGGGGGCTCTCTTCTGCCCTCACTCTCCCCTATGCCCCAGCCGTCCCCTCTCGCGTTTCCCCTCTATTTCCTCGTTGGTTCCTCGCTCTGCCTTTCCCTCTCGTTCTTTTCCTCGCACCCTGACCAGCTCAACCTCCTCCATTCGCCGTCCCTCCTGCCCGCTCACCGTTGTCCTCACACACCCCTCTCCACTTAGTATGCCCCCTCCTTTCCTTTCTCCCTCCCATCCTCTCACATCCTCCATTGATACATTGTACTCGCCCTATCTTTCTTTTGCTTTCCTCTTCCAAATCTACCGCTTGTTTTTAAAATGTATATTGCCTGTCCACCTCCTGCCCCTTTCCTGTACCCCCCGAACTATCTCCTTCTCTCCCTTTCGTTTCACCCTTCCAGACTCTTCCCCATTTCTCTCTCTGTCCCCCATTTCTCTCTGTCCCCCATTTCTCTCTCTGTCCCCCATTTCTCTCTCTGTCACCCATTTCTCTCTCTGTCCCCCATTTCTCTCTCTGTCCCCCATTTCTCTCTCTGTCCCCCATTTCTCTCTCTGTCCCCCATTTCTCTCTCTGTCCCCCATTTCTCTCTCTGTCCCCCATTTCTCTCTCTGTCACCCATTTCTCTCTCTGTCACCCATTTCTCATTTCTCTCTCTCTCTCCCCCCTTCTCTCTCTCTCCCCCCTTCTCTCTCTATCTCCCCCCTTTTCTCTCTCTCCCCCCTTTTCTCTCTCTCCCCCCTTCTCTCTCTCTCTCCCCCCTTCTCTCTCTCTCTCCCCCCTTCTCTCTCTCCTCCCCTTCTCTCTATCTCCTCCCCTTCTCTCTATCTCATGTTCCTGTGACCCATGGCGTTGGCTGCAGGTGGGTTGGCACAACTCCTGTCAGAGAAGTGTCTCAATCCTGCTGTGGATTAGGGGCACGTGCCCCTGCTTGGTCCATGGTGAGGTGCTTTTTACACAGAAAAAGGTGTCTCTGTTAAACCGTAGTTTGAGAGTATTTTTAGTTATTGTGTTTTCTTATTGTACAAAACGAATCATGGTGGAACCGGGAATCTTATGCCAGAGCATCCCGGAAAACCCAAAAAGTGAAAGTGAAAAAAACATTTTGGAGAAAAATCACGTGATGTCACAGAAATCGCTTCATCTCTTAGTGGTGTTTAATGTAGGTGCATTTACAAACCCCAGCCCTCACATAAGGTGTCTGAAATGACTCAGACCTGGCAGATTCTCTTGATGCCCATGAGCAACAGTAAAGAGCATGTTCACAGTTGAAGAGTGACCACTTCACCATTCATCCCTTTGTGCCTGCAGACAGAGCTGAATACTTCACCTTTCACCACTTTGCATCTGCAAACAGAGCTGACCACTTCACCAGCTGAGCATCATTTGCATAAGCGTCATTGACACCCCATACTACCGATTTTTTTCTTACATATGGTTTCCACAATTACTTAAAGTACGTATGTTGTGATCGGTAGTCTGTCACCTGCTATACATTCCACCATACAGTTTAAGATTCTTTTTGGTATTTGTATTCATCCATTTACACCCTTTTACGTTAAAATAGCTATAGCTTTACTGTATAGTTGCTATAAAAGCTTATAATATGGTATAGTGGGCACTTAAAAAAAATATCACTCCACTGCTAAAGCATGAATAAAAAACATTGCCATTTACAATGCCAGTAGCTCCAACTCCAACAAATGTGAGACCTATTGCAATGTAAACAACAATGCCATTTATTTAGAAGTAAAATAAAAAAAAGAAATGTCATGAGCAATGCCAATAGCTCTAACTTTTCCAAAGGCGAAACCATTGCATTGTAAATGCTTGTTAATTTTTTCTAGGGTGGTGTCAACTTCCGGGCCAAACAGGTGATCTGGGTTGACTGTTTGATTAAGAATGGTGGTTCGGATTTCCGGCTTAAATCCAGAGATTCTCAGCCAGGCATGTCGCCGTAGCATAACACTAGTGTTTATAGACCTGGCAGCGGTATCAGCCACGTCCAGAGCGCACTTAATTGAAGCGTTAGAGATCAGCTTCCCTTCCTGAATCAGCATCTCAGCCGCCTCCTTGTATTCATCAGGCAGGTCCTGCAACAGGGTCTCCAGTGCGTCGTAGTGTGTCCTGTCATACCGCGCCAGAAGCGCTTGTGTATTTGAAATGCGCCAGATGTTGGCTGCCTGTGCTGCTACCCTCTTCCCCGATGCCTCAAAGACCTTGAATTCTTTGCCTGGGGGAGGAGCATCACCGGTAGTCTGAGAATTAGCCCTCTTCCGGGCATTCGAGACGACAAGGGAGTCCAGAGGGAACTGTCCTTTGATGTAGGTAGGATCAGTAGGCGCTGACTTGTATTTCTTCTCAATCCTAGGGTTTATCACCCTCGTCCTGGTAGGTTCTTTAAAGATCTCGCCAGCATGTTTGAAAACACCTTTTAGCATAGGCAGAGTCTTAACAGTTCTTTCTGAGACTGAGAAGGTATCAAAAAGGAAGTCTACATCCACAGGGTCAGCATGGAGCTGGACGTTGTGATTGTTAGCTGCCCGCTCAATGAGGGCATTGAAAGCGGCAGAGTCTTCTGTAGGGGACGTTTTTGCAGAAAATAGTTGAGGGTCTTGTCCTGATTGAGGATCACCTGGGTCAGTACCAGCGGCCCAGGGATCGTTGGTATCCTCAGGGTTTGTATAGACAGGATAACTGTACTCATCCTCATCAGCTCCCTCTCCAGCGTCCATATCAGAGTAAGTGGGCGAAACATTATGAGTCTGTGGGGAAAGTGGTTCCACCAAGACGGGAGTGAAAGCAGAGTCCTTCTTTTTTTGAGAGGGATCTTGTAGGACTCCATTGGGCGTTCCGGGGCGATTTTCCGCTTGTGGAGGGAAAGCCTGCCCGTTTCGGCATCGATAGTGTTCCTGATGCTCGTCCACTGAAGGTCGTCGAGGTTGTGGGCCGGGGACCACCGCTGACGACTTCGGCGCCGAGGAGACCTTCTCGGGCACAGTGGCGACCGCCTTAGGAGCGAAAGCCTTCGGCGCGGTCTTTGGCGGCAACGTAAAATGGATGGACGTGGACAACTTATGCGGTTTCTCCACCGGTTTCGTAGGCGGAGGATCCTTCGGACCGACCGACGCGGTCCCGTCCCTGATGCGCTGCAGGGAGTCCGTCACCTTCTTGGTGAACGCGGCGGATGGGCGCACCGGTTCAACGGAATCCCTCGAGGCCTCACCTGGAGTCGATTCTCGGGGTGTGCTGCCCTTGGCCTTGTCCTGTTGACGCAGAGTCGCGAGAACCTTCGGGTCATCCAGCCGTTTCTTCGGGTCACCGAGAGCTTTCTTTCGGTCGCCGATAGCCTTCTTTGGGTCGCCGAGGCCTTTGCCGTTGTCGACCGTCTTCGTCGCCGACGCGCTCGACTCGACCACCTTCACTTTAGTCTTCGGCGCGGCAGACTTCGTCTCGACGCCCTTGACTTGAGCCTTCGGCTCGACAGCAACCTTCGGCTTCTTCGGCGCCGAGGGCTCCGAGGCCTTGGAGCCGACCAAAGCGATGTGCACTTTCGGTTTCGAGGACGGCATCTGCGCAGTGTCTGGATTCGAGACCGTAGGTTTCACTTTCGGTTTCGTTTTGCCAGGGTGCGGCTCAACAGCAATGTCCGTGGCCGAGCCCGAAGGCGGGGCCGTAGAACCCATGGTAAGATCTTGGGTAAGGCCCGAAGGCGATCCCTCAACCTGAGCCTTATGAATTGGCACGGCCCCAGAGTCAGTTTGAGGAAGCTCTTCGTCCGAGCTATCCTCCATGGCCCGAGGGCCCCGTCGTCGTCTCCTACCTCGTCAACGACTTCTTCGGCCTCGAACATCCCTGCATCCGCATCGTAGTCGTAGTCTACGTCAGACGCGGGGTTCGACTCAGTAATGTCCTGGATAGATTCGTCCTCGACATCCCGTGCATCGAAGATGTCCACAGGCGCCGGTGCAGCATGCTGGGCCTCCTGGCGCGCAGCTCGTCGAAGCTTAAGCGTCTTCTTGGACCTGAAGCGTGAACAAGCCATACACTTGGCTTCATCGTGGTCCGGCGACAGACACTTTTGCACACCGGGTGGACGTCGATGTGGGGATACTTCGAGTTGCAGACGGGACATCTCTTGAATGGACTTCGGTCCATGATGGACAGTCGATAGGGTCTGGAGCGTCGACTGGGCCTTCCGCGCCGAGAGCACGCGGGTATAGAGAATCCGGCTCGGAACCGAGCTGGAAGAACTAAGACCGAACGCAAGACTATACCGACGTATTAGACTAAAGACCTTTTGGTCTTAAGAAAGTTTTCTATCAATTCCGACAAGAATCAAAGACATCCGAACCCAATGGCGGAAAAAAACAATCTGAGGATGGAGTCGATGCCCATGCGCACTGTAGTCCAGGGGAGGAGCCACCTATCTCGTGATACTTCGAAGACTCTTCCAGGACAACAATGTTCAATCATCCGGACCCAACACTAGGCGGCGATCTATGCACAGATATGAATTCAGCAGCCCACATGCCTCGAACGCTGTATTGCTTCTGAACCCTCGCCGGGCTGGAGTGCTTGTCTGCTTGTTTTTCCTTTGTTTCCTGCAGCCGCGCTGGGAGCGCTGTTTTGCCCTTTGAACCCTCGCCGCGCTGGAGCGCTTGTCTGGTTGTGTTCCCTGGTTCCCGCAGCCGCGCTGGGAACGCTGTTTGTCTTCATTTCGGATCTACCGCGCTGGGAGCGCTGTTGTTCTTTAGACCCTCGCCGCGCTGGAGCGCTAGTAGTTGCCTCACAGCAGTCGCGCTGGGGCGCAGTTGTTGTACATACACGCTTACAGGACTGAGAGCGTTGTAAGGATTCCTTTATATTTTTGCACTCAAGTACTTTCCATTTATTTGCTTTAAGTACTTTAATCGCGCAGGAGCGCTGTTTTGCTTTCCTTATGCCCGGAAGGAACACTACTTCCTTGTGTTCTTCAGTTGACTTTGTCCTACGCGCAGGAGCGCTATTCCTTGGTTACCTGCCCGTGGAGCATCCATGATTTCCTAGGTACGACGGTCTGCATTACGCTGGTGAGTCCGTGGGTGAACAGGCTTTCTGTATGTGTTTAGTTGTCAGCAATGAAAGTGGGAGGGGTAGCCTTTCCCTGATGTAGTCTTCTTTATCTTCCAATTGGTGCCAAGACCCTACCCAAGCTCCACACAGGCCGGGCCGTTTCGTTCCTTTCTGGCTTCCTTCCCTGATCCCATCTCATCCATACAGGGTGGTACTGTCCGTGCGGGTCTGGTGGGTACAGGGACGGTGGCTCCTGTCGTTTCTGCGGAATCGCTTCACAAGCAGAGGTAAGACTTGTGGGGTTCCGACAACTAGGTATAGAAGATCAGCACTTCACTTCAATTACTTTAGAGCTAGCTAGCGTGTTTGTGTGTGTGGCTCTGTGAGTGTGTGGCTGTGTGTGGCTATGTGGCTGTGTGTGGCTATGTGTGTGTGTGTGGCTCTGTGTGTGTGTGTGGCTCTGTGTGTGTGTGTGGCTCTGTGTGTGTGTGTGTGGCTCTGTGTGTGTGTGTGTGTGTGGCTGTGTGTGTGTGGCTGTGTGTGGGGGCTCTGTGTGTGGGGGCTCTGTGTGTGGGGGGCTCTGTGTGTGTGGGGGGCTCTGTGTGTGTAGCTCTGTGTGTGTGGCTATGTGTGTGGCTATGTGTGTGTGTGTGGCTCTGTGTGTGTGTGGCTCTGTGTGTGTGTGGCTCTGTGTGTGTGTGTGGCTCTGTGTGTGTGTGTGGCTCTGTGTGTGTGGCTCTGTGTGTGTGTGTGGCTCTGTGTGTGTGTGTGGCTCTGTGTGTGTGGGGCTCTGTGTGTGTGGGGCTCTGTGTGGGCGTGGGGCTCTGCGTGGGCGTGGGGCTCTGCGTGGGCGTGGGGCTCTGCGTGGGCGTGGGGCTCTGTGTGGGCGTGGGGCTCTGTGTGGGCGTGGGGCTCTGTGTGGGCGTGGGGCTCTGTGTGGGCGTGGGGCTCTGTGTGGGCGTGGGGCTCTGTGTGGGCGTGGGGCTCTGTGTGGGCGTGGGGCTCTGTGTGTGTGGGGCTCTCTGTGTGTGTGGGGCTCTCTGTGTGTGTGGGGCTCTCTGTGTGTGTGGGGCTCTCTGTGTGTGTAGGGCTCTGTGTGTGTGTAGGGCTCTGTGTGTGTGTGTGGGGCTCTGTGTGTGTGTGTGTGTGTGTGTGTGTGGCTCTGTGTGTGTGGGGGGGGCTCTGTGTGTGTGTATGTGTGTGGGGCTGTGTGTGTGTGGGGGGCTCTGTGTGTGTGGGGGGGGCTCTGTGTGTGTGTGTGGGGGGCTCTGTGTGTGTGTGTGGGGGGCTCTGTGTGTGTGGGGGGCTCTGTGTGTGTGGGGGGCTCTGTGTGTGTGGGGGGCTCTGTGTGTGGGGGGGGGGCTCTGTGTGTGGGGGGGGGCTCTGTGTGTGTGGGGGGCACTGTGTGGGGGGTTCTGTGTGTGTGGCTGTGTGTGTGGGGGGCTCTGTGTGTGGGGGGCTCTGTGTGTGTGGGGGGCTCTGTGTGTGTGGGGGGCTCTGTGTGTGGGGGGGCTCTGTGTGTGGGGGGGCTCTGTGTGTGGGGGGGCTCTGTGTGTGGGGGGGCTCTGTGTGTGTGTGTGTGGGGCTGTGTGTGTGGGGGGGGGCTCTGTGTGTGTGTGTGTGTGGGGGGCTGTGTGTGTGTGTGTGTGTGTGTGTGTGGGGCTCTGTGTGTGTGTGGGGGGCTCTGTGTGTGTGTGTGGGGGGGGGCTCTGTGTGTGTGTGGGGGGCTCTGTGTGTGTGTGTGGGGCTCTGTGTGTGTGGGGCTCTGTGTGTGTGTGTGGGGGGCTCTGTGTGTGTGGGGGGCTCTGTGTGTGGGGGGGGCTCTGTGTGTGGGGGGGCTCTGTGTGTGGGGGGGGCTCTGTGTGGGGGGGGCTCTGTGTGTGTGGGGGGCACTGTGTGTGTGGGGGGCACTGTGTGTGTGGGGGGCACTGTGTGGGGGGTTCTGTGTGTGTGGCTGTGTGTGTGGGGGGCTCTGTGTGTGTGGGGGGCTCTGTGTGTGTGTGGGGGGCTCTGTGTGTGGGGGGGGGGGCTCTGTGTGTGTGGGGCTCTGTGTGTGTGTGTGTGGGGCTCTGTGTGTGTGTGGGGCTCTGTGTGTGTGGGGGCGGGCTCTGTGTGTGTGTGTGTGGGGCTCTGTGTGTGTGTGTGTGGGGCTCTGTGTGTGTGTGTGTGGCGCTCTGTGTGTGTGTGGGGGGGCTCTGTGTGTGTGTGTGTGGGGGGGGCTCTGTGTGTGTGTGTGTGGGGGGGGCTCTGTGTGTGTGTGTGGGGGGCTCTGTGTGTGTGGGGGGCTCTGTGTGTGGGGGGGGCTCTGTGTGTGGGGGGGCTCTGTGTGTGTGGGGGGCTCTGTGTGTGTGGGGGGCACTGTGTGTGGGGTTCTGTGTGTGTGGCTGTGAGTGTGTATGTGGGTGCAAATGCAATAGGTCTCGCATTTGCGAGAGATTAAGCTATTACTCTAGACTACTCTCTAATGCTTACCTATTGAGATTGTAAGTGACAATACCATATATTTATCGGTTTTAAAAAAAAATGAAAAAAATGACATTTGCAATGCCAATAGCTCTAACTTTAACAAAGACGATACCATTGTATTGTAAATGCTGGTTTGTAATGCTATGGTATAGAAAGTTGTCTGAAGATTTTTTCATTATAGTCATTGGTGTTTTAAATCACTATCCCACCATCATTAACAGCTGGTTTAATTGTGATGTATGTATTTTTAAATGTAAGTGAGTCATCTTTCTCGATCTTGCTTAAGATGAATTTCACGTTTTGGTTATCATGTCTTAGGACAGTTTTTTCAAAGTTTACATCCTCAGGGGGGCATAGGGAGGGCAGATGATGAAGGCCAATAGAAGAAGGTTTCAAATTCATTAGCTGCCATGTTTGGTAAAATTATTTGTTTTTGAAGAAGAAATATTTTCTGATTTTGTTAAAAAAGTTAAACAGTTCTAACTTCATCTTTAAGAAGTCTGATCGATTAGTAGAGACAAAAATCAAGCCACGGCTCAGAACATATCAAAGAAGCGCTCAGTTGGTATTTTGACAAGTGAAAAACAGGAGCCATTTTATTCATTTGTGGCCTGACCATTGATAAATCAAACTCCTAGTTTGACACTCTCCAGGCTGGTAATTACTCAGTGGTTGCAGCTGTGAACAGCCTTGTCCACTACCTCTGTTTTTGCCCAGGTCACGTCCCGCCCTACTAAAACAGGTGCTGTCTACACGGTGGGTGCTGGACCCCAAGGTCTAAACTGGCGAGTTTGAATACTTTAGGTATTTTCGATGACAGGAGGTTGTTAACCTGTTACATGGGGTTTGTGCAGTCGCTTGATTATATTCATCTGATAAATAGGGGTAGGTTATATTTTTTTTATTGTTTAGGTATCTCTTTCTGGAGTCTGACAAGCTTATGACTTAAGTTAATGGTTTCAAATTCTGCAATAGATTTTTCTAGATTGTTCAGTGTTGCTCTTGCATTAATTAGACTTTGACCTTGGGGGATTTCTTTTGCTAGTTCTGCTATTTCTTTTGTTAATCTATCAATGTGTCTGAGTGCTGTATCTAGACTCCAAAATATTACAAAGGCGAGAGCACTGATTGGAGATATAGCTAACAACACAGTACTTTAGGCCATCCACAAATATAACAGGAAGATTCTTGGTTTGAAAGATAGCCAGTAACTCTCTGGACATGCTATTTAGTTCTTGAGATTTTCCTTTTTTTTTTTTTAACTTGTCTATTTCTCCTTGGAGGGTACAATATTGCGTAGAGACTTTCTTCCTTTGGGGACTAGTTCTTCATTATCTTTTTAGGTTGTTTTTACAATGGTCCTTAAACACTGTCCCAATGATGACCCTGGCCAAGTCAACCATAGCAGGTGAAAAATCGCCTTCCAAAAAAATATGGACTGTTCAAAAATCTGTATTATATAAATGGCTAATATTTACTAGTACTACAACTCAAGATGCATTTTCTTAAGGGCAGCCTATTGCTCATTTTGATTAAACTAGTTTTGCATGTGTTTTGCACCATAGTGTAATTAAGCAGTGCTTTTGTGAAGCTGTCACATATGTTCTTCTCACTGTTAAAAGTGTGAAATATTGATTGAAATGAACAGCTTCTTTTGTTTCTAATTTTCTTTACCATTCCCTGTTTTAACTTGGTTTACCAACAACTTTTATATGCATGTCTGTTTTTTTGTTTCTGTCTTGACAGGCAAGGTCAAATTTTCTTACTTTTTTTCATGAATTCTTACAAAAGGATTATACCAAATTACTACCTCCCCGCCGAATTAACCATAGGTCTGCAGAGCATTGCGTAATGTACCAAAAAAAGAGTCACTCATTTCACTTTGGCTAAACACTGCTCCCCCCTTCCTTCATCGACCTGTGCTATCAGGCACAGTCAGTCTCTGTTCCATACTGGTCAACTATGCCAGCAATTGCCCTGTCTTATCGCACTTAGAAAGTGACCTAGTTAGCTACTACCCATAGTCGAGGCACCAGAGACTTTCAAGTGGCTTAGCATCTTTCTCTGATTTATACTGCAGTTGCATTTGCGTCTCCTGGTTACCATTCAAGAGCTCCAATAGATCTGACCAATTTGTCCAGGTTAGACTCCAGTGTTTTTGGACCCCTGCTACAGTTATGAATCAAAGGCTTCAGACTGCCACTTTAATTGCTGAGAGTATTCAATTACCATTAGCTTATTTGTAAACTAATCCCAGTCATTCAGCAAGACAGACAGGGTTGTGCTACCCAAATTCCTAAATAAGAAACCAAGGTCAGGACAAATGCATTCTGCTATTACACAAAAAGAATTGCCATTTTCACAATGAAATAGCCAACTTCCACAGCAAACAAACAGTATCATACCAAAGCTTTCCACATATTAGTATTTAAGTATACCAATTCCAATTCCAAAAATTCTTTATTTCGGCCGCATAGGCCATAAAAGATACAGTAAAATACAGTACATATATACACAGTAAAATGGAATGCATATATTACACAATATTTACATATAAAAAGGCTAGAGGGTCTGCATGAGGTAAGGAAACACAGTGGCACCAATTCAGGGGGACATTTTCTTCCTTATTAACCAAGCTGCCATTAGGAATTTTGATACCGCAAAAACAATGTGTCCCAGGGTGTTGGTTTTCATAACCCTGTATGCTTGTAGGTAATCCCGAAAACCCAGGTTTCGGCACAGCGGTGCAATCCAACGCTTCCTGGGATTCTGGTATGCGTGGCAAACAAACATTATGTGCAAATCATCTTCATTCTTGGTTTTACAACAAGGACAGAGTTTGTCACCCCCAGTGAGCCATTTGTGGGTAAATACCTTAGTGGGGAGTGTGCCAAACCTCCATTGCAGAAACAATTTCCTCGCCAAAAGAGGAAAAATAAAATCCATAAAAGGTTCAAAAAGGTAAGAATTTTTGGAGTCCATAAAACGACTCGTCAAGGTGCCGGTGCTATGAGCATTGTCCATGTCAGCCAAGTTTTTGTTTTTGTACAGCTGGGCAAGTGTTTTGCGTGTGATCCTTTGACAGCCCTGAACTGGATCATCCCAGAGGTCTGGCAAGTTTAAACTGGACAATTCAGATTTAATAAAAGCCAGCCAGGGGATTTTGTTACTGCCATTCAACCTCAGAACATGGATAAGGTCCTGTCTGTAGTGGTGCAGCTCCTCAGTGGACCATATCCGGTGCCAGAACTTCACGGGTTTGGACAAAAGATCTTCAGCGATGGAGTGTAGGCCCAAATCCAATCTTAGGGGGAGGAGTGGCGTTCCCTGCGGGAGAGCAAGTAGGCGTCTCAAGAATGTATTTTCCACCGCTAACAATGCCTTCCCTGCTTTGTAACCCCACAGCTCGCTGCCATACATGGCTGCTGCCTTCGCTTGGAATCTATAGGTTTCAAGGGCCGGACTTACAGGCTTAAAGGTGGATTTATTTGCCACCTTCAGGAGTGCGCCCGCTAGCTGGGATAGTTTCAGCCTTGATCTCGCAATCTGACAGTCCCAGGCCAGGTTTTCTTGTAATGTTACCCCCAGATAGACAAAGGTCGAGACCCTCTCAAGACTAACTTCCCCCAGTTTTGGGTTGGGTCTGGTTCTGGCAGGGGGATTAAAGATCATAAACTTAGTCTTTTCTGTGTTGACCTCCAACCCGTGTTGCCGACAGAAAAGGCCAAAACCATTCACAATCCTCTGGATCCCCATAGGGGATTTGGAAAGCAGGAGGGTATCATCAGCAAACATGATTGCCGGAACCCTCCTGCCTGCCAAAACCGGGGCATCATTGTCCTCGACAGTGTCAAGATGTTGAATGACACTGTTAATGAAGAGGCAGAAGAGGGTTGGCGCTAAGACACAGCCCTGTCTGACTCCTCTAAGGACAGGGAATTTGCCCGAGAGCTTACCATCCCTCCCACACCTTACTTGGGCATAGTTGTTCTCGTGGAGCCTGATGATAGTACTAAGAAGGTGTGGGGGCACTCCCAGCTCCTGCAAAACCTCCCAAAGTTTCCCTCTAGGGACTAGGTCAAAGGCTGACCTCAGATCCACGAAGACCATGTACAGTCTTCCACCCTCTATGGTAACCGTCTTCCAATATAGGAGAAGAAGGCGGAAGATCTGGTCCATGGTCGACGTGTTCTTTCTGAAGCCAGCCTGAAGGGGGGTCATGATGTCATTTTCCTCCACCCAGTCCAGGAGGTGATTAAGGATGAGGCGCGCAAAGAGCTTTTGGGGTACATCTATTAGGCTAATGGGCCTGTAGTTGGCGGGGAGCAGAGTAGATCCCTTCTTATGGATCGGAACAATCTCTGCCCCCAGCCACGACCCGGGGATTGACATACCTCCTAGGATGGCATTAAAAAGAACAAGAAGGTATGGGCCCCAGATGTCCAGGTGGTGCCTAAACAAATCCCCAGGTAGCCTATCTAGACCCGGCGCCTTCCCCGCTGGTAGTTGCTTCAGGGCTGCCTCCACTTCCCCCAGGGATAGTTCCAATTCACAGTCCTGTGTGCCACAGGGCGCAACCAGAGCTGTGGCAGGACAAGGATTGGTATCTTGATAAAGTTCCCCAAAATGGGCCTCCCAAACCTCGGGGGCAATATTGGGTTCTACTGCATTTTTGAGTTCCCCTATGCCATTATTAACAAGGGCCCAGAATTTACGGGAGTCCCTAACTTTTAGGGCATCATGAAGATCATGCCAATGATTCCAGTCCCACTCGGTCCTGGCAGACGCCATCACTGCTTTATAGTGTTTCCTATGGGCACGCACCTTGGCCTTATTAGACCCCTCTTTTATTGCAGCAATGAGCTCAGACTTTGCTGCCCTACAAGAGGAGGTATACCAGGTGGGAACATGGGTCTTTTTCTTTCTATTTGGCACCAGCGGGTGGAATACCTCAGCCAAATCTCTTGCAAGACCCTGGTGGATATCACCCAGTTTCTCATTGTATTCCGGGGTTCTTGGTGCGTTTAGCAGTGCATCCACCTCCATAAACCTTGGGAGTGCCAACCCGTATAGTTTGCTAATGGCCTCTTCTGAGCTCACAAGTTTTCCCCACTTAACCCGTCGCCTGCTGGTTGCGAGAACCAAATCCCCCTCATCTCCCCCTGGGTTTTCTACCACTTTTCCCACTACATGGGGAGGCCACTGGATATTTAAACACAGGGCATTATGATCGCTATCTGACCTGTTTATTACCCTGAAGTCGAGGACTTTAGGCCAGAGTGTAATGTCCACCATGATGTAATCTATCCTCGACTCGTGACCCCTCCTATTAAAAGTGCACACTGAGGGAGTATCGGAAAGGGTACGCCCATTACAAGCCCTCAGTGCGTAGTTCAGGGTAAGGGACATAAGTTGTATTGCAAGGGGGGACCAGGCTTTGGGATATGGGGAGGACGAGGGTGGGACTCCCCAGTAGTCATCCTCAGCCGTGAGGGCACCCTCCGACATGCCCTCAAGGGGTTCAAAGTGGCAGTTGAAGTCTCCTCCAAGCACCACCTTGAGGTCTCCCGGGAGCTGCCCCAGGAAGGAGGAGAGGTCGTTTAGGATTGGGGATTCGTTTGGCGAGGCAACTGGTCGAGAGTAGACATTCACAAGGGCCCAAGATGGTTTACCAGGCCATGTGAGCCGAACACACTGGATGTCCTGCGAGGACGTATGTACCTGTTCCGCCTGGCATCCGGTGTGACTCGCAATCCAGATTGCCAGCCCGCCTGACGGCCTCCCCCTCCCACCCCATTTGGCAGGAATTTCAAATACATCAAACCCATTCCTGGTTACAGTGTCCCGCGCCCACGTTTCTTGAAGGAGGAGGATGTCGCTACTGGCCACTAGATGGTCCCACTCCGGTGTGCCCTCCTTGTTTGCAATACCCGCTACATTCCACGAAACAATTCTCAGGCCCTGATCTGTAGGTAGAGGGCCTTGACCCACAGTGGGGGATTGCGTAGGGACTATGGGTGGAGGAGTTCCTGGCACGATGGTAGATGGACCAGACAGCTCGTCCCCCCCGGGTTGCCGTATGTGGCCAGTCCCGATGTTGTGAGAAGTCCCCTGTAAGCCCAGACTGTCACCGCTGTTAGGTGGTCGATCTCTGGCGTTAACCTGCGGGGCGTATTCAATTGCAGGGGCTACAGTCATTCCCACCCGACTTTGCGCCTTGACTTTAGCCTTAACCTGGGGACCAAGTTCAGTTGCAGGGGCTCTGCTCTCTCCCACCCGCCTAAGAACCTCATCTACCATCTTTCCCGAGCCAGATGAGGTCTCACTGATTTGTAGTCAGTCGACCTGATCTAGGCAGGAGAATCTGTTGTGATGTATGAAGTTTACCTGTGCATGTGGAAGGTGGTGCCTTGGTCTATAGCGTGAGCCATCCACAGCAAAGCCCACTCTAGTCCACCCCTTCTCCCCCCTTGCCTCTGTGCTACTTGCATTTGGGTAGAAGTACGAAAGGGGGACTAATTCTATGTTGGACTTGTCAGGCCTTGCAAGCCAATTAGAGATGTAGTTGGCTACGTGGGGGCTTTTAAAACTTATGATGATGCAGTCCCCAGCCCTATTCTTTGGGGTGTGACCAATCCAAGGGATCCTCCTAGCCATCAGGACCTCGCCTTTCAGGCTAGGAGGCAGCGGCCTGTTGATGCTAAGCCAGCTTATCACCTTGTTTCGTAACGAGTCTTGGGGCTCCCTCATATCACCAGTTAACTCAGGTACTCCCACCATGATTACCGTGTATGGGACAGCTTCTGGGGGCAGGTTAACCACCCTGCGCCTATCACAGTGGGGAGCGGGACCATCAGTAGCGCCATTTGTAGGGATCACTTCTCCCCCAGTCTGTGGCGCTGGAAGTTGCTTTGATCTCCTTGGGGCCGGAACAGGGGGCCTGGGAGCCGAGGGCAACAAAGGGGGCGCCTGAGGAACAGGCGCACCGTCCGTGCCTAGCAGCACCGCATTAGCGCCCTGTGACGGTGCAGCGGACCGCCGGCTATTCACCAGGGAGGCCCGGGGGACTGGAGGGGGGTTAGTCACATTTGTGACTATCCCAGGGCTTTTCCTTAGATGACTGCTTTCCAAGGCCTTCAGTCTGGACTCTATGGCGTCCAGTTTAGCTGCAATGGGGGTTAACAAGCTCCTCATAATGTCAGTGAGTGTGTTGACTAATGAGTCAGTGCTAGTGGAAGTGGAAGTTGCCCCACCAAAAATAAAAGGGCCCGTGTGCAAGGGTAGGGAAGCAGGAGCTGGAGAGCCCATGCGATTCGACCTGGACCCTGATAGGTTGCGGTCAGGAGAAGCAGAAATGTCTATGCTGTCAGTCTGATTTGGCTCTATTGTGTCGACTTTGGCCCTCTTTGCCTTCTTTGCTTTCCTGGACCTTTTCCTTTTGGGGGGGTGTTCTACTATGCTGCCTACATCGTCTATGGGCAAGTCGGCCTGACCTGGGTCTTGCAGGACTGTTCCCCTGCTTTCCGGAATGGTAGTATGGTCAGAGATCCCAGATAGCCGGGAGGAGTTCCTGTCCCTCTGCGTCAAAGGAGTTCTTAACTGCTGAAGGACCGACTCGATCGTCTGATCAATGCTGTCCATTAATGACATGTGGGTGGCATCCAATGTGATCGGTGTACTAGCGTCTGTGGAAAAGGTATCCCCCTGATCCAGAAACACACTTTCCGGGCCCATCTCGAGGTGCGCCTCAGGGATTGACGAGCATTTACTAGCTAGGTTACTCGTCTTTGGAAAAAAAAATTCCAGAGTGCTTGTACCTTGTTGAGCAGACTTACTTCGTGAAGTTCTGGTCGCCATGATGGAGTATGTAAGGGGAGCTACAAGGCCCGGGGCGTCAGAGGGGTGGCCCGGTCCGGTCTCAGCCGGCCTCTAACGGCCTAGAACGGCCCGCTCTTTGCCCGGTCTTCGCCCCGGTGGCCGCCCCGCGCGCGTCCCGCGATGCGCGTGGGCAGGTTCACCTAAGTATGACAGGGGGGCGTGGCACTGGGAGGGGGCGCGGCGCGGCGGGAAGAGGAACCAGCTGACGATGACCAATGGAATGCTGGTCCTCGCAGTCCCGCTCGCCTGCGCCTCTCACCTCCACTGCGGCCGGACTCTCAGGCGGTGTCTCCCCAGGCAAGCACTCGTTGGCTCCCAGCCAGGACAGTGGCGAGCAGGTCAGCAGGGCAAATACTCCACACGAGCGGCTCCCGCGGAGCGGGGGCCGCGAGGAGTTAAGTAATGGCTCAGGCGGGGGGGTGCGGCACTGGGAGGGGGCGCGGCGCGGCGGGAAGAGGAACCAGCTGACGATGACCAATGGAATGCTGGTCCTCGCAGTCCCGCTCGCCTGCGCCTCTCACCTCCACTGCGGCCGGACTCTCAGGCGGTGTCTCCCCAGGCAAGCACTCGTTGGCTCCCAGCCAGGACAGTGGCGAGCAGGTCAGCAGGGCAAATACTCCACACGAGCGGCTCCCGCGGAGCGGGGGCCGCGAGGAGTTAAGTAATGGCTCAGGCGGGGGGGCGCGGCACTGGGAGGGGGCACGGCGCGGCGGGAAGAGGAACCAGCTGACGATGACCAATGGAATGCTGGTCCTCGCAGTCCCGCTCGCCTGCGCCTCTCACCTCCACTGCGGCCGGACTCTCAGGCGGTGTCTCCCCAGGCAAGCACTCGTTGGCTCCCAGCCAGGACAGTGGCGAGCAGGTCAGCAGGGCAAATACTCCACACGAGCGGCACCCGCGGAGCGGGGGCCGCGAGGAGTTAAGTAATGGCTCAGGCGGGGGGGCGCGGCACTGGGAGGGGGCGCGGCGCGGCGGGAAGAGGAACCAGCTGACGATGACCAATGGAATGTTGGTCCTCGCAGTCCCGCTCGCCTGCGCCTCTCACCTCCACTGCGGCCGGACTCTCAGGCGGTGTCTCCCCAGGCAAGCACTCGTTGGCTCCCAGCCAGGACAGTGGCGAGCAGGTCAGCAGGGCAAATACTCCACACGAGCGGCACCCGCGGAGCGGGGGCCGCGAGGAGTTAAGTAATGGCTCAGGCGGGGGGGCGCGGCACTGGGAGGGGGCGCGGCGCGGCGGGAAGAGGAACCAGCTGACGATGACCAATGGAATGCTGGTCCTCGCAGTCCCGCTCGCCTGCGCCTCTCACCTCCACTGCGGCCGGACTCTCAGGCGGTGTCTCCCCAGGCAAGCACTCGTTGGCTCCCAGCCAGGACAGTGGCGAGCAGGTCAGCAGGGCAAATACTCCACACGAGCGGCACCCGCGGAGCGGGGGCCGCGAGGAGTTAAGTAATGGCTCAGGCGGGGGGGCGCGGCACTGGGAGGGGGCGCGGCGCGGCGGGAAGAGGAACCAGCTGACGATGACCAATGGAATGCTGGTCCTCGCAGTCCCGCTCGCCTGCGCCTCTCACCTCCACTGCGGCCGGACTCTCAGGCGGTGTCTCCCCAGGCAAGCACTCGTTGGCTCCCAGCCAGGACAGTGGCGAGCAGGTCAGCAGGGCAAATACTCCACACGAGCGGCTCCCGCGGAGCGGGGGCCGCGAGGAGTTAAGTAATGGCTCAGGCGGGGGGGCGCGGCACTGGGAGGGGGCGCGGCGCGGCGGGAAGAGGAACCAGCTGACGATGACCAATGGAATGCTGGTCCTCGCAGTCCCGCTCGCCTGCGCCTCTCACCTCCACTGCGGCCGGACTCTCAGGCGGTGTCTCCCCAGGCAAGCACTCGTTGGCTCCCAGCCAGGACAGTGGCGAGCAGGTCAGCAGGGCAAATACTCCACACGAGCGGCACCCGCGGAGCGGGGGCCGCGAGGAGTTAAGTAATGGCTCAGGCGGGGGGGCGCGGCACTGGGAGGGGGCGCGGCGCGGCGGGAAGAGGAACCAGCTGACGATGACCAATGGAATGCTGGTCCTCGCAGTCCCGCTCGCCTGCGCCTCTCACCTCCACTGCGGCCGGACTCTCAGGCGGTGTCTCCCCAGGCAAGCACTCGTTGGCTCCCAGCCAGGACAGTGGCGAGCAGGTCAGCAGGGCAAATACTCCACACGAGCGGCCCCCGCGGAGCGGGGGCCGCGAGGAGTTAAGTAATGGCTCAGGCGGGGGGGCGCGGCACTGGGAGGGGGCGCGGCGCGGCGGGAAGAGGAACCAGCTGACGATGACCAATGGAATGCTGGTCCTCGCAGTCCCGCTCGCCTGCGCCTCTCACCTCCACTGCGGCCGGACTCTCAGGCGGTGTCTCCCCAGGCAAGCACTCGTTGGCTCCCAGCCAGGACAGTGGCGAGCAGGTCAGCAGGGCAAATACTCCACACGAGCGGCACCCCATTTAAGTATACATTATATAGAATACTGCAACTAAAATGTATTAAATAATTTTGAGAGAGGTGGGCAAATACATGCAACATCCTGTTTTGTCTAACGCAGACTCTTAAAAAATGTTTGCATTTACTAAACATTTTCTAACAGCCAGTTTATATTCCAAGTCAATGTCTCAATTCGGACAGCAAAGCACAGGACAGCCATGGTCTATGCTTTGATCAATAAGAAACACTAGTCACATGCAGTTCCTTTCTGCTTCTACTGGGATCTGAGCATTATCTCGACTGAGCATTATTTACACTGAATTAGCCGTTTGGACAGCCTTAATATGTATCCAAGTTTATTGCTGAATGATGAACTAAATGTACCAAGCAAGTGAATTATGTGCCTAGTGTAGAAAGTTAGATCCCAAAGAGGCCCTATCTATGGCATGATTTTTTGCATCTCTTCACCTGCAAGATTAACTATCAACAAAAAGGATTTGAAAGGACAACAATTAAAATCACAAAATTCGCACAACAATTTTTCAGAAGAATCACCAGATAAAAAATAAGGATAGCACATGCATTTAAATTCCATTTGTAAAAGTTGGTGCATGTCTGGTAGACTATTCGGCTCTTCTACATGCAGATTTAATAAACGTGAAATGCCAGCTTACCTGTCAAGTGCCCCTTCCAGATGCTCATGTGACACATCAAAGTAATAGTTTGTGTGTTCTCCGCTGGTAAATGCGTTTGAACTTCCAGCATGCTCACTAAGAAACTGGCTGTATTCATTCTCTTTTGGATACTTCTCTGTCCCCAAAAACAGCATATGTTCACAAAAATGTCCAAGGCCAGAAATGTTTGGAGGATCAGACAAAGATCCTAGGATATAAACATAAACGTTGAAATACATGTGCCTACTGACAATGGAATCTGTGAGCATTAAAAAGAAATTAATACATTACCATTATTATTATTATTATGATGGATTTAGGCAAAAACAAATAAAAGCCCGGAGATGTTTGCGTTAGCAAAGCTTACATCACCCGAGGTTCATAAACATGTACATCTACACAAACTGAACAGATCTTTGATAAGCAAGATTTCTATTTAGCAAAACAGCCTTGAAAAGCAACAGGAAACAACTTAATTTATTTAGCCATCGCAAGGCAAATTATTTTAATCAAAATATGCATTTCCTATGTATCCGGTCTGCACAGAAATAAAGATACCAAGCAAATGGTGTTAATCTCTGGGCAATTAATTGCTTATGTATGGTCATGGAGTTCTTCATTTAATAAAACAAAGTTACATACCTGTAGTCTTGTTTATGCACTGTAGACAACATCATTGAAGTCATAAAGGGTAGAAAATGATCAGCCGCATTGTGGGGACACTAACACTTTTTGCATAGTTTTCTTCCATGGACAGTAGATGCATCGCTTTAATAGACTTTGTGCAGTGTGTAACCCTGGACCTAGAAGCTGTGTGCTGGACTTTCTCTGCTTCTCTCCTGCCTGAACCTTGCCGCACCCGCTTTGCGGGTGCCGCTGCGCCGATTAGAACAGCGGGAGGAGTATTCTGCCGTGGTTGGAGGTGCTGGGGACTTCTGAGGCTTTCCGGACTTCGCATCAGGGCTGCGAGCGTTGTCGCAGGGACTCCATCTCCCAGGAGTCCCTGCCCGACCATAGGCAACACCTGGTCCGCTCTCCCTGCTTGCTCCGCCCAGAGGACGTAACCCGCCCTATTTAGTGGTTTGAGGTAGCCGCTGCGCGGGAGTGCGCCGGGCTAAGCCCGGGCAAAGGGCGGGCCCTCTGTGGCCCTCAGAGGCCAGAGGAGGATGGCTGGGCCACCTCCCTTTTCATCGCCTCCAGGACAGATTGGACCTGAACTGAACTCGACACGGTAAATTCGCTGGGGGATCCTCCTAAACTAGTCCCAAGTCTTACCTGTGACACTGTCCGCCTTTATTTTTGTACCATCGTGCGGATCATTTTCTTCACATATGCCAATGTCAACTCGCTCAGGAAGGAATGGGGCAAAGGGAGGTGTGAGTGGAACAATGGATCAATTCATCACTCGTGCTTTCTCAGTTTTGGAGAAAGAGATTGCCCTAACAGAGCGACGCCTTTCACTAGAATCAATACAAGGCAAACGCTCGTCGCTGGGCCATCTTTCTAGAGCTTTATCGCCAGCTATGATCCAGGTGCATGCTGGCTCTGATAGCACCCAACCGGGGAATTTACCATCAATTGAGGGGAGTCCAGGGATAATTACATGCTCACATACTGCATTAGGCAGTGGGCCCCCCCTAGATAGACTGTCAACTCTGCAGAGGGCTACCTCGCAGATAACGCTCACATCAGCCCTAGACCTATCATCGTCTTCGGCTGTATCTGAGCACTCTGAACACTCTGAACACCCCTGCGCGGAATGGACAAGTCTAGCTACTAACAAAAAGAAGAGGGCCTCTAGTGGCTCTATGGGGGGGGGAGGCCCACCAACCTCTAAAAAAACTAAAACCAAAAAACCGAAACCAAGAGGGCATAGGGGGATAGTAGACCTAAATTCTCCGCATTCGGATCCTGGAGTTGCCGCTAAAGGCCGTCCACTGCTAGTAGCGGCGGCGGCACCACCAGTTATCTGTCCTACACTGCCTACTCTTATCAGTGGAGGGGACACCCAACAACCTCCCTTCCTATTACACCTAGAACAGATCCTGTCCTTATTCACACTGCCAATTTTGCAGAGGGTTAAGGTGCTGACGGAGAGGCTTGACCGGTTTGAGCAGGCCACCCTGGACAATTTCTTCTCCCTCAAAACCCTGCTCCAGCTGCAGTCAAAAAACCAACAGAGCAATGATGTTCACCCCCAGAATTCCCCAGTTCAGCCCATACCCTCCCAGAAACCGGTAGGAATAATTGCCTCTCCAGCCCCTAGAGTACTGTCTAAAGTAACCATCAAGGCTACGGAAACAAAAATAGGAAACCCCGGGGGAAAAACTAAACCCAAGCCTTCTAGTTCTCAAAACAAGGCAAAAGAACCGCCTAGGGGCCCCCCTCCCATCCTAGGGGTGAAGCTAATATTGTGGACACAGCCACAGGGGTTCCTGGGGGTGATGGGCCAGTATTAGATCCCAAGTCTGGGGCAGTACTTCCCAATGCCCGGGTGGCGCCATATGCAAATCTACCCCCGGGCTGCCAACCTAATGTAGTGGTTATGACCGTAGTTCCAATGCTCGAGACTGGGAAATCTGAATCTTATTGCGAGCTGAAGAATAAAACTATGTACTGGTTGAATGGCAATAGACCCCTCCCAGCCTACTTAGATGGTCAGATTTTGAATGTGAGGAGGGTAGATTGGATTGGGAATAGGGTTAGGACATTCCAGGCGACTGCATTCTTGTTATTTTTAGGGACCCTCGAGTATCTGGGTATATCTGCAATCAGCAGAGTAACCATAGTTGTAGTGGGATCGGAACTTTTGACCTGGTTCATTTCTATGTGCAATTCAATGAACATAGAAATCACCAACATCCTTTTAGGCTTGGGAGCACCAGAGAGTTAGCTCATGCAAATCATTTTGCATATCGAGCGTGTACCCAGAATCAATTCTTGGAGTCTTATGGAGCTCGTAATGGCTACTGACAGGTATACACCTGTCCATTAGCCATCCCAGTCGTGGTAACTGGAGGGGTTCTGACTCGAGGACATAGGGTATCACAGTTACAACAGGGCACCCCAGCATCTATTTTTGATACCACTTGCAAAACCAATGATTCCCTGGCCTATTCCAGTCTCCCCAAATCCATTTAGTTACTCCTTTTATGGTGAGGGAGACAACCTTGCGAGAGGGCTGAGCATCCCCACAGAATCCACCGGTAGCCTTAAATATTTGGAAGACGACCCTGGAGAGAGCCCCTCCCTACAAGTGCAGACACCAATGATTGAGGTTGTAGCTCCCTCATTTCAAGGAGAAACTAGTTCGCAACCCAGGTCAGTGGACATCGCCCTTTCCCCAAAGTACCCTCGTGCTTCTGAGGGCATAGTAGCATCCAGCCGCCCGATTAAGGTATTTGTCCTGGAACATAGCGGGCATCGCAAAGAAACTTGATCTGCCGGACTGGAACGCTATAGTCGATGCCCATTCTATTTGCATTTTCCAGGAAACCTGGAGTCTAGTCCCTCACTATAAAGTGGGTTATACCACCTACCATCTGCCGGCTATACCCTCAAAAACAGGAAGATGTCGCCCATCTGGTGGACTCCTAGTTTGGGTGAGCATTTCACTAGGATGTACTTTTAAGCAAATATATTGCAGTTCACCAGATATTCTTAGGGTCACAGTATATGGAGGTCGGTTAGAGAAAGACCTCAAAGTATTCAATGTGTATGCTCGTGGCACCCAGGGCAGCATCCAGTCTCCCATTGTTGCCCTACTAGAAGGCCAACTTAGGAGTTGCAACCAGGACGCTTTTATCCTGGTTGCTGGGGATTTTAACTGCACTTTTGAGCCTCTGGCAGCTGATGATATCCTCGGCATAGCTGAGGACGATGCTAGGAGAGGTATACCTGCTCTCCAAATTGACCCGATCCGGAGGTGGACGCAGCGTGCGATCCAAATGAATTTGCTCACCGCGGAATTGAGTTTACGAGCAGTAAACGGTAGGACCATCTCTGATCCGACTGGGGCTTGCACTAACAATAGGATAAACTATGCCATGCGGATCGATTACATCCTCCTCGACCTAAAATTATGGAGTTACCTGGTGAATATGGAGGTACGCTCAACAACAGATAGCAACCATAACCCCCTCTCACTGAGCTTACACCCCATTTGGATGGGAGCCGAAAATCAAGCAATGGTGCCACTCATGCTTACAAAGGAAGTCACCCCATCCAACTGTGGTAGGCGCCTAAAATGGTGTAAAATTATTTTAGACCCAGGGAAAATGGAGAATATTGAGGATATCTTGTCTGCAGCGCAGGTTAAAATGCAGGCAATAGACTTAGTCCAATGCGGCCCGTCTGAGGTAACAGACATATTCAATGAAACTATCAAAGCACTAGGTAATCTATTCCTAGCCCGAAACAGAGGCTCCGTGCAGAGGAAACCCTGTAGGCCCACTATTAAGGAGGGGTGGTATACATCCAAGTGTTGGCATGCAAAAACATTATTGATAAAAGCTGTGAAAAGCAGGTTCCAAAGATACATCCAGCTGGCACGCAAGGAATATAAACAGGCTGTTATTGAGGCCAAAAGAAATTGGGAAAATGAGTACTGGAGCTCGCTTAAGGAGGCTAGTCTGGGGAGAGATTCAGCCCGCTTCTGGAATCTTATTAGATCAAAGAACAGATCCTCCAGGGAGACCATAACCTGCAATATAGTGGGTGCATCCTGGTTTGACCACTTCTCCAAATTTTATTCTTGCTCCCAGAATGGACACAATGCCCTAACCCTCCAGACCTGCTTGCCATCCCTAAGGGACGAGGATGGAACCCATTTTACGGACAGGGAGGTGGAGGACGCAATTCGAGCAGCTGTCCCGCAGAAAGCTTCTGGGCCAGATGGCATCCCTGGTGACCTCCTCCGCTCTGACCCCCGTAAATGGGCAAAGATCATTTCTACCCTTCTTAATTCCATCAATAATGGGGGTCCCATTCCCGAGTCCTGGAAGGGGGCAGAGGTCGTCCCTATCTTAAAAAAAGGAGACAGGGGCGACCCCGCGAATTACCGCCCAATCAGCCTGATTGACACCACACAGAAGGTGATTGGGAAGGTGATCCTTATGAGAATCTCGTTATGGGCTGAGGAAAACAGGATTCTCTCGGACTACCAGGTGGGTTTTAGATCTGGAACAGGAACGATTGAGCAGGCCTTTAGGCTCTTACTTATCTATTGGAAAACGGTTCTTGTGGGGAAGGGAAGCCTCTACCTGGCATTTATAGACCTCAAGACGGCCTTTGACTTGGTGCCTCGTGCCCGACTTTGGGGAGTGCTATCTGAGATGGGAATTCCAGCATATATCCTGTCTTTGCTGGTGCGACTCCACGATGGCAACTTTGCCCAAGTAAGGTGGGGTACACAGGGGCAAAAGACAAGAAGAATCCCGGTGGACGGGGCGTCCGCCAGGGATGTGTCCTTGCCCCCACTCTGTTTTCACTTTATGTGAACGGAGTGGTGGAGCATTTAATGAAGATCCAGTCTGACGAACCATCCCTGGCGGGCGAGCGTATTCCAACTCTCCTGTTCGCCGACGATACTCTTCTTCTTTCTAAATCCCCAGTTGGGCTCCAGAATCTCCTTGATAGCTTCCAGATCTTTTGCGCATCGAGGGGGCTTGTGATAAACAGCAGCAAGGCTAAATATTTGGTATTGAACCCGCCGAGAAAGCTGGGCAAGCCCCCTGTTTTAAATTTGGAGCCTCTTGAGAGGGTCATGGAATTAGATTATCTCGGCATCCGACTTTCGGATTCCATGAAGTGGAACCCTCACGTGCAGAGAATGCTATTGGGCCACAAGAGAGTTACAGGGGCCTTGTTAAAGGAATAGCGCTCTACATCTATCAGACCTATTGGTCCAGTAATTGACATATACAGGGCCAGGGGGGTAAGCGCGGCCCTTTATGGAGCAGAACTCTGGGGCTCCAGCAATATAGAACACCTGGCCAAATCTGAAAACAGATTCCTAAGGGAATTAATGGCACTCCCACAGAGCACGCCCATGGTGCCTCTGTTGTTGGATCTTGGGTGCCATGCCATTAGTGACCTGGCAAAACTTCGCCCACTTCTCTTGTGGGCGCGGCTCTGGCAGGTCCCAGAGCTGGCCAAATATGCAGAAGGCTTGGCAGAGGTGATGTCTACTATGGGCTGGCAAAAACATCAAATGGCTCCAAGACGTTAAGTCCCTACTATTTGACCTAGGTCTTAGTGAATCATGGAAGAATAGATCAGCTCCACCAAAATTAGTAATAAAGAACCTCTTTTGGAATTGGGTTTCAAGGAAGCGCAATTGTGAACCTAAGATGGGAAGTGTAACTAATAGGTTCCTAATGATAAAGGACGTTATGTCTACCGAGCCATATTTAGATACCATCCATAAACCCCTAGATAGGGCACTGTACTTTAAATTCAGGATCGGAACCCTACCCATAAGGGAATTTACTGCACGCTGGAAAACCCAATTCCAAACGTCTTCTGCTTGCCCTTGTTGTACACTAGGAACAGAGTCTATGGCGCACTTCTTGTTTGCTTGTCCGACCTATAGAGTTCCAAGGGGTTACTGGCTCAAACCGTTGTGCAAAGCACTGGGTACTAGAGACTATGTTGTAGCACTACGTATCCTTTCATCGGACTCTAGTCTTTTGTGTGTCACTGGCCTGGCCAAATACTTAAGCTGGGCTTGGACGATTAGAGTAAAAAGGCTGAAAGAAAATGTTTAATTCTTATTTTAAAGCTTTTAATCTATAACTGTTCTTGGTAATTATTAATCTTCCGCAATGTGTAAATTTGTCTAAATTTGTCCTTTAGAGTAAAATGGGAAAGTTTATTGTAATTCAGTAGAGTTTTAGAGCCCCAAGCTGTGTTTCTACTGTGTTTTAATTGTAAAATGCTAATGTTGGTGCTTTTAAGATATTTTTTATATCGAATTAAAGCCTTACTACTACAGTAGATGCAGAGCCTCTGCCGGTTGTTGTAGCAATAATAGCATGTAATGGAAACCTACCAAAGTCCTAACTTTTTCCTGAATGTGCATACAAGGTTGAAATACAATGGGAAGGCCTGGATTAAGAAGGTGACTGCCATAATCCCAAGAACTTGCCTCTGCTTGGTACTTCCTCCAAGCAAGGCCTTTCAACCCACTGCAGCTTTTCAAGGCCTCGCTCCTCTCGTTCTCTCTCGAAACCTCTCACTCATGCCCGAACTGCACCCAGAGCCAGGACCCCTAGTTTCACCCTAACCCACCACTACCCAGCTGTGTCCCTCCAACCCCTCAACCCCGGTTACTGCACACCACGCTGCTGCTGCACAGCGCCACACAACCCATTAAGAGCCTTCACCTGCACCTCCTGTAGATTATCTTGTACTCTGCCTCCTCTAACCCTCACAAATCTTGCAACCACAGCACCCAGCACCTCTCCTGCACTATCACAGTCAAAAAAACAACCACCCCTCATGTCTGCACACTCACATGCATGCTAATCAACACTTGCTCGCTCAGCTAGCACACTGCAGAGATAGGGGCTAGCCAGCAAGACCACGCTCCATACTCTTCTTCACAGAAACATGACTAAACACAGCCTCCACAAAAGACATTGCTGCAGCCAACCCCAATAACTCCAAAATCTTCAGACCAGGCAGTCAAAACAAGCCCAGATGAGTCGCCGCCATTATATTCATGGACACCTTCAGTTTCAACACCTTGACGGAAACCGCTCCCAGCTACATTGAGCACCTCACTTTCAAGTTACAAGGCAGATCCAACTTTTGTAGGGTCCGACCAACATACTTTGCCAATGGCTTCACTAGGCCCCCTCACCATCAGCTCCAGCACCTACATCCTATTTGGTGACCTAAATTTACTTAGATGACCATACAAATCCCCACTCTACCCTCTTCCTCGAAAGCCTTGGCCTCACACATCACGTCACCAGATCCACCCATGTCGCTGAACACTTCATGGGCCCTATTTTCCTAAGCAGCATCACAGTCCACAAACCTATGCAGATCACCTGGACTGACCCCGCCCTCATCAGCTTCTAAATCACTATCCTACACCATAATAGACCCCCATCCCGGGACGGGACCATCCCTGCTGAAAGAAAAGTTTAGAGCAGGATTGGGATTCAGCCCTCTACGAGCACCACCCTGAGCTAATCAGCAACCTAAAAACGGCATCAAGAAGCTCAAATCCTTGGCTGAAAAAGTGGTGTACCATGGCAGGGGCTGCGTTCAAAAATGGAAGTAGGTTTGGGGCAGTTAGTGCTGTTTCCGTGAAGATGGGGAGAAATTCAAATAGAGTTGTGAAAGGCAGAGAGTGGAAGAGATTGGCAACGGTGGCACCTGGGGTCAAAGACCTCCGTAACGATCTCTCTGACTTTTTCAATAACAAAATGACAACCATATATGACAATTGTGACCAAAAATTGGAACCTGCCAACTTCACAGCAAGCTTCCCAGTCTTGGGTTAAAATGGATTCTGACCGCCTGAAGCACCATCACGACAGGGGACACTGCCCATAACATTCCAGAAAGGAGAAGTTTGCTTAACCCTTTTTGTAGAAAGTTTAAGGAAGATTCGTAGAACGGCGCCAAAGTTATTAGAAAACCATACATTCGGTTTCCTATGGAAAAGCTGCTCTAACTAGAACTACCCAGGGGCGACTGACACAGTGCATTCTGTCTTTTAAAAATAAAGGGATCACACTGGGCATCCGTGAGCCCACTTCTCGAGCTGCTTGTTGGCAGCAGGTACCCCATTTGTTGGGGTCGCCCCATCCCCAGTGTCTGGGGCAGTGGCAGCCACTGTAGCACATAAACCTGAGAATTAAGATGCCTGCTCACATGCTGAAAAACACCAGTGTCGGCCTGCAGGGAAACTGATGGGTAGTGGCGGAGTGGGCTCCCCATGCTACCCCAACAGAACACAGATCTGTAATGTAATATAATGTAATGTCCATTTATAAAGCGGGCGGCTACCTCTTCGGAGGAGTCCCAGCGCTAGCGGCAGGCTCACATGAGGATCGGCTGGGGTTTATGCCCGATTAAAGAGCCAGGGTTTTTAGTGCTTTCCTGAATTTTAATTTAGATTCCAACTGGCGAAGGTGAGGCGGCAGAGAGTTAAAAAATGTTCCCGCTTTTACCGCAAAAGACCTGCCGCCTTTTAGGGCTTTGCCGAATATTGGAACTCGTAAAAGCTGCAAGTGGTTAGATCTCAAGACACAATCTTGGTGATATAGATGCAGCCTTAGCCTAAGGTACCTGGGGCCCAGGTCTCTAGTGGCTCTAAATGCCAGAATCCATGACTTAAACTCTACCCTCCTGATAACTGGAATCCAATGAAGCGGTCTCAGAGTTGGGGACGAAAAGGTACCCCCCTAATCAATCTTTTCGCGCAATTCTGGATGATCTGTAGCCTGCGGTTGAAGTATGCAGGCAACCCCAGGTATAAGCTATTAGCGTAGTCCAGCTGTGAGATCTCCAAAGCATGAACTGTTGCTTTCTGGTATTCCTCCGGCAGGAAGCATATGAATTTCCGGATAGATCTAATTTCCCAGAAACAGAGGAGGTGTGTCCAGAGTGTTGATAGATAGGGCCTTATCCAACCTGATCCCAACATTTCTTGCTGAGACTTTGGGATTGGAGGTAGATCAACTCTGGCTGCCACCAGAGATCAGACGGAGGGGGGCTAAAAAACAGGACTTCTGTCTTATCTGCATTCAATTTCAGACCCTTCTCATTCATCCATTCCAAGATGTTTATTAGGCATTGCTGGAAAATCTGAAGGTGAGATTGGGGCACCCCGAATTAAACAAAAAAATAAAATAAAAACCACCAATCCACACAGCATACACCGAAAAGCTGCATGCACAAAGATCAGTAGGAGAAGTCTGCTGCTCTAATATTCACTACTAAGGAGAAAGGGCATCTTGGTAAATTTGTCTCTCATTGTTGGGCAGGGTCTCCACCAAGGTATTGCTGAAGTACAGTGGGGAGTTTCAGAAGGTACGACAGCCTCCTAGAAATTTTCACTAAAAACTGCCTATAAGTTTCCTAGGTCATTGAATTCATGACCCCAAGAGAGTTTTTAATTTTTTCCTAAAGCACTTCAGAGGTGGAGCTTTCACTTTATAGGGCAGGAGAGAAGGGACCCCTTGTGGTCTGGTTATATGGCCGCATGTTTCGGTCTACGATACAAAATGACTCAGACACTTGTTTATCATTGTTTTATTAAATAAATATGCTTTATTTAAAAAGAAAATGTGTGACAATTTTTATTATAAGGCAGTATGGTGAGGGATTTATTAAAGAACATATTGGATTACTGTGTTGATTTTTTAACAAAGCCAATAGGTGTGCTTTATATATGTTGATGTTCTGTTTATATTTTGGTATTCTGACCCAATAACAAAGCGAGTAGATCTACACTAGTTACAATGACACTCCTTTATACTGTTACACTACAGTAGAAATTCTCATACGTTAAATGAAAAAAAACAAAGGTTAAAGTCAGCCTGTTTAAACAGAACATTGTACAGTAAAAAACTGAAATTCACCATTTATCGTTAACTAAAGAAACTATAACTCACACTCTTGACATGCACTGCTTATGATGTCCATATCACTGAATTCATTTCATGTTCTATGACATCACTAATAACCTCATTAATGACATCTGAAGTAGAATCATTGATAACAACACAGTGCATATTGGGGGCGTGAGTTGTATAGTTACTCAGTTAATTATAACTGATGAATTTCATTTTGTTTTACTTTAAAATGTTACATTTAAGCTAACATTTTTAACTAACCAATCGTTGCTTTAACCTTTTGTTTAAAAAATATATAAATATAGGTGGCGATGCCGCCGAAACGCTTCTAGCTTTCTGCTGAATAAACATTTCCTAACAGATTCCAAGAGTGTTGGTGCCTGGTTTGGCGATATCGGGTGGATGCAAAAGCTGGAGTGAGGTTAATATTAGATAGATATATATATATACACACACACACATATGAATAAAAACATCCTGCTCCAGCAACAAAGAGGCACGCACTCGAAGTTGGTAGGAATAGGGCTCATTTATATTCTTTCTTGTCTCCCTCGACCCTGCATTGGACGAGATAAGCGTTTCGGCTATAAGCATATACACACAGACAGTGGATGTTAGACAGGAAGTAGGTACTTAATTATTTGTCTCCAATCTACAGCTATTTGTCAAGGAAATCGTTTAGACAGATTCCTAAGGATTTCGAGGCCTAATATGAATTCTGCTTGAGTATCCGAGTCTAGACAGCAGTGTTTAGTGAATGTGTGAACAGATGTCCACATGCAGCTCTACAGATTTCAGAGGTTCGAACATTTCAAGCAGTGTGCTCCCACACCAGTTTCTTGTTTAAAGGCTCCCTCGAGCCGCTTTGAGCGGACGAGCTCATGGAGAGGCACCTGCGCGCCTGGAGAGATACTGCGATCCAAGAATACGGCAGCCTGCTCAGCAACCCCAAATAATTTTGCCTAACCTCTGCTGATGACGGATAATAATCCAGAAACATGTGTCCAGAGATGGCCAGCACTAATCTGCACCCACCTGGTGAAACACTCAAAAGACTTTCCAAGTGTACTCGCTTGGCGAACTGAACTGCATCTACCATGATGCCTAGGGGCGACTCTGCTGGGAGGTGAAGCAGTGTGCTCCCACACCAGTTTCTTGTTCGAACATTTCATAACGAAGCTGGAGTAGCTACTTTTCCTTTCATGGAATAGGCCTCAGGCTTACCAGGTAAAGTATGTTTGGATGTAGCTAGAGGTTTTTTTTTGTTTTTACATGACCATCGTTACATCATAGAAGAACTATTTCGATTTTCTGATACTTTTAGTTCCATCTAAGTAGAACTCAAGGTCTCTAGTCCTTTTTGCACCACCATGCTAGTTATTGTGATACCGTTATGGTTAGTTGGAGAGTGTATTTCAATTTGTCTGTTTGAGACAATTGAACTTTACGACACTATTGTAGAGGTCCCATGAAAAGATGGGGATTTGGAACTAAGTAAATGCACAATGCCATGGAACCTAGGAGGGACGCAATTTGGCAAGCAGACCGATATTGGATGTTTTTTACCAGATGACACTTTCTTTTCCAAAAGGCGCACACTTTCCAGCCTTGTTCTGATCCCAAGTATAAACTACTTTGCACCGACTGGCTTATGGATTTGACCAACGCAAAAAGAACAATTGGACAGAATACAGAACAATGTCATACTGTCCCACTCGGGTGACAAATGCAAAAAGAACAAATGATCGACAGAATGCAGAACAATGTCATACACTCACCCCAATACAGAGATATGGGCCTAAATACATCGTTTTTTTGCTCACCATGCCATTCCAGTTGGGACCCAGCCATAGGCAAATCAGTTTTGACCCTGCGACCAATGGGTAGTTCGGTCTGGACTGTTCCCATTAGGCACAGGGTCAAGACTGATTTGCATATGGCTGGGTCCAAACTGGGGTGGCGTGGTGGGGAAAAGAACGATGGATTTAACACAGATCTTTTGACTGGGGGAGAATGTTTGCATTGTCAGCATTCCGTTCATCATTTGTTTGCTGTAACACTTATCGATTTGACCATACTGCTCTGAAGCCCCAGTTTCTGAAGGGTATTTACAGTGTCCCGGAAGCCACATTTGCCTTCAGCTCAGTGCTTGCTCTTTTGAGGCAGTCGTTGAGATATGGATAGACTAATATTCTTCCTAAACAAGCTGTGACACTGCCAAATATTTAGAGAAGGTTTGTGGGCCGATTTCAGACCAAATAGTAGGACGTAATTATTTTCTCCAACTAGGATACTTAGAGACTTTGTGAAGAGATAAGATTGGATTTTGAACACACATCCTTTAGGTGTATAAAACAAAGGCAATTATTCTTTTTTATATGAGGAAAAATATGATGTAATGATAGCATTCTGGATTTTTCCATTACGACAAACTTGTTTACCAACCTCAAGACTAGAATAAGTCAGAATTGTTCAAGTTTGTTTTTCTTCAAAACTACAACAAATCTTGAGTGAACTCCCTTGCATTGTTGATGTTCTCATACCTTTTCTATTGCACGTTTTGGGTATAGGATACATGCTTACACTTTAAATATTGGCTGTTGGTAAGCTAGTGAAGGTGTTGGTGTGCATCTAGTATGCTAGTTAGAAGCATATCTAGTAATCCTCTATACTATGTTCATGACTCATTAGTCTGTGGTGATCGATTTCCTCCTCCTATACAAGTGTGTAACTGTAGCAGGGGTGCTGCACTGTCATTGCCTGTTTCCAGAGGAATTCATTCCTCTAGAATGTGTTGTTTTAGTAGGTGTGGTATTGGGCTTATGGTATTTCTTGTGGCATGGTTGGCTGTTTTTGAAACTGTTGCAATTTGTATAACCATCTCAGGGATTAAACCCTCTGATGGTAATAACATTCCATTGTGTGTATTGTTACTTGAAGACTTTCTTTTCCTATCTAAGCCAACAGTTTTCAGTGTTTCCGCCTCATTTTTGATGCATATAATTTCTTGTTCTGTGTGTTGGCCAAAGAGAGATGATCCAGAGAAATGAAGATCTGCTACCCTCGGCTGAGCATCTGCTTTTAAACGAGATAGTCACGGGCATGAGTTTCTTCTAGCTGTGATACACGACAGTATCCTGTGGCTGCCTATTCTGTTGAGTCCACCCGCTGCACTTATAACTTGGTTTAGAACCAAGCAGCATTCTTACACCATCTCAATGAAGTCTTGCTGTCAGTGTTTGGGTAAATTGGATACGAAAGACTGCATGCCATCTCAGATTTCGCGATGATACCTTCCAAGGAGTGCAACAGCGCTAGCATTTTTCGGATGGGCTCACAATGTGCCACACATCTTTCTCCCTGTTTATCTATTTGTTTGCTGTCCCTCCAAGGAAAAGCGGAGGTTTCTGATGCTGAAGGATTTGATCTTCAGACTGCAATTTTGATGATAGAACCAGATTTTGGGTCAGTCTATATATAAGTAAGGAATGTTTCCACAACAATTTCGAGAAGGTCTGGTACTAGTGGCAAAATCGCTTTTGGTGTTGCTCTTGGTTGTAATGTCAAGAATCAGAGATACTGCTGGCTAAGGGGTCTTTAAAGGAAGGGGTTTAGCAGCCCCTCTTTTTTAAAAAACATTTTTTTTATTGGAAATCCTCAAACATACCATTACAGGAGATTGGAAGCACAGACCAATGATCATCGACAACAGCATAAAAGGATATAAAGCCTCGCGCAGCGAGGGAAAACATTACAGCAATGGTCAACGCAGTCATATGTTAAGGATCAATAAATGCATATGTCCACAATGTTCCAGGAGCTGGGAGGATTTCCTTTTCTAATAGGATTCGAGGATATTATAGCGTGCAATTTTATAAAACAAGAGAAGAAATTGGAGCTAATCGCAGAACAGGAGAGCAGTCATCATTAAAGGAGCACATAGCGGGAAGCATGATAAAAGGAAACATTCCCGAAACGCAGTGTCCCACCAGCAAGAAACTAGGACCAACAGCTAAGTCACATAAAGACACAATACAGTAAACTCCCCAATAACACTGGACCCCGATCCCAAATTAAGCAAAAAGGTATATAAGAACAGAAAAGAAACAGAGTAAGAGAAGAAAAAGAAAGAGGGCCATAGAAACAAAGAAGGAACACAAAACACATCCCATCCCCCAACCCCCCACCCTGCATACCAGCGGAAGGCCACGGCCCGGCCCCCCCCCCATAGGCATGCCTGTCGCCCCAAGAAGACCCCGATAGCGGGAAATAACGGAGGAGGGCCGTAGCTCCAGCCCCAGACTCAGCCCCAGCCTCCCCACCCCCAAAAAGCGGAAGTCCACTAAGAAGGAGCGTGGGCATTAGTGTATGGTCATCCCAGCCGTACAAAGTCTCCAGTTCAAACAATGTTCCGTTTCGGCACCGAGGTCACTCAGGAGATGTCGAAGCAGCGGTCAGCCCTGACCAGGCCGGGAAAAAGTCAGCATGCCACCCAATCCGTGCGCAAGGAGTCGCAATATACCAAAAGTACCAGTTGGGGCGACACAGATCCACAGTAAAGACCACAATAGTAGCAAAGGAACATTTCTCCAGGGCATCCCAACAGTCCGCGGTGGTGCAGGGCGCCCTTGATCGGGAAACAAATGAGCTGGTAGAAGATCAAAGAGGGTAGCAGGCGCATCGTCCCAGATATAATGTTCCCCAGTCTCTTCATCCAGCGTCACACACTCCTGGGAGTCAACTACTGCGGTAGCCGGGGACAAGGTGGGCATACACTCCTTGCTGCATGCATCTGCGACCAGGTGCGCCATAACAGGAGAAGGTATCAGCTGCGCGGGGAGCACATTCGTCCACAGACCTGTCAGGGCATTGTGCAGGTCATTGATGGCCAACAAAACATCTCTCACCGTAGGCGCCATTTCACCCCAGGCAGTTAATCGGGACCTCGGGACTCAAGGAACAAAGAAAGAGCCGCCTCAGTAGCAGTCCAGCTTAAACAAAGAGCGTGCAGTTCGTAAAGGAGTCGCAGAGAGTCACATTCAAGCCCCGTTCAACCACAGCGGCACGCACCTCTTACCGCATTTCGGTTGTAATCTGGCCCGGGCAATAGATTCTGCCTCGCAGCGTACCATCCCCAAAGTCAGGAATACCAGCCAAGAAGCTTTAGTAAGCAGGTAGTAGGTCAGGCGCTGCGAGCGCACTCGATGCCTGCGGCAAAGGTGGTTTCGGTTTCACCTCCGGGGCTCCGGACTATCATGGCCGATCGGGGCCGTTGTTTATCGCCTGTGAGGCGGTCATGCTGCAACCCGAGGTCCCGGCTCATCCGGACTGAAGGCCGAAGACTTCAGGACGACGTTTCTAAGCCATCCGGGGCGGTGCGTGGACCGGAGTCACACGGTCGGGCTCCGCCGCTGCTCCTCTGCACGGGGCCGCGGCTGGGGTGCAGGATCGCGGGCAGGATATCATGGGAGACGAGGGTGAGCGGCGGAGCTGGGCGTCCGCGCGGCCATCTTGGCCGCCGTCCTGGCTCCTCCCCTCCTAGCAGCCCCTCTTACATGCGCATCTGTAAATGTCGATATGCCACTAGAAAGGCTCTAGTTGGGGACTGAGGCGGAGATATAGACATATGAGTTGAGCAAGACTTATCTTTTCTTTCTCCCGCAAGAGGGACACTTTGAAAAAGAGTGAAGACATTGGAGAAAACAAAATAGTCAAAAATCATATTTAAAATTAAACACTAGGGGGCGTGGACAAGATGGCGAGCAGGTAGGACGTGTTTTCTGTCATCTCCTCGCTCTCGGGTGCCCAAATCTGCCCCCATTTGCAGACGCGGTTCTCTACGACGCGGAATTAAGTAAAGGAAAACCTCCAGCCCAACGGCCGTATTCAGAAGAATGAAATTGGGGCTGGAGGCTTGAATTTGACTCCCCTTGTGTCCTTCGCGGCCGAAGCCTAAGGTTGCAGACCTCGTGTTGGGCCCCGCTGGCGGTGGGAACTACGAAGGCTGAGCGGAGTGGTGGCAGCCTGAATCACGGCTAGCCCCGAGGGTGCGGACACCGGCAACCCGAAAGCAAGGTGAGAGGTTGGGCGAGACGCTCTAGGCGGCAACTGAGCCCGGGAGATAGCAGCCGGGCTCCAGAAAGTGGGAGGCGGATCGAGGCCTGGTAGGCCGAGAGGAGCGGAGACTAGGAGAGACCATGCTGGCGCTGCCCGCTGGGGCTCAGAGCAGGTACATAGCCCAGAGACATCGGCAAGATAATCGGCTGGCGCGGTGGGTGCACTTCAGAGCAGACTAGAGACCATCGTTGAGTGCGGCTGCGGGATCCTCAATTTTGGTGACTGGGCGGGCCCAGGGAGCCTGGACCCGAAGGCTACGCATCGGTGCTAAGGGTCTGAGTGTTCTCGTGGGGCATCGGGCAGACATTCCGGCTGGCGCCTGGAGGCTAGAAGAGAGGCGGGCCCTGTCCAGGCCGGCGCCGCTGATACTGCGTGAAGCGGGGGCCCTCCCGGGGCTGCATCTGGAGCACCGGAGATGCTCCCGATGCAGCCCCGGGAGGTGCAGTCATCAAGGAGAGCGGGGTGAATTGCCGGTGTCGGAGCTACCTAGGGACACTGCACCAGTGGGAGACGGAGAGGGGTAAGGCCCGGACCAGAGCCTGAAGAGGGAGCAGGAAGGCAGCCATTGACGTGGGGCCTGGCGGGCAGCGCCTCCGGCGGCGGTTCCTGAGTACGAGAGGGATAGGCCTGTTGACGAGATGCCTGGCATCGGGGGGTCTCGGCCAGACTCGTCGGCTGGCGTGTCCCCCTAGCAGTGGAAGCACCGGGAGTGGGGGCCGGCCTTCAGCCAGCCAAAGACACGGGGGCGGGCTGCCCACGGCCTGGGAGGCAGGAGAGTCCCAGGGGCGCATGCAGGTGGCAGCAGAGCAGTAAGAGCAGCAAGGGGCCCGCTGGGGAATATAGCCCACGGCGAAGATGGGCAGCGGCCAGAATTATCATTACAGGAGCACGCTTTCGGGGGGCTGAGGGCCTCATGGTCCGGCCCTGAGAGAGGAGGGTGCTATGAAGGCTGTGTGGAGCGGTGGCGGCCTGAGCCGATGCGAACACTGAAGGGGGCAGGCACAAATACCCCAAGATCAGCGGACGGAGGAGAGGAGCGTGGCGGGACGCCCCAGGCAGAATTCGTGGCCGCGAGTCGGCGGCCGAGTGGCTGGCTGTGGGAGGCGCAGTGAGGCCTGGTAGGCCTGAGCGGAACGCGGACAGAGGGCGCCCGAACTGCTGCCACATAAGGGAGAGCTGAGCCACGCCATAACCCTGGGAGCTCGGCCAGATCTTCGGCTGGCGCTACGGAAGTGATTCAGGGCCGATTGGAGGTTTTGATGGGCCTGGGGAGTCTGAGCCAGCAAAGTTCACATTGGCGATAGGAGCCTGAGGGAGCTTGACTGGCTGGGCGGGGCACTCTTTTGTTGTTTATTACTACTTCGTGGGGGACCGAGAGTGTCCTTTCCCTCTCTCTCTCGTTGTTGTTATTGGGCGGGGCATCGGCCAGACACATCGACTGGCACCCGCGATCGGGAAGAGTAGCCGGGCTGAAATCCTTCAATGGAGCTGTTGGTGGGGCATAGTGCGGGGCCATCCCCAGGGCGCCATTGGAGGGGTCAGAGGCATTGCCTGGATGCAGTGCAGTTCCAGAGAGGGAGCTGGCATCGGACCCTCACTGCTGTTTTGACGTTTTTTCCGTGTGAGAATACCTGAATTGTTCCTCACCCACATTAGAAGGACTGTCCTCAGGGGCACGCAATCTGGGGTGGCAGGGACAGAGCTGCGGTCCGGGCCACACCTGAGACCCGATCATCCGGCGCTGATCCTTTGAAAATAGAGACACGGGCGGCGGGCCCTCTTTAGGGGAGCATTTGGGAGTAGACCAGCGCAATCTAAAGAAATTGCGAACAAGGTGGCCGTGCGCCAGGATCAGGCACCCGAGAACTCAGAGGCGGGCCCTTGCTGAGATCAGAGCGAATCCATCTTGGTTGTGGTCATAATGACAACGCAGCAAACCAAGAAAGACTGATCATTAAAAGACATGCCCATGAAACCCACACCAAAGAGCCCTGATGCAATTCAGGCGAAGGCCCCGATCACGCAGGCTTTCCTAGAGACATTATTCAACACCCTCCGCGACGATTTTCAAACCCTGAAGAGCGAAGAGGCGGGGGAAATGAGCGAGATCCGCAGGGACGTGGACATTCTGGGAGACCAGGTGGCCGCAATCTAAGATCAAGAGCAAAATAGGGTCGAAGAGGTAACACAATTCCAGCAAGAAGTGATCCGCTTGAGGGAACAACAAATCGATCTTCAGGCTCACATGTAGGACCTCGAAAACCGCTCCCAGAGGAACAATATCCGGGTACGGGGATATACCACCAGACGCAGACGGGTCAGACATGGTCTCATACCTACAGGCCCTGTTTCGGGAGATCCTAAGGGAGTCGGCGGACGTGGAGATCTGCATTGATAGAGCCCACAGAGTTGGTTTGCGGCAAAAGGCCCCAGCGCTGCACCAGATATTTTTGCCTTCTTGCCAGACTACCCCCTTAAACGTATTCTCCGGGCAGCCATAGCGAAGCAACCGTTCCAATACCAGGGCCACTCTAAAGCGTTATACCAGGACTTGGCGGACATAACACTGTAGAAAAGGCAAGACTTTTGATAAGTGATCTCCCACTTAAGTGACAAAGGTGTGGCATATTTCTGGGGACATCCCTTTCGCATCATATTTAAATGGGAAGGCAGGCTACACCAGATCCGGTCACTTCAGGAGGCCTGCAAGCTGTTGGGCCTGCCGCTCCACAGCCATGAAGAGAAGCTTACCACAAGTCAAAGGCCACCCCGAGAACGATGGCAGTCTCGGTTCGAGGCATCCATCGGGGTCTCCGCGGGGACTCTACCCAGAGGCTATGGTGCAGGAGCAGAAGGCAGCGCTGGAGTCAGTGCTCAAGGACACAGCGTCGAACAATAGCTCCTGATCAAAGCGGGGGCTGATGCCGAGCAGACTGCGGATGGAGGCGGATGGGGGTCATCTTTTGGGTCACGTAATGCCCCTGTTCACCTGTTTTTCCAGATGCGCGCGACCAAGCCCTGAGAGCTCTGGACCTAGGGGGGGAATTTGGGTGGATCAGTTGGGGTTAGGGGGGGGGGGGCTGGTGTGCTGTTTGGGACTCCATGCAAGCGTAGGCGGTGGGAGGAAGGGCGGAGAGGGAGGGGTGCACAGGTTGGCAGCGTAGTGGGCCCATGGGCAGATGAAGTTGCTTGCGCTCATTTATATTCCATGACGCCTTTAGAGTTGCATATCCTCTAGCTTAACGTGCAAGGCCTAAATAGTCCTAACTAGCGGAGTTTCATATTGTCATATCTCGAAAACTCAGGGGCAGATACCTCAGCAGTTTTTCTCTTCTATCCAGGACAAGAAAGCAGGGGTGGCTATATTGGTGGCTAAATGCTTTACCGGGACAGTGGGTGACAAGGTAGCGGAAATCAAAGGGTGGCTGTTAGCCTACAAGCTGTGGGTGGAGGGCTTACCGCTGGTAGTAGGGGTGATTTATGCTCCCAACCCTGGCCAAGAGAAGTTTCTCAAGACGACCCGGTCAGAGGTTCTTGGGGCTCAGGAGCGACAGGTACTTGTCGGAGGTGATTTAAATTTGGTCATGGATACGTCAGCGGATAGGTCTAGCCACAGGTACGCCCAGACTGGGGCAATGTCTGTGGACCGGCAACAGTGGCTGCAGAATCAGGGGATCAGATATTTGGTGGGCAGCTAGCCCCACACCTCGCAATCCTCCTACTACTCTCACGCACACCACATTTATGCCCGTTTGGATCATTGGTTGGTCACGACAGAAAAAAATGCACTGGTACGGGAGGTTAGCATAACGCTGGCGGCCCTGTCCGACCACAATGCAGTCCAAGCGACTCTGCGGGTGCCGACACCATGTAGGAACGCAGGGGGTTGGAGACAGAGAGGGTCTGTTACATAAACAAGCGGTGCGGGAACAGATCCTCAAATGCATCACAGACTACCTCAACGCCAACGACTCCCCTGAGGTTTACAGTGCTACTTTGTGGGGGTTCTTAAAGCAGTGGTGAGGGGAGAACTGACCGCAATTTCCTCTGCCGAGAATAGAGAGCGTAGTTCTAAACGTGAACAGCTCACATCCCAAGTTCTATAGCTAGAGAGGGTACACAGCAGGACGGGGGCGCCCAGGGTCAGGCATCAACTTAAGGCGGCGAGCGCTAAGCTAGCGGGACTTGACCTCGACAGGGCTGAGTATGCGGCACTTAGGCTTAGGCACTCCGGCTACATAGGAGGTGAAAGGACAGGGCGTATGCTGGAGAGCAAGCTGCAGGCCCGCACCTTGGATTCTAAAGAGCACTGTCTCAAGCCGACCTCGGGGACAGTGGCCGAAAGCGACGAGGAGATAGCCCAGGTTTTTCAAGCATTCTATGCAGAGCTGTATCGCAGGGAGACTCGTTCACCATCCCAGGTCGATGCCTTTCTCAAGGAGACACACATAACAGTCTTAGGCCCCACCCAGGCCGAAATGTTAGAGGCACCCATACGCATAGAGGAAGTGATAGGTGCGATCTACCGCCTCAAACCTTTGAAGTCACCGGGACCTGACGGTTTCTCGGCCGGGTTCTATAAAACATTCAGCACGTTGTTGGCCCCAATACTCTCAAAACTTTTTAACTCCTTCATGGGACCGGGGTAGATTACCTCAGATATGCTAGCAGCTTCTATAGTCGTATTGCCAAAACCGTACCAAGACAAGTCCACGGGCGTTATAGAGCCCGACCAATCCGGCTTTTTTCAGAATTGGCAAAGCAGCGACAATACCAAATGCCTTCTCCATTACATCGACAAGGCTCATCACACAGATATGGATGCCCTACCATTGTCGGTGGATGCCGAGAAGGCATTCGACTGAGTCGACTGGGATCTTTTAGATAAAACCCTAATTTATTTTGGTCTGGGGAGCGGTTCCGGGCCTGGGTGGCGAGCTGCTACAATAAGCCTATGGCGACTATTTGGGTGAAAGGGGTGACATCCCGCCCATTCGAGATACAGAGAGGAACTCGCCAGGGGTGCCCGCTGTCTCCTTTTCGCCCTCTAGGTCGAGCCACTGGCTCAGAGGATCAGGGAGAACCCGGATATATTAAGCATTCTGTTTGGGGGGGAAATATACACAATAAGTCTCTATGTGGACGATATCAACGCCTCCCTTGAAATCACCCGCACGCTCGGTCCCGGCATTCTTGCAGGAGCTGAAGGACTTTGGCCAGTCTTGGGATTTCGGGTTAATGTAGAAAAGACAATGATCCTGTGGCTGAACCAAGCAGGGCAGTTTCTGGCCACAGGCGGGAGTACATATGAGTGTATTCAGGTAAGAACATCCATCCCCTACTTAGGCCTTGAATTGGCCCAGTCGGTGTCCCAAATTGTCAAGCTCAACTATGCCAAGCTAACACCTCAAATCACGCGGGACCTGCACCAGTGGATGCAGCACCGGTTCTCCCTCTTGGGCCGGGTGGCGGCAATCAAGATGTCCATTCTCCCCAAAGCATTATATCTTTCTAAACAATCCCGATATGGCCACCGCCAGGCAATCTTCAGACGCTGTAGCAAGCACTCCAGCATTTTTTATGGGCGGGAGTTAGGCCTCGACTGAAGGAGGAACTGGGCTACCTAAGACCTGATAAAGGGGGATTGGTGATACTGAATATCCTAGAGTATTTCAGGGCTGCACAGCTCCAATATGTAGTGGAGTGGAACAGATCCGAATCGGAGAAGAGATGGGTGTTCCAAGATAGAGCATTGGCCAAATTATCGCTTTGGAAGATCCTATTTCTTAAAAGAGAAGATAGACCTCCGAATCTCAAGGGCTCCCCCATCACGCACTCAGTGCTGAGAGTCTGGGACGGGGTCGCCATCAAAAAGGTATTGTCCTCTCTTTCACTTTGCCCATGACTCCCATTCTTGATAACAAGGACTTTTCCCCGGGGGCGGACGAAAGGGGGTTCCCGCAATGGAGGGAGACAGAATGCAAGGCACTTTTTTGACCTGGACGGGATGCTCTCCTTTCAGGACATGCACGCAGAATATGGCCTTCCGGAGACCGAGTGGTTTCACTAGTTGCAACTTAGGCACTGGTTACTTAATGCAGAGGTGCTACCGAATGGTCTCTCAGAAGTTAATGAAATTTGAGAAATGGCTTTACACAAAGAACACATAAGAAAATGATCTCAGAGATCTACGAGGCGTTACGTCCTCAGGCCCAGAGGGATCCTACGGCGGGGCAGAGAAGGTGGACGGGTGAACTGGGCAGAGATTTCACAGCGAAGGAGTGGTCGGACATTTATTACCGAGCCACTCACACCGCACGAAATATAGTGAGCAAAAAGACAGCGGTTAAAGTAGCTATGTACTGGTATTTGAGCCCGGTCCGTCTGCATAGGTGGAAACCTGAATGCAGCCCAATTTGCTGGTGGGGACGCGGAGAAGAAGGTACGTTGCTACATTTGTTGTGGGAGTGCACGGAATTGACGAGCTATTGGTCAGCGATCCTCAACGACTTGGATCGCCAATTCGACACGCAGATCCCGCGATTCCCAGCGTATGTGGTGTTGGGCCTGCCTAACCCGCTGACGTATCCGCTAAGATCAAGGAAAGGGAAGCAAATGGGGTTAGCTTAGGGGGCGGCTCTCCAAAACATCTTATTGCATTGGGGAACAAGGGTAAAACCGACCTATGTTGGGTGGCTACACAGGTTATGGTTCATCCCGGGCATGGAACGCATACAGGCCTCTCTTACCAACTCCATGGCAAGCTTTAATGTAATCTGGCAGTCACTGCTCTTACTCTTGCCAACCGAAAGGAATGAAATCACATGCTCCAGATACCCGCGTCTTCTCTGCCTTACGGGCCCCACATCATCTACTTAGAGAAGCTGCAATACATTTAAGAGAGTGCCACTCATAGGGGTCAAGTCTGCCGCTTCCAAGCACACCAGTTTGAGGAAGGGAGGGGGGGGTTGGTTTTTCCTTACTGTGTTTCTTTAATTTTCCTATTCTATAGCATTGTGGTCTAAAAGTTGGTGCAGAACTCTAGAAATTAAAGGACTTATTAAAGGGTCCAGTGGGGTTCGTACTAGAGGCGCCTTAGTAATGTACGTCAAGAATGAGCAAGTACTAAACAAAGTCCCGTTGTATGAATACAATGTGCAGATTTCTGGAACTGTAGGTTATTTGCTGAATGCCAATAAAAACAAAGTTAAACCTAAAATTAAACACTTGGCAGAAGATGTCAAAAGACGTTGAGTGAAACAACAAAATACACATTTCTTGATAATAGACAGGGATTTTTGAGGTTTGAATTTCTCACAGGTATTCACAGATCCTTCTCACAAGTGCCAGATAAGGGAGGCAACTACCAGTACAAGGCATTCTCCCAAACGCTTTTCTTTCCTTTACCTGTAACAAAAGTCTATTTTAGATGCTCAAATAAATGCAGTCCTTTTAAATGTATTTCAAACTTCTATGAAGAGTCAGGAAAAGGTTAAGCCTTTGATGGGCTTAAATTACAAGCTGTTATTACTACACCCTTGACAGAGATTCTGTTACATCTACTTTACACAAAGAAAACTATTCAAAAAGGTGTTCAAGGGACCACGCAATGCGATGGAAATAGCGTCTATGAAGACAAATGAAGACCCTGCGATTCACAATAGTGTTTTACTACTGCAATATCCTTACAACAGAACATCGTTTGAATTAGAAAAAATAACAAAACATATTTTAATTAAGTATTACAGTGGCTGAGATACTAAATGCTACACAGATGCTCTGTATCCCCCATTTATTATGCTTTGCCATTCAAGCAGACCAGGTTCTGTAGTATGGCCTAATGCCTGCTTTACGCACATGTTATATTTGCATGGCTTATTAGAAGTTTAAAAGCCATTTTACCTTTTACTGCTTTTGCACACGACACTGCATAGCTGTTTTTGTAAGTTAGCCTTCACGAAGGTCTACACATGAGAAAAGGTTTTGTTTACGACATCTCTAGACTTACATTGTTCCCCTAGTCTGCACAGTGAGTGCTGAAGCCGTCAAGGTTTTCAAAACATGGTAGCTGTTTTTCGACATGTTCGTATAACGCTCACTAAACACAGCAATTAGGCAGCTGCGAGCCAACTAAGATTCTGGCGTCCTTATTATTGCACACTTGCCCATGATTTCAGACACTTGGAAGATTTTCCGTTTCCAGGGATGCAGAGTTATCGCTGGTCCTGATAAACTCAAGAGGGCGTGGCTTGGATGCCGAGGAGGTAGGCAGCGTGAGCTCGGTGCTCCGCGCCCGATCCTGAAAAATATCCTGAATATTTGGTCGGACCCCGACGAAACTGATATAATCCGATACTGGAAGGTGCCAGGGAGGATCCGGCGCCGACGGCGGACGACTCGAGACCGATCCCGGCCCGGTATCTGAATCTGAAAGCCGGACTCAGGCGTGAAGTTATCGAGCTAAGATGGCGGCGGTGGCATGAGGCATGGAGACGACGGAGTCGCAGGCCCGGAGCCACTTTAAGGGCTGCTACCTTTCTCCGATAAGAGGTGTTGGCGGCTGCATCGGACCTCTCACAGGGTGCTGGAGTGGACCACTCGAGCGACACCGGCTGTGGATGGGACCGGAACCCTTGATAGTGGCGGCGACAACGTGGCGGCAACCCAGTGACGATGACCCCGGATCTCTGAGCACGACTGGCGCCAGCCGGATTAGTGGTCGGTCGAAAACCCTGATCCCGAGAGGCAGCCTTGGCCCCGGAGACTAGAGTGGTGCCCAAGGCGTGGAACGCGGCGGGCCTTTCCCACTACTGTTACGGTGGGACCTTCCTAGGGGCGAGGCCCAGCGACGTGCGAAGCGGGAGCAGAAGCAGCTTTGGAGGCCACCACTCTTTCCAGCCCAGATGGGGAAGCCGAAAGGGAAGGGGGATGGTGCGACCGACACCGAAGCCACGGAAGGAGCGGATCGAGACCAGTCAGCGCTGCAGCGTATGCAGGACCGTATCCTGGAGGCCATCGCCACCACCAAGGACGCCTTGCAGCAGGACATAGCCCAGGTGGCGACAGGCTTGGGACTCCTGAAAGCGGACCACGATAAGCTCAAGGACAGGGTGAAGTCCGTGGAAATCACGGTTCAGGAATTAGCCCCGAGCCATGCAGCGGTGAAGGCGCAGGTGGCGGATGTGATGGATCGTTTGAAGGTGCTGGAACGGAGGGCCGAGGACGCGGAAAACCGGAACAGGCGCAATAATGTACGCCTTGTAGGCCTGCCGGAAAAAATCGAAGGAGACGATATGGTGGGCTATCTCGACAACTGGTTACGGACTGAGGTGGCACCAGAGGGATTGTCCCCCTTCTTCTCCCTTGAGCGAGCACATAGGGTCCCGGCGCGTCCACCGGCCCCGGGCCTCCCGCCTCGCCCAGTGGTGTTCAAGTTGCTCCATTACAGGGACAGAGACTGGTTATTACAGAGGGCGAGGGAGGCAGGACCCTTTCAAGTGGACAACAACAGGGTCACTATGTTCCCAGACTATACGTTTGAGACGCAGAGGCTCAGGGCCAATTTCCTGTCTCTTAAGCGGGAGCTCCGTGATGAGGGCATCCAGTACTCCCTGCTATTCCCGGCGAAGCTGAGAGTGGTGGTAGATGAACAGACACTCTTCTTCACATCCTCGGCGGACGCTTGGGCCTGGTGGGACACTTATAAAGCGGGAACAGATGGCACCAAGGCCAGGGAGGAGGAGGCTACGGTGGCACAACCGCTCAGGAAATCTCAACGGATCAGGAAGAACCGTAGGAGGACCGGCAGGCCTTCGGTGTCGCAGACGGAGACGGAGAGGCAGGCGGCCCTACAGGCTGTGGCGGACTTATCCAAAACTACCAGAAGCCAATCCGGGAAGGGCACGGACTCGGAGGGCCCGGGCACGGGCTCAGAGACGGGACTTTCGGAATTTGGTGGAGCCCGTGGCCCCATCGTGACGCCGCAGACTTCGGAGGAGATACTTGAGGCGTGTTAATCTGGACTAGTGGAGCGGACTCGCTGGTTGGACACCGGGGCGCTGGGCCCATGGCTGCGGAACACTGTTACTTGAGGTCTCGGGGCGCTATGATGTGGGGATTGTGGGGTGGGGTGTGCGGGAATGATTTGCTTTTACGAACCTTTCGCATCGAACCGCGCCCTACTGGCCCTTAAGGTCATCGCAGTGGAGACTGCGAACATTACTGCCTTTCTTTGAGGGGTGGTTGGGAGTGTTGGTTTGGATGGGGGTACTTCCAGTTGCGGGGGGGCCTGTCCTGGGGGGGTGGAAATTGAGAGCAGTTGGGGTTGCTCTGGGTGTTGTTGTTGGAGGGGGGGTTTGGCTTCCTGTTTGGAGAGGGTGGGTGGGTTGGTCCGTGGTCGCGCAGCGAGTAAGGTCAATGATCTTTATTGTTCGGTCTGGTTGTGCGAAGGGGAATGGCTAGTACCGGGGCACTGAAATGTGTGTCCTGGAATGTGCGGGGTATGCAGTCAATGACACGCAGGCATAAAGTTCAGGCATACCTCAAGCGTAGGGGGGTTCACATAGCGTTCCTGCAAGAAACACATCTTAATAAGCAAGAAGGGATAGCGCTACAGAGGCGTTGGAGGGGGCAGCTGTTCAACACGACGTTCTTGGCCTTTGCAAGGGGGGCGCTGATTTGGATACGAGCGGGGGTTCCCATCCAGGTTACTAAAACATTGGTGGACCCTGAGGGCAGATATGTGGCGGTGGAGGGGAGGCTAAGGGGCAGGGTAGTGTCTCTCTGCAGTGTGTACGCTCCCAATGTGGATTTGCCCGCATTTTTGTCCCTACTCTCGGGTAAACTGGCGGGTTATTTGGCGGGGCCGTTGCTCCTGGGGGGGGATTTTAATTCGGTTGAGGATGTGGTTTTGGATAGGTCCCATCCCCCACTGCGCGCGTCCCCAGCGCATAGGGTGGCCAAGCGCAGGCTAGAGTGGCAGGAGAGTTGGGCCCTCACGGATGCATGGAGAGCGTTACACCCCACTACTAGGGACTACTCCTTTCACTCGCAATTGCATGATCTACATGTTAGGCTGGACGCGTTTCTGTGTTCCTCATCTGTACTTTCTGCGGTGGGAGGGGCGGAATATTTGGCCCGGACGATGTCGGACCACAAGCCTTTGTTGTTGTCCCTGAACTGGATGGTGGCCGTTAACTGCGTACCAACATGGCGCCTGCAACCTGACACCCTGGATGACTTGTTGTTCAGGGAGGCCCTTGGAGAATGCATGGAGTGTTATTTTGAGGAGAACAGTGGCTCGGCCTCCACGAGGGCGGTGGAGTGGGATGCGTTTAAGGTGGTGGTGCGAGGGCACTGTATTGGACACACGGCTGGGGCTCGCAAGACTTTGTTGGATGATTTGGATAAGGCTGAGACGAGGTTGAGGGATCTGGAGAGGGGGCGCCCGAATCACCCTGAGTTGCAGGAGGGGCTTAGTGGGGCCAGGGAGGGGCTGGCAGTGGAACTGGAACGGCTGCGCAGCTTTGATCATAAAGCGTACATGACGAGGGCGCATGCGGAGGGCGATAAGGCGGGGTCTATGCTGGCGTGGCTCGCTAACCCAGTCAGGAGGGGTATGCCGATCATGATGATCCAAGAGACAGGGGAGGAACCCTGCCATACTCAACCCGGGATACTGAATAAGTTTTGGGCGTATTATGAGGGTCTCTATGAGAGTGGTGAAACAGGGGAGACGGATGAGCTGTGCGAGTTCCTGGACGGCCTACAACTGCCGAGGGTGGAAGACTCGGAGGCGGAGGAGCTGGGTCGGCCCATTACGCTCGGGGAGATAGGGTGCGCAGTAAAACAGATGGCTAGAAATAAGACCCCGGGCCTCGACGGACTCCCGATCGAGTTTTACAGTAAATATCTGGAGTACCTTGCTCCCGGGCTGCGAGAAGTCTATAATGAGGCACAATCGAGGGGTCGGCTCCCTGGCTCCATGTGTGAAGCCATCATGATCCCGCTTTTAAAACCGGGCAGAGAGGGGGCGGCCTTATCCTCTTACCGTCCGTTGTCCATGCTGACAACGGACTACAAGATCCTGAGTAAAATTCTTGCCAACAGACTGCTGGTGCACATGACTGGCCTTGTTCATAAGGACCAGTGCGGTTTCATCCCGACGCGCAACACCGCCCACAATATCCGCAGGCTTACGAGACTGATGGGGGAAGACTGGCCAGGCGCCGTCTCTCCATTTGTTCTCTCTATTGACATAGAGAAGGCCTTCGACAGTCTTGAATGGGGGTACTTGTATGAGGTGATGCGGCGCTTCGGGCTGGGGGACGGATACATAAACTGGACCAAGGTCCTGTACACTGACGCGGTAGCAAGAGTCCGGGTGGGCGCTCTGATCTCGAGGCAATACCCTGTCCGGCGGGGCACTAGACAGGGGTGCTCCCTATCTCCTCTCCTGTTTGCCCTGGCGATGGAACCCTTCGCTGTGGAGGCCAGGTTGGGCCGCCACTATGCCGGATTATCGTATAGGGGCAAGCCACATTTCATTTCTTTGTATGCAGATGATCTGCTGATGTTTTTGGCTAACGCGGGCCCCGAGCTAGAGGGAGCAAGGCGGTTATTGGAGCGATTCGGCCGGTTATCAGGCCTGAGGGTCAACTGGCCTAAGTCCTGCTTATTCCCCCTGAGATCGGGAGAACCGTGCCCACTCACCGCGCAAGAACTCCGATGGGAACCGCGCTGTCTGCATTATCTGGGAGTCTATATTTATCACACCCGGCAGATCTGCTGGAGGGTAACATCACCCGTTGTATTAACGCTCTGCGGGGAGCATGGATTTCTGGTCTACAGTGCCGCTATCCCTGGCTGGTAGGATCTCCCTGCTCAAGATGGTGGCCCTGCCCAGGTTGTTGTATTATTTTAGGACGCTCCCGGTGTGGGTCCCGAGTTCTATTTTTCGGCGCCTGAGATCTCTGGTCATAGCGTTCTTATGGGGTACGGGCAGGAGGCGCATAGCGCTGGATACTCTACTACGCCCCAAGGATGAAGGAGGGTTGGCGGTGCCTGATTTTGAAGGATATTATCTGGCTGCGCAGCTGCAGATTTTTACTCAGGAGGTCGCGAGAGTCTATAGAGGCCCTGAGGACGCGAGAGTTGAAGGTACCCCACGACACGTGCTGGCGTACATCACACTGCACCAGAGGCTCCTGGTGAGAGACCTGACGGTTGAGGAGCAGACGTTCCGACTCTGCTGGAACCGTGCACGTAAGCGAGCGGGGGTCCGCCTTATGTATGCTCCTGAAATCCCGTTGGGGATGGTCACGGCCCTTCCTCATGGAGGGGACTGGTCGCGCTTGCTGGGATGTGAGGAGGCGGGGATACACATGCTGGGCGACTTGTATGAGGATGGGGTACTGCTCCCGTTTCAGGACTTGCAGGAGCGGTTCGACCTACCGAGGGGCGACTACTTGTTGCACGCAGCGGTCACGGGCGCCATGCAGGCTCACTGGGGGGAAGGATTGCAGGAACCGGGCAACTCCATGGCATGCCAATACACGATGATGGCAGCGGGGACCTTTAAGGCCGTCACCTGCTTGTACTCCAGGATGCTGAGGGAGGCCTTACAGCCTCTGGCGGTTCTGAAGGCCAAATGGGAACTGGACCTCCAATTGGAGATCCCTGACACGACCTGGGGCCAGCTGCTGAGGCGCGCACGGAAGAGCTCGAGAAACGCCAGGTTTCAGTTAATCCATTTCTACATCATTCACAGGGCGTACCTCACGCCGGGGAAAATACAACAATATTTTGGGGTGGAACACGCTGCTTGCCCCAGGTGCAATACAGTCGGGGCGGACCTGGGTCACATGTTGTGGGATTGCCCCTCTCTGGGTGACTATTGGCAGGAAATTGGGAGGGCCCTCAACAGTGCAACAGGCAGGGACATCCAGTACACGAAAGCAGTGGGGGTCCTCCATTGGTTTCCACACACGCCTAGGAATAAGACTACCAGCAAATTTATAGACTTGGGGCTCATCCTGGCTAAGCGGGAGATAACGAGAAATTGGAAATCGAGAGTGGGGCCCACGTATAAAAGATGGTTTGGGGAATGCCTGCGGTGGGCGGCGTGTGAGAGCACCTTGAGATACCAGATGGCCTGGAGAACGAATGATGAGAAGGCTCTGGAGAGGGCGACTGCGTGGGAAATGATGGTGCAGGCGCTCCGTGACACAGCTGACGAGGAGCAGGAGGGCGAGGAGGAGCTGGATATAGCTAACCCTGTCACCTTACCGGGGGACACACCTTAGCGAATGTATGTACTTCCTACACCACAACAGACGTTCTTACGGCAGTGATTTAGCATAGCGCGACCACGGGGGGGGGGGGAGGAAGCTGGAATTGGCGGGCTGTTGGGGATCGAAATTATGGGGCGGGGGAGGGGCGAAAATCACAAAAAGCAACCCAGCATTACTTTGGTAATACTAGTGTCGGACGATGTAAGGTATTGCAAGGACTGCTAATGAACGGAGGTCGGGGCGAACCTCCCGGACAGGAGTGCAAAGGACAATGCCATGTCTTGTTTTCGGAGAACTTATACATTTGGTTATAATGTCTGTACAATTATATTGGTGATGCAATAAAAATGATGTTAAAAAAAAAAAAAAAAAAATAAATAAAAAAAAAAATCGCTGGTCCTGATGTGATTTACTCTTACTGAGCGAAAGGTAATGGGGTCCCCCAAACAAGCCTAAGAGACCTTCTTAGTTCATAATACATAGTTCCTATATAGGGAGGGTGTTAAAACTAGGCACTTTAAGACCGGTTTTCACCAATCATTGTAATATGATTTCTCCTTTTGTGTTTTATGGAACTGTAACAATGCTGACAATATTATTTTTAATCATATGTCTGCTTATGTTGGCTAAGATATTGATCACGTCGTTAAAATAAATATTTTAACCTTACCGTGTCTCTTATTTACTCCTGTTGTGGACTGGTACGAGAGTATAACGAAAGAGTGTTCTCACTTCCCACCATTCCTGAGATGGTCCTAAGTCACATGTTCTAGGTTGTCTAATCATTGGTTACTTTGCTATAGGACGAAGACCTAATATGACACAGATGCTAGCTGGTTGGGGGTTCTTTAGCCCACTCTGCCACCCCAGTTCAGACATGGCTATATGCAAATCAGTCTGACCCTGTGCCTCGGAAGCTTGTTTCCGGTCCAGCGAAGACATGGCTTGGCAGTTCGGGCTGGACTGTTCCCATGAGGCACAGGGTCAGACTGATTTGCATATGGCCATGTCTGAACTGGGGTGGCAGAGTGGGCTAAAGAACGGTGATGGATTAAACCCAGATCTTTTGACTGGGTGTGAGTGTTTGATTGATTCAGATGCTCCGTCCATCACCACCCCCTTTTGTACCGCTTTTGGCCGCCATAAGTGTGGCAGGGTATGCTCAGACGTGAGTCCCTTGCTCACTTTGTCACTGGATTCAAGCAAGCTGGGCTGAAGACGGCTGGAATGCCAGAAACCGGTCCTTGGAAACTTGTTTCCGGTCCAGGGAAGACATGGCTTGGCAGTTCGGGCTGGACTGTTCCCATGAGGCACAGGGTCAGACTAATTTGCATATGGCCATGTATGAACTGGGGTGGCAGAGTGGGCTAAAGAACAGTGATGGATTAAACCCAGATCTTTTGACTGGGTGTGAGTGTTTGATTGATTCAGATGCTCCGTCCATCACCACCCCCTTTTGTACCGCTTTTGGCCGCCATAAGTGTGGCAGGGTATGCTCAGACATGAGTCCCTTGCTCACTTTGCCACTGGATTCTAGCAAGCCGGGCTAAAGACGGCTGGAATGCCAGAAACCCGTCCTTGGAAGCTTGTTTCCGGTCCAGGGAAGACGTGGCTTGGCAGTTCGGGCTGGACTGTTCCCATGAGGCACAGGGTCAGACTGATTTGCATATGGCCATGTCTGAACTGGGGTGGCAGAGTGGGCTAAAGAATGGTGATGGATTAAACCCAGATCTTTTGACTGGGTGTGAGTGTTTGATTGATTCAGATGCTCCGTCCATCACCACCCCCTTTTGTACCGCTTTTGGCCGCCATAAGTGTGGCAGGGTATGCTCAGACTTGAGTCCCTTGCTCACTTTGTCACTGGATTCAAGCAAGCCGGGCTGAAGACGGCTGGAATGCCAGAAACCGGTCCTTGGAAACTTGTTTCCGGTCCAGGGAAGACATGGCTTGGCAGTTCGGGCTGGACTGTTCCCATGAGGCACAGGGTCAGACTGATTTGCATATGGCCATGTATGAACTGGGGTGGCAGAGTGGGCTAAAGAACAGTGATGGATTAAACCCAGATCTTTTGACTGGGTGTGAGTGTTTGATTGATTCAGATGCTCCGTCCATCACCACCCCCTTTTGTACCGCTTTTGGCCGCCATAAGTGTGGCAGGGTATGCTCAGACATGAGTCCCTTGCTCACTTTGCCACTGGATTCTAGCAAGCCGGGCTAAAGACGGCTGGAATGCCAGAAACCGGTCCTTGGAAGCTTGTTTCCGGTCCAGGGAAGACATGGCTTGGCAGTTCGGGCTGGACTGTTCCCATGAGGCACAGGGTCAGACTGATTTGCATATGGCCATGTCTGAACTGGGGTGGCAGAGTGGGCTAAAGAATGGTGATGGATTAAGCCCAGATCTTTTGACTGGGTGTGAGTGTTTGATTGATTTAGATGCTCCGTCCATCACCACCCCCTTTTGTACCGCTTTGGCCGCCATGAGTGTGGCAGGGTATGCTCAGACGTGAGTCCCTTGCTCACTTTGCCACTGGATTCAAGCAAGCCAGGCTTTTACTCTACCTCCCTCACTCATTCTACCCGCCCTCACTCTACCCGCCCTCATGCCCTCACTCTACCACCCTCATGCCCTCACTCTACTGCCCTCATGCCCTCACTCTACTGCCCTCACGCTCTCACTCTACCGCCCTCACTCTACCGCCCTCACTCTACCGCCCTCACGCCCTCACTACCACGCTCACTCTACCGCACTCACTCTACCACTCTACCGCCCTCACTCTACTGCCCTCACTCTACCACTATACCGCCCTCACGCCCACTCTACCGCCCTCACTCTGTTGCCCTCACTCTACCTCCCTCACTCTACCCGCCCTCATGCCCTCATTCTACTGCCCTCATGCCCTCACTCTACCGCCCTCTCTACCTCACTCTACCGCCCTCTCTACCTCACTCTACCGCCCTCACGCCCTCACTCTACCACCCTCATGCTCTCTCTACCACCCTCACGCCCTCACTCTACCGCCCTCACTCTACCACTTTACCGCCCTCACTCTACCACCCTCACTCTACCCGCCCTCACTCTACCCGCCCTCACTCTACCCGCCCTCACTCTACCCGCCCTCACTCTACCCGCCCTCATGCCCTCACTCTACCGCCCTCATGCCCTCACTCTACCGCCCTCATGCCCTCACTCTACCGCCCTCATGCCCTCACTCTACCGCCCTCATGCCCTCACTCTACCGCCCTCACGCTCACTCTACCGCCCTCACTCTACCACCCTCATGCTCTCTCTACCACCCTCACGCCCTCTCTACCGCCCTCACTCTACCACTCTACCGCCCTCACTCTACCGCCCTCACTCTACCGCCCTCACTCTACCGCCCTCACTCTACCGCCCTCACTCTACCGCCCTCACTCTACCGCCCTCACTCTACCGCCCTCACTCTACCGCCCTCACGCCTTCAGTCTACTGCCCTCACGCCCTCACTCTACCGCCCTCACTCTACCACTCTACCGCCCTCACTCTACCACTCTACCGCCCTCACTCTAATACCCTCACTTTACCACTCTACCACTCTACCGCCCTCACGCCCTCACTCTACCACGCTCACTCTACCGCCCTCAAGCTCTCACTCTACTGCCCTCACTCTACCCGCCCTCACTCTACCCGCCCTCATGCCCTCACTCTACCGCACTCATGCCCTCACTCTACCGCCCTCATTCTACCGCCCTCATGCCTCACTCTACCGCCCTCACGCTCTCACTCTACCGCCCTCACGCTCTCACTCTACCGCCCTCATGCCCTCACTCTACCACCCTCATGCTCTCTCTACCACCCTCACGCCCTCACTCTACCACCCTCACTCTACCACCCTCACTATACCACCCTCACGCCTTCAGTCTACTGCCCTCACGCCCTCACTCTACCGCCCTCACTCTACCACTCTACCGCCCTCACTCTACTACTCTACCGCCCTCACTCTAATACCCTCACTTTACCACTCTACCACTCTACCGCCCTCACTCTACCACGCTCACTCTACCACCCTCAAGCCCTCACTCTACTGCCCTCACTCTACCACCCTCACTCTACTACTACACCGCCCTCACTCTACCACTCTACCCGCCCTCACTCTACCCGCCCTCATGCCCTCACTCTACCGCACTCATGCCCTCACTCTACCGCCCTCATGCCCTCACTCTACCGCCCTCACGCCCTCACTCTACCACCCTCATGCCCTCACTCTACTGCCCTCACGCCCTCACTCTACCGCCCTCACGCCCTCACTCTACCACCCTCACGCCCTCACTCTACCACCCTCACTATACCACTCTACCGCCCTCACTCTACCGCCCTCACTCTACCACCCTCACTCTACCACCCTCACTCTACCACCCTCACTCTACCACCCTCACTCTACCACCCTCACTCTACCACTCTACCGCCCTCACTCTACCGTCCTCACGCCCTCACTTTACCGCCCTCACTCTACCACTCTATCGCCCTCACTCTACCGCCCTCACTCTAATACCCTCACTTTACCACTCTACCACTCTACCGCCCTCACGCTCTCACTCTACCACGCTCACTCTACCGCCCTCAAGCCCTCACTCTACTGCCCTCACTCTACCACCCTCACTCTACTACTACACCGCCCTCACTCTACCACTCTACCCGCCCTCACTCTACCCGCCCTCATGCCCTCACTCTACCGCCCTCATGCCCTCACTCTACCGCCCTCATGCCCTCACTCTACCGCCCTCACGCCCTCACTCTACCGCCCTCACGCTCTCACTCTACCGCCCTCTCTACCTCACTCTACCGCCCTCACGCCCTCACTCTACCACCCTCACGCCCTCACTCTACCACCCTCACGCCCTCACTCTACCACCCTCACTATACCACTCTACCGCCCTCACTCTACCGCCCTCACTCTACCGCCCTCACTCTACCACCCTCACGCCTTCAGTCTACTGCCCTCACGCCCTCACTCTACCGCCCTCACTCTACCACTCTACCGCCCTCACTCTACCACTCTACCGCCCTCACTCTAATACCCTCACTTTACCACTCTACCGCCCTCACGCCCTCACTCTACCACGCTCACTCTACCGCCCTCAAGCCCTCACTCTACTGACCTCACTCTACCACTCTACCGCCCTCACTCTACCGTCCTCACGCCCTCACTTTACCGCCCTCACTCTACCACTCTACCGCCCTCACTCTGCCGCCCTCACTCTGCCGCCCTCACTCTGCCGCCCTCACTCTGCCGCCCTCACTCTGCCGCCCTCACTCTGCCGCCCTCACTCTGCCGCCCTCACTCTGCCGCCCTCACTCTGCCGCCCTCACTCTGCCGCCCTCACTCTGCCGCCCTCACTCTGCCGCCCTCACTCTACCACTCTACTGCCCTCACTCTACCGCCCTCACTTTACCATTCTACTGCCCTCATGCCGTCACTCTACCGCCCTCACTCTACCGCCCTCACTCTACCGCCCTCACTCTACCGCCCTCACTCTACCGCCCTCACTCTACCGCCCTCACTCTACCGCCCTCACTCTACCGCCCTCACTCTACCGCCCTCACTCTACCGCCCTCACTCTCACGCCCTCACTCTCATGCCCTCACTCTCACGCCCTCACTCTCACGCCCTCACTCTCACGCCCTCACTCTCACGCCCTCACTCTACCACTCTCACGCCCTCACTCTACCACTCTACCGCCCTCACTTTACCGCCCTCACTCTACCACTCTACCGCCCTCACTTTACCGCCCTCACTCTACCGCCCTCATGCCATCACTCTACCTCCCTCACTCTACCACTCTACCTCCCTCACTCTACCACTCTACCGCCCTCACTCACTCTACCGCCCTCACCCACTCTACCGCCCTCACCCACTCTACCGCCCTCACCCACTCTACCGCCCTCACCCACTCTACCGCCCTCACCCACTCTACCGCCCTCACCCACTCTACCGCCCTCACTCACTCTACCGCCCTCACTCACTCTACCGCCCTCACTCACTCTACCGCCCTCACTCACTCTACCGCCCTCACTCACTCTACCGCCCTCATTCACTCTATCGCCCTTCCTCCCTCTATCACCCTCCCTCTATCTATCTATACCCCTCTATCGCCCTCCCTCTCTTCCACCCACCTCCTTCTCTAACTCCCTGTTCTCTTCTGCTGTGCTGATCTGCTGCTCTCTTCCACCCGCCTCCTTCTCTAACTCCCCGTTCTCTTCTCTTCGCCTGTGCTGATCTGCTGCTCTCTTCCACCCACCACCTTCTCCACCTCCCGGTTCTCTTCTTCCGTGCTGTTCTGCTGCTCTCTTCCACCCCACACCCTTCTTTAACTCCCTGTTCTCTTCTGCTGTGCAGATCTGCTGCTCTCTTCCACCCACCTCCTTCTCTAACTCCCTGTTCTCTTCTTTTCTCTCTCTGCTGATCTGCTGCTCTCTTCCACCCGCCTTCTTCTTTAACTCCCTGTTCTCTTTTGCTGTGCTGATCTGCTGCTCTCTTCCATACCACCTCCTTCTTTAACTCCCTGTTCTCTTCTCCTGTGCTAATCTGCTACTCTCTTCCACCCACCTCCTTCTTTAACTCCCTGGTCTCTTCTCCTGTGCTGTTCTGCTGCTCTCTTCCACCCCACCTCCTTCGTTAACTCCCTGTTCTCTTCTGCTGTGCTGATCTGCTGCTCTCTTCCACCCCGCCTCCTTCTTTAACTCCCTGTTCTCTTCTCCTGTGCTGATCTGCTGCTCTCTTCCACCCCACCTCCTTCTTTAACACCCTGTTCTCTTCTCCTGTGCTGATCTGCTGCTCTCTTCCACCCGCCTCCTTCTTTAACTCCCTGTTCTTTTCTCCCGTGCTGATCTGCTGCTCTCTTCCACCCGCCCCTTCTCCAACTCCCTGTTCTCTTCTCCCGTGCTGATCTGCTGTTCCCTTCCACCGCCTCTTTCTCTAACTCCCTGTTCTTTCTCCTGTGCTGATCTGCTGCTCTCTTCCACCCACCTCTTTCTCGAACTCCCTGTTCTTTCTCCTGTGCTGATCTGCTGCTCTCTTCCACCGCCTCCTTCTTTAACTCCCTGGTCTCTTCTGCTGTGCTGATCTGCTGCTCTCTTCCATATACATCCTTCTCTAACCTGTGCGCAGAATGTATAGGAATGTGAAAGTAGGCGTCCTTTAGGTCTAGTGTGGACAGAAAATCTCCCTGTTGTAGTAATGGGAGTACTTGTTGTAAAGTTATCATGTGAAAATGATCCGATTGTATGTAGTGGTTGAGGGGCCTGAGGTCGAGAATTGGTCTTAATGTCCTGTCCTTTTTGGGAATTAGGAAGTACAGGGAGTAAACTGCTGTTCCTTGTTCCTCTAAAGGAACTACTTGAATAGCATCTTTTTGTTGAAGTGCTAGAACTTACTGTTGAAGCAGAGTTATATGGTCTGTGGACATTGGACGCTGCCTGGGTGGTATGTTTGGGGGGGTTGCTGTGAGTTCTAGGCAGTAGCCTTGTTGGATAATTTGTCTTACCCATCTGTCTGTTGTGATGGAGTTCCAGACAGGTAGGAACTGTGAAAGTCTGCCCCCCACAGGAGTGGAATGCTGTAGGGGAGGCAGAGGGAAGTCACTGTTTGGGAGTGGAAGAGAAGCGTTGTTATTACCTCTGCCTCTTCCCTAGTTGTTGTTGCCTCTGTATCCTCCTCTAAAGTAGCCTTTGTTAGAGGAGGTTTGTGTGTTTGTCTTAAAAGATGATGTGGTCTCTGTGCCTGTTTGCTTTGAGCCTCCTCTATAGAAGGAGCGGCAAAAAGAACTTTTATTCTGGGTGGATTGTAATGCACCCATAGACTTAGCGGTGTCTGTGTCTTTTTTCATCTTCTCTAGTGTGTTGTCTACCTCCGGCCCGAACAACTGGTTTTGATTGAAGGGCTGGTTCAAGATGGTAGTTTGTACCTCTGGTTTAAAACCTGAAATGCGTAACCATGCATGACGTCTGAGAATCACACTAGTATTGACTGCTCTGGATGCTGTGTCAGCTACATCTAGTGTGCATTTAATTGAGGCATTAGATATTAGTTTGCCTTCTTGTAAGAGCTCTGCTGCCTGATCTTTGTATTGATCTGGGAGATGTTCCATTAATTTTTCTAGTTGGTCGTAGTGAGCCCTGTCGTAGCGTGAGAGTAAGGCTTGTGTGTTTGCTATGCGCAATATGTTTGCTGCTTGTGCAGCAATCCTTTTTCCCCGACGCATCAATAATTTTTGATTCTTTGTCAGGCGGGGGCGTGTTACCAGAAGTTTGGGAGTTTGCTCTTTTACGTGCATTTGACACTACCAACGAGTCTAATGGCAGATGTCCCTTAATATAGACCGGACCAGCTGGTGCTGGTCTATACTTTTTTTCTATTCTGGGATTAAGCACCCTACAACTTAATGGATCTTTAAAAATGTCCGGAGCATGTTTAATAACTCCTTTGATCATAGGTAATATTTGAGTAGACCTTTGTGACGGCTCAAAAGTGTCTAGTAAGAAATCCTCCTCAATGGCATCAGAGTGCATTGACACTCCATGGTAAAGGGCAGCTCTGTTTAATAGACGATTAAACCCAATACTATCTTCTGTAGTTTTTTAACCGAATGAATCCCATGTCGTCGACCACTTGGTGGCCGCCTGAACTCAACCCAGCACCTTCCCCAGTCACAGTAGCACGCAACTTGGGAGTTCAATTCAACACCGAACTCTCTTTTAAACCTCAGGTCCAGAAAGTCACCTCACCATGTTTTGGTAAGCTCCACATGTTAAAAAAAATTGCTCCCTTTCTCCCTACGGAATCATTGAAGACGGTGACGCACGCTTTGATCACTTCGCACCTGGACTATACGAACAGCCTATATGTGTGACTTCCGGCCTATCTCCTGCATCAGCTGCAGGTCGTGCAGAATGCTGCGGCTAGACTGATTTGTAAAGTCCCCTTTCGTCACTCCATCTCACCCTCCCTGAGGAAACTGCATTGGCTTCCGATCTCCGCTCTCGTCAAATTCAATGCCCTGGTACTTGTTTTCAGGGCTCTGAATGGAAAGGGTCCTGGATATCTCAGACACAGACTGAAACTGGTCCACTCCTCCCTCAATCTCAGATCCAACCACCTCCGCCTCCTACTCCCTCCCAGATTCCGCCGGGTAAGGAAAGGTGGTAGAGCTTTTGCTGTAAATGCCTCAAAATTATGGAATGCCCTCCCTATCAGCCTCCGTCTCATCGACTCTGAATCCCAGTTCAGGGGTAAAATAAAGACCCTCTTATTTTCTGGCTGTTAGCTTTCCCATGCTGACTCTCTCTCAAATCTGCAATCTTAGCGCCGGGACACCCCCGTTGGTGGTAGCCGTGCGCTTAACAAATGTCAATAATAATAATAATAATAATAGGGGAAGGTTTTGTTGGGTAGTACTGAGGCTCAGGGATGTCTGGTGCATGGTTTGTTGTAAAACCATATGCCTCGTCCTCCTTGGGATATTGGGGGTTGACATCCTCATCTAAAGGGTATGTTACGTCATTGCCCCCACCTAAATAATACTCTTCGTCAGTGTGGTGTAATGATGCAGGAGATTGAATTGGAGAAGTCATAGGTTCAATGTAAGGATTAGGAGAGGAAGAAGGTGAAGGAGAGGAAGGGTGCATTGAAGAAGTTGCACAATCCTTTTTGGCAGGAACCACAGGTGGAGTGGAGCCTCGTCCTCGGAGATATCTTCGATTGGATCTTTGTCCTCGGAGATGTCTTCTTCGACGATCTCCTCCTCAAAGATGGCCTCCGGTGTTGGCGCTGATCTCCTCATTTCGTGTCGACAGGCCCTCCGATCCTGAATGGTTTTCTTCGATCGGAAGGAGGCACAGGCTGCGCAGGTCAACTCGTCGTGTTCTGGCGAGAGACAGAGGTTGCAGACCTCGTGATGGTCGCTATGAGGGAACTTTGCTCGACATACCGGGCATCTCTTGAATGGAGTTCTGTCCATGAGGCGTAGGCCGTACGGCGCCGATAGGCCCAACGGCACGCGTCGAGCCGGAGCGGAAAACTTTCATCCGAACCCAGTGGCGGAAAAAAACTGAGGATGGAGTCGATGACCATGCGCAGTATTGTCTAAGGGAGGAGTCACCTATCTCGTGACTACAAAGACTTCTTCCAAGAAGACAACAACCTGCAATCATCCGAGCCCAACACCAGGTGGCGATCTGTTGCCAAGTATAGGATCTGCAGCTCATATGCCTCGAACATGTCATTTCTGGTGAGGGAGATGGACAGAAATATTGATTAAATTACAAGACTTAGCAAAAACGTGTTGGAAGCGCCAGAAAGTTGTCTCATCAATTCTTCATGATAAAATGTGTGAGGTTTTCCATGTACACAGGCATAGCTGCAGTATAGTTAATTAAGAGGCACCAAGACCGGTGTCTGATTCTGGCGCCACTCCATGAAATCTCTACCCCTACAAAGGCCTGTGCTATAATGTACACCGCTGCACTGGAGCATGTATGCCGTCCGACGTCGGGGCTGTAAAAGTCAAAGCTGGCTGGCCACATGTATCGAATAAGCGAGCAGGAAAAATTGTGGGAGGGGGTGGGGGGGCGAACTGGACCAAACTTTGTGACCCTTGGGAAAATAATTGTGTGTGCCCGTGACATAGGGCTTTCTCCTTAATCACAAACATGGCAGCCACAGGTCAGGCCCCTGCATCATGGATACAATTGCATTTGTGTCCCCGAACCACAGCAGGGACAGCACTCCCCAAATCATGTCACTGAATACAATATTTGGCTGATCTGCGCCCCGGAAACAGCCCTACAAATGTTCTGGCATTGATGGGTGGGATCAGTGACTGTGGTGGGGGCGGTGAGTTGTGTGACAGGAGCGAGCAGAGAGTAGGTGATTATGATGCTGAAAGCACACATGTCAATATACCCGATCCAGACGGGAGACTCCCACGCTTAGTAGCAAAAAAAATATATTTATTCTAGCTGTGTCCTGCCTGAAATGGCTTGTATTGTTTTAAGATAATTGTATTCACTTGTTTTAATGGAATTCGAAAGATGCACATTGATAAACTTCTGCTTCAGTAGAAGTAAGTGGGGAAAATACACCTCCCTCCTCCCCTGCCTCCCCGATATTTTGTCAAACCCCCCCATTTTAAAGTATTTGGCATGTATGTAGCAAGGGATATATCAGTGAGTGAAGACCGATCCGTGAGTGAGGTAGAGTGCAGTGAGTGTAGTAGTGACTTTCAGGCAAACCGCAAAAGACCCCCCATATAATTCAAATAATCACTGTCCTAGTAAAGGCCTATAAAGCAATTAAGAGCGTCAACATCTCCCAGTAATGGATACAGGTGTCACCAAGCTTTCTTCAAAAGGCTAACAGTGCGGGCGGGGTGGGTTGTTGACTACATTATGTGATTTAGGTGATGAGCCGTCTCTGCCGCCCTGAAATCCTGCCTTTAAAGTTGGGGTTTCCCTATTGAGGTGCGCAGGCCCAAAGAAAAGATCTTCCAGAGGCGGGAGCCCGGGTCCGCGCACGGGCTGAGGGAAGGCTCGGAGGCGGGAAAAGTGCTTGTCAGAGAGGGAAGTGAAAAGGGCGGGGGAGCGGGCAGAAAACGAAGCACAGAGAAAAGAGAGTAGCAGTAAAACCTGCAAAGAAAATAATAGACGAAAGGAAAAAGGAAAAATAAAATAAGAGAAGGTAGAAAAAGGTGTAGAGAAGATGAACAGTGTAAATCCCAAAGGGAGAAGAAGGTGACAGAGAACAGGAGAAATAAACACAATAAAAAGGATAGCTGCATCAGAGTGCAAATGGAGAAGGCATGGATAAAAGAACCAGAGAGAATAGACATTAACACAGCGATAACGAAGGAATACAAGTTTACTAATCATGGTGCAACAGTTAATTAAAACTATACATGATTAAAGTAATATTTATCAAATCAAAGAAATGTATAAAAGCCGAAAATAAGTGATAATTTGAGATAAAGAAGACATAGGAAGGTATAAACAAGTCTTCGCGGCTGGATGCGGTTTGGGAGGTGGGAGGGGAAGTAGGAGAGGGGGGAGTGATAGAGATGAAAGCGGCCGCATGCTGGCAAATGGTGACCTGCAGAGCGTGTGAATGGGAAGAGCGGCAGTGGGAGGTATGAGGGAAAGTAGGAGAGTGCTGGTGTGCGATGTGCACGGGGGGGGGGGAGCGGCAGCCTTTGAAGTGTGATTGGGTGTGTGAAGTGGCTGGCCTCGTGCACGTGCCGGTCTCACATGAACAGCGTCTAATCCGCTGTTGGTAGACTGTTCTTTTGCCCTTACTATAATCTCCGCCAGCAATGTGCAAGCGCATTGGCAGGCCGAGACCTAAAAATGGGGACAAATTTGGATTCCGTCCAAGTCGGGGTGAAACCTTGTGTACAACAGGCCCGTAGGACCTGGGTTAATCATGGGCCCCACAGCAGGGGGCAAGATTTGTACAAGTCTACTGGTATGCTATCTGGGTCCGGGGCTTTTCCACCTATGCTAGCATTAATTGCTATAATTACCTCATCCATATTGAAATCAATATCAATTGGGAGAAAAGAAGGTGGAGCTGTTCCAGAATCCTCGCCATAAGCAGTGTCATCATGAATACAGTATAATCTAGAAAAATGGGACACCCACTGATCTTCCCAAATCGAAATTTCAATACTAGGTAAGTGTTTTGGGGCCAGCAACGGGGCATTCACCGCTCTTCAGAAGCCTTTTGTATCTTTAGTATCTGATTTTTGCTTTAAAGTTCGCCACAGGTCAGTTCTGATAGCCTCCTTACGCTCTTTTAGGGACTTTTTGTACACTGCCCTAGCAGTTTTGATAGCTTCCCGGTCTCGTGGTCTTGTGTAGGGTAGCTATCAAGGCTGCATGCGACTTACTACATTTACAAATCGAACCACCCTGGCTTACTTTTAGTAGATTTTGAGAGTTCAAATCTTAGATTACTTTGAACGGCCTGTGTGATATTACAAAAGGAGTTAAGGATGATGTAATCCGAAGCGGTCTCATCAAGACAGACAAGAAAGTCTGCTTTACAGCTGGTTAAAAGAGACTTGGTTAACTGTATAAAGTCTACTCCTGCCCATTTGATCGTATATCCATTTACTCTGTTAATGGCGATGTCTTGAGGAACCTGAGTGGCTGCATGTCTTTTAGAGAACACATTAGCAGGACGGTCTAATGAGACACTGATAGGATAATGATTGCTAAGGTGACTGAATGCGTTTTAAAGTTAGATAATCTGTTGGTGTATCTGTTTGAAATAAGTAAGAAATCAATAATCGAACACAACCAACACCCGTTAAAAGTATCACTGAATGGGATAGAAGGTGAACAAAGCTTGTTGGCAAAACCCAGATCCATAGTATACCTAATCAGGCTAAATTGGTCCCCTAGAGGGGAATGCAGGAAATGGGAAATATCTTTCTCGTCTTCAGACGATAAGCTGCGGTAGCCGTTTTCTGCATGTGGGCATGGGCCAATGTTAAAATCCCCACCCCATATTATGCAGAGGTCTTTATTAGTTTTCTTGTGAATTTTATTCAGAACCTTCTGCAGGTCTTTTAAAACTCCCTCAGCTAACGGGGTAGGAATGTTATTAGAGAAATTTACGAAAAAAGATCAGTGTGAATTATCAATGCTCCTTTTCAGGACCTGGTAATAGGTGTTCGATTCAACAAGATCTACTTTTCTTATGTTCAACCTGTGGGATAAATAAATACATAGGTCGCCCTATTCCTCCCGTGCTTGGAGGGTGCCGCCGATGTGAAAAAAGTTTTAAACCCATTAATGTGATGAGTGACGTCTATCGAGGTTTCTTGGAGGCATAAAAATATCATGATTATATATAAATTCTATCCAGGCAGTATTGGTTAGCTTGGAGATTAATCCTGCCACGTTCCAGAAAAGGCTATTCGTTACGCTAGGCCTGGGGTTACTCTGGGTGACAGTCTTGGTGTAAACAACATCGTTATTAGTGGCATTAGAGTGGCAAACCATGCTGAGAGATGGAGATATATGCGGAATAGTTACGCTTGTCGGCTGTAGACCCTTGGAACTGTTGCCAGTTGCGATAGTAATACCAACCGCATCACTGTCTGGCTGTGCCTTAATCAATGGATCTTGACAGCTATGGATATAACAAACAGCGGGAGCGATCCCAGTGCAATGAGCATTGTGAGCTGCATGGATGGGGCTGCTGGCTACTAGGAACATAAGACTCTAAACTAAAAGAATTAGTTAAAGAAGGCCCTCTTTGTACTAAGGGGATAGACCCTGGAGTAAGTCAATCTATATCATCCAAGGATGGAAGTATGTCAAATCTATTGTATAGGGGCAACCTGAAGCGTTCATAGGTATTCGGATTAGTGGATATCCGATTTAAAGAAAAATTAATATGGTTAGCTGGAGGGTAAAAGATGCCAAGAGGCAATACATTTATACCAATATTGGGCCTTGCAAGGTCACTGCTAAGTCTGCGTAAAATCTCATGGACCAACCTGGGTGCCCTAAATGTAAGAGCAATGCAATCACCGAGAACATTTTTTTCCCCTTCTCCCCACCCATCCTCGTCGTCTCGACATTTTAAACTCGCCAAACAAGGCCTCTGTGAGCCCGGTTTTAGACCCGAGCCTACAGAGAGCCTCCCATGATTCATTAGCCGTGGGTGTGAGCCGCGGGACATTAGCTAGAATGATGATGTATGGAGTAGTTTCCGGGGGCAGATTCAATATAACCTCCTCCCTGGCCAAGGGAGTCACACATAAAGTGGACAGATGTTGTATATCAATTTGTTTGTTTAGAACAGGGCCACTAGTGTGGGACATGCTACTGGAGCCCTATGACCCTCAGACGCGCTATCTGAGGGATGCAGGCATTCCATCTGCGAAAGGAAGGCAGCTTTACCAGCATCCGGTACAGAATTCAAAGGTTTATACGTAGGGTTGTTTGAGGGGACTCCCTGCCCTTTTCTTAATAGGTCCTCAATAACAGTAACCAGGTTCAACAAGTTATCCAAGGAAGAAAAAACAGTATTAGTAAAAAGATGAGGTACAACTGGCACAGCTAGGCCCGCACCCTCCCCAGTAGTGTCGATGGGATTTAACGCATTGATTTTAGCAGTCAAGGTGGTCAAAACAATATCCATATGTTCAAGACGCCCTCGAAGCAAGGCAAGGCTGTTATCTAATTGTTCCTTAGAACACACAGAGGCGAAATTGGTAACAGCCTCCACAGGGGTATTGACATCATCCCCAGAGGCACTATATAAAGAGCCGGAAAAAGCAGAAAGAGCGGCTTCAGTCTGAGTGCTGATGGAACAGGTATGTACAGTTTCGCCACTTGTGCGCCAGGACCATTTCTGTTGTTTAGTTTTTAGGGTGCCCGCTTCCCGCCTTCACTTCGCTAATGGCTCTTTCGTTTGAACCTCAGCATGGGGTTTAGAAGTCTGGGATCTTTTTGCTCTACCGGACCCCAGCGGTGTGTCCACAGTGATTGTTCCCAGAACAGGTGCGGGCGGAGATTGAGGGTGACATTGGACAGTAGGAGACAATTGAAAATGAGGAACATCCCTCAAGGTAGTGTGACCCAGGGAAGAGCGTCTCTGTACAGATAGGGGATCAAGAGAGAGTCGCCTCTCAGTCAGTTCAATCTTGTGGCAGAGCATAGATTCGGTCCTGACAATAAAGACATCTTCCGGGCGATAGAGGGCAAGGACGGGCCCGGCCTTGGCCCGGGCGCAAGCCGCGTGCGTCCCTCGCCACAGGAAGTTCCGTGCGCTTAAGGGCGCGATGTCTCCTCCCTCCATGGAGAGGAGATAGCTGGGACAGGTAGTCCCTCCAAAAGTGCAGCAGCGGGTAGCAAGGCAGGAGTGCGGCAAAAGCAAAGAATGGCATTTTCTTAGGATACGAATTGTTGTCCTACCATAAATTAATGAAATACACTGCTGATGCAGGTTTTGCAGCTAAAGCCACTTTTTTATAGCTTCTATGACTGCTCCTGAAACTAAGGCTGTGGCAATCTACAAAATCGTAGCAGAACACTTGGAAGGTCCACTATCCCTGTCAGGGTCGGTAGAAGGAGAAGATTAGCACAGGCCACTGTAGAATGTTTGAAGCGCTTCATAGAATCTTCTTTCTGGAAATCAAAAGTCTGTAGGGAGGCTGTCTCCTCCAACGTGGTTTAATCTTTCCTGCAGGCAGAGCTGGGTTGACACAAGTCATCAAGCAACACAACAGGAATGATAATAAAACTAGGAGGGTCGCATATAAAAGGGCTATATGCCATGCAGAATAGTGGGAGGGATTCCTAGATGCTGTGCTTGAGGGAGACCAGCAGTCCTTTTGGAACTTGGTGTTCTTGGGTTCTACAGAGGGATTCCACATTGTGAAGACCAACTTCCCTGCTGCCGATTGAGTCACACTTTTTTCTCGCCTATACTCTGTAACTGGAGAGGCTAGTCCCGCTTTGGTAGCTTCTAGTTGCGACACCTTAGTAGACCTTAAAAACATGCAAGACAAAAAAAGGAGCCTTCTAACATTATGCCACAAAAAGTCAGATCTGCAATCCTTAAAATCATTTTAACAAAGTTCCAGGTCCGGATAAAATCCCGGGCAACCTCTATTGCAGTGCGATGGACGTTTGGGGTCATTATTTTACAGTCTGTTTATTGCTATATTGAAGGGGCGTCCATTCCGCCTACCTAGCTGGGAGCAGAAATTGTTCCCTCACAAAAAAAGGTTGTTCATTGCTTCCATTTATTATAGGCCCAGAAGCTTTATAGACTACTCCCAGAAGCTATTCAGCAGACTCCTCCAAGGAAGGTTACAAAAATGGCTAGCAGCAGAGGAAGTGCTCACCCCTCTAAAGGCTGGAACAGCACCATCACACTTGATCAGGTCTTCCGTTTCCAAATGCATTTTGTGAAGACAGTGGTTCTGGAAGGTTGTACGGAGTGTTTGTAGATCCCCGTTCGGCACTTGACATGGTCGCATGTTAATTAGTCTGATGGTCAGCAGTTTGTTACCAGCGCGTCAAAATACTGATCAAGTTAAGCAAGTGTAAGATAAGTCTTATGCGAAGGGGAGGGCTATAATACTTGCAGCTGATATTTTGCGGTCCTCATTTGAAAACCACATACTTTTGAGTTTTCGTATTTCTTATCATCAGATCAGATTAACAGAAGAGTCCAAGAAACTCACAGCGTTTATAACGCCGCAGGGTTTATTCCAATATAAACGTATGCCATTTGGACTCTCTTCCGCTGCCTCTGTTTTTCAGAGAACTATGTTCCAAATTTTCAGAGATGTTGATAATTTTGTAAAATGTTTCCAGGATGACATTTTAGTGTTCTCAAAAAATATTGTTGAGCATGAGCAACATTTACACATTGTGTGTACAAGGTGAGAACAAAGTGGGTTGACTCTAAAGGCACACAAGTGTAACCTCTTTAAAGAATCAGTAGAGTATCTAGGACATACTCTTTCTGGTGAAGGTGTGATTCCAAAAAAATCAAACGTTGAGGGTATTATCAAGGCCCCAGCACCTGAGAATAAAGACCAGTTACTATCGTTTGCAGGTCTATGTGAATATTACAGCAAATTTGTGATCAATTTTGCTAAAAAAATGGAGCCGTTAAGAAAATTACTCAGACAAGGTGAGAAGTATGAGTGGTTAGAAGTGCAACAACGTGCATTTGAAGAGATCAAACGTGGCATCATAAATGCTCCCACACTTAAGCCATTTCGAATGAACAGAGAGTGTATAATCACAGTTGATGCTAGTCTTTATGGATTGGGAAGTGTTCTTTCTCAAAGAGAAGGGGATGATGAGTGGAATGTCGCTTTTGCGTCAAGGACTCTCAGTGAATGCGAGCGCAAATATGCTGTCATCGAAAGAGAACTTCTTGCTTGTGTTTGGGCGATAGAGCATTTTAGGTTGTATGTGTGGGGTACCAAGTTTACTCTTAGGACCGACCATAAACCTTTTGTAAACATTTTGTCTGTAGGTGGCGGATGGAATTCTACAGCTAGAATTGCAAGGTTAACATCTAAATTACAAGAGTATAATTTTGTTACAATATATGTACCTGAGAAAAAAAATGTCACAGCGGATTGCTTATCGCGGTTGCCTTGTAAACAAGATGAAGTCAGCGCAGTGTGTGATTTGGAATTTGTTTTAACTATTGGAGATGTTGTTAGTGAAAAATTTCAAGAGATTTCTGAATTGTTTTGGGAGGATCGTGTACAGAAAGATGATTGTTGGAAAGAGGTAAGAGAATTTGTTGATAAAGGTTGGCCTAGGAAGGATAGAGTAAGGCCTGAAATGCTATCATTTTACAATGTGCAAGAAGATTTAGAGTTGGATAGTGGTTTTATCTTCAAGTCGGGTGCTGAAAAACTTCATTGTGGATTCGGTTAAGTATGGTGTGAGGTGGGTAAGTGCTTTGAGAGAACGGTTATGGAATTATCGTATTACGCCACATTCAACTACTCAAGTAATCCTTTTAAGTTATTTAAGGGAAGGAATCCTGCGTCTAAAGTTTTACCATGGTGGCTGAAGGTAAAATCTTCTCACTTTACAGGTGATAGTGTTTGTGTTGATGATGTTGCTAAATGTGTGGAGAACAAACAATTCAAAACTAAGAAGTGGTATGACAATAAATGGAAAGTCAAGACACAAACATTCCACAAAGGAGATTGGGTTAGAGTTCTAAAACCTGGTTTGATGAGAAAAGGGTTTGATAAATACAGTGAGCCTATTCAATTAAAAAAAGTGTTTGATAACAGTGCCATGACACAAGATGGTAGAATCTGGAATTTTTGTAGATTGGCAAAATGCCATCAACCCCATGATTCTGACAGAAAGGTTGTAGGAAGGTTTGTACAGAATGGTCTAAGTGATTCAAGTGATTCCATTGCTCAAAGAGTTAAAGTTTCAAAAAGGGTTATCAAAGCTCCTACAAGGTTTACAGATGATATGTGACTTACAGCTGTTTGAATTCATGCATAACATTTTTGTTTTTTGTTCATCTGTATATATTGTTTATCTATGCTTTTTATTCCATCATCTTTGTTTTGTTAATAGGGAGATGTGTTACATTCTCATTTATTCATGTGTGTTTTGCTTTAACAATCAGACCTGTTGCATGCTCCTGCGTGAGCCATGGCATGAGACATGTTATTGATTAAATAGGTTCCACATTCCAGTGGAGTTAGTTAGGTCTTTCACTGTGCTAAGATAGTCAGTTGAACCCTTGCCTCTGCCCAGTTTGGTCTTGTATCTCCGTGCTGCATTAAAACTTCTACCTACATTCTTTAGTCTACTTTGAATGATTTCAACAGAAGTTGATGCAGGTGTTTGTTCTTGGTTGTCTGGCACATGATAGGGGGTTCTGGGCTCTGCATATCCTGGGTGTGGACAATGTCATTGCGAATGCTTTGTCTCGTTCGCAGTGGATGAGATTCCGTGGGCTGGCCCAGGAGGCGGTCAGGACATGGACGCCAATTCCGGAACATCTGTGGTAGGTGGGCAACGTAGGGTTGTACAGCTGGTGGTAGGTTCGTTGTCAGTTTCTACTCGTACAAAGTATGCTCTGGCCTGGAAGGAATTCTTATCATCAGGTGCCTGCTGGAGGGAGGAATCTTGGAGGCGTTAGGGGATGTGATATAGTTTTTGCTAGATCCTATTGAAAGGGTTTTTTCTAGGTCACCATTGTAGGGAAATTGGCTGGCATTCCTTTTAGGGGAAAACTTTTGTGGGGTTGCTCCCCTTCCGCGGCGGGGGGGAAGGAGGAGGTTGTTGGAAGGTTGGGCTAGAGAGCAGGGCAGGAGACGTTTGGCTCGTAGGCCGTTATCTTGGCAAACATTAGCGCATTTATTGGCAGTTTTACCTGTCGTTTGCGGGATGGTTTTAAAGCTTGTGTATTTTTCTACCCCCATGGTCTGGATGTTTTGGGAGCTTTTGGGGTCCCCGAGTTGTTAGGTTCTAGGTTAATATTAGGTATCACTTGGCAGGAGGTTTTCTTCGCTGACAAAGGGATTCATATCGGACTGTCCAGGGTTCACACAGACCAGAGAAGTCGTAGTAATGGGGTTTGGCTGGAGGCAGCTCGCCCGGTATTGACACACCCTTTACATTGGGCCAGGCATGGAGGACCATGCCTGGTGGGGAAAATCGTGTGAGGGTTTTTCGACATGCTGACGAGGGTAGGGGGACGGATCATCAACTGCTCATGGTGCTGCGAAAAGCTTTGAAGCAGTAAGGCCTGGATGGAGCACAGTTTGGGACTCATTATTTTAGACTCAGGCAGCAACAGAAGCTGGTAACAGAGGCTGGTCTAGAGGGGATATTATGCGACTTGGGCGCTGGCCATCCAACTGTTTCCAACGCTATGTGCGGAGCAATGCAGAAGAAGCGTTTGCGTCAACCTCGTTTCATGAAACTCATTGTTTTTCTTGATTCAGGTTCGGTAGCGGGCCCCCGCTCTCCAGAATTGACCTTTTATTTGGTGAGGCACTCTTTCATAAAATGGGCTCAAGTACAGGCTGCCAGCTGCTATTTCAGGAAAATGTTGGGGTTTTATTGAGCGCTTGTTTAAAGTTGTTGGGAGTTAGTTCTGTCTTTGAACAAGTGTTTGGTTGGGGGGCCTTCGCCCGGATATTTTGTTATTCCATTTGGGATCGGGCGTTGTTGAAAGAGAAGTTGTCCGGTTGCCATGTTTTGTGGACGGAGTTTGTGCTGCCTACGATTTGAAGGGGCGCTTGGAATACTAGGGCGATCGATAGGACGCGGAGGAAGGTCAATTCGGAGATATCTAGATTTTGCAGGTGTGTACGCTTTGGGAGAGTGTGCCAGATGGACATTAAGTTCGAGGCAGTGGAAGGTTCAGGAGCGTTCGAGTCCACTTATCCAGGATGGGTAGGGACCTTTATTTGTTGAAGGTTAGAGAAGCTTTTCCGGGTGTCTTACTGTGCAGGAGTGTTTAGGAGGATCTAGTTTAGCTCGGGCATAGAACCGAGGGAACAGTGGAATCAGACAGACGCTATTAATATTGGTTTGGGGGACAGAAAGGGAGGAGTAGTCTCCTTCCCTCCGACTTTCTGGGTGGCGGGGATTAGTGGAATTTTGCCAGGGTTGGCAGAGTTTTTTGTTGGATAGTTTAATTTGTGTCATCGACAGGGATTGTTTGGGCAGGTTGATTGCTGGGGCACTTACAGAGGTTGGGTGATCGCAAGTAGTGAAGGGGCAGGCAGGGGAGTTTTGGTGTAATAGATGTTTAGTTTTATAAGCTTATGTGTTGTGCATTGAATGGAGATATTGTATTTTTGTAATGTTGTAATGCTCGGGTGGGGGCGGGTTTAGAATAACTGTTAGGGGCGGGGGAGGGGAGTAGGGGTAAGTAAGTGTTTATTTAGTGAGGTTTAGTTTTGTAAGGCATTTGGCCGAGGAGTTTTAATTGTTATGTGCACCTGTTCCAATAAAGCGGCCTTTTACACACAAGAAGTTGTTTGTGGTCTGTCCCCCCCACCCCTCCTTCCCAAGGAGGGCTTGGGGGGGGGCGGACGATCGTAGGGAGGTCCCCCCTCGGGCAGTTTGGCGGGGGGGGGGGGTTTTAGAGTACAGGCAGGCATTTTGTTTTGGGCTTTTTTTCATATAGCCCAATAGTAGCCCAAAGTATAAATACTTTGGGCTACTGCTCCAAGCCACCATTTTGTCCTTGGTGACCTGGTGGCTGGGAGCTTTAGTTGGGGAATTTTTTGCCCTCCCTTAATATTTGTTTTTTCTGGGTTTTATTATTTACTCTTCCTTTTTTAGTACTTCTTAGCTTTTCCTATCCTGGTTCCTTTGTTGTTTCCGGTGCGCAGGGTAGGCTGGATGTATTGTCGCTGGAGCAGGTGCTGTGCAGTGCGGGGATTAGTGGAATTTTGCCAGGGTTGGCAGAGTTTTTTGTTGGATAGTTTAATTTTAGTCATCGACAGGGATTCTTTGGGCAGGTTGATTGCTGGGGCACTTACAGAGGTTGGGTGATCGTAAGTGGTGAAGGGGCAGGCATTGAATTATGATATTGTATTTTTGTAATGTTGAAATGCTCGGTGGGGGGCGAGTTTTGAATAACTGTTGGGGGAGGGGAGTAGGGGTAAGTAAATGTTTATTTAGTGAGGTTTAGTTTTGTAAGGCATTTGGCAGAGGAGTTTTGATTGTTATGTGCACCTGTTCCAATAAAGCCTTTTACACACAAGAAGTTGTTTGTGGTCTGTCCCCCCCCCCCACCCCTCCTTCACAAGCATGCCTACTCCTGAGTCCCTAGTCCCTAGCACCAGCAGCACCACCTAGCGGCTGTTAACTTCACCGCACCTGTGACTGCGGCAAGAATTGAAGAAAAAAAACATAAATGTAACACTCTGGTGAATGGTGAATGAGTTCGGCACCAATAGTCTACCGACTGAATTCGCCCTACAGAGAGCAGGCGGCAGCAGAAACACTTGGCAGAAGAGCCAGCCAAGTTGAACAGCACAGTAAGTTCTCCGCGACTCCTAGAAGCGATAGGCCACTACAGCAACAAACAAACAAAAAACCTGTATCTGCCACAGTAATTTTACCGCAACTGCAGTGCTCTCTGTACCTCTGTACGAGAGAGAAGACACAAGGGCAGTACAGAGAGTGTGGCACAAGCACTTCACCAGGTACGGCAAGGCATAAGGTGGGACCAGAGCAACAAAAGAAGAGAGCACACCCCCAGCGGCTTATTGCCGCCTGAAAGAGAAATTAATTGACTTTCCATTGAAGTCGAAAGGAGAGACTAGCCGAGTGCTCGGCATGCTTCTTGTGGCTGCCTAGAAGTGTGGGAAGTACCTGGGGCATTTACCAACGCATGGTAAAGAAACTGAAAAGTACTCAAGGGCACCCCAGCACGAGACTGGCCAGCAGAGTACCACACACCACTGGTGGCCAAGAAGAGAGACTGTATCACCAAGAGTGTGTCCCAGGAAGCACAAAGCATCAAAACCTGAGAAGGCAGCGCCCCAGCCCCAAGCTGCCCAGCAAAGTAAGGACAGCAAGCCCTACGAACGGAACGAGAATGTGCGCGCCTCGCAGTGGCAGTCGGATGCCACCGCAAGGACAAGGAGCAAGAACAGCAGGAGCCAGCAGGCGGCATTATCTCAAGGGGCACAGAGACAATGCAAGGCTGCACCAGAGGGAGAAGAAGTCATGCCATCCACCGTCACAGTAGAGCATGACCCCCGTTGGCCTCTCAGTGAGCAAGTCACACGGAGGGACCAACCCTGCCAAGCACCCACGAACCAAGGCAAGAGCCAGCGCAAATACGGCGCAGCCTAGAGTCTCAAGCACTGCGCCCTCGAGTGAAGAGGAAGCGGAAGGAAGGCTACACGCCATCAATAAAGCAAAGCACCAAGGAGTTCCCACAGGAGGAGATCCCAAAGGAGGGGCACCGTGTGGCCCGAATGCAAGGAGGAGATAGTCTACGTCCTAGCTGCAGTAGCACCGCCTTGCAGTGGGCCAAAGACTACTCAGGTAGTGCCCGAACACTGCCTTAAGATTGTGTTGCACATCCGCCCATTACAGGCAACAGGAGTGTTGCACGTCCCCTAGTGGCATTCTGCCACCACAAAAAAATTGAAGGAGACTCACGTGGAATACATGGTCAAAGAAAGGAAAGGTATAAAAGAAGCTGCAGACTGATCTATCAAAACACACCTATCTCCACTGCCATCCAGGAAATGGCTGACACATCGGAGATGACGCCCAATCCTACAGACAGGACCGGACCTGCGAGTGGTCAATGACAGGAGAGGATGCGCAGTTCAACGGACATGCCAGAGCTGGCAGGAGGTCCTAGTGAGAAGAACTGACAACGCATGGCCCGTCGCCACTTGGCAGCATTTGCAGACAAGACATGCAACATGTGGTCTGTCGACACATCTCACAGCAAGTAAGAAGAGGAGAGTGTGGCATATTGCCACATTGTGAAGAGAAAAGAGTGTGACAATCCTGTCAAACAGAAGAACGGATGACCACAGGTGCGCAGGAGGAATTATCAAGGACACAGGAATGAGGACTGGTACCACTATCCGTGTGCAAATACTAACTCAAGCCAGCCACTGGGGTACGGCAACGTCACTGGAGACAGCTCAGACCACTCCATCATTTGCCATGTGCATCACCACCACCCCTGGAGCATCAAGTAACAATACTTAAGCCCTGCACCAATGCCATACAACATGACAAGAAGCACCAGTGACGATCTGAAGAACTAGTGACCACCTGCTCAACTGGCTTGCATCCGGATCCCTGTAGCAAGAGCATGTTCTGACCAGGACACATCCATCCCAGATGTTGCACGAGTGACTAGGCAGGAGCTCTAAGGTAGTCTTTAGGCTGTCCAGATGCAGACATGTATTCAGCCCCAGTGCAGCCCACAGGCAGTCCCATGGCAACTCAAAGGGGTCTCCCCCAAACATGAGAGATGCACTTGACTAAGCCCCACCGCTGCATTCCAGGAGGTAGCCCGGCAGTGCAACAGACTTCAACAGGTCACAGTACACCAGGACTGTCTTAAGTGCATCAAGCAACATCATCGTCAAGCATTCACAATGGACTCCACCGATGCTTATGATGCCCCAAGTTTGAACTGTTAAATCACCAACTGCATCACAGCGAAAGCACGCTGGACTGATCAACATCACATAGGTCACTCAAATGACGAAGGGTCCGGGCTTCATCTGCACCACGTATGTGTCCAGACGTACCTGGTTAAATTATGAATGAGTGCCAAGATACCCGGGTGCTCCCAGCTGCACCTGTCCACTGCCTCTCGAAGCTGTGAGACTTAATTTGTTTTCGTTGTTTTTCATTCCTTACCACAGGTTGGACTTGTATGGTTTTTAAAAAAAATACAATTTGTGAGGAATGTTGTGTTCTGCTGGACATAGTCTAGTGCTTTGCCAGCCTCTCCCACAAGGGCTGTCCATACACCCACCCCACGCCCATTCAAAACAAGCATCACAAGTCAGGTGACCCCGTCAATAAAGGAACCCGAGTGCACGTGCTTGTGGCCAGTTACTAGTACCCCATACTGTGTGTCTGTTCTTATTTACAAAGTATGTGGGCCTCTGGCCAGCGACTTTTCAGGGAAGTGGTGGCAACAGATCAGGATAGGATTCAAATAGCTGATGGCCAGGGAAGAGATTTTAATATAGAGGGCTTCCAAGGTCTGGTGCACACCAAATTTCTTCTTCACAGATTATAAAGTAGTCCTCACAGTCACCACTTGACTTCTTCCCAATTCTGTTAGAAAAAAGAATTTAGCATTTTAATAGTATGAGATTACTTAAAATAGGGCCAAGTCATTTGCAGGCCTTGTCACTAATGGAAATAGTATATCGCGAGTGCGATCCAGGTTAAGGTACCGTATCAGCCGATAATTTGACTGGAAAATGCATATTTAAGAGTATAGACAGTAGAACATGCAGTTATTATTTTAGCAGATTTTGCCGTGTATGTGTGGCAGAGCAAAGGCTTTTAGCACTATGTAGAGTATGAAATTAGAGAATATTTTCAATTGTCAGAGTTGTCCTAGTTGCAGCATCAATTACATAATTGAGGAGAACAGACTGCAAGTCGGAGACTCATAAGAGTGCTCAACCTTTTCTCTTTTAGGCACTGCTGTTGATTTCTGGCAAGTGCTAGAAGTACAGCCAAGGACTGGCACACATAGGTTTGCTTTTGGACGGCAAAGCCATGCAGCAACTGGCTTTAAGAAACATTCCGTAGTCTAACACATGCCCTTTATTGGATCAAAGGAGTTTATGATTCAATACCACGGCAGTAAGTACTTTCACCAGATCACATTCAATGTTTGAGAGTCAGGGAAGAAAACGCTTCAGTGACTCAACCTACTTGACGATCCTCTACTGCAGTAGGTTCCGCTAGAATCTCATCCTGTCATTCATGTGGGGGCAGCATCGCTCATAGTTCATTTCCCATGCAAAGCACTAATCTGATTGGATTCAAGCTCCTCTTTAATTTTCCAATTCCCAGCTGGGACCACAGCTATTTAGAAAGCAAGGTCCAAAGAGGAGTTTTCACGATCAAGTGCTGAAAATGTCTCGGTCTTCCATTTTCTGACAGATCTACTCAAGAGATGTAAGAGTTCCGGAGGAACATGGCCTCTTACCTCCAGAGTATTACATGACCCTGGGCCCTGGTCTATGCGATGCACTTTCATTTATGAAATAATTTCAACTTTATACATTCCTTTTATCCCCAAGTACAATTTACCAGACATTCATCAGTCTTTAAAGCGTAAAAATCCAATACATGCCAGATGGGGTCCATTGCTTATGCTGCACAACTACCATTGTTCTTCCTTCTGTAGCTGAGCTACAGAATGCTTTTGCCACAATCAGATGAAATCAGAACGTGGTACAGCTGAAAGCATTGCTTCTAAGCAGTGAGGACTATGACAGTGTGATGGGGAAAGAAAAGCCAGCAAACAGAATCTAATCAACAGGAGACAAACATTGTATGTTGAGCTGGCACTTTATTGTATACGAGTAGAACGCAAGGCGGTTTTGATCCTTTGAAAACGTCTTTAGGCGCACTACCACCACGTCTTTCTCTGGATCTTGAATAGAAAGAATGTTCATAGGATTAAGGCTTAGATGCAAGTGAAACAGTACAATATTAGGCAAGGCACTAAAGTCACAAATCATTACCACCGTGAAAATAATAGTCCAAGGGTTTGCAATGGTGTGGAAGGAGAGTTGAGGGCAGAACTTCTGCATGTTACGTTAGCCAATAACGGGTATTACCAAATATTGAAATAAAGAAGACTGAGAATCTCAGATCGCTTATAAAGTAAACTCTTATTTTGTGGGTACTGCTTAAGTATAAGACAGAGTCAGGGGAAATAAAAGGAAGAAAGCACTGGGCTGGTTCTTAAGCATCTTGTTAGAGAATGGAAATATGTTGGCCCTGGTGAGTGTGATGAATACTGTAAACCCAAGAAAGTTTCCTTCTTTTCCCCCACATCATACCGCCCAGAGTGATAAAGCTATTTTCTCTATTTTCAATTTATCACAATGTGTACCTGTTTAGTCTTGGGTGCATTTAGAGAAGTGGAGAAGTGTGGCTCACTGGTTAGAGCAGGCAGACCCTGAAGCAGAGGTCAGACCCGGGACCAGCGTTCAATTCCCGACGCGGCAGGGTCTTGAGCTCAAATGTCCACGGACTCGATAATTCTCGCTTCGGTGCCCGACCTAATCATGGGTTTACACTCTGCAACTCTGGGCATTAAGCTTGCTTAATCTCCACAACGGCCCCCCGCGGCGGGATGCCTGGCTTTCACCTTGGGGATGCCCTGTAGGGGCTATCTCACAGGGAAAAGCCAGGACGGGTTCCCAAGGCAAGCGCTTAGAGACCCCTGGGTTATAAGCGCTATATAAATCCAACATACAATACAATACAATACAATTTACCAATATAACTAATTTCTAGTGCCGATGCTCTAAAAAAGACTTATACCCAATCAATATTGGGTGCATTTACCAATATACCTAATTTCTAGGGGTGATGCTCTAAAAAAGACTTATACGCAACCAATATATCCCTCACATCATCCATGTCACTTTTACCAACATCAAGAAATAGCTTCACTGGGATGGAATTGAATAACATAAATTCAAAACTTCGCAGTTCATTTTGCAATAAAAAAATACACACAAAAAAGTACCTATGTGAACATCGAGCGCAGCTGAAGATTTATCTGTTGTAGGGTCGCTGATGAGAATTGCTTTGATTCCATTTTCTAATTCCAGCCCACGATATACCCGCTTATCTTCATGAGATTTGATTATTTCGTTTGCGATTTTCTTAATGGCCAGCCCGTTCATTTTGATGTTGGTATTGCGATGCCTTAAAATAAAAAGATTATATTTATTTTGAGGTGAAATCAAAGTTTTATTTAAATGTACATAACTAAAGAAACATCTTTCTGGGCCACCAATATTATCTAGTTACAAAGTTAAATAAAATGTAAATTAAAACAGTGCAATGGAACCGGAACAAATAATTATGATTACCAAAACCTAATTTTTCCCTGCCAAATGCAATAACAGCAAATGGTAACATGTGCAGCCAATATATTAATTCTCTATCACACTTGCCCCACCTTACAGCTTGGGGAGGTCATGCTCTTGGACACTCGCCTTTAAACTTGCTTTAAAATTTTTATATAGGTTGGCTTAAACCATAATGAGATTGGGAGAGCTGAAGCAGTTTGAAGACAGCGCAACAGCTCAATACGGTTTCCACACACTGCAAAGCAAGACATAGACCCTCATTACGATTCGGGGTGGCCAGAACTCACAAAGTTTCACTCTGCGCAATTCTGCAGAAAAATCTAACAATTCTGCAAGATTTTGAGGAGTTCTACAGGTGACAGAATTTTGACACATCGGCCTGCTCATGCTGATTTTTAGTGCTGGGAGCTTGTTCTGCGCTGTAAAATCAGCGCAAACAGCACCACATAGCACGCCAGAGGATGCCGCTTCTTTCTGACACTTGAGGAGGTTTTCCTATTTGAGCAGCAGCTTTCTCAACAAAAACGGTAGTGACTTGCCGCAAAGGAACCCGTTCACAATCTTGCTGCGAGTCGTTCTAGCACTGGAAAATAGCAATGGGGGCGGGGTGCACATTTTTAGGTCTCGACTATGCTATCCCGCAGGGATAAATAGACGTTGAAACAAACTCTCTGACCAAGAGGATTCCAAGCCGGATTCCTCCCAATGCATGTTGTCTAGTGAAGCTTCGCCAGGCGAGCGCTTGGCCTGCTTATTCCCTCCCACTCCCGCTTCCTCCCCTGCTTCCCCTCCCCCGCCTCGCACCAGACTACCATTTGTTGCACGCATCAGACTTTCACGGCCCAGCATTTTTTTCACTTTCGCGGAAAACAGCTTGCCCATTTGATGCGCCTCCAACAGCTACAGTAATGAACCGCTGTGCCGGCCTCCAACTTGCCCCCCTTCCCTCCTCCCCTACAGCAGCTGATCAGCAGCGTAAACCGCCGCTGCAGATTTAAATTTATTTTCTGTTCACCCCCCTTCGCTTCCCCAACGCATGTATACTTTCCGTTCTTCAATGTTTTCAGGAATGTGTGAGTTAAAGTGGTGTTTTGTTTGTTTCCGCCTGGGGCATACTTTGCACACAGTGCTTTATATGACGTGCTTTTGTTTGTATTGCTTCTTCTCCAGCCTACGTTGGATGCATGTTTACAAACAATGTAAATTTTAAAGCAAAACTTTAATCATGGTTACTCTATTTAAAAAAAAAACGGGGGGGGGGAGGTAAACGTGTTATGTTATACATTTCTGAACATAAAATAAAGCCCCACAACTTATCAGTTGTGTGCCTGTCCTCCTCCATCTGGCTGCGCTCCATGCAGCATCAGCAGACTTGCGTCTACCATCAGCTCTTCCTCCCCAGTCTATGTTTCTGAGAGTCTGGGCTCCTCTGTCGGAATCTACCATTAATTTATCTTGAATGGTTGTTCAGAGCACGGGAAGATACATTTATTATTTATGTGCATGGTAACCTTACTCCATCACAGCAACATACAACTGGAAGCCCTGGTACATGAAATCTACCCTTGTGCTGTACTACCACTGTACAAGCACTCGGCTTACCATCTCACTATCCCTGGGTCGTTACTTATAAAACCATGTAAACAAATTACAAACATGAGCTACTCTGTGTATGACAATATACACAAGGAAATGCACTGCCTCACTAACCAGTTAAGCCGAGAACAGACTTTCTTCTACAGCAAGCCACTGTGGGGTTATGGAACATTTTGTGGCTTTTCCAGCTATGGGATTGCGCTCACTTCTACGATGGAGTCAGTTCCCACTTTGTAACACCCCTTTGCACCAAGGAATTGCAAATATGCAACACAATGCCATTAAGTTCTGTACTCGCGAAGGCTTTTGTGTAAAAAAATAATTGTGCATAAAAGTGGATCAATGTTATCATACACGTCGCTTTGCGTCACCAAATTAGTGAACCGTGACGCTTCGCCAGGCGCGCGCTTGGCCTCACTCACACCTCATGCTGGCTCACTCCCCTGCTCCGACGCCCACCCACCCCCATCCGCCTCGCGCACCACATAAAAGGCTGCTGCTGCTGCTCCCCCGCCCACCCATACAGCAATGCCGAGAGCTTGTTTTTCAAGCAGCCCGGCACCCCACGCTTCAATAGTGGTGGCCTCACACACCACTGTCTGGACACTGCTTGAGCAATGGTGGCTGTTTTAATTTTATTTTCAGCACGCAATGCTCGCTTTCAGTTGCACAATGGCAGCCACACACACATTGCTTGTGATGATTGTTTACTGTGGTTTCTGTCCTCAGCGGGGACGCTACGCACAAGTCTGCTGATGCTAAACCCACCTCATTACAGTTTGACTCCGCAGCATTGATCCATTATCAGGACTTTACTTGCTGTTCCTGAGCAGCCTGTGTTACCCTCTTCTACCCCCTTCCCCCAAATAAAGCTCCTCTGTCTGCGGCCTTACTAGGTCCCGCACCACAGGCTTCCAGCCAGCTATTTCTTGCAGTAGTTAAAGTTTGAAAGCAGGGCCCTATGGTTCCGTGCACACAGTAAACAAAATAGTTTTACTCGACCGCCGTTTGCCAGCGTTGCTCCACTGTTTAGACATGGATATGAAGGAAGTGGAGTCTGCCACACTAAGAATTAGAGGTGAGGTGGTGGTGGTAGCAGCTCTTTTTGTGTTTACTTCCCTTCGCTCCCCCCACGCATGTATACTTTCCGTTCTTCAATGTTTTCAGGAATGTGTGAGTTAAAGTGCAGTGTTTTCTTTGTTTCCGCCTGGGGCATACTTTGCACACGGTGCTTTAAATGACGTGCTTGTTTGTATTGCTTCTTCTCCAGCCTACATTGAATGCATTTTTACAAACAATGTTAATTTTAAAGCAAAACTTCAATCATGGTTACTCCATTTAAAAGGGGGGGGGGGGTAAACGTGTTATGGTATACATTTCTGAACATAAAATAAAGCACCACAACTTATCAGTTGTGTGCCCGTCCTCCTCCATCTGGCTGCGCTCCATGCAGCATCAGCAGGCCTGCGTCTACCATCAGCTTTTCCTCCCCAGCCTAGGCTTCTGAGAGTCTGCGCTCCCCTGTCGAAATCTACCATTAATTTATTTTGAATGGTTGTTGAGCGCACGGGAAGATACATTTATTATTTATGTGCATGGTAACCTTAATCCATCACAGCAACATACAACTAGAAGCCCTGTTACATGAAATCTACCCTTGTGCTGTACTAACACTGTACAAGCACTCGTTCTCTCTTCTCTTTTCTCTGTCAACATTTCTCCTCCTTCTGGGTATCTTTCTCTTCCATTGCTCTCCTCAAATACTAACTAGCTCTGTCTTTGTTGCATATTTATTTATTTGCCCCTACACAGACACTCTTTTTTTCTTGTTTCATTCTCTATCTCTGCCCTCAGTACTTCTATATATATTACATTATACTGATTTCGCACTCTGTCCACACAGTTTATGAGATATGCCCCTTACCACAAATTCAGTCTGACCTCAGAATATTTCTTAAACAACGAGGGGTTGGGCAATATCTACGACCAAACAGCACCACCACAGCATCACTCAACACCACCATACCATTACTCAGCACACAACAATATCGCTCAGGGCCACCACTGCATCACTCAGCAACACCACTGCATCACTCAGCAACACCACTGCATCACTCAGCAACACCACTGCATCACTCAGCACCACCACTGCATCACTCAGGGCCAAGAATGCATCACTCAGGGCCAAGAATGCATCACTCAGCGCCTCCACAGCGTCACCCAGCATCACCACAGCATCACTCAGCGCAACCACAGCATCACTCAGCGCAACCACAGCATCACTCACTCAGCGCAACCACAGCATCACTCAGCGCAACCACAGCATCACTCAGCGCAACCACAGCATCACTCAGCGCAACCACAGCATCACTCAGCGCAACCACAGCATCACTCAGCGCAACCACAGCATCACTCAGCGCAACCACAGCATCACTGGTTCAAATATGTTCTCTCAATGTTTCAAGCTTTATTACAAATGTCACAAAAAGATGTTAATATTTCACTACTGTTCTTGGATTTTCGTCACAATAAAATACACTGAACATAATCTTCACAAAAGTTATTTAGAAATGTTTAAGCTATTGCCATTATAGATTACAATAACTTGTATTTAAGTATTACATATTTCAAAAAATTAAAAGCCATTGTTATTTGTAATAGCAATACATGTAAGTCACTTAAATACAACACATATTGCATTACAAATGCTATAGGTGTCACATTTGCGAAAGTTATAACTATTGGCATTGTAAATGACAAAGCTATTAATTTCGCTATTTTCAAAACCAACACATACATAAAGAAATAGTCATTTACAATACCAATAGCTCAAACTTTCCTAATGCGAGACCTATTGCATTGCAAATGCTTGCTTTACATTGGCGAGCCTTGCGTAAGAAAAACCTATGCCATGCCGCAGTTGATGGAGGTTTACTACAACACCGTGCTCCAATCAGAGCACGGAGTGTGAAAAACTCCAAAAACGTAGGTGGAAGAAGGGAATTTTTCACCAGCCTCTAATTAAGAGTTGGCTGGGCTTTGCAGCACAAATACCTGGTGGTAGTGGTGGTGGTTGGGATCATTGGGTGGAATTAAATATGCCCACCAATATCTTGCTACAATTGCAATGTCCGGCCATTATGAGTTTCTCCCCACGAAATGGACAAAAACTGAATTACAATGGATTTTTCACGAAAAAACACAAATTTACCAATTGCTCTAAGCAGAAAAAAAGAAGTGTTCCAAGGCCCGGAGGTGAGTAATATGCTTACCCCAGACTGATGGATGAGACTGAGCTGGGTAATTCTGCTGCCTGTAGGCCAGCCCCTGCAGCTTCTGTCAGAGGCTAGGTGTTTACTTGCTCAGAATTATCAGGTCATGCATATTTGTATCAGAGAATTTGTGGAACTGAAACAGTTAACATTTCAAGTTGCGTAATTTCACCTGGAGTTAGCACTCCAGGTGTAAAAAAATACAACTCGTAATGAGGACCCCAGAATAAACACCATCAGGCCATAGGTAAAGGGGGAATGTAGCCTCTTTCTGAGCAATACTAGGTGTAACTCTTCGAACAGGAGAAGTGACGAAACAAAACAAAAAAAGACTGGTCTACAGGCTTAGTATTTTCTCTAGTACATATAAGCAGTAGGATTCTACCCGATTTCCAGTGGTTCGATTTGATTAACAGATATACGTTTTGAAGATAACTAGTTAGCATTGCAAGGCATATTCAAATGTCTAGGATATCCATCCATCTACCCAAGTACATGCTGATATAAGTTAACCAACAACATTTCAGAACAATCAGTGAAATACAGGCAAATTGGAAGCCTTGGTGGGAAGGGGGTACTGGGGGCAGCGAAGGGCAAGATTCCCTGGCTTTTCCTCATTTACTTAACTCTACACCGTCCAGAGCAGCTCCAATTGGATTTGTATTCCCTACCTCTCTTCTCCTACCATATCTTTATTTTTATGTGCGTCTCTGGACAGCTTCCCCTGCCATTTGACTTCCCATCTCTGTGCTACTCCTAGCTACTGATTTCGGGTCGCATATTTGCAAATACAAAAATAATTAAGAAAATACCAGCTGTAACATTAAGTTAAGGAACCATAAACTGGTTTGAATTCATAGCAATTTTATTCATGATGGAAAAAAATAGCACTTCAGACCTTAAAGGGGACAGAGGAAAAAGCATCATAAAGGAAATAGTTGGCTAAACGTTTGATTTACTCTGGATTATAAAACATTAATTTAGTACTTAAACTGCGATTTCTTTTTTCCACAAGCATGTAGACCTTCCTGCAGGTCTAGTGACTTAAGTAGTGTATTTTTCTGAGGTTTTTAGGTTTTTGTATGTAAACCACTGTTGATCACAATATTTTGGATGATATGTTCCCCCAACATCATAGGACATTATTAGTCTTTTAATATCTTAGCTTAAAGATGTGTGGTTAAGATGAGTCAGCAACTCGCAAAAAAACAACAGCTATCACAATCGTCTATGAAGTTTATCTTTATTAGGAAATAGTAGTTAAGTCATACTACCTGTACCATACAAAACTCTAAAATGCTGCTATACATCTTTGAACTTCAAGTTTGTAATCGACTTATTTTAAAAAGTACTAGTTTATGTTATCAATAGATAATTATCACTTCACAAACCTTCTCGATATATAGATTATCCTCCCAATTACAACTGGGTGTCACTTATAATTTAAGGGATAGTCCTTGAATAATCGGTTTGACAGTGCTTCTTTGCTTTCCTTTTAAATACTTTTATTTGGAGTTCAAGCGGAGACATTAACACTTAATATACATTGTTACAAAAAAAGGACGATGAATAAACAAAAAGAATGTATAATAGAGCGTCATCACGCCCAAACAAAACATACATAATGCATAAGCATACAAGATAAATCTAAAAAGTAAACTACAAATATATAAAGCTTGTGTAACATAAGGAGCTTCATTGACAACTCTTGGTGAGCAGCCATCCATCATCCAGCTTCCCAGTTATCTTTCTTATTATCAAAACTAATAAAAGCAGGGAACTATTTAACATTGTTAAGGACTTTGCATCCCCCAAGGCTACCAGCAGCCCTTTTACCTCTACCAGTGATTGGATTAATAATCTGGCCTGTTTTTTCCATGACAAAATTAAAATTATCCAAGATTCCTTTGAAGCCCAGCCACCTGTACTGGAGGCAGTCATGGACCTGCCCCCCTCCTCCCATGCTAGCTCTAGCACTGGCTCTACCCTTATGCAGTTCCCCGCCATCTCATTGGAGAAATCCCTTGAATTGATGAAGGCTCTTAAATCCGGGTCTCCCTCTGAAGCCTGCCCAGCGAAAACACTGGCATCTATTGCAGAGGTGATAAACCCAGCTGTCAGTTTAGTTCTGAACACCTGCTTGGAGGTGGGGCTAATGCCCCAAGGCAGGAAACATGCTATAAGTCTTCTGCTTTTAAAGAAACCTGCGTCTGACCCACAGGTTGCCGGTAATTATAGGCCAATATCATTGCTGCCCTATTTTCCAAGATTTTGGAAAAATGTCAATAGGGTCATTACGGAATTTGTGGAGGCCAATCATCTTCTGCACCCTAGCCAGTCGGGTTTTAGAGCAAACTTCAGCACCAAAATTGCTCTGCGAGAAGTCTCTGAAACCATTAAAGCCACCCTAGATAAAGGGGGTAATGCGGCACTGGTGTTGTTGGACCTCTCCACGGCCTTCGATACCGTGCCCCACATTAGACACCTGCGTAGACTCCAGGAGGGGGGTATCGGAGGCTTGGTACTTGGATAGTTCAACTCCTTTTTAAGTTACCGCCTACAAACCATTTGGTCCCCTCCTTTTACGGTCCCGATTCCTCCTATGAATGTGGGGGTCCCTCAGGGCTCAATTTTGAGCCAGACTTGGTTTAGACTGTATATGGGCCCTCTTGCGCTCCTTGCTGAGAAACACAGTGCTGATATAGTGTTGTTTGCGGACGACACACAACTGTTGTTTTCCTATGACAGGGGTGCCGTTTTCAATGGCAGTATGATTAACACCTGCCTATCGGAAGTATTTCGGTGGCTCAGGCAAAAGCAACTGAAATATAATCCCAAGAAGTCTGAGATTATTTTTTTGGGCTCCCCTACCTGTGTGGATTGGCATCAATGGTAGCTGCAAGATAGGTCCCCACCTGCATCCTCAGTCAGTACCGTGAAAAATCTTGAGGTCAATTTGGATACGGCCCTGTCTATGAAGACTCAGATCCAATCTATGGCCAGGACCTGCTTTGGATTATTGAAAATGTTTAAGAACTTTCTCCCTCTCCTTCCGGCCTCACACAGGAGGACGGTAGTCCAGGCCCTGGTGGCATCGAGACTGGACTATGCAAATGCCCTGTATCTGGGTCTTCCAGACTACTTACTCGGCCGCCTACAAGTGGTCCAGAATGCGGCTGCCAGAGACATTTTTTCAGCAGGTTCCAGGACACGAATGACTCCTCTCTTGGCTTCACTGCACTGGCTGCCAGTTTGTAAAAGGATTCAGTTTAAAGAGTTAGTCTTGGTTTTAAGGCCTTCTATAAGATAGGGGCTGACATCTACGCCTACGTTTTTGCACTCCCAGGTGGGCGGCAGATCCTTTCAAGTGGTGACCTTGCGGCTATGGAATAGCCTGCCCCTCTCCCTGAGACTGGTACGAGATCTCTCCTTCAGAAAGAAACTAAAAACATGACCGTTTCAACTTTAGTCTGGCATGTCTTAGTTTCTGGTGATCTCTGGTTCTGTGGTCTTTTGGCAGCGCCGGGACACTCCACGGAGTAGCCGCGTGATCGACAAATACCTAGATAACATAAGATAACAAACCCATGTACAGTCGATAATCCTGTTCATACACTGCATATGACCAGGAGGCTCAGCCTCTAGCCAATGTCAAGTAAATACTAACCAGCTTATGAAAGTAATATTAAACATACATATAGCCGCTTCCTTTTCTCATGAGCTCATCCATAGCCAGCAAAATGGACAGGGTAGTCTTGTGACATTAATTGTTCCCCATTAATTGTTTGAGGGACAGGTGACAAAGATAAGAGGCATATGAGCCCACTTAATGCCACATCTAGTACACATGTACACTAGCTTCTTTTTATTTCAATACGAGACATCAAACCTTTATAATGTGGCTCTTGCATCCAATGAGAAAGTACGTTTGACAGGCCTCTGAAAAAGATTCTTTTTCAGATATCTGTATTTTGAAATTATTGCAGTTTCCCCCTCAAAGTTTTGGAGAGAACTAAATATAAAACGAATACCATAGCAAAGGTGTGAACAAACTATGGATTGAGGGATCAGGCTGGAGGTCGAAAGAACATTATTTATTATATATATGATGTCATACAGTTGAATTAATATATTTGCACACAGATATAACTTGGGGATCCATTTTGTGGCTTCATCAACTTTAAAAACGTACATTTTTATTGTACGCGTTATGATGATTAGGTGGTTAAAAAGATTAGGGACTTTTAAACTAAACTCTTCAACACATACTTTTGTGGGTAGGGGGTATAACTGAAGAACTGCAACCAGAGGAATCTCTTCCACTTTAACTAAACAAGTAAAAAGACTGTCTAATTCGTCAAAGTGCGAGGTAGCCCTCACTAGTACCTGGGTACTGTTAGCATATGACAGAAATTGAGGATTACTGCTCATGAAGGTTATCACCACAGGTGTTTCCTCAGGAGTGGATTTGTGTGTGTGTGTGTGTGTGGATGTTCTCTCTGCAGGACTGCACAGCCAGAATGTCAGGTAGCACTGAAGTGCGCTTAAGGTTTTGCATGGTTTTGGGTTCAAGCCACAAACAACAAAAAAAGAGAGTGCCTATAAACAGATGTGATGAAATGGTGTGTTGAAAAGAGATCGGAGATGCGGTATAGCAGAGTATGCTGGGGCAATGAAAAGTTAAATTGGGTCAGAGTTGCAAGTGATCAGTTTTGTGAGAAGTTGGTGGTGTGCATTGGTGTTTACGGCTTTGCTGCCTCTATAAATATATTTTTTCCAGAAACCGGTTTCACAGTTCATGAGGCGAAGTAATGTTTGTACGCATGTAAGCCATGGGGAGTGGGAAGTTACATTACAGAGTGTTGTACATGGTATTTCTCAACAGAAGTTGGAGAAAGGCTTTTGGAAGTATATGTTTTGGGGCAGTTGGTCTAAGGCACAATCTTATAGGTAGCATAAGCAATGTTTTTGTGGAGTGGCTAGTTGTGTTTAGTCTGCTAGGATGGATAGGTCTGATGGCATCGGTGGTGTGTGATCCATGGTCAACCCGGTTTGGTCCTTTTATGGGATAGTGGACATGGTGAGGGTGTTTGCTCAAATAATGATAAGAGTAGCAGGGCTTCATATATTGCTATCTGATGTGAAGTATGTTGTAGCAAGTGGTTGGTAGTCTGCTGGGTTTCAGTAGTGCCTGTACTGTTATAGGTCAGTGGATAGGACATTCTGTATGGGGCAACATAGGCAAGCCCAAGCCTTTGCAAAGAAAAATGTCATACGAATAGCACCATACAAGTCTGACTCTCAGAGACTTTGGAGGGGAGTTGAAGAAAATCAAGTTGTTCTCAGCCGCTCCCTCCGGCCCCCCATTTTAGCCCCAGGGAGTGCTAGAAAAATAATGTAAAAAAGGGTCAAACTGTGTATTTTTCAATGTAATTAAAAATAAGATACACGTTTTAAGTTCAATTAAAAAGGGGGAGCAGTGGAATGTTCCTATACTACAGAAACGTCTACAGGACCCAGGAGACATGTTTGTCCACAGCAGGTTAACTTTTTCATAGTCACTTGTCCTCTTCTCCATCTTTCTCGCACTATCTGCCCTTCAAGAGTCTAATACCTTCTCTTACACCCTCGAAAAACTGGCCCACGATTTTACTTATTTTGCTTTCCTTAGAAACTCTACGCCACTTTTCATCTTCCCATCTCTCTTCTGGGGCTAGGTTATGTGAGAAACGTAGTAATAAAACAGCATAATCACCATCAGGTCGCCAGTCCCCATACACCAAGTGGGAAACTAATTAGCACAGACAATGTGCAACAGCATAGCACAAAATGATGCGACAGTAGTGACCTATGCTTTTAAGTTAATCGGTTCATTTCCCCGACTAAACGGTGGTACAAACTGTGTGATCTAAATATGTTCCGAAGGTATGTCTAAAATTGTGCTGAGTACGTTTCCAAGGTAGGTATATCTGTTTATCTGTCACTGAAAACCAGTGACTGGTTGATGCAAAGCTTGATATTACATTAAAAAAAGATGCAACCGTATTACAATAATGTAAGTGTGAAATAGAAGACAAGTACAGTTTTCCTACCAAGTATATGCTTTTTCCTAAATTAGTGTTCTGAAATGACCCGATTGCAAAAGCAGTAAACAAAAAAGAATAAAATAAATACCACAGGGAAAAGTGAAAATAACTTTATGCACTGTATTTCATATATATCTATGCATCAGATAAAGGGTATTTGAGCTTAGAGTTATTCTAAGTAGCATCTGTTACAGACAAGAAGGATTCCTCACTGGTACATAGAGTGGCGACTTCTTTTGATAAACATTACTTTTAAGAGGTAATGTTTTGTGCTAATGGAAGAGAGGAAAGAGATCGCTTTCCATTGTGGTTCTAAATGTACCTCAAGAAGCCCTTAGTTATATTAGTCATCAATTTTAACATGTTACAGGTTTGCTAAGGTATCAGGCACACCCGCAATAGTTCATCAAGCGAACTGCTGGAGATGAAAGGGTTTCCTTACTATTTCCACTTCAGCTGTACCATCAAACTCCTCTGCCCACAACGTAAGAAAGCAGCCTTCAAGTTTGCCATCCATGTAAGTATTGCCTGGTTGCTCAGTCTAGGGCATGGGTGAAGTAAGAGTTGGTGCTGTGTATATTGACGATTGGGATGTGTAGATATTAGAGATATAATGGTTGTGGTGGAGTTTAAAATGTGCTTGTGGAGTGTGGGCTGTTTGGTGGTGTGTGTCGAAGCTGTGTGAGAAGAGAACTTTATGAGATAGGTGTGTGGGGAAAGGGTGTGCAAGCTTTGATTGGAGTTTAGTGTTAGATTTAAAGTAGGTGAAGTTAGTCAGGCTCAATAGCTGAAGCAGTATGTGCTCGAATTACAAAAAATTCGCAGGTATCCCACATAGTGTCCCAGCAACGTACAGTGATGATGGGTGGCTGGGAGTGCTCATACGAACTAGACTTCGCGTCACTGTGCGCAGGGAAGGAAATACTTTCTTTTCTTTAAATAACCCTCCCAGATCTGTAAAACTGATGAGGCGATATATATTGCCATATCACCCTGATGAAAGCCCCGGACCTGTTTAAGCCTGTGAGAGTAGGGCTGAAACATGTTGGTCAATGAAGGATCATAGGACCACTGAATCCTAAACACCCCTAGTTTTTTTAGTTTTATCGTCCCGACAACTCCACGCATAAAGTATCCTTGATACCTAAAGGATTACTGGGGAAGTTTTTACTGCGTGTTGGTGCAAAACTTGTTTACGCTGCTTTGGAAGGACTTAACGTCTGGCATTAGTGTCACTTTGCTGAGTTTGAGGATTACAATGCCACTTTCATTCTTATTTTACTGGTGCATGGTATCTGCGAGTCTCAGGTCCTCAAATTCCAGTGAGAGCATCATCGTCAGGCACTCCTCCTTATTGCTGCGGTGGCAGTTTGAATTGGCAACGCATGGGGTCCAAGAAAGGCAAGACACTTTTTGTCTATCAATTGTTTTGTCAGCTGAGACTTCACGACAGTGGGCGTCAGTAAACCGCTGTGTTGCAGTTTGTAAAAACAAGGTACAAGCTGTACATAGCGAGCACACTCCACGTGTGCACATTCCTCAAGATTACACGTTTTATGGTCAGTGCGCAATTTTACCTCCATCGTTAATACGCGCTGTACGCTCAAGGCACCTTCTGTGACATTGTGCATTTAGGGCTCCGACGTCGTCGATTCCTCGCTGCCTTGTGCTGCCCAAGGACGCTCTGCTGCACAAACGTGCCTTAGCCATCCGGCGCGGTGTGATCAGCGTGCTGCCATCTTAGGGTTGGCTACCACTTCATTGTATTTCATGTGCACGTCTTGTGTTCGGTTTTCTCCGCCAACCATGTTGGTTTTTTTTACAAATAAGATCAAAGAAATAAGAACTAAACCAGGGAGGTCGCTGAATCCAATTGGACTGCGCATCGGTGCCTCCTTTTTAGGGCTCGCGCCCTGCGTTGCGCTGCGCAGCAAGAGTCCTTTTGTCCAGGTTTTGCAAATGGACCTGGAAATTCCACACGCTTGTGCGTGTGATTTTCCATTTGCGGCCTGCTATTGGCTTTTCACTGCTTGCTGTTTTGTAAAGTAGACAGCAATAGGCCAGAGGCGGGCGCATAGCTCCGCCCCTGGCCTATTGGTGTCTATTACGCGCATTTCTGCCATATGCTTTCAATTATCGTGCACACACACGGACGAGACAATTGAAAACATATGGCAGAAATGCGCACGCACCACTCGTGGCTTTGTTTGTGCAATCAATACCGGCTTGCAGAGCAGTCCTCAGAGGCACCAGAATTGCGTCAACTTCATTGTCATCCATTTCAGGCAAACATCTCAATACAACACACGGTAAAAAGTCACTGAAAAGCGCCAATTTCACCGGCGAACTACAGGATAGACACGCAAATGGGCTATTTAAAATACTCCAAGCCACGCAGGAATGTGTAATATTGTCTCCGGACGCAGGCATAAAACACAGTGAATATGGACGTGACTTTCAGGTTTACAACTGCCCCTCGTGCAAACACACATTTTGCTCAAGCGCACACACTCACCACTAGCAAGGGGCACACACACACACACACACACACACACACACACACACACACACGCACACACGCACACGCACACTAAAATGATAGTACTGGACTGGTAATAATATTAGCAATGATGTAGCCTTCGATATATACACCCAGCAAAACTTCTGAACAGAGATATATTTTTTAACAAGGGTACTCCTACTAAATGATACTAGAAGCAACACAGAGGGCAGCAATCATTCTGTAAACACTACAAACACTAATAATGACAATAAAAGCGCTCTGACCATCTCCACGACTACCAATAATCAGAGCCAAGGAAGTACTATAAGTTTTCGGCCTCCGAGAATGAGCTGTGGGTGTGCTCTGGAGAGAGCACCCTGGGTGGAATGGTTGAAAAAGTCTCAGCCACTGGCAGTAGCTCCAGCCACATTCCAATCCATCGTTTTTCGCCCACTAGGCCACTTCAGGCAGAGACAGGCCTCATGCATAAGAACCCTGGTTCTGCTCTAACAGGAAGAAAACAAGTTACATACCTGTAACTTTGGTTCCCCAGTATTGGTAACTTTCATAGATTCCCATGCTTTGTATCATTCCCCGTCGTCGGAGTGGGAGCCTCGGTAAAATAAAAAATACCATAGTAATAGGTACAAAAGAGAAAACTAGGCCTAGGCCTCATCTCATTTTGTAGCCTATCAATCTTTTTTGTAAAAGAGACCAAACTTTCTGCAACAACCAATCAGAAGAGCCTCACCCCTTGGAACCTTCCTGAGAGAGCCTCAGAGCCTCAGATTTTCGTAGCCGTTGTGTAACAGCAATCATAACATGAAAAGAGGCCAAGCTTTCCCAGGGGAGGAGGATGGGCGCATGGGTATCTATGAAAGTTACCAATAATGGGGAACCAAAGTTACAGGTAAGTAACTTGTTTTCTTACCCCAGTATTGGAATTTTCATAGATTCCCATGCTTTGTATCAGAATAGCTAGCAGTAAGCCATAAAAGCACATTTTGTACATGAATAGCATTACTTGGCACATAGTTAGCCTCACATGTAACAAACCATAAATGTTACCATAGCCAGGAATACAGCAAGAGATACAAAATGTGCAATACAGGAAGGAGGGATTGTAGGGAAAGCTCACCTCTCATTGAAAAGATTTCTCAGGACTGCCTGTCCAACAGCTGCATCATTCTTCATAGAAGAATCCAGGCAGTAGTGCTTCGTGAAGGTGTGGGTACAGCTCCACGTAGCTGCCCTGCAGATGTCCTTGATAGGGACTCCTGAAAATAGTGCCACTGATGATGCCATAGATCTTGTTGAATGAGCACAAACTCGTCTTTCCAGCGGCTTGCCCGCTTCTTGATGGCAAAATTGGATAGCATTGGAAATCCAACGAGAGATACTGTGCTTTGACAGCGGAAATCACTTCCGCGGAGCACTATAAGAGACAAATAGTTGAGGAGACTTCATGAAAGGTATTGTGCGTTCCAGATAAAATTTCAGACATCTCTGAACATCCAAAGAATGCAAAGACCTCTCAGCCGGTGTAGAAGGTCGTGGGAAAAAAGATTTTAAAATGACCGGCTCATTCAGACGGAACCTTCGGGATGGATTTTGGATTTGTCCTCAGAATCAGAATGTCCTTTTTAAACTGTAGCAAAGGTTCTCCAACTGTAAACGCTTGGAGCTCACTTATCCTTCGAGCTGATTGCAAAGACAAGAGAAGAGCCAGCTTCCATGATAGAAATTTAAGGTCCGCCCTATGAATAGGCTCAAAAGGGTTTCTCATCAGATGAGCCAATACCAAATTAAGCTGCCATACTGGTGGAGGAGGCCGGACCAGAGGAAAAACCCTGAAAAGGCCTTTCAGGAATTGTTTCACAATCCTCGCAGACCATAGCGAAGGACCTGAAGATGTCCGTCTATATCTAGAGATGGCTGCCAAATGTACTTTGACCGATGAATGAGCCAAACCCGATTTAGCCAGAGAAAGAATATATGGCAAAATCTGATGCAGAGCAGAAGTGTATGGGTGAAGACTCTGTCTCTGACACCAGAGACAGAACCTTTTCCACTTAGCCCGATAGGTCTTATTAGTACTTGGGGCTCTGGCCTGAGACAAAATATCTTTACACTCCTTGGTGAGGTTCAGATCCTGAAATTCTCCGTCCTCAGGAGCCACGCTGTCAAGTGGAGTGAGCTCGGATCTGGATGGAGCACCTGACCATGAGACATCAAGAGAGACGGAACCGGCTGCAGACGAATCGGCCAATCCAGAGAAAGTAGAAGGAGTTCTGTGTACCAGAACTGTCGGGGTCACGCTGGTGCAATGAAGATCATCCGGCAAGGTTCCGCTTTGATCTTCCGGATTATTCTCGGGATCAGGGGTATTGGTGGAAAGGCGTAGAGAAATGCGCCGCACCAGGCAATCGAAAGCGCATTCCCCAAGGATCCCCGATGGTGATCCCTGCTTGCGTAGAGTTGGCATTTGGCATTCTCTGGAGTCGCAAACAGGTCTATGGCCGGGGTTCCCCAGCAAGCGAAGACTTCGTCGAGAATGGCTTGGTTCAATTCCCATTCGTGACTGATCGATCTTTGGTGATTCAACAAATCCGCTGTTTTATTGAGCAGCCATGCGAGGTGCTCTGCTATAAGAGCAATGTTGTGGAGAATCGACAAGTCCCAAATCTCTTGAGCTTCTTTGGAAAGTGTTCGGGATCTCGTCCTGCCTTGTTTAGATAGTGCATGGCTGTTGTGTTGTCCGTGCGGACCAGCACTGCACGATTCTGAATCTGTGGCAGAAAGGCCTGTAAGGCCAAGCGAATAGCCTTGAGTTCCAGGTTGATGTGGAACCTGCGCTGATCTGGATCCCAATGACCACTCACATGTAGTTCCTGCAGAACAGCTCCCAAACCTTCCAATGAGGCGTCCGTGGTGAGAACCATGGGAGACGGAGGAAGTGTGAAGGTCAAACCTTTTGAAATGTTGTCCTTTACCAGCCACCAGCTGCATGCTTCTTTCATTGCTGGTGTCACCGTTATCCTGTCGTCGAACGAGCCCTCCGCTTTGTGCCGCTGCTTGTGTAGCTGTTCCTGCAGCGGACGCATTCGAAGTCTGCAGTGCAGAATCAATGGTATGCAGGATGATATCGATCCTAGGAGGGACTTGTAAAAGACGGACAGACAGCGATTTCTTCTTTTGCAAGAGACGAGCTGACAGTAGAAGTTTGTTCTGACGCTCTTCCGTCGGAAAAGCTTTGTATTGATCCGTGTCCAGGATAGATCCTAGAAACTTTGCCGACCTGGATGGGTAAAGGATCGATTTTTCCTTGTTGAGTTCGAGGCCCAGGTGGCTGAAGAGTTGGATGCAACTTGAGGCTGCCCTGGAAGCTGCTGGAAAGGTCGGAGCTTTTATAAGCCAATCCTCTAGATAGGGAAATACTTCTAGAGATTGCTTTCTGAGAAACGCTGCTACTGGAGCAAACGGAAGCACCTTGAATTGAAAATGGCTCTTGCCTACTGTGAAGCGTAGGTATTGTCTGTGAGCTGAATGGATCGGAACATGGAAGTATGCGTCCTCCAGATCCAGTGTCGCCATGTAGTCCCCTTGATTCAGAAGACACACAATATCTTGCAGGGTGACCATCCTGAAGGAAAGTTTTATGAGATAGGTGTTGAGCTCCCGTAGATCTAATATTGGAAGCCATTTCTCTTCCGTTTTGCGAACCAGGAAGAACCTGGAATAAAAACCTTTCCCTTTTTGTGAGAGAGGGACCGGTTCTATTGCACCCTTGATGAAGAGTTGGTGGGCTTCAAGACGTAAGAGCCACAGATGTTTCGACTCGCTGGCGCCCGGAGCTCTGGTTGGAGGAAGCTGTTGAAACTCCAAGGTGTGGCCACACCGAATGATATTCAAGACCCACTGGTCTGATGTAATCATTTTCCAGTGTCTCAGGCAATGAGAGATCCTGCCCCCTACTGGTGTTGACGGAGGGGTAGGAACAGTAGAAAGAGCCAGGAGGCCGCTATTGACACTTAGCATTGTCTCTGTCCTGGCGACCTTGACGGCTTTTGCCTTGCTGCCAAGAGAAAGATGCAGATTGCCCTTGCCTCTGAGTATACTGTGGTCTGTAGGACTGCGATGACTGAGAATATGAGGAGTAACGTTGTTGGTATCCTCCTCTGTTAAAAATTTTTCCCCTTGCTCCTCGGAATGGCACTTTACGATATTGAAGAGTGCCTAAGGACTTGGCTGTGTCTGTGTTCTTTTTGATATCCTGTAAGGCCTCATCAATATGCTTTCCAAAAATCATGTCACAGTCATAAGGTATATCCAATATTTTGTTCTGTACCTCAGGGCGAAACCAGGTCGCCTGAAGCCAGCCTTGTCTCCTAAGAAAAGTCAAACCTGCAAGGGCTCTGAAAGCCGTCATCGCTATGTTCAATTATTTCTGCCGAAGACCGCTCTCCTTCATCCAAGATTTTCCATGCATCCATCTTAATAGGCTCCGGTAACTGGTCTATCAACGGAGCCATATCGCACCACATCTGGCGATTGTAGCGGCCTAAGATCGCCAACACATTGGAGGCTCGAACTAGGAGACTTGACATAGAGGAAAACCTCTTCCCCACATTGTCCAGGCGTCTACCCACTTTGTCCGGTGGGGAGGTCAGAGGAGCCACCGGGTTCTTACACTTCCTTTGGGCCGCCTGGGAGATCATGGAGTCCGGCCTTGGCTGGTCAACCAGACACGCAGGACTACCATCAGGCGCTCTGTACTTCTTTTCTAGTCGTGGTAAGACCGGGATGACAGTTGCTGGTGATAGCATATCTTTCACTCCCTCCGACCACACGTGGTCTATGATGGGAATAGAGCGGACTGATCTTTTGTATGACTCTTTGAAATCATACAGAAAACAGTCTGTTTGGACCATAGTAATTGGCAAACCAAACCGTTTGGAAGCTCGCTCCATGAGGTTATGGAAACCACCTATGTCTGCAGGTGGTGAATCCACTGGATCAGGTGAAGGTGAAGACTGACCTGGTAGCATAAAGTCGTCCCATTCTCTATTTGGATCAGGGTCCTCCGTCACATCCCCTCCATTGTCAGAGGAATCATCATCATCCTGAACTGTATGCACCTGAATCGATGGTTGATGAACCTCCTCAGGTTCTGGATTCCGTGGCCGAACCTCCGTTGTAGTGGGAGGTGGCACAGGAGGAGGAGGAGGTGTATGAATGGCTTCCATAGATTGTGAAGGAAACCGTTTCCTGTAGTCCATGAGCATCATCTGCAGGTCTGATATAAGGGAAGAAGGCATCGCCACCATACCTTGCTGGGATTGTTCCTGCAGTCTCTCTCTGGGAGGCGGTTGACACACCTCTTCATAATAGCAATCAGAATCTGAGTCCTGATATTTCACATTGAGCTGTGAAGGACTATAAGCATCTCCATAAGGACCAGCATTGTCTTCATCCTCTTCCTCCTCTGAATTGTCCTCATCAAAAAGTAAAGCAGGAGGTAGGGGCGTCACCCTACGCGGGGACGTCATCTCAGGCGTAATTTCCCGTTGTCTTATCACAATCCATACTCCACAGTCAACGGAACCGTCGTCGACGAGAGCACCGTCGACGGAGAACTAGTCATCGTCGACGAAGGTGTAAGCGTCGACGGTACAGTCGACGAGCTCGTCTTCAAAATCAAGGCTGTTGTCGTCATAGCCATCGTCGACGTAATCGTCGACACCACCGTCGGGCGTCATCCTCGTCGAGGATACCAATCTCGTCGACGAGGAAGGTAGTCCAATCGTCTACGTTGAAGCTGCCGTCGTCGACGCCACCATCAACGGTGCAGAACTGGCAGTATGATGGATTTGTCGTCGTCGATGTACCCGATGGGGTCACCATCGACGAGCGAGTTTTCTTCACAGATTTCGTGTCCTGAGGTACAGAAGCAGGTTTTTTAAAACCTTTAGGTTTCTCTGAAGGCGGAGAGGCCACAGCAGTCTCCTAGGGACCTTTCGGAGTAGAAATCCCCTCAGCACTTAATCCCACTTTCTCCTTTACACCTCGGTGAGGAGATTTTAGCAGACCAGAACCACTAGACCTATCAGAGATCTTTTGAGTGGATTTAGAAGGAGGTTCAGTAGAGGTTGAAGGGGATGACCTACCCCTTTTTATTGATCTCCTTTAAGAGGAAGCCGAAGAAGAATCCTCATCATCACTAGAACGACCTCCTTCCTCGATTTCATTTTTTGGAGCCAGGTCAAAATACGTCCTTCCCTGTCCCTCAAAGTTTTTGTAGAGAAGGTCCTGCAGATTTTACACTCTGTAGCCTTGTGGTCTGGGTACAAGCAATAAATGCAATCTGTATGCTTGTCATCTACATACAGACTCTTTTTAGAGCGAGCAAGTAGCACAAGCCTTGAATAAAGCTTTTTTTTCCTTATTAGACATTCTTCCAAGAAAATAGGTTGTTTTAAAGTAGTAGAAGAAAAACTGAGCAAAGCCCAGTGGAGACTCCCTCAGCACAAAGTGTGGTAGAAAATATGAGGCTCTCTCAGGAAGGTTCCAAGGGGTGAGGCTCTTCTGATTGGTTGTTGCAGAAAGTTTGGTCTATTTTACAAAAAGAGATTGATAGGCTACAAAATGAGATGAGGCCTAGGCCTAGTTTTCTCTTTTGTACCTATTACTATGGTATTTTTTATTTTACCGAGGCTCCCACTCCGACGACGGGGAATGATACAAAGCATGGGAATCTATGAAAGTTCCAATACTGGGGTAAGCCTTCTTTGCTCCAGCGAAAGGCATTACCACGTGCAACAGCAGAACTTATTTTTTTTTGTCACATCTCTCCTTCCTCACAAGTACACACCATCCCTCCATCCCTATGCCCAAATTTTTGTCACAAAGCCTATGGAGCGTGTAATATTTACAACTGGTAGATTCCCTTTATTAACATCCTGGCAATGACCCACAACTGGGAAGGACTGACTCAAGAAACAAAAGAAACAGAAACGTACAATCAGGTAAGTGACGGGCCAGCAGGTTCCAGCTCTGTTGCCCTAAACACAGCTCTTCCGACACAGTCAGCGTCCTGGGGCCTTTTCGACATTCACTGGGCACTGGTGCACAACAAACAGCGCAAGTGCTCGTTTGCACAGTTGTCTTTTTGGTGAAATGCAGAAATTCTTAGCTCTTACTCTATTCCATATTGCACAAATGTGTTTTTCACTGTTGCAAAAATTAGGTAAATAGTTTGCGAAACATTTGCATAGTTTGATTGCAAATGATTTTATGATCAGACAATTGTATAACTACCTTTTCGGAAGTTCAACTTAAATTTAAACTCCCGTCTCATGATTATTTTAAATACTTACAGAATCATAGTTTTTTAAACTCACTCTCTTCTAATGATCGACAAGGTCTTAAAAAGATTTTGGTAATAGACAGTCTTTATGTCAAAAGAAAAATTGGCTATTTCAACAATTTATTTACGACCTATCTTCCAGATGATCTCTCTTTGATTCAGCATAGATGGGCTGTGAAATTAGGAGTAAGCGATCTTTTAATAAAAGAATCAATTAAAACAGCTAACTCCATATTATTTTCTGGGCGATCACGAACTCAACACTACATGGCTATGTTCGATCTCTACTATACACCTGCTAAAGTTATGAAATGGGGGGTCACTGTTGGTATAACCTGTAATCGCTGTACTCTGATAGGAGCAGATGCAAAACATATGTTCTTTTCTTGTATTAAATTAGCTGGTATAATCTCAGAAATCCAGACATTTATTGAGAGAATTTCAGGGAGAACAATAATTCTTTCTCCTGAACTGATTTTATTTGGATTAGCATCAGACTCCATCGAAAGAGAACAACGACTCTTGATTTTTATTATGATGTCCGAATTTCGTGCATGTATTACTCAGGAGTGGATCAGTCCGGAATCACCTTCTTTTGCTATGTGGAGGGCTCGCCTATTAGCCAAATTTAATTTTGAACTTGCTATATATGCAACAAAAGGAAGAAAAAGGAAACAACTAGGGATGAAAATCTGAGCTCCGATACAACAATGGATCCATGGGGAAACAAACTAATCAACTGTATGATTCTATCTATGTCAAAATGTATTGTTTCCCTTTACTTATTTCTTTTTTTTTTTAGTATTGACCTTTCTATTGGAGAATCTGATTTCGTCTGTTTGACTTTGTATTTAATACTACTTAATGAAATAATCTGTTTTGTTTGCAACAAAAATCAATAAAAAAAAGCAAATGATTTCATGTTAAATAATTTGGTTTTAACAAAGGAAACTATATCATTAGTGAATATTCACTAGTAAAGAAATTAAGAAAACTCATTTTGCAGTATTTATGAGGCTTGAAGAGATTATGCTTTAACGTAATTCCTAATCAACGTAGTTTCCTTTTTCATGTTTTAAAAATAAATAAACTATAAATTTTCTGTTATTTTTAATAGGAACACACAAAACATCGAATCTATTCATTCTCTCAATGTTCGCCCTTGTGCGTAACTATTTTATGTAATGTGTAGCAGTGCCAATCGTGTTAGCTTCATTCCGTAATAGAAAAGCAGCAAATCTGTTTTCGTACCTGTATGAAATGTATATAAGATGGCTACTTGATGGATGATGCGAGTGCTGCCCATTACAAAGCCCCAATAGCCTATGAAATATGTTGCACAACTCCCACCTTCTTTTAGTTCTCACAACCCTTTCGTCCCTTTTCTCCTCATTAGTAATACAGATATTTCCAGAATTTCTCCTAATTTAAGCACTGCAAATAACTCCACATTAATACTTTAAGTTATTATTGCGGTTAAAGCTACTGTAAGAACTTCCTGTTACAGGCAGGGGGCAGCACTGATCCGCAGGGGAGCTGAGACAAGACCCGAATTACGGGACACCCATATTCAAACACACTCAAGGCAGGCAGGGATGGATCTGAGACACTCAGTATTTGGGTGTGATAAACCAACCATCAGACCGTATTATTACATTATTTGCAAAAGTAAATAGGCTAGGCCCAGCCCCCACTTACCTGTGACCGGCCCTCCGACCAGTCAAGCCCTTTCTGACCCGGCTCTCTTGCCTCGAGGCTCACACCTACTTTCAGTGTGTGAAGAGGTTCTGGTGCCAAGTCTAGGATGTACAAGATGCCACTGATTATGATTGATGTATAAATCAGCCTCAATGCTGCATGAATGTAGCACCCTCTGTTCGGCCTCACCCATGTACGCATGAGGCGGCATCAGTCCTCTGTCTATGTAGCAGCCTTAGTCATGTGTGCTTTAAGCAGCTTGAGCTGTGAGTACACATAGCAGCTTGAGTCATATATGCACATAGCAGTTTAACTCATGTGTGCACATAGTAGGTCCAGATATAATTGCGGTACATCGGGTATGCATGTAACAGCCTCACTCATGTATGCATTTAGCATTGGAAGTCATGATTGCAAGCAGAAACCTCAGTCTTCTATATTTGTTACTTCTTCAGTTATGTACCCACGTAGCAGCCAGCCTCATTGCTCAATGCATGTTAGAGCCTCTGCCACGTGTGGTTGTAGAAGCCTAAATGATATGTATGCATGTGTAGGTATTTAAATAGCGCAAACTTTGCAGTGAATTAACAGAGCACTCTATAAATACCATTATGTGAAGGGTCTGGAGATGATGTACAAGAATGCGTACATCAAGAGGGGATGACACAAATACATTGTAACACATTTTAGGTACAGGAAGATTAAGTGATTTGCCTACAACCATACGATTTTGAGTCTAGCACTGAGGCTGGGATTCAAACCGGAGGTTCCAGAAGCAAAAGGCAGCAATTTGCATTCCTAGGACACATCCCCTCATATATGCATGTCTACATCTCCTTTCATGTATGCATGTAGGCGCTCCTGTTCTGTGTGCATGAAGTAGTGTTAGTAGTGTGTACATGCGTTACCCTCTATTGTCTGTGCATGTTTGTATATAGGGACAAAGGCCAGCGAATACTAAAGTACTGGGGACACCTATTCTACTCTGCAAAACTGCACTGCATTCTACGCCAATCCACTCTACTCTTTAGCACTCCACTCTATACCACTTCACTCTACTTTAAAACAATCTACTATATGCCACTACACTTCATACTACACCACTCTAAGCCACTCTTTTACAATCTACACCACTCTACTCCACTGCAAAATAAGCAGTGCCACTCTATGCCACTATACTCTACACCACTTTTATCTACACCACATTGCTCTACATCACTTAATATACACATAATTCCACTGCACACCATACCACATATTTACACTACACAAATCCACTCAAGGCAATTCCATGTCACACAATTACAGAACTAACAATTCCAATCCCACCCACATAATTTCACTCAAACCACATACACCCACTCCATAACACAAGTGTCAAAGACATTGCCATATACAACACCAATAGCTCTAACTCAAAAAAATGCGAGACCTATTGCATTTTTAATGCTTGTTGTATTTATTAAGGTTTTGGTTAACCAGCACAGTTTTGTTGTTGATTCTCTACAGAGGCAGTCGTTGGACTGTTGTTCACGTTCTACCAGCTAGTGGTTCTGAGACAGGGTGTGAGTTCCTCCAATCACCACTCCGATGGAACTGAAACCATGGGGCTCGTTTGAATGAGGTAACATTCGTCAGTACTTGTTTTTAAAGACATTGAAGATCGCCTTCTACATAGTGACTTTAAATAACATCGGTTTTCTCCAGCACATTAAGGGTATCTATCCTTAAGTCATGTACATAAATTGTATTGACTGTCATGCTATTCGTGTGAGTATTCACTCACAGGTGTTCTCGTCTGCTAAAATAAAGCATCTTGCAGTTGATGCAGGACATGTTACTTTTTTTTTTTGCAAGGCCTTATGTTGGTTGGGTGTATTCTCCCTTACAAGAGGGTGTTCGTCTGGCACTCTATTGGTGGTTTTTGCATGTTTTTCAAGTTTTGGATCCCTTTTTATGGGATTGGAATGGGTTTTAGACCCATGTCCAAACTGCAAGCCCCTTTAGACTTATTTGTGGGTTGGCTTAAGGGTTTTTTTCACTTTCATGCTTGGAATGGGTCTTAGTCCCATTTCCACTCTGTAGTCACATGACTAACAGGAGGACGGTTTAAGGGGTAGCTCTTTCTTTTCTGTTAATGGGTTGTTGTTGCATTGAACGCATTGTTTACTCATGTACCTAATGTGTGTATAAGTCACCATGTGCTTCATGTTGGACATATTGTGCGTAAGCCACCTTGTGCTGCACTTTGGTCAGGTTGTGTAGTCTTCTTGTGCTGCACTTGGCTTTATGGGTGTTAGTTCCATACAACGGATGCCATTTATCGTATTCTAAATGTGCTCTACCCTTACATGAGGGAGGTTCTATAGGTCATTCTACCCGTTCTAGAGGGATGACTTAATGGGTTTCTGTCCCATTTACACAGTTTACATTATGGGTTATAGTCCCAATTTCGCATGTGAATTTTACATGAGGGGTGGTAGGTTGGGTTTTAGTCCCTTCCTATGGTTTGGTTCCTTACATGAGGAGTACTTTCTTGGGTGCAGTCCAGACCATAGTGTTAGAGTTCTGGGGAGCGTTATTCCCTTTACTCTCTTCACATGTCTTTTCATGTGGTGTCTCACTTTTTGTCTGTGAGCTGTACGTGCTCAACCTTACTTTTTGTTCATATTAAAAGGAGGAGGATGGTGATAGTTGGTTTATATCTTTTCACTCTTCTTTCCTCCTTTGTTTGGTCTGTATTCCCTCTTGTGATGTGGTTTTACCATTCATCACAGGGTTATTGATTATGGTCTTCATTTGTACATTGTTGTTTGCATTTTTTGTACGGTCTTATTAGTTTTCAATTTAAAAGGGAGAAGATAATGTATCTTCATGTTATGTTTATAATGTTCCCTTTTTAGGTTTCGCCTGGCGAACAGCTGCGCAAGCAGCGTTTCGCGCAGGCAAAATCTTATGTTAGAACAGTGTGGCCTTAGTTCGGCCGCTCTCTTCTATTGGCTAGCTCCATAAATGGAGGCTAGCCATTGGAAGAGAGACCTGTCCGTCATTTACTGTGGCGATTGGTGGGCGTTCCGCCGATTTTTTCCCTTTCCGCCCCTTTTAAAACGTCATGCGGCTGTTTTTTTTTTCCCCCCCCGTGATGTTTTCGTCTTTTTCGAAGTGCCTTTAGCCAGAGTGGTCTGCGAGATTTAAGTTGCCAGGAAGTTGTTGTTATTTGCGATCAGGTAAGCAGCATTTTGTTTATAATTTTATTTGCATGTGTACCCAGTCTCATGTCGTCTCCCTGTTTGTACGTGTACCCAGTCTCATGTCGTCTCCCTGTTTGTTTTAAGTCTTTGTGTGTGTCGTTGCTGTAGTCTCTACATGCCCCGTGACACTGCAAGAAATCGAGCGCTATGTTGATGTTTTTCTTTCCGTCATTGTGCTGCTCATTGTCAGTGTTGCTCCCTCCTGTTGTCTGTACTGCTGCTTCCCTCCCTTGCTTCCTCCCGTGGTCCATGCTGTTGCTTCCCTCATTCCTTTTTTCCCTCCCTCCCACCCTCCCGTTGTCCATGCTGCAGCTTCCCCCTCCCACCATCCTGTTGTCCATGCTGCAGCTTCCCACCTCCCACCCTTCCGTTGTCCATGTTGCAGCTTCCCTCTCAGTGTGGTGTTGGTTGCGAGCTGCAGACGGCAGGAGTCACCGCAGCAGGGTTGTACCTCTGTCCTTGCCTGGCTCTACTTCTGTGACTCTACATGGTCTGTGGACGCCTGAGCTTGTTTATGTTGTCGTGTTCGTGGCTGCAGTGAGTTTTACATAAGGAAACAAAACTACACACATGGCCACATTCATTTATTAGGCATGATTGAACTATGTGATATGCCCAGAATCACAGGTTGCTTATTGAACCAACGCCGAGACTCAAATGTAATCCCTTGTTCCAAAGTCTGTTCCCAACGCCACACACTCTCCCATTTGTCTCCTCTCAAGAAAAAAATGGCTTAGACATTAACAAAAGTAAAACTTTAACTTGGGGAGGAAGAGATGTCACTAAACGGAGAAAAGTTGTATGTCACTGGATGCAGTCAAGATGTGGCCACATTTTAGACATTGCAAGAAATCGAGCGCTATTCCATTCAGCGTTTTGTGCATCTCATTACCATTTTTTAAAAATTTCTTTTGGAAGTGCAAAGAAAGATGATTAATCGATTTATCCGCAAATCAACTTTCTAGCCCGCCATTGTTAATAATTGCTTGCACACCCGAGGATCAATAAATACTTGGATTCACTGTCAGCATCTGCTGCTTTGTTGAGTCGCCGGGCTGTCACGTGGACGCACGTCACAGGATGGAATGCCTGCCTGGGAGATTAGCATCTCCCCCTGACCCAGGATGGGAGGTGTCCACTCGCACATGACCCCCCTCAGGGCGTGAGGACAATGGGACCGTGGCAAAGCTGCTGCTGGGCTCTACCTTAGTAAACACCTACAGAAATCCGCCGGAAAAGGACAAACAAAACTGAAGAAACGATTCTCTGAAACGTGACAGAGAGCGAAATAAGAATATAGCTGACAATATAGACTGAACAGGTATAATATAATAATTTGCCTTTATATATTGGTCTGCTGTTTTTTATATAGCGCGAACTAGAGGTATTGGAGCGCTTTACATAAGGAAACAAAACATCACACATGGTCACATTCATTTATTAGGCATGATTGAACTATGTGATATGCCCAGAATCACAGGTTGCTTATTGAACCGACGCCGAGACTCAAATGTGGTTCCCTTGTTCCAAAGTCTGTCCGCAACGCCACACACTCTCCCATTTGTCTCCTCTCAAGAAAAAAATGGCTTAGACATTAACAAAAGTAAAACTTTAACTTGGGGAGGAAGAGATGTCACTAAACGGAGAAAAGTTGTATGTCACTGGATGCAGTCAAGATGTGGCCACATTTTAGACACTGCAAGAAATCAAGCGCTATGTTGATGTTTTTCTTTCCGTCGTTGTGATGCTCATTGTCAGTGTTGCTCCCTCCTGTTGTCTGTACTGCTGCTTCCCTCCCTTGCTCCCTCCCACCCTCCCGTGGTCTATGCTGCTGCTTCCCTCATTTCTTCTTTCCCTCCCTCCCACCCTCCCTTTGTCCATGCTGCAGCTTCCCCCTCCCACCATCCTTTTGTCCATGCTGCAGCTTCCCACCTCCCACCCTTCCGTTGGCCATGTTGCAGCTTCCCCCCTCCCACCATCCTGTTGTCCATGCATCCTGTTGTCCATGCTGCAGCTTCCCTCCTCCCACCGTCCCGTTGTCCATGCTACTGCTTAGCGTCCCTCCCACCCTTCCGTTGTCCATGCTGATGCTTCCCTCCCTTACACCCTACTGTAGTCCATGCTGCTGCTTAAATCCGCCCACCCTCCCGTTGTCTATGCTGCTGCTTCCCTCCCACATTCCAGTTGTCCATGCTGCTGCTTAAATCCCTCCACCCTCCTGTTGTCTATACTGCTGCTTCCCTCCCTCCAACCCGCCTGTTGTCCATGCTGCTGCTTTCCTCCCACCCTCCTGTTGTCCATGCTGCTTTTGTCCCTCGAGTTTTCCTTGCTGCTGCTTCCCTCCCTTCAGTTGTCTATGCTGCTGCTTTCCTCCCTCACACCCTCCAGTTGTTCATGCTGCTGCTTCCCTCCCTCATACACTCAAGTTGTCCATGCTGCTGAAAGTATACTTCCCCGCCCCCCTCCCGCTGTCCGTGTGCCCATTCCCACCCCCCCTCCTGCTGTCCGTGTGCCCGTTCCCGCCCCCTCCCGCTGTCCGTGTGCCCATTCCTGCCCCCCTCCCGCTGACCGTGTGCCTATTCCCGCCCCCCCCCTCCCGCTGTCCGTGTGCCCGTTCCCGCTCCCCCCTCCTGCTGTCCGTGTCTCCTGGATGTGCAGTGGATTGCAGTTCACAGCACTTGCCTGGCCCAGTATACTGTAGTGATGACTGTGTATGGTGGGTGACAGCTGGCTGTGTAATTGGACTATAGGGGACAGCTGTACTGTGGACGGCGGTTAAGTGTGCTGCTTATGACGATTGATTGTGCACTGTTGTAAGCTGGTTGAGAACAGTTACTGTAGGCAACTCCTAGTCGTACATTTTACAGGTGACAGCTGGCTGTGCAGTGTACTAGGAGTGACAGCTGATTGTGCACCATTAGTGACATCTGTCTGCACAGAGTGGTTGTCATCCAGCTGTGCATACTATGATATGGGTGACACATGGATGTACATAAAAGTAAAGTAACAACGGCTTGCATTGTACAGTGCATAGCAGGTTTCTGTGCAAAAATAGTAACAACTGGTTGTGCACCGCGTAGAAAAGTTAGCAAGAGCCGGCTGTAGTTTGCTGTAAGTCACACCTGGATTTGCGTGCATCATGTATGACAATTGGATTTGGTCAGTTTGCGACAGATAGCGAGCAGTTTACTGTATGTGATATGCATTCTGTTTTGTACTCTAGGTTGATGTGCGTAATGCCCCGTGGCTGTAAGCTGAGTGCTCAGTATGACACAGATGTCAGCGTGCTCAGAAAAGTATTGTGGTTAGCAGCTAGGTTTTTGTTTTCCAGCTGGTGGAGCTGATTTCGCACTGTGTATCGTGGGTGACGGGCCTGGGCATGCAGTGTGTTTTGGTATAAAGCTTCATGTGTAGGGTATGGTCGTTGAACTGCACATCATAGGCTACATAGGTGGGTGCTTGCAGTGTATTTTGGTGACATAGGTCTGCTCAGTATAGGTCACATAGCAGAGTGCTTACAATATGTGAACGAGCTAGGTTAAATATATATGTACAAAATAAGCATGCATTCTTTACAGTGTGCAGCTGCCTGCAAATGTGTACTCATTACAGAGCGTTGGTGCACAGTCCTCAACTTATTTTCTGTACTGTGTGTGTTGGGGCTCTGTGTGTTTTGGGGCTCTGTGTGTGTTGGGGCTCTGTGTGTGTTGGGGCTCTGTGTGTGTTGGGGCTCTGTGTGTGTGGCTAGCTTTTTTGTAGGTGGCTCTGTGTGTGGGTGGCTCTGTGTGTGGGTGGCTGTGTGTGTGTGGGTGGCTCTCTGGGTGGGTGTGTGTGGGTGCAAATGCAATAGGTCTCGCATTTGCGAGAGATTAAGCTATTGGCATTGTAAATGACAATGCCATTTATTTATCTGTTTTCAAAACCAACACATAAATAAAAAAAAATGTCATTTACAATGCCAATAGCTCTAACTTTTACAAAGGCGAAACTGTTGCATTGTAAATGCTTGTTACCTTGTTTCGAGCTGCTGAGCCAGTGTGAGTGGTCTGTGTGGAATGTTGGTGTGAGTGACATCAGTGGAATGCTTGGGGGCCTGGTGCGAGTGTTGACAGTTGGATGATAGGCTGAGCAGCTAGCAGGCTGCTCCTGGTGGGGTTGTTAACACAGATCTTATGGACTTAATAAACATACTTAAAAGATACTACTTGGCTATGTCACCTTTACGCATGGGACAACACAACTACAGTTACCCACTTCTTTACGCAGTGATTGTAATTTTTCTTTTTTGGGCCGAAAGATCTGCGCTATTTTGCATTGTTCTACATCACAGTACGGTCAATTGAGCACTTGTTTATTAAAATGTTAAAAAAAATAAAAGAAAATTAAAAAGAGTACACTGGGCAAAGAATGGTAAGGTGTGCCTACAAAATATATATGCAGAGTAGTTATGGTGAGTAATGTATATATGGAGCATGAGCGTATGCATAGCAGGTATACATTTTTTATTTATCATGGGTAACCTGCTCCTTTTGACAACACAAAAATGCACTTTGGAAGTGTGTTCGGGTTACAGCTCGTTGAGCGACTGTGTCCTGGATATGGTGTGAGAGGGAATGAAGGGAGAGCCTGGGTTTAATAAAATGTCCTGGCACTTCCAGGTGCAAACAACCCTGCCTTAGACACACAGTGCTCTCATGAAGCACAATCCCTATTCTCCATATAGGAAAGGGAGTGTCCTGGTCACCTGACACGAAGTCTGGCTTGTGGGCGACAGGGGCTTGGAAAATCCTGGAAACTGGCAGTGGCGAAGAGAGTGAGAATATACCTTGAAGGCACCACCCAATTACTCATAAAGCTAATGTGCAAGATACAGAAAATGTTTTGCAAACATCCTGCCATTGCGTTTAGTAGCACAACAAGCCAATAGCTATTTGGGTTAGTCTTCACACGCTTTTTAAGTCGAACCTGAAAGGAGCGCACATGCTGCTGTTGCTTGGCGACCTATTCAATCTTTTTAAAAAAAAAAAAAAAGAAATTCATCTTAAAAGTGGCTTCCAGACCGCCCCTTACTTACCATTTCTCATCATGATCACTCTTCTTAACTACCTTCTAATTCAGCAGTGCAGTTCCTGTGTCAGTTCCATTCTTTATGTGACGCATGGACGAAGGACAGATTGATTTCTATTAATTAGTGTCTGCAATTGAGCTGCTATTTTTAAAAGCTGAAGATTTCAGCCATTCTTGAAAGACACTATTTTTTCCATAAAGGATTCTAATCGTCTGTTGGTCATTTGTTTACTTTTAGGGACAAGTAGGCTCAAAGTGTTTTCATATTTAGCTATTTCTGTAAGGATGGTCATTTGCATTGTTATTATTTTGGATTGATCAATTAAGGAATCGGAGATTCTTCTCAAAGTGTCACTAAACTGAACCACTGCTGTGAAGATCGGCTATGATTGGGGTGTATTATCTCTATCACTTCCAAATCCTTATCTGTTTTTGACTGATGGTATTCATTTAGTACCTCTTTCGGCTTCTAGCCTTTTCTATTTTTTTAAGAATACTTGATCAATCAAGGGAGCTTTTAATTTTGAACCAAGAACCTTGGTTGAGGTCATAAATTAACGCACAGTCTTCTCTGCCATAAAATGATTCAGCGTTGGAAATTGTGTCTTGTTCACTTTTTGGTCAATTATTCAGTTGTGCCACTGTAATGTTTGTATCATTAGAATAGCTTGAAATACTTGCCATTATTAATGTAATTTGATTCCTTTGTCAAAATGTGATTACTCAAATAGTCACTGTCTTCAGTTGCAGCTTTGGCTATAGAAAAAAATCTACTGTTGTGCTCTGATTCATTATTCTTTTTAGGTCGAAACCTACCATAGAGCATTGCTGTCTGGTTAACTAAAGACATCTCGGGGACATACAGAAACCTCCCTGGGAATACGTTCTGCCCGTTTCTTACCATTGGCTTTGGGGTTTGTAGCTCACATATTCTGGCTTTCTATTTGCTGGTTTTATTTGTTTTAGGCTGTCCGGGTACAGTTTGTCCATAACAAGGAGCAAAGCCTTTTCACACTACCGCTCCTTGTATTCTTCCACGAGTGCTCTATCAACAGGCCTGTAAATCTTGTTCATATCTTGTCACTTTGCTGTGCATTCAAAGACTGAGGTCAAAGGTCAGGTTCTGTCTTCTGAGGGAGCTTGGTGTTTATCTTTCTTGGACTTCAAAGTGAAAGGATAAAGGTGACAATCTTGCTGGATATTGGGGCAGAGTAAACGGTTTTGCTCTAGCACATTACAACATTTAAACGAACTATGAAAGTATTTCAGAATATATCAGAATCAGCAAAGCACAAATAAAGCACGTTTCTGTTAATTCTTAAGTGTGTTGGAAACAAATGCTTTAATATGATCAAAACAAAATCAATACACTGGGTGATGCCATTTCCACACAATATTTTTTGTGTGCTGTATAGTTTTATTAGTAAACGTATAGGTCTGTAGACAGCCAAAAGAAAGGGTTTTAATACATAGGAAGTGTTGGCACTCAGCAAATGTACGTTACTGTGTGTATGTGTAGATTGGTGGATATGGTACTGACCAGAAAGGGGAGACCCTTGTAACCCCTCAATGTGTGTAGGGAAGACCCTACAGCAAAACAGTAAAGCTAAATCCTGGGCACACATACTGTCAGGATTCACCGAGTAGCCACTGTAGCTTCCTCAAGACTGTTGGTCAGCTCCCTGTCCTGGCCCCGTTCTGCACGATCTAATGTGTGGTTTCCTTGTTCCTCTGGCAGACTGAGAGATTCCAGAGGTAATCCGAGTCATTGAACTAAAGAACTGCTAAGACTGTATATAGTTCCCCTCCCTAAGATGGCCGCTCAATGTTCCATTTACTGTACTCGATAGATGCGCCCTCTAGTGGACTTCTGGAAGGCGCGCGCTCCTAACTGCGCACTTCAACGAAGATTCCGTTCGAGAAGCTTGTTCTTGTCGCTGCTCCGCGTCAACAATTCATGACGGGAGAATAACAGCAATTATCAAAGACGTTCTAAGTATCATAGTACTAGAGTTGTCAGAGACTTTCATGAGTGAAAACCTTGTCGAGCGCTCTCACTGCTCAGAGAGGCACCTCGGTCAGACGAAGCTCCCAGCTGCTGTCCAGAGCTGTGACAGCTGTCATCCAAATATCCTACGGTTCTTCAGGAGAAGGCGAGTGTCGAGGAGGACTTCATCTGACACGACGTAGTTGAGTATTCAGCTGAAGAGATTCTTGAACTCTACAAGTAAGGCGTTACATCTTCTCGTCAAGTCAGCAAATATCCAAACTGTATTGCTTCCACTCGCATTTCCCCTCAGGACATTCCCCCTTGCGTTTCTCCTTGCCTTTCCTTCCCCTTGTACCTTCCTTATCCTTTTTGCGTGCTTCAGAGATTCAGTGAACTTTTGCTCGCCCTTCTGACCTGAGGATATCTCTGCACAGAACCCCAAGACAAAGTCTGACGAAGAACTTCACAGGTACAATTCAGGTTGATAGAGAGAGTGAGTGCAAGTGTAGAAATATTCGGGGTAGAAATACTAATGATCGTATATGTCTTCACTGCAGGAAGTTCAGTCAGATAACATTCCTAAATATAGAAGAGAGGCAAATACCTGGGCAGAAACTGGTAGGACAAGTTTCATTTATCATTTACGAATAGTCAGCACAGTGTAAGAAGGTTTGTGGTATATTCTCTTTCTCTCCCCCTTCTGTGTATTAGGCACCTACAGAAACGACGGCGAGATGAATAGCAGTCGCTGGAAGTAGGGTGCCAGTCGAAGTACAGGTATTCTCTTCTCTGTCCACTTCCCCTTTCCCTGCTGCTGGTGGTCTTGCTCTTGAAGCGAGGGTACCGGTGGAAGGGTGATCGGAACAGTCATCAGTACTGCCCCTGCGAAGCGTTGGAGCACCTGGATACCTGACACATACATGATAAAACAAGTTTATACAAGAGTTGACAAAAACATGTGTAGAGCGTTCTTGAGTTTATGCTGTATATTCTTTTATTGTGGTGAAAACGCAACCAGCCAACACATGTTTCGTCAGGGAAAAGTAGTCCCACAACTTCTTCAGGGCTGTAGAGAGTTGCGAGAACGCAGCGTAGTCCCAGTGCCGGTGATAATTCCAACCCGGCTGGGTACGAGTATATGTAGCGGGATTTCAGGTACGAAGGGATAAAGCGTCTGTAAAAATTTCTCAGTAGTACCACGTATTCGGAAAGCCGGTGATAATTCCAACCCGGGAGTCCTAGAGCGTCAACAGTGGTGAAATACGAATAATATGTGATGATCTCTGTTCAAGTTATTGGAACCACAGGGGTCACGAGTAAGAGATTGCAAAGATCCAATTCACTATTGATTATAGGTATTAGGATTAATAATCACCCAGCGTTATGTATATTGGTCAAAATGAGGATAATGTAGGTGCTGATCAAATTTGAGTGTTCCCCATCACTTTTAGAGTATCAAGAGGCAAGGCGTCGTGGGGGCACCAAATCCGTTGTTGGTGTGTGAACGTATATGTCTGTGCAAATGTAATGGTCATTTCAATTGAAAATGTGTTGACTTATGGCAGACCACAACATGCATGCTTCACTTTGCGCCACTCTACTCTGCACCACTTCACGCCACTGCACTCTACACCACTCCACTGTACACCATGCCACTGCACTAGCCACAGCTCCACTCTATGCCTCTCCACTCTATGCCTCTCCACTCTATGCCTCTCCACTCTATGCCTCTCCACTCTATGCCTCTCCACTCTACGTCAAAGTATTCAATGCCAATGCACTCTATTCTACACTCTTGCACTCTATGCCAATCCACTGTACGCCACTCTAATCTACACTGCACCACACACCACTTTATGCCATTACTCTATGCCACTCTACCCTGCACCACTTCACTCTACTCTGAAACAATCTACTCTACGCCACTAGATTCTAATAAGTACCATTCTCATCTACGCCACTGCATTCTACTATGCTGCATTGCACGCCGTTGAATCCTATGCCACTACACCTACGCCACTATACTCTGCAACACTCTACGCCAATGCACTCTGCCATTGCACTCCATGCCACTCTACATCATTGCGCTCAATGCCCTTGTATTCTACTATGCAACTATCTATGCCCCTGCACTATACACCACTCCACTCTATTACCTTCCAATGCACAACATCCTATGCCACGCCACAACACTCCACTCCACTGTTCGCCATTCCACCTTAAGGCAACCACACCACTCTCCTCTGGGTCACAAACATTTAGCCATGCTGAACAGCAGCCACACTGGTGTACAACATGGCTAAAACACTTTGGCAAAGACAACAGCTCTTCAATAAGAGCGACCGATTGGGTTTGACAATGCTTTTTTTTCTTAAGCAGCTTCATCTTTAGAGAAAGTATGATGTTGACTGTTTATAGCTTTCAAAGCCATACATTAATTACAGGTTCTCTCCAGTTCTAAAGTTATAACAGATACTTCAATGGTAGACATTTTATTTCCTATTTCTAAGGCATCTGAAGTTTTTATAATCAGGTTTGCATTACTTTGATAGGCATAGTGAAACAGATTTATCTACTTTCGGTGGGAGCTAATGACAGTATGCTAAATATATAATTGGTCTTTACTAAAGGATAGTCAGTGACAGAAGAAAGAAAATTAAACTTCAGTGAGTCGACGGGATCCCTTCTAGATGGCTGCACTGAACTGGATAGAATCTCTCAGTGCACAGACATAGATGTGCAAATCTGCGATTGTTCTAGAGTATTTGTTGTCTGCTGTATTTTACACCCACTCAGGTTTGGTACATCTTGCACACCAGCCATTAAGTAAACAAATATAAAACAATTGTCCAAAAATGTTCCGTTGGGGTTTCACAAGGAAATGGCTCCTGGCAAGAAAATTGTTAACTTGTACCGTTTTTTCCTCATGGCCGTGCTCCGAATGGGGAAAAAACAAGGCCTGTCTCCATAATTTTATACACAGAAAAGTTCAATATCTAACTGCCAAGTGTCAGTCCAGTACTGACCAGGAACAAGCAACCTAGGCTGTAGTCCAAAATTCCATGAATTAAGAGATAATACTGGCACGATATACATCTGCCCTAGATAAAACTAATTTACTATCATGTCATTTTGTCCAACCTTTCTCTACTGAATATTTTAAAGAGGCCCCACATTGTTTGGGGTGGGGTGGGGTAAGCAATACTCCTGAAACAGTCAATTTATACATTATAGGCTACATTTCCATATTATCTACAACAGACTTCAGGGAACTAACAGGTCCCTGCTATCTTAGAATCCTGAAGGGGGCGAAGATGGAAGGTGAAGTGAGAAGCAGGGACAGCAGATATTACCCAACATTCATCATGTGGGTCTTCGATGTCTCCTCCGCCCAATGCTCATTTCCCTCTACGCGGATGATGTCACCCTCTACATTAAAGAACTTTAACAAAATCTTAATCCGCTACTGCGGAGTTCGTAAAACTCGGGGGGCAATCGGGCATTCATATTAACTGGTCCACATGCATATCTTCCCGTTGACCAGCTCTGTCACTCCTTTTGAAACAGACTTTCCTATTGCATGGTGTGATGCAGATGCTGAATATTTGGGAATCTGAGTTGCAACTGACTGGGATGAGCTAATGAGACTTAATTATGGGTGTACAATGGAACATTTCACAGGCTGTATTAATCGATGGATTACCCTCCCCTTGACCATGGCTAGCCATATATGCCATATTAAAATGACAATTCTCCCCAAGTTTTTATATTTATTCCTCAACATCCCTATGACCCTGGACGACATTTCTTTGCCTCCCTCTGATAGTAACTGATCCGCCTGGTGTGGGGCGGCAATTAACCATGTATACAATGGGACACACTCACGCGACCTTACACACACGGCAGCTTCGACGTGCCTAACTTTAAATTCTACTACATAAGCGCACAGGCACACTATGCCCATTTTTTGTTCCATCCATCTCGCTATACACCAAATGTCGCCACAGAACACTGGATTGCAGATCCTATCCCACTTGATGGCATACTCCTCTCTAAAGTTGAGCCCTGAGGACGCAAACCGACCTCTGTAGATTGTACGTTACAAGCCTGGACCCGCATACTTGCCTGCACGAAAGCGCCCTGCCTTTACTCCCCCCTCTTTCCACTCACCTATCAACCAGAGATGCCACTATTGCAAGAAGGACTATTTAAGAAAGTTGCGCTTACACAAAACATCCAAAACTGGGGATACTTAGATCTCAATGGTAAATTCTGCACTCTCCTTCAACTGTGCTCTAATCCCCCCACCCTCTACCATGGAAACTTTTTTATACGCACGCCTTCGACACAGAATCCAAGCCTGTAACCCTGCATACCCATCCAAGCCCCAGACATTCGCCACTCTGCATCAAGTCTTGCGTGCGTCCACTGCCTCACATTTGGTATCCACGCTCTACCACGCTTTATATATGAATACAGATTACGCTCCCTGTGTAGCCTGAGCTAAATGTGTGGCAGAATTAGGACAAGACATTACAAATACACGATGACTTTTCTGCTGTCAGCACACGGAGCAGGTCTCCTCCAATAGCAGACTCCGAATAATACACTATATAGATTCTTACACCGTAGATATTACACTCCAAGTAAGCTACATAACTTTAGCCTACGCAACTCAAGCAAATGTGACAGATGTAACGCAGACCACACAGACTTCCGGCACCTTGCTTGGGAATGCCCAGAGGTGCATAACTATTGGCAACAGGTCCTGTCGGCAATGGACTATATGATATCCATGCCCATTTTGCGGTCCCCACTTTTAGCCCTACTAGGCTACACTGAACAAGTCCCTGCTAAGCATCGGAAATTAGTGTCCTTTTGTCTTGTTCTGGCTAAACATAGAGTTGCCTGCAGATGGGGTAGAGGGCGAGCGCCCAAATTGAAGGAGTGGCTGGGAGACATGATACTATGGCAAGATCAACTCTGCACTTATGCTGAACTACTCCCTCACTCCTCACGTCCCCGTGATATCTGGGGCCCACTACAGACGTATTTGCTGGAACATCCCATTAACACTATGGATACGCCCTGAAGCCAAGACTCATTTACCTATGCCTATGTCAGCAGGTATAAGAAGTGGTCCCTCCCTATAGGCCCTCTGACGGGCTATACACACCTTATGGATATGCACTGTACCCTGATGTTCCAAATTTGCTGCATTCTGCATTGTTTACTAGGTTTTTTTTCACCATTATGATAATTAATGCCTTCTCGGGTTATTGCTGTATGTCCGCTAAATATGCCTTTAATGAATAATTCAATAAATAAAGTTTTTAAAAAAAGTTATTACAAAACATGCAAAAACCTATCAACAATAGCCTGGAAGACAAACATATGAAATGTCAAGTGAGGCTGTACCATTCTTAGGACCAGTGAATTGAGAGGAATGGAGATAGAATGGGAATCAAGGAATCAAGGAGAACTAGACCTCTTTTCACAGTTTCCTTTTTATCCCCCTTGTTGACAAGATAGTTTTCTGGTTACCACGCTGGTCTCAGAGTTGTGGGTGTTGGTATGTGTGTTTGAAACTGCATATACACAACTCCTTCATAAAAAAACAGGGGTAAATTTAAAGACCAGCCAAACAAGTGAATAGAGATGTGGCAATAGGGAAAACTGAGAAAAACAATGGATGGAAACTACAAAAAGCAGGCTGATAAGGAGTACGCACGTAGAACTGATGGCATGGTGGGCACAGCACATATAGTTAGAGAGTGGGAGAGGTTGGAATTGCTGTGAAGTGTTGTGAGTAGAGGCAGAACTGTTAGTTTGATTTGATTAGAACTGCAGGAAGATAAGGGATCATAACCTGCAGGAAAATGGGTGAAGTAGAAACTGGAAAAGAGGGAAATAAGCTTAGCCTTAAATGAAGCAGTATCAGAACTTGCAGGAAGGGCGATGGGGTGGACCAAGGGACACTCCCTCCGACTAGGAGAAACCTGAAGACACCCACTCTGGACCCCTTGCAGCCGGCTAACTACCGCCCCATTTCGCTACTGCCTGCGCTTGCGAAAGAATGTGAAAAGGTGGTCTTCCGGCAGCTCGAGGCTTTTGTGGAATCATCGGGCGTACTCCATCCGGCGCAATCAGTCTTCAGATCCTCCTACAGTTCGGAGACCGCTCTGGTGGAGATGGCGGAGGCTATCAGGGAGTGTCTGGATGGTGGCAGCAGGGCTGCCCTCATCCTACTCGACCTCTCAGCCGCCTTCGACAAGGTGCCCCACCAGAGGCTCCTGGATAGATTGACGGCGGTGGGCATTTCCGGTGTGGCCTGGAAATGGATAGCATCCTTCTTGGACTCCCGCTCACAACAGGTGTGCATGGACTCTTGCTCCTCGACGGTCAGGAACTTGGGGACGGGGGTTCCTCAGGGATCGACCCTGAGCCCCCTCCTCTTTAATATCTACCTGACGTCACTTGTCCATCTGGCGGAGGAGATGGGAGCCAAGGTGATTGCATACGCTGACGATACGCAGCTGCTCTTCACCTGGAATGATGCTATCCTGGACACCGATAGGGCCCAACGGTGCCTAGCCGCGGTTTTCCGCTGGCTGGCCAAGGCCTCCTTAAATGCAACGAGGACAAATCTGAGATCCTTCTCCATGGACAATTCCTGGAGGAATTTTGTTCCTGTGTGTGGCCTCCGGGCTTTCCTCGCCCGGTGCCCAAATCAGGCCCTGCTAAGAATCTGGGTATTTAGTTCGGGGAGGATCTCAGCTTCTCGGACCACATAAAGAAGCTGACGGGCGTTTGTTTTGGGACCCTCAAAATGCTTAGGAAATATTTCCCCCTGCTCCCCAGGGCAGCAAAAGAAATGGTTACCCGCGCCATGATTGTGTCTAGATTAGACTATGCGAATACTTTGTTCATTGGGCTTCCAGCCTACCTGCTGCATACGCTACAAATTATTCAAAATGCGGCAGCTAGGCTTCTCTTTAATGCACCTACGCGCACTAGTGCGCGTCCACTCCTGCGGGAGCTGCATTGGCTTCCGGTGGCCCAGAGGGTTCAGTTCAAAGCTATGACGCTGGCCCATAGAGCACTGCATGGACTGGGCCCCGCGTATCTTCAGAAACGCTTTGCATTCTACGTGCCTAACCGGCACCTGCGTTCAGCGGCAGAACGCAGAATGGCTGTTCCTCGCTTCTGTAGAATCTGAATGGGAGGCAAATCCATTTCGGTTAAAGCGGCTGAGGCTTGGAACCTACTGCCTGTGGGTCTACGACACATTTCTGAGTTCATGACCTTCAAGAAGCAGCTCAAAACACACGTTTAATTCGGTGATCTAACTTTGTTCCCTCATTTTGCTCTTTTCCGCGCCAGGACACTCTAGAGCAGGGGTCTTCAAACTGTGGGGCGCGACCCCCAGGGGGGCCGTGGAGCGGTGCAAAGGGGGTCGCGCCTTCACAGTGTCACTTCTGCCCTGGCCTCCAGGGTTTCAGCCCCCCTCCTCCCCCATCCTGTGTCTCAGCCCGGGCTGCTGCAGTGCAGCTCGTGCTCCTGGGGCCTCGGCTGGGCAGTGTCTGGAGTCTCATCTCCGGCCCGAGTTTTTCACAGGTCTTTCAAGACCATTAGCATATTTACATGCCTTTGTTAACTGATTACCAAAGCTTAGTTTTTTTATGGCTCCAGTACCCCCTGGGCCCCCACTCTGCCTATTCCTTACATTTGTATTTTTACACTTACTGCTGTAGTGTGAGAATGCATTTAATAAAAAGAAATATAAAGTTGGATTGCCAAAAGAAACATGCTTGCTATGTGTTTTTTAAAGATCCTGCAGAGACCTGCTCTTGACACTAAATTGAGTTATAAATAAAAAAGTATGTATTAATTAGTGATGTGACTTTTCTGTCTTTATTTTCTTTAATTATTAGTCATGGATCGTTGAGGCATCCCTAGAACACAATTAAAAGTGCTTTTTATTTATATTTGCTGTTCTAAGTATTCACAGATAAGTGAAAAAAAATACAGCTGCAGGTGACTGCTTATTTCTGGGCCATCAAAATAATGAGCTGGTAACCCTAATCATTAGACTGGAAGTTTGTTGCAGGATCAGCACATTATTTATTTCCTCCACCCTCGAACCCTGAATAATGCCATTATAGCAATAGTTTAACTTCTATCTGAAACCCTACGCTTCAAGTTTTTGGGAGTGCACGCTGCTTTCAAAATACTCACTTCTCATTCTCGCCTTCACTTTCACGTTCACCCTGCACTCCCAGCGATCACAATGCACTCACACTGATCACAATTCACTCACACTGATCACCATGCGCTCACAACATTCACCCGCTCACCCTGCTCTCACAGTGATCACTCTGCACTAAAAATTCGCTTGCATTGTTCACTCTGTACCTCACCCTGCAGTCACACGAGCACACTTCTCACCCTGCACTCATGTGACACTCCACTCACCTGTCCCCCTTACTACTCAATCTGTAGCTCACTCAAACAAGGCCATCACTAACCATGTACTAATTCGTCCCACTCTGCATTTACAGCCGAACCCAAATTCATATGGTCACCTCACTCACCCTGCAGTCACTCCTTTTACCATACTCTCACACTGTTGCATTGCTCACTGTGTAGTCACATGGGCACTCTTGTCACCCACACAGTGCGGAAGGTTAAAGTGCCTGGTACAAAGAAGATGTACCAAGATGTACCATGCACATCACAGAACTGAGTGTGAGTAAACTGAGTAGCGCTATAAAAAAATGAAATGTTTGTCAGACAGGTGCTATAGAGAGATGAGGTGTGTTGTTGGTGAGTGGTAGGGAGGGAATTCATGGAGAATGTGGAAAGACTGTTGCACTGTGTGCGACCAGTGCTTGGACAAGATGTTCAGGTCTAGTGGATCCCCTGCTTCTGCCTACTATTTACATTTGTAGTGCGCTACTGTTACCAAAAGATGTCCTGGGGCTTATAACCATCTGCCTGTAATGTGAGAGACGGATCCGGGGTTGGGAGAGGAGAGAAGAGAGGGATGGAAGGAAGGGGGTGAGAGGAAAGGGGCATGGGTAAACTGCTTAACTCTGCACAAGACCACCACGGTTTGAATGCACCCTTGCTGCGCCCGGCCATGGCCAGGTGAGCTTCTTATGTGGCAGCGCATATTCCTGCGGATTGGGAGGCCCTTCACAGAGGTTGACTAGACATCTTTCTGATGTTAATTGCTGCATTTTGGTTATAAACTGGTACTGATGGGGTGAAATCTTTCCTCAGTATTAAAATTCTAAATAATAAAGCAATGCTACCCCAAAATACGCAGCATCACAGAACATTATTTACATTTTCTACTGACACAATTCAGTGAAGCCTGTCGCATAATTTGGTCCTCACCTTCCTCATAACCTAGACGTTTAGAAATGTTTTTCAGGAGGGGGTCCTTACGCTTGAAAATGTTGACAGGGGGGGGTCTCGACATCCAAAAGTTTGAAGACCTCTGCTCTAGAGTAACAGTGCGCGTTACAAAAACCATTATAACATAACATAACTAGGCCAGGTGCTGGGTCTCCACTATCCATTTGTTAAGTTGTTTTGTGTCCACTCAACTAGGAGATGAAGGATGTCTATCAGTTCACCTGTTTAGACAGAGTTATTGGGGATTAGAAGCAATATACACTACAGAGAGCAACTTTCCCCATACGGTTAGGGCCCTCAGCAAAAATAATTCGGACTTACTGAGTATAAAGCTTAAAGCCACAAGTCCCTCTCTGACTGGAATGATTAGTGTTGATGTAGGCCTGGTTTAGGGCTGGATTGAGTCTGTCTGTCAATCATTGGCTCCGGAAAGAGGCACCAAACAACTTCAGTCAAAAGTGCCAAGCCCTTTAAAAAAAATGCAAAATTAGCCTGTAAACGTAAAGAGAGGCCATGTAGGACAAATTACTGTCCAGTAGCCAAAGCAGATTATAAATCAGAGCTAGGGAAGTATTATAAAGAAATTAAAAATAGCTCAAAAACTATTTCGAAGCCAGAATCCTAAAAGGCAGGCAATCACTCTAGAGAAATGTTCTAAATTGTGAAATCCTTCACCGTGCCTGAAGCCGGTTCCAATATGAAACCGCCCTCTGAGGAATGGTGTGAGACGCTCGCCTCATTCTTTCAGGAAAAAATAGATTCTATTCAGGCCAGCCTCCCTCCACTTGAGGAGTGTCATGATGCAGCAGGTCCTGGCTTCTAGGTGGTTAATTATCAGGGAATACTCAATGACATTCTACCCTCTACTATGGAAGCATGTTCCCTGAACCTTTTCGACCCCATCTCTTAGGAGGACTCTTTAAGGGCCCTAAAATGCCTTAAATCTGGTTCTCCATTGGACCCGGCTTCTGCTTCCATTCTGGTACTGGGAGCGGAGGCAATAAATCCACCCATGAACCAGCTATGAAACGCCTCCCTCTCATCTGCCACGGTCCCCACTAAATGGGAACAGGCTATGGTAATTCCAATGCTTAAAAAGGCCCAGGCTGCGGGGAGGAGCCAAGATGGCGACCTGAGCGGACGCTCGATTCCCGGCTCCACAAGCTTGTGCGTTCTGCACCCACATCCTGTTCACGAATCCGTGCTTGAGCCGCTGCGGACTGTAGCCGCGACCGCACTGATGCTCTGGGTGTTCCTCCGGAGTCCCTGCCTGCCGGATTCCCGGAGATAGCGCCGTGCCGTGTACCGGTCTCCACACCCGCGCTCCGAGACCGGCGCCGCTCCCTGCCACCGCGGACCCTCAGGACGGCCGCCGCCAGCTGCAACCCTGGGAGCGTGGTTTTCCCTGTTTCTTGGAGCCGTCACAGGGGGTTTGGGACGGAATTTTAGCGCTGCACCCGAGAGCCCCGTTTCGGGTGGCCGACATGTTGGGGAGCAGTGTTTGGTGCAGTTCTCGTTCCCCTGGCCGACGCTGAGGCTGACCTGCGGCGGCCATTGGGCGGGTCGCCCCATGGCTTGTCCCCGGCTCGCTGCGAGGTGGTAGTGTTTCCTCGGTGCAGCACTCCTGAACCGCTTGATCCACACGACTGGACCCTAAGCTCCCTGGGGCTGAGTTAGCTTATTTCCTGGTGTGCAACCCCCCTGGACGACCGAAATGGCGGCTGCCCCTTCCACAGTGGCGAAGGTTATCTCGCCCCCTGATATCGTCTCCCTGCTCGACGGCGAACTGGCAGCTCCATTGCAACCCCCACCGCGCGCAGAGAGACAGCCTCGCGCTCAGAAGGAGCTGACCTGCCGGGACATCGTTGCTGCGCTCGTCGAGCTTAGGGCGGAATGGCGATCACTCTCCGGTCAGCTTGGGGATCGGATAGACGAAGCAGCGCAACAGTTGAAGCGGGTCTGTGTGGCTGATCCTTGGCACGGTATGGATTCGACCCTTTCAGTTGTAACAGGGGAGATTGAAGAGCCGGCTGCTGAAGGTGAGGAGGAGATTGTTTCCCGAGGCTGCGATTCCAGCACAGGGCAGTTCGGTGGCTTTGTTGGGGATACATTGTTGCAGTCTTCTACGGACCTTGAGACTTTGTTTCTGGAGCTGACGTTGTGCTCCCGACCTTCGCTGTTGCTACAAATGTGTCCCCCTGCGCCTGACGCCTCCCGAGTACCCTCCCTCCGGCTATGGACTGGATTTCGAATTTGGTGTTTGGGGGTACTTTTTCTGATTGCCTGCTGCTCGGCTACTGATTATGGACGTCCATTTTGTCCCTACCTTCCTCTTCTTCATCGATGGTGGCCATTTTGCTTTCAGGTACTAAATGGATCTGGCCCCTCTTGGACGCCGAGTCTGGGGGGACTGTCGCGCTCTGGCCAAGGCTGATAAACTGTGTATTGTGACCGGGACTGAAGGGCTGGCGGGGATTCGGATTGGAACACTTATGATGCATTATTGTGTATGTGGCGCCGTCCATTTTATATTTGTGAGCCTTCCCTTTCTTCTTTGTCTCCATCTTGTTCCTTTGCTGTAGAGGGGGTCGACACTCGTAGCGGGTGGTGTACTGAAGGGCGTCCGAGATCGGGCCAGGGTTAGGCAGCTTCTATGCTGTATTGCTCTCTTACCTGATGGGGGTTGGGTTCAGAACACTATGTGGAGGGAATGTATGGATCACACGCAGAGTGCAACATGTTTTTTCCAGCTGGTTTGATGTTCTTAGATATTGCTTAGCTCTCGCCCTCAAAGCATCCTTTGTGACATTGCACTCTTGTTTACGGCATAGTCGGCGCTACAACCGGCTATCCTGGTACCTAGTGAGCCGTCGGCTCTGTTGCATTCTCTTGGGTGCCTGACTTGCCAACAACATTCATTGGGACAGGGGGGTTGCTTGTGAAGGGTGGCGTCCATTTTACTTTTCTTTGTCCTTGCATTGCCTGGGGCGGCCATCTTAGTCTTTGTTCCAACTGGGGCGGGCTCCGGGCGGGTACCATGGTGTAGTGGTCACTTGCGACTTACATAGAGCTAGGGGGCTCCGGGTGTCAACCTGTACTGGCCTATTTGATGGGATCTAGAATTGCGGCGCCTTTTTGGCGCGTATCTACGCTACAGCTCCTCACATTTATTTTGCTCTTTTTGTCTATCCTGGCACCTTCGACTGTGAGATGGAGCTGCTCATATCCTGTTGTCTATTTTACACATGGGGTGGTGACTCATGGGTTCATTTCACGTCCTGGGTGTACCTGTTTTTGTACCCCCTTTGATTTTACAGCCTTTTACTTTTTTGATTCCAATGGCGTAGGAACTGCTAATGGCTGGGTGTCCGGGAGATCTGTTATTGTGTTGGCTCCTCCCCACCTTCTCTAGTGGGAGATCTGGGACAGTTTCTTTCCTTGCTCCCTCTATCACTGGTGAATGTTTTTCTTTGCCTCTTCTTTCCCTTCTCTCTCTCTACTTTCTTTTCTTCCTAAATTTCGGGTTTTTGGGGCGACAGACACTCTGCTGGGGGGGGGGGCAGGCCGTAGCCTCTGCATGTGTGTAGGGTGGGGGGTTACATTTCATTTTTGTTAGTTTCTATGGTGCCTATGTATGATCTCTTTTATAATTTTCTCTTTTTCTGTTCTGGGTCTGTGACAGGGGTTTAGTAGGAAGTGGGTAGCGCTGTGGATGGTACGTAAATGCGATCTGTTTCCTCTGTTGATTCGTGCAATATTACTAAGTTGACGGGGTGGTCTTCACTACTGTTGGTTTTTCTTGATGCTGCCTGCCTATGTTGTGAAGTTAATGTACGGACTCAGTTCTCCTTGATTCTATTTTTCACTGATTTATCTTTAGAAAAAAACAATTAAAAAAAAAAATGTTTAACCTTCAATGCTCCTTCTCCCTGCCGGCATGAGTCCGTTCAGTGTAACTGCTGTTAATTGTAGCTGTATTGCCTGATGGCGCTGGGGAACCGTAATGCCTGCTCCTGTGCTTAAAAGTGTCGTGGCCGGCCTGACGGTTGTAGGCCCGTATTTGTCTCATTTTTCATGCACAATAAAGGTTTTCAAAAAATTAAAAAAAAAAAAAAAAAGGCCCAGGCTAATCCCTCTGACCCTGCCAACTACAGGCCTATCTCTCTGCTGCAGGCCTTCTTGAATATCCTCGAGAAACGTGTGAACCAGCAGCTATCATCCTTTCTTGAAAAGAATTGCCTAATTCACCCTAGCCAGTCAGGCTATCGCCCTAACCACAGCACGAAAACCGCTCTCCTAGAAGTGGTGGATTCCATTCGTCTGAATAAGGAGGCAGGCGAGAGTGCGTTGCTGATCCTGCTAGATCTATCGGCCGCTTTCAATACGTCTCGCACCAGATGCTCCTGACTCGGCTCCACGCGACTGGCATTAGAGGTTTGGCCTGGAAATGGCTGGCATCTTTTCTTGAGGGGAGGGGGCAGGCGGTCTGGTGTCGTCCCGATTCAGCTTCTTCTCGCTCACTGAAGATTGGGGTCCCTCAGCGTTCGGCTATGAGTCAGACCCTGTTTAACATCTACCTCACACCCCTGACCGCGATGGTTGACTCACTGGGGCCAAAATTGTGTCCTACGCAGATGCCACGCAGTTGCTGTTTACGTGGAAGGAAAACGAGCCTTGTCCTGGAATACTAATTAGTTCTGGTCTCTCTGCTGTTTTCAGGTGACTGGCTGCGAACAGGTTGAAATGCAATGCAGGAAAGATGGCGCTACTCTTCTTTGGCAAGGACGCGGAGACTCTGCTGCAGGTCTTTTGGCCGCTGATATTCCTGCCCCCACTGCTAAACATCTGGTGGTGAAAAACCTGGGGTTTAAATTTGATAACCAACTGTCATTCCGTGCCCAAGTCAATGCAGTAGTAGGCACCGGTTTTGCGTGGTTGCGTCTTCTGCAGATATTTCTATTCTTTCTGTCTAGAGCTGCCAGACAACAGGTGATTCAAGTTCTGATCATATCTAGGCTGGATTACGGGAATGGTCTCAATCTGGGCATGCCTAGCTATTTGCTGGACAGGCTTCAACTTGTCCAGAATGCAGCAGCTAGTACCATCTTTGAACTCCCTGGAACGTGCATGTGTCCCAGCTTACGAGGAGCCGCCATTGGCTCCCAGTAAGGAAAACAATCATTTTAAAGACTCTGCTCATTACCCAGAAAGCCCTATATGGGACAAGACTAGGGTATCTCAAATGTCGGATCCCTGTCTATGCCCCGCCAAGAAATCTCCATTCTTCCAACCTACTGCTGGCAAATATCCCCAGTTTTAAAAAGTCTAGATCTGGGGGTAAGGCTCTCTCCTGCCTAGGACCTTCCCTCTGGAACAAAACGCCCCTTCATCTGAGAAAAATTGAATCCACACCTCTGTCCGAAAAAAGCGGAAAACTTGGCTCTATTCATGTCCTTAACATTCCTTCCCTGCTACTACCCCCTCAGTAAGTATTAAGTGTTGGAAGAAACTAAGCAATTAGACTAGGTCTGCTTGTAGATGGAAGACATGGTAGACCTTTTACCAAGTCTGCTTTCAGAGTTAAAATGCAGCTAGGCTTAAAATAAAAAATGTCAAATATAAAAACATAGTTGTAGTAGGTGTTAAATTATCTCCATTGTATAGTTACAATAGTTTTTCACATTTAGAATATGAAAATCTGAAACTCCAAATTAATATTTTCTTTAGGTCTTACTGGTAAGCAAGTAGTGTAAAAGTGTAGTAGACAGGTAGTTTAGAGTACTTTATACTCCATCAACATACCAACATTTTTAGGTTTCGCTGGGGAGCGGAGCCGATTAGGCTCCGCCTCCAGAGAAATCTAATGAGTATAGTAAGCACTATGGAACACGCCCCCCCGTCCGATTGGCTAGCTCCATAAATGGAGCCTAGCCATTGGACGAGGGGCCTGTCCATCAATGCCGGACCAGACACGGGGGCGTTCCCGAGATTCTTTGGCTTTTGCTGACGTCACGCGACGCCGGGAACGCCCCCGTGTCTGGTCCGGCCGGCCGTGCTTGCTGCTGTCCTCCCTCCTCCCGCCGTCCCCACGTTTCCCTCCTCCCTCCCGACGTCCGTGTCCTTTCCCGCCCCCCTCGTCCTCTCCCGCCCGCCCCCCTCGTCCTCTCCCGCCCCCCCCGTGTATGGACTTGTGGGCCGATCGAGTGCCCACCTCGATTGATTGTTATCTTTAAAGAGCCGGTGCCCACCCGGCATTTGCCCGATAAAATCAGCCCCCGCCTGCCTGCCTAAGGAGAAGGGCCGCTGCGCTGCCCGCAGCGACCCGGAAGTGGTTGGCCGGAAGTGCCCGCCCCCGCAGCCCGGGGGGAAGAAAGAAGAAGCCTGGCGGCCGGTTTGCAGGGCTCCCGTGATGCGAGGGAGCCCTGCTGCATCTAGGAGAGCCCAGGAGGAGAGGAACCCCGCCCGCGGCCCCAAAGCGACCGCCGGAGGAGTGCTGCAGGGAGCAAGGCTCCCGTGTGAGGAGGTTAGCCCCGCCCGCCAGAAGACAGCCGGTGAGTGCGGGTGCTTTCAAAGGGGGGGGGCTGTACTTGTAAATGCTTGTGCGCATAGCCCGGCGCCCCGGGCGTGGTGGTGAGGCCCGCTCTGCTGACACCGCCTCTTGGTTACAGCGCGGCGCCCTCCCCCCTGGCATCTCCAATGTGACCGGTCCCAAGCCCCGAAGTGCAGTCAGCAGAGGGCAGCCTGGCATGAAGGCCTCCGCACGTCTAGTTTAATTCATCCTGCCTCGCCCTCCTTGTTCCCACAAGTCTTCCCTTCTGACCCTCTGATACTGCCCGTCTCCTCCCGAGACCCGCCTCGTCTTCATTGCCTCACGCCTCCGGGGTGCCCCCAGCCCACCTCAGTTCCACCCACCCGTCCTCTGTTCCACCACCTCTGCCTTGATTACAATCACCCTCCCTCTGCTCCTGCCTTGGTTCCACCCACATGGTTTCACCACCCTTCTTTGCTGTGGTCTCGATTCCACCTACACTGCCGGGGTTGCACCCACCTTTCCTTGTTTTTTACTGCACTCTTCTAATTCCGACTTTTTTTAAAGTTATCTTTGTCTCTCACTGGGTGCCGTAGACATACCCCCACCCACTTCTATTTTGTATGTTATCCCCACTATTTTAATCCAGCTGCTTTTTTTTGTTAAACCGCACCTCCCCCAATTATTACTTCCCTCTGGATTTACCATAAGTTTTCTTTGTTTACGTCCATGGGCAGGTAATTTCATCCACCACTCTCAGGCCTATGCTGGGATCACCGGCTAAATAAAAAGGTCTTGCTTACCCAGGCATGTCCAAAATCCCTTGTCTTACAACACGTTTCCCTTTCACCCCCAAGAGACACCTAATTTGTCCAAAAACCTCTTTAACTACATAAGATACATGACTTAAGAGAAGGCCATTCATTGGTGAACCACAATGGTTTAGATTTGCACATGACCCCTCTGCTCTCTGGAATGACTTAAAGCTCTAATTTGCTTCATTCCCTGCCGCTCCTGTGTTCACCCTCAACAGATCCTCTGTTCAGTTTGTTTCCAGAGTGTGGAGTCCTACTTTCCTTTGACCCTACGATGCTGCTGTGGGCCTTCCTGGCTGCTCTGGTCGCCCTTCTGTTCCTCCAACGTATCTGGTGGCCCTATCTGCCCGCAGACCTGGCCTTCTACATGCGGCTGATGCGCTGCATGCGCATCTCCCTCGGGGCAAGGAGGCCATTGTTTGGGGAGTTCGGTGGGAGGTGTTAGTCCCTAGGATGGGGTTGAGAGGCTTTTCTGTGGAACGCTTACAAAGCGCTTCTGTCTTTTAAGCACTGTAAATCGACTTTACTAGTACCCCCTCTTTATCGCACTCGCCGACTCTGAAAGGATGAAAGGCAGAGTTCTCCTCACCTGGATTTAAATTACTGCTGCAGTCGGCGCGAGCCTTATACAGTAGCATCTTTTGGAATATGATTATCCCTTCTGTTCTGTGCGTTAATGTGCATCACTTTACTGCCCTGCAGCTACATAGAAATACACTAATGCATTTCTGAGATTTATATAGCGTGGGCGCATGTGTGCTGCACAGAGTAATAAGTAACCATTGAAGAAAGTACCTTCAAACAACGTGTGGTGCTCGTTTGCCCCACCCCCGTCCCACGCATCGAGATGCCTCAAGGCGCCAGCAGGATAAATTAAGCTTTCAGATACCAGTTCATTTTTGTACACTCTGCTCAAAAGTTTTACTGCCCTGCAGCTACATAGAAATACACTAATGCATTCCTGAGATTTATATAGCGTGGGCGCATGTGTGCTGCACAGAGTAATAAGTAACCATTGAAGAAAGTACCTTCAAACAACGTGTGGTGCTCGTTTGCCCCACCCCCGTCCCACGCATCGAGATGCCTCAAGGCGCCAGCAGGATAAATTAAGCTTTCAGATACCAGTTCATTTTTGTACACTCTGCTCAAAAGTTTTAATACCCCTTGCGTTCATAGTTTCGTTTTTGTAGGAGTGGGCAGATATCCGGGGGTGCAGGGGGCTTCCAAGAAACAAACATTTGGCTGTTGGGAAGGAATAGCGTGCTGTACAAACAAGGTTTGATTTGAATGCGTCACGTTATGCACGCTTAGGGTGTAGTTTAAGATACCCAGAGGTTATTTTTTGGGGTACCAGTTATACCAATGTTTACTGGATGCCTGATCCTATACCCAAGCAACCATCATCTGCTACCTTAGGCCAATCCGTTGTCTAGGTGGATGACTACAGCTCCTAGAATGCACCAGGCCGACAAATGACGCCCGGGGCTGGGTTCTTGGTGTTCTGAGTAGCATTTCTTCCTTGAAACGAACAGACCCTTGCTCTAAAGGAAGTAGTTTGTGCTCTCAATGAGCAGGCACAGAATTGCCTTCTCTACAAATATCTTTGTTTCTGTACAGTGTTTATAATACATCACTTCAGGCGTTGCCTAAAGGCTGTAAATGTTAGCTGTTACTTGTACCCAAATAAGTGATACTTAATTGACAGATCTAAGAAGGATGAAAGGACGAGTCTCCCTTATAGAGGGTATGCAGAATTGACATACGTTCAATATATATATATATATATTTTTTGGGGGTGTATTAAATACAACATTGAGTTGGGGAAGTTGTCTGTGTGTGTCTGTTTTTATTGTTTCTGTGATTTCTGGAGATGCTATGCACAGTGCGGGGCTCCTGCATCCGGACTGCACTTGTACTCCGCAGCATGCAGCACCCATGACTCTTCCCTGTGATCTCACCAAGCGCTGTGTGGGTTTGGCCATCACTCGGTAACTTTAGGAGGTGGAAGATCATTGGCCTTGTTAGTAAAACCCGGATAAGAGCATTTGCAGCTTCCGGTTTTAAAGCCCAGTTTTGGGCCAATATTCTACCTTTGATCCCGAGCAATGTCTCTCCCCTACAGCTACATTCTGCGAGATATGGTCCTCCCAGGATGACGCAGTCAAGACCTCGGATGTGGGTAATAAAGTTTAGTTTGGTGTTCATTTTCACTTCCAACGGCGTGAGCTACTGACTGAGTTCTGCTTGTTCACTTTACTGAATTGTGTGCTCCTGGGCAAACGCCATATGACTGACTAAATCAGTCCGACCCCCTCCTTCTTCCCAAACCAGTAGCCCTTGGGACAGGGGACCAGGCGACAAGGATTTGTTGGCGCAGTCTGTTTGTCACCAGTTGTCCTGGCAGATTTCTGCTAATTTAGCACATGTTCTGGGTTTAACAGGGGTAAAGTAAAACGGGGGATACGCTTTTTTATGGGTTCCAAGGCAGTACTTTGTGTTGGCTATTATTAATAAGCAGTTTTAGTTTGCTTGATACTATGTTTAAAAAATGTTTCATTTAATTTATTCATTTGTACCACATTCTCTGTTTCTATATTGATGAGCTCTGTCATTTAACTCATCGGATCTTTTTATTTATTCAACAAATAGTGCTACCCTGCTCGGACACTCTTAGCTACTGGTCATATACACTGACAAAGCCAATGGGCCTGGCTTTGTGGTAAAGTGAATGGTATTTGTGACTAGCAGCAACAACGCTTTCTTTGCCCAAGACTCTGTAAAGAAGCTATTATAGGACAGTGATTTTTTTTCGAGGAGCTCGCAGTATATAGTGTGTATAAAAAAAATTATATGTTTTTTTAAAGTCCTTGCACAGTGAGGGGGTCTGTTGGTGTGTGTGTGTGTGGGGGGGGGGGGTCTGTTGGTGTGTGTGTGTGGGGGGGGGGCTGTTGGTGTGTGTGTGTGTGGGTCTGTTGGTGTGTGTGTGTGTGTGTGTTTTTGTGTGGCATTTGCCAGAGATTAAACTATTGGCATTGTAAATGACAATGCCATTTATTTATCTGTTTTCAAAACCAACACATAAATACAAATTTTGTCATTTACAATGCCAATAGCTCAAACTTTTCAAAAGGCGAAACCATTGCATTGTAAATGCTTGTTTAATGAAATGTTTAGCAATAATTGCTAACCCTTTGACACACTTGGTAACCCAAGGGCAAGTGCCCACTAAATCATGGCCAGCTGCGTCTGTTGTCCCATGCTTGACTTTTATTGATGGATAGGTTGCTAATTCCCTCTGCATGTTGCCCAAGAAAGCGGGCAGAGCCGGTTTGAGAAACCATTTAGGAAGATTGTCCATTGTACCAATCATGGTTGGAGGAACCTTTTGCTTCTCTGGTTGGGGTCTAAGAACTAGTATGGCTTATCTGAAATATAATATTCGGTCGAGGCTTACCTGGTGTCGGACGAACAAGGAAAGGGCAGAGGGTCAGCATTGCTGGTGCAGCTTGCAGCTGTGTTGTGGGCGGGCGCAGATAGGCTTTCTTTGGTGCCCATCACCTATAAATGACAGTTCAACCTTGACAAAAAAGGGGTGTAGCCAAAAAGGTATTTAGGCAGCACTAAACACTTGTAAAAGATGTGGCCAACCAAAAGGAAAGTGGAGCCCAGAAGCTCCCAAGGCACTGCAACTACTGGAACAATGAACAAGGAATGAAACTAATAAAGACAAATCCCAAATGAGAATGAATAACCTATAAAATTAAACAGTAGCAGGAGCCAAACTCCTGGTCCCACATAAGCCAGGCACCTAGTAGGATACATTGAGAGATCAGGAAGGATTTCAATTTAAAATTTGAATGCGAAGAGCATTCCAGCGAGTTGAGGTGTACAGAGGCTCGGGTTCTTAAAGGTATCCATGCTCACATTGGCTTCAAATGGCTTTGAGCAGTGACAAAAAGCGGTTTGTTGCCAAAAGATAGCCAGGCAATACTAAATAAACGTAGCTATTTGTTTTCCATTCTGTAGTAAACAGATCTGGAAAACGTACACAGCTTTGACAGTCACCTACCATCCCGCTAATTCATTTAATTTCCTAACTATTTCTTCTGAATCACCTCTCAAGACCACTGCAATGCATCACTGTTAGTTGCTGAATAATTCTTAAAGTCCATGATGCAAACCCCCTCGTTACAAGAAATACTTCAATATTCTAAACGTTCTTTTACTAGGCTACATAAAAGCTGGAGCAATAAGGAATTCAATCACTTAAAAAGCTGGTCGGGGACGAGCATAAGCTTTTTTTTTGCAACACACAAATCTAATTTTAGATAAAGCAATACACCCTATTAATGACCTAGGGTAGTTTTACTGGTGTTCAATGGATTCTGGAAGTTTTATTAATATAGGTACAACTTTTTTTGCTAAACAGCTTTATAATCTTAGCTAATAAATGCTACCAAGTATTTAAATTAATTTGCATCTACCTATATTGGGACACTCCCAAGTGTTCAAATGTGTGGTCAAGAGCAGATATAATAAGGATGTATTCTAGATTACCAACAAAAAAAACCCTGAGTAACATCCCATGTCTTTCATCATATTTTACAGGAGATATTGTTACTAATGGGTTATTGCACATAAAGAGAGCATCCGTAGCATACATGGACTGGCTCACTAAATACTACCCCATTTCCACCACGTCTTAGTCTCAATAGGTAGTAGCCAAGCAAGTCGGAAACCAGAGTGAAAATTCCCAAGTATAGCGGACAGTCTTGTAGCGTTCCCTTGTGCATAATCACTATGCCAAAATGGTATTATTCATACAGAACCAAGCTTGCATGCCACTATGTAGCAGGAGTATCAATTTGATAAAAAGTGGTCCTAAATCCATGTAAAACCGCAGTTAAAACATTCCAATCCAATGTGTTGAATTTTAAGTGTGCATAGAGGCAGGATATTATGTGTGGGGCCTGATTATGTGACATATCCCTACCTCAAACGAAACTCATTTGTGCTTCCCTCACTAAGGTCTCTGTAATCCAACACCAACATCTTTTTTCCCAAGAATTTTACTCTCAACCTTGATCAAAGTCACATTCCACTGGGGTTCCCCCTTCTGCGGGGAGAGTCATAATTGTGGCTTCAAGGAAACATTGCTGTAGTTGGCCTTTAGCATACGCCTTATTTAACGCATCCAGTGGTAGTAATATAAGTAAATCTGTATAAGTTTTATACAACTAAATAGGTAACACATCAAATTCTTACCCATATTTAATTGACCTATTGCCCATCGCGTGTCCCCAGCACCTATTAGCCTGTTCAGCATCGATCACCCGGTTATACATATGTGAATCACCAGTACAGGGGTATGCACTTCATTTAAGCAGGAAAACATCTATGTGAGATCACGGCTACTCTGTTGTATGTACAGCTTGTTATATTATTCAGTAAATGTATTGTTAACAGATACTTAGTCTGTAAGTGTTATGTCATCTTTATCAAAAATAGCCAACAAAGTCTTGAAACCTCTCTTCATTCATTAGCCATGCTAGCACTCTTCTCTCCAACTTCATGTTGCTTAATCAGATGTATTATCTTATTTACTCAATTTCTCAGAAGTCTCAGTAAAATCTATTTGACTTATGATCAGTTTCAGGGTTCACCTCATTTTGAGCCAATGCACATTTACTAAATATCGCCTGATAGCATATGCAGTAGTGGCCATGCATTTTCTCCCAATAGTAACTTTAAACGCCCCCTACCACATTCCTATTGATTCAGTCGGCACCTTGTTCATTGCTGGACAAAACAAAATGTATTGCTTGCCCTTTGGGGTGTTTACATGGAGCATCCTATAATGCTTTTATTTAAAATGTCCATGTCCGTATTTGAACCACACAGGATCCAGTTTGTCCAGAGGCAGGCATAATCTGATATAGGTACATTCCACTCCCTAGAAACTATCCACATGGGATGTGCGTGGGAGAAGGAAATTCACTATTCGGAAGCACGTGTGGACAAATAAAGTGAATATTCCTGGCTATACTTGTTCTAGCTTTATCAGGGCCACACTCAGCGATGTGGATGGTCTGCCTAGCAATCTGCCAGTGGCTCATGAACAGCAAAGCAGGCTATCTTGTATGCAGTTGAAATATTCCATAAATATACCATTCGTAATATCAATCAATCATCATAGGGCCCAGGGATTTCGGCAAGTTGTGAAAAAATGTGTTGGTATCAATGCTCGGTGCACATTTAATGAATAGTACAAATCCACCATAAAGAGAGAACAGCAGTTTTACATATTTCCTGTTAGGGCCTTCAGCACAGGTTCCATCCTGAAAAGGACAGCTAAAGCAATAATGCTAACTGAGTTCACCACATTTAGTGTTAAGTTCTGCATACATGTGGTAAGTTTCCTGTAACATTCCAATTTTTTGGCTTACCTTCTATTTAGGCAACGCCAGATTCTGTGCATTGTAACCACTCAATGGAACCCCCCAACATTCCATGCGCTTATCTCGTAACAAGCAATTGTGCTTCAGTTCTCAAATTCAACCATTCCCTTGTGAGATTTAAACATTCAACATGACATATATTGGTGCCAACACTATGCTCACTTACAATCATTCAGTTTCTATTAGAGATGCCTTTGTGGCGAATTCGTACCAGGTCACAACTAGATTCGAGGACTGCATCTTTCCACTTAAACGGGAATTCTAATATCAATATGTATAACTTTCCTTTATCAGTTCTGAGACCATCTTGTTCTCAACCAGTATCACTACCAGAGGCAGAAGCAGATATCAGGAATAAGGTAACCTAATAACTATAAATAGCTAAACCCAAATACCTGCACAGAACAATCTGGAATTGCACAGCATATAGCACATTGCCGTCTCATCACTGTAATTTGTAACTATGAAACTGGCATGCCCCATTACAATTAAAATCAATAAAACTAGACAGGCTCTCAAAACAATGGCGAGTCATACAAAGTTCACTTGATCCAAGCTTTTCGACATATTTCAGTGCTTCGTTTGGATGGTCAAAGAAATGTCTCCTAACATTAAATATATTCAACGTCGAGCAAGGGGGAAGTATTGTGTAGAGTGTTTTTTCGTAGTTTTGAATTAACTGTCTAATGATGTGCATTTTCTTTGGGTAGAAATCCCCCAGGGCCCGAATCAAGGCCTAGCTCCCAGCCGCGGTGCGTCCATTGGGGCGTAGGGGCGTAGCCCCACTAACCCACATGGACCCGCGGCTGTGCAAGGAAGTTATAAATATTTCATTTTATTAATCCTCATGTCCAGGCCGTCAGGAATCCGGGCAGCACCCGGCGCGTATCCGGGAGTCGGGGAGTGCTCGGGCCTCGGGGAGTGCTCTGCGGCAGGGGGGCTGGACTGCTGTGCAGCTTGAGTTGAGTGACAGTCCACGTCACTCAGCTGCAGCAGCAGAGGTGTCCCGAGTCTCGAGTGCGCAAGTGACGCTTGGGCTGAAACTAGCCCAAGCATGCGCATTGTTATTCTCCTGCTAGCGAGTGGCCAGGCCGCCAGGGGGGTGCTGGGTTTAACCAGGCGACAGCTCCCGGCGATAGAAAGGGCGACAGGGCGAGCACGCAGTGTGCCCCCCTACGCCAGGATTGGCCAGTCAAGGCGCATTTACGTATGTGCGTCCTTGTGTATAGTCCTGATACACAAAAGCGAAATGAAAGCACACAGCCACGCATCTTTCTCGTTTTAGCGGCCCAGAAGCTCAGCAGCTGAAAGCCGTGCTCAAAGGCGGCTGCACGGTTCGTTCGTGTTTATATTTGATGTGTGGAGACGTGAAAGCCATAAAGCTCCGAACACATGTGCATTGACTCAGCTGCAAACGCCCGTCTGTTTGCGGAAACGGTTTGGATGCTCAGTTGAAACGCTTTTGAATTCAGCCGCCGAAGACAGGTGTAAAATCGTGTCGACAGGTAAGCCAGGCACACTCACTCCCCCTCAAATCAACGCCAGGCTCTAATTAAGGAGACAGGTCGACATGTATATTGTATACCGAAAATACCTCAGGCACACGCAAGAGAACATGTTTGTCTGTCCGTGTATGAAACACTCGAGAAGGCGGGAGGAATGCAGAGTAGTGCAGCCAGAGGTCAGCCAACTTTCGCACAGCGCCTCTGTCCCTCCAACCCCCAACATGCAGCGGCTTTTCGGTGCGCAACCCCAGAGTTTGTTCTTTCAGATGTGGCATTGTATATGTGAGCAGTTTTTACCCCGCCCGACATACGAGTTTATGAGGGTGCAGAAATGCTGACCACAGACCAAATGTACATACAGCTTGCCTCCAAGTGATGCGGAGAGAGAATTAATGACGTGGCACAGGGGAGCTGCACGAGGATGTCTCACTTTCGAGAGGGCTCAACTAACTGATTGGAAAATAGATCATGTTCATTGTCCTTTGTCTCTTTCACTTACCATCCGGCCTTCTGTCGTGCTGTGTATTTGTTACCACACTTTCTTCAGGAAAGTAGTGCAGGGGAGAGGGAAGGGTTATTGGTGAAGTGGCACACAGGGAGCTTTGGCAACACCGAGGGTGGGCGTGGCAGACAAAGGAAGGGTGGGGAAAAAGGGAGGAAGGGTAGGGAAAACGGGAGGAAGGGTGGGGAAAACGGGAAGGGGGATCAGGACACACACAGGGTGGGTTGTTTACACACTGGATGAATATGTTACATACCATGTGTTACACACACGGGTGAGGTGGAAAGTTTACGTACAGGGAAATGGTTCACACACGGTGTGGATGGGTTACACGGATTATGAGTGAGTTATGCTGAAGGTGGGTGGGTTACATCTCGGGTATCTCAAAGTTCAGAGTTTGGGTTAAACAGGGTGGGTATGTTGCCCTCATGGGATATGGGTTGCACATAGTTTATGCTCTTGGGCACAGGATGGCTTAAAGATAAGGTAAATGATATACATTCATGTTGGGCGAGCTTACACATACTTAGAGGATGGTTTAGAGGGTGGTTTACTTAGAGAGTGAGCAGATTACGTAGTGAGTGGCTGAATTACGACAAGACCTACAGTGTTGCGCCGATAATTGACGTGGGTGTCACACACATGATTAGTAGGGTACAAACATGTTGGACTAGGTGCACAGCAAGCATGGTGGATGGGTTACCTGGGAGTTATAGACAGCGGTTGAGTTAACTAAAGGGCACATTGGTTGCACACAGGATGGGTGATTGCATTCTTTTTTGGTGGATTAGGAAGGGAATGGATGCTTCTCTTGCAGGGTTAGTGGATCAAAAACAGTCTGAAATGGGTAATGAAAAAGGTTGCGGGACTACACACGAGTGTACCAGGTACACACATAGCGTGTGGGTTACACAAAGTATGAGTAGGCTGCCCCGTCTCTTTCTGTCTCACTCGCTGAAACGGTGCTTCGATCCCTGGTGAAATGGATCCAAAAAAGAAAGAACAACTTTTGTTGTGATGCCTGTTGTACAGTCTGTAATGTTATGCTGTATTTCTTGTGTTCTGCATTATATAGTGGTGTTTTATTGGCCTGTTGTTCTAAGGCAGTGTTTCCCAAACTGTGTTCCGCGGACCCCCAGGGGTCCCTGACACTTTGACAGGGGGTCCACAGGCAGCAGTTTAAAAAGCACTGCAAGTGTATGATTTGCAGTTTTCCAGCAACAATAAAAGTGTCAAGATGACACCAGTGATTAACGTACCTGCTGAAGAGAGGTGAGAGTTTTGTCCTGTAGCAGCTTTGAGATATCTAATGTGGCACAGAGGGTTAATATGCCTATTACAAAGAAAGTGCACCATGCATTTTAAGTAAGAGTATTTTATGTGCATCGGCGAGTGGGTTACTGCTTTTGTCACAAAGATTATTTTGTTACTGTGCAGTACATAAGTGACAACCATAATCTAGCACAGTGACCTATAAACTGTCCTTAAAGACCTGCTTGCAAACTGCATGGTACAAGTTAGTAACGTATTTCTTTTTCCTGTCTTTCATTATCCAGATGCTGCTAAAAAGGTTTATTAGGGTGGAAATACATTTTTATTGTTATAGTCAATGCAAACCACTGTCTTGTGTTCTGAATCCCGAGTTTTTTGTGCTTCTCCAGACCAAACACTCTTTTAAAATGCCTACAAGTATAAATGACATGTGAATCCTACACCTTGTAGTCCCCTTTGCCTTATGCAACATTTTCTATACACTGATTTACACTTATGACTACTTGTCTCTATATGTGTGTGATGTAAAGTGCTCTGGCGCCCTTCAATGGTATGAGAGATGCTATGAAACAAATTAAATACATGTGACAGAGGGGCTTTGTAGAGATGAGAGGCACTGTTGAGGGGTGATTATAAGGGAATCTTTGATGAACCCCAACAAAGATTGTCGTATCCTGGTGCATAGTAATATCTTCATTTACAATTCGTTAAAAGCTAATGCAATTCAATATATAATGATAACTGTGTTGTAGACTGCACCATTGTTTCCTACATTTCTTGGGGGGAGAGCCTTCCAAATCCCCCTTTGTAGTGGTCAGGCACATTCACTGTACTTGGGGTGCACCATATGGAGACTGGTCTGAAAACATTTGCAAGGGCTGCTTTGGGTTTCCAGTCTGGCCCTGGCTGGAGCAGGAGCCTCATACTATGAAATAAAACCAACCATTTAAAAGTTATTCACAGAGATGCAGCACCAACCTTACCATTAAAAATATTGTTTTTTGCAAAATCTTTCAATATAAAATGCTAAGGGGGATATTTACAAAAGAAGTGACGGAGAGTGTGTTTAGCCTCCGTGGCTTACTGACACGCTCCGCCACTTCAGAAAAGCAGGGCTGGACCATATTTACAAGAATATGGTGCAGCCTTACATTTCAGCCTGTTCTGGTGCTACTCTTAGCAGTGTGCGCCAACACAGGCACCTTTGCACCACAGTGCATTTCTGTCTGCAAGCAGGGGAAGATAGTTTATGTTTAAGGATGGTGCCCCTTCCTGCACATAAACAATCTTAAAATGCATTTTTTTGTCACTTGTATGTGTGCTGCTTAATGCAGCACACATGGAAGTTACAAAATGCCATTTTTTTTAAAGACTGTTTAGGTGGAGGAAGGGTGACCTTCCTTAACATAAACAATCGAAGGTGTTTTGCATTTTCCATGTGTGCTGCACAAGGCACCACACATGGAAAAAGCAAAAAACTAGGAGAAATAAAGCATTTCTCCTCGTTTTGCTAAGTTAAGACCTGGTTTTCCCTGGTCTTAATTTTGGCACTGCCTCCTATTTACGCTGCCCTTGTAAATAGGAGGCAGCATCAAAATCACTGGGCTTTGCGATGGAACGCCCACCGCAAAACCCACTACCCACCCCTTTCATGCTAAGCATTGCGCGAAAGGGGGCCGTATTTACAAGGCAGCGTTAAGCCATGTTGAGTGGCTTACCTCTGCCTTGTAAATAAGGCAAAGCCCCTTTCGACACGCGAGCATCGCAAGAAGTGATGTCTCCATGGTGATAGGGACTTGTAAATATGCCCCTTAAATCCTTAGTAATTTGGGTATTTGTTTTGTGTGCACACTTGTGTTTATTTTTTTCGAATTACTGTTTTAATGTTTGAAATTTAAATTGCTTGGGGGTCCCTGGCTCCCAGTGGGGACTCAGTGGGGTCCTCAGGAGTGGAATGTTTGGGAACCACTGTTCTAAGGTATTGCTTGTGTGCCATTTTGATTTGTTGCCATCACTGCATTATCACTCCATCCATTATACTACTAACCCTACCAATTCACTCTCATATCACACTATCTCCACTAACACCCCACTTCACAGCTGCACTAAAAACTTCCATCAATGCATTAGTAATGATACCCCCCACCACCAGGCTACCAACTTTGAGCTCCTTTATCACCCTCACCACTACCCGTCCTGCTAAGTGTTGTGCATCACAGGTTGGTGTAACACATTTTAGCGCCTGCACTACCTCACTAAAATGTTGTGACAGGTTGAAGAGCCCTGTGTGAATTGTTCGAGGTGCAGCAGCTCAGCGCTGTCGTACAGTCATCACTTACTAATCTCTGCTGTTTGTGGTATCTGAGGTAGTTGCAAGAGTGTGAGCTCGGCCCAGGACCAAGGTTGCCATGAATACCAAGTCATCGGAGTATGTGCCAGCTTCTTTACTTTATGTCTGGCACACAGATATAATAACAGGGATACAGTAACAGAGGCAAGCCAGGTTCTCATGTCAGAGGTACAGTAACAGAGGCAAGACAGGTTCTCATGTGGCAGAAGGCAATGTTAGTCTCTGTAATTGTGGTGTTCAGAAAAAATGCACATCCATCCTTGGCCTCTCTGCAGAGAGCCAAGAGTAGCTGTCACACGTGTGCTAATTGTAATCAATTTCTTATTTTTAGCTCTTTCCATGCACTGTAATCTTGCAAAAAGTGTCACTTTTAAGTGTTATACATTTGGTCGTTGAATGTCACAGGAACAGCGCAATTTAGTACCCAGCCTTACACGTCACAGAAACGCAATATTTATGTGCATTTAACACTATATACTTTGTGTGCCCTAACTTTATCAACATGGAGTGAAGCTTGTAGAAATAAAGATCAGAACACCTTAATTGTAATCCCGGACTATGCATACTAAACTGAGTAAGCTCTTCTACATCAAACTTCTTACTAGTTTATGTGGAACAGATTAAGTAGCACTTTCACTGCAGGGTCTTTCAGTTCTAATATTACATTTTAAATATGTGGAATTGAATGTCAGTTACACAGCGGAATAGCGTGGGTTGGTTGCCAGCGCCAGGGGCAGGGCAAGTATTCTTTCACTTTTCGTGAAAAAATTTGCGCCTCTAAAAATGCCCCTAAGAATTTTACGCAAGCCGCCAGGGCAACTGCCTCTGTGCGCCCCCTACCCACCCACTCACGCTGCACCACACGTACATATCCAAATTGACTTTACCCTCAGAACAGGAAACTACACCAAGATATAGGTTTCATAAATTAGTACAGAGAATATAGGTTTTTAATACCACTTACATATGTTTTCGCATTGATAACCTTTCATACGATTGAGTGTCTAATGTGTTATTTTGCTAACTTCTAATTCCCATATTAATTTAAACCATCTGTCTTCCTGGCAAAGATCTTTATAAGGCAGAATTTTACCAGCACTGTTTGCTCCTCCTTTCTTATCCGTCTCAGTGCAGTGCTGAATGAACAATGTGCTTCTGCATTTACCAAAGCAGGCCTTCTACCTTCTAGTTTGTAGCTACTTACACCCTCACATGGTTTCTGTGACCTCAAAACTAACATTTCATACCTCGTTGCATTGTGTGTATTAGTCAGACAGTATACAGTAGAGAGTGTGCATGCATAACACAGGATGTCCTTCTTATACGTAGACTCTGGTCAGTATGCAGGTCAAGGTTTAAACCTTTTTATATGTGTGACCTGTGATCAGTTCACAGTCAAGCAATGTACACTTTCATAAATATGTCTTGTGGTCAGGGTACTGTTCTAGGGCTGGATGTTTTGATAGATGTAATGTGTTGCAAATGTGCAGATCTGTTACTGGAAAAGCTCAAACACGTGGCCTGTGGTCAGTGCCAGTAAAGGAGTAAAACCTTTTTATTTGTGTGACTTATGCTCAATGTGTGGGTCTCAGATTGGACCTTTTCATATCTGTCACTTGTAGTCAGTCTGCAGGTCTCAGACTGGACCTATCATACATGTGACTTCAGGACCATGTGCAGTCCAAAGACTTGATCATTTCACATATGTGGCTTATAGTTTGCATGTAGGACAAACAATGGACGGTTTGATATACATGATTTATGGTCTGTGTGCAGGCCTAAGACTAGACCCTTCATGGCACATTCCCACCATAACTATGGCCTCAGCGCCTATTGTGAATGCTGCCGTCTTTGCTGTTCTCTGTTGATTTGGAATTTAGTGGAGTTTCTTGTTCTCTTGAGGAGAGTAGTCTTACTGGATAGTGGTTGGCATGATGGACCCGATTAACGTATTGCCCAGTGATTGACTATGTTGGAGGAGGTGGTGGCTAAATCCTCCTACTGGTGTCTGTGTTCACCACCCTCCCTGTCTGGCTTTGCTATTCCTTGCTCCATGCAGTTGTTTCTGAATTTGTAAAGGCTGTTTCCCAACTGCTGTGCAACTTCTGCTACTCTTAGAGCTGAGATTTTCATGAAAGTCTTATAGTCGGAATTCAGCAGCGTAATAGGACGGAATGTATGAAGCTCTGTGGTTATACTGAATAAGCAGCTACCTATGTTATGCCATCTATTAATGTAATAACTGCACTTTCACAATTGCTTTATTAACCTTCCTGATTTCTCAAATTTGCTTGAAAATGCACGATTTTTCTTCTTTTTTTTCAAAATTTTCTTGGGGGGGGTTATCCCCCCAAACCCCCCTTTTGGGGTTCGAGCTCGCTCGCTGCGCTCGCTCGCTACGGTGCTGTATGCAAATCACTTTGCGCCCCACCACTTTCAAATGTCACCCACCGCCCCTGCTAGCTCCAGTAACACAATAGGCCCCAAAAGGCAATGCATAGACTTCAACTTTTGCTGTAAAAAAATTGCCTAATTTGGCAATTGGGTTGCCATGGTTGGATACGTTCCTGTCAAGGGCACTAGGCCCAGCCGCACAAGTGGGGTAGCGTTTTTAATCAGGCCAAGTGTGCGAACGCTGGGTGGCAGGAATTTTGTGGATTCCTGCAGATTCCGGAAGTTTACGTCACAGAAATGCAAGGAAAATAAGTAATTTTAGGCATAGTTTGAGTTTTGCAGTGCATTATGGGTAAGACAAGTTGTGGGATCCACACAACTTACACCACTCTAAATACCCCAGGTGTCTAGTTATAAGAAATGTTGGGCTTTGGTTAGTTTCCCTAGGTGTCGGCTGGGTCCAATTACTGCACCTAGCGCTTTCTTACAATATGCTTAGGATCCTTGCAATAGATACCGGTTTTCTCGGGATACATGTAGGAACACAAAATAGAAGAACATTGGTTATTACCATTTGGATTTTTCTGCTTTTGAGGCTTCCGAATGCAAGCCAGTGTCAAGAAATCAAACATTTTACAAAATGTCATTCAAGTCACAATAGTATGGGTAATCACAAATTCAGATATTAACAAATAACGGTTACTCAACTCAGTATTTTGGGTAAATTTCAGAAGTATGGAGGAGCCACGGCGGCGACTAAGATGGCCGCCTAGGCGCTCGGCTCCGCCGCTCGCCCTCGCCTTCCCTATCATCCTGACGCCCATCCTGCATTTCAACCGCACCCCCATATAGCTGAGATGGTGCGGTGCCTGGCCGTGTAACTCCGGGCTGGCGGCCGCCCCGGATGGCTGAGAAACGTCGTCGCGAAGATCGCGGCCTGAGCCGGTCATAAGCCGGGACCCCGAGTGTTGGCACGGCCGGTGAGGAGGTGATCAACAGCAGCCATGGCCGGACAAAGAGGACCGGTGAATCTGGACGAAAATCACAGCTCCCTGATTTGAAGGGCGGACACAGGCTGTGCACGGTGCAATAACCCGGATCCTTGCCGCATTCATTTTGCTGACTCCCTCTGTAGTGGCTGTCCCGGAGATCGAAGATAAGCCCTCCGCCTGTGACGGACATTCTTTGCGGGCTGTCCGGGGGTGACCTGGGCCTCGGAGTGATCGCTCATCAGCTATACCAGGCGTCTAGATGTGTTCCTTCTCCTGGATACTGCCCGTATAGGGTGGGCGCTAAAGCACGATTGAAAGCTTTTTGGTGTGCTCCGCCGTAACCCACCCGTACACCACAAGCACACAAACGTATCCCGTCTACCTGATCCGATGTACTCTATTCCATCCGAGGGGTCCCCAGAGACAACAAGCTCGGCTTATACCGGCAGCGCAGCAATGGAGCTCACGCTGAGAGATGTCCTTTTGGCTATCCACGACTTTCGCTCCTCCCTGACCCACCGAGGACTGACTGTACACGACTCACTGGCGGCCATTGCTCCTGAAATGAGTCCTGGAGGAGCAGATGAGGATACTCTCGACCTGGCGCATGGCTATGCCCACTCCTTTGACATCGGAGACTCCCAGGGGCACACAATGTTGGATGATGTGACTAATGAACTCATCGGCCGGGTTTGCGCGATTCCTGATCTCTATATTTTCACGTATAGTGTGCCACTTATCACACAACAACGCCATGTACTTCCGATGATGGAAAGCGTACCCTGGAGTAGAGGTGACGATACTGTGTTGCTTCCTTTGCTGAGCGCCTGGGTGGCTCTTACAAGGCAGAATTGCTCACCAGGCTTATCTGCTTCTGGAACTATTGGGTCGGGGAGTTTGTTTACTTCTGTTCGAACTGGCCAGGGATGAGCGCTGACTGATTCTTGTACTGTGTAAATGGTCTCGGTGGAGATGCAGGACTCAGCTGCTGTGATTTTGGGGGTGTTGAAATGGACGTACAATGATGCCCGCTTCCCATCCTGGTGGGCTTCCACTTATTTTTGTGATGCGATGGAGTGGGGGGGGGGGGGGGGGAGTGGGATTGGGGGCCGGAGCGAAGGCCCTCCTCCTTTTCCCATATTCAGGGTCTTTTGCTGGGGCGACAGGCATGCCTATGGGGGGGGGGGGGTAGGCCATAGCCTTCCGCTGGTATGCAGGGTGGGGGGTTGGGGGCTGGGGCTTGATTTTCGTTTCTTTTTGTTTCTATGGCCTTTTTCTTTTTCTTTCTCTTGTATCTCTTTCTTATTTCTTATATATCTTGGGTCAGACGGGGGGGTCAGGGTTTTGTTCTTTCTGGGACGAATTTTGCGCTTTGTGCTCATGTTTTTTCGCATTGTTAATTGATTCTATGGATAAGATATCGATTTTAATACATAGTCCCTGAATGATAACATATCCTGCTTTTCCTTCCCACCCATACTTCTATTTGAGGGCGAATATCCTGTTTACGACTTGTTCCACGTAAGACTTGCTTTATTGTATGTCACTGGATCCTTCCATTTATGCTATAGAATGAACCCTCTCACATCCTGCTATACCATGGACAAGCTAGACTGCAACTCCTGAGGTGATATACCGATTGGGCGGGCACTGACTGGGGCGAAATGCAATTCCGCGCTTGTGTATCCTGTTTGCAATGTCTTACGCCAGTATCTCGATTATTGCTGTTCCACTAGTGGATATCCTGTTATGTGGCTCGCCCTCTCAGCTACCTGGTCTGACTAAAGGACACTTCAACAAAATCATAAAATGAAACCCACGTTATCCTTTTCCTGAAGTTCCATGCCAATACACCGTAGTGTTGTTATTTCTGACTTTTTCGGCAGCGCAAGGTGGCCTGAAATGTTGTTCATTGTCATAGCGGCCGGCCCGCAGTGGTTGTAGGCAGACGCTGTGTACTATGCTTAGGATAAATAAAGGTTTTCTGCATACTCATTTTTCATTCTTTATATTTTACCATATAAATTGCTGTATAGTCGGTATATTATGAAAAATTACTTTAAGGGGCCATCAGTTGTGAGCTCTGGGAATTAAGTGTTTTGGAGAACCTACAAACCCTATATATCCCTGTGACCAGAATGGTGTCAGGAGTAACTGTATGTTGCTTTTGTAAATCGGCTATTGCGACAAGAAGTTACAGGTGAAAAAGCTGTCACAAATGGCTGGTTTTCCTACATTTTGCATTATTTGTTATTTCAACTGTTAATTTCTTTGGAAACATTCTGAGGGGGCCTACATAATAACCCACCTGCTCAATTCGAAATTATGAGTACATTCCAGAAATATATAACTTTCCAGGATCAAGACCACCATTTAGAAAAATGAAAAACACAGGGGAAAAAATTGCTTGCACCTAAACACTGGGAAGATGGTGAACCTAGCACTGCAAACCTTTTGTTGATGAGGAGCGTCGACAACTTCAGCGCCAGTGTCTTTACACTCTAGCTCCCACAGCGAGACAGCTACCCATCCCACTGACGCCCTCTAGGACTGGGACCAGTGGGAGAGAAATATTTTCTAAAGTAATCTTAGAAAATACTTAAAGAATGGGTAGAGGTTAACCAAAAAATACCCCCAGGACAGGGGGGGGGTTTCAAGAAGGGGCACTCTATAATAGACCGCAGTTTCTCCCTTTGGTCCATCGCGGGAACGTAAGTGGAGTGGGGGGGGGGGGGTACGCTGCTCAGCTGCTTTATTAATTTTCAGGCAGCTTTTCATCTGGTTGACCGCAACCGGTTGTGGGAGATGTTGATAAACATTGATATCCCTAAAGACTTTTTCTTCATTATACAAAACCTCCATAGGAATAATTGGGCACAGGTTATTCTGGATACAGATGGGACATTGTCGAAGAAGATACCAATCGAAAACGGGTTAAGAGAAGGGTGTGTCTTGGACTCCGTGATCTTCTCCCTGTTTATAGCCGACTTACCCGTTATTTTAAAGAAGGTACGGGGCGCTAGCCCTAAATTAGATGGAAAACACATAGCTTGCCTACTCTATGCAGACCACCTGGTAATTTTAGATCGAACAGAGATAGGTCTGCAGAGGAAGCTGGCTGTGTTTAATGAATATTGTAGTCAGAAATAACTTGTCAACCTAGACAGAACCAAGGTCCTGAGCTTTGGGAATAAAAGGAAGAACTTCAGTTGGTTTCTGAGCTCCACTAAAGTGGAAGAAGTGAAGGAGTATAAATATTTAGACATATGGTTTGAAAGATCCCTAAAATGGGAAACTCTTTTGAATGCATTAAGAAAACGAGTGCAGGCCTCAGTCAGTGGGGTGAAAAAATGTAATAGTAATTATGGAGAAAGGTCAGATAGACCGGTCTGGAAAGCTTAAATGGCCATGATACCGCCTCAGTTCAAATATGGAGCCAAAATATTGTATTTGAGTCGCAAAAGAAGGCAGGATATTGAAGAGGGGAAATGTATAAAAAATGTACTATCTATACCTACATCATCTACGATATAGGTGGGAAGAATATAATAAACAACATCGCTGAATAGTACAAAAGGGAAATTATACAGAGGGATCTGAAATGGGCATTGGGGGGAGGAAATTGTTAGACACAGTATGCAGGGAACTAGGCGTTAAACTGAACCCTCAGGACTTACAAATTGATGTTGTAAGATGAGAATTGAAGGTACTAGGGAAGGAAACATCTCTAGATCCTGGATTGCTAGTACCTGGAGGGGAATATCTGTTGGTTTTATGACTAAATCATGGAAATCTGATCTACAGCTTACGTATATAGATATACTACCCAACCGCTACCTAGGAAATGAAGTTTTAAGATTACAAAAAGGAATTAATCCGTGCCATATGACTGATGGGATAATATCGGTTATGATGGATCCCGAAAGAAATTGCACCTGCAATTTAGACACGCCATGCAATATTTTGCACTGATTAGATTGTCTTAAGGTCCTTGACACACGGAAATTGTTTTTACGACCAATATTTTTTAAATATGGGATAAAGACCCGTGCACAGGCAGCAGAATTGCTAACGGAAATTACTTATTTGGACATAGCATGTGCACAGGGGAGATTTATGCTTTAAGATAAAAAGCTTTTAGTGTTTATAAAATTGGCATTTTATGATTTTTATATAAGGACAATAGGAAATAGATTAGGAAATGAAATAATTTATTATGGCATTATAATTTTATGGTGTATAAATAATTAATGATATTGTATTATGGAAAGATGAAAATGTTCTTATTATTTTATGTTTAAGGACCGAAGTTCTAAAAAACATTACCTTTGAAATTGAATTAACTGGGCCCAGTCAAGCAGACTACTCACTACCCACGGTTACGGATAGTAGCTTGAGACATTCTTCCGTTCATTTTCACCTTGCAGTTCTGCTTGGTTTCTCCAACGTACTCTCCTTTTGCTCTATTAGGGATGTTGTACCATCATAGCTAGGGGGACTGAACCCACAATCTTGTCTTGGGGTTCCCACTCACCTTTGGCCAATGCTTCCCTTTTCTTACCTTAGTGTATCGGTAAGAGAAGGGAAGCATTAGCCAAAGGTGAGTGGAAACGATAAGACAAGATTGCGGGTTCAGTCCCCCTAGCTATTCAATCCTTTCTAATTTGGTGTTTTCCCTATTAGAAAGGATTGAAATTAAAAAAATCTTTTTTGATTTTTTTTTGGGGAAAAGAAAAATACGCTTTCCTGCTCAGGACTCGCCTTCCCTATTTTTCCCACAAACCCTCCCCCCAAAAATATATTAGATATATTTTGGTGGTTTTCTCAGTTCCCTCCAGAGAAATGTGCCAACTCCGGATACCTTAAAATGAAAATAAAAATGTAATTTGGTGTGGATACCTTTTATGAGAAAGAAAAATGTGGAAAGTTTAAACACAAGCTACCCCTAACATCTAAAAATAGGCTTCACACCAGGGGGAAAGCCCCAGCAGTCCAGAGGTTAATTGGAACACAAAGCCACATAAAACAAGAGGACACAATACTATTCAAATGGTTTACGACAAAAACGGCTTATTAAAGAGTCATTTTATAAAACAACTTAAATAAGGATGGAAGGAAAAAGGGAAGAAAGAGGTTGGGAAATCTCGCGTCATTACTTTTACAAAGCAACCTACAATCAAATAGGAAGAAGGACTACACAATCTAAACAGGATATGATGCCAGGAGGGGCTGAACCGAAAACATTTTATAAAAGTAAACAGAGAGAAGGTGCTTGGCACAGACTAAGAAGGTTGAAGCTGGTATGCATGGGTGAAGCATGAAAATTTAAGAGGAGAAGAATCCAGTCAGTAATCCTGGAGCTCAAATAAATCTCTTGGTCGTCATTGGTGAGGGATCCTTGGTTTCTGGTCAAGAAATCTTGGCACGCTGACTGGACACTTCTTCTTAGTCTCTGTTCTCAACTTGCATACAGTCCTTATCTATTCCAGCATCTCAGTTCTCTGACCCGTTATGGGAAGTTCTTAATTTCGGTTAATTCTAGGCAGTCTTGGCTAGCCATAATCTTTGTGACAAGTATGAGCCCGAAAGGCAAGGGAACTGGAAGCTTCCTCTCAGGAGCAACCGAAAACGAGAGCACATTAGCAAGGGAGGCTACCCAGCTTAACTACCTGTCAACCCAATGGGTATCTTCTCCCAGGGAACAATGGGTTAAAATGGGGAACTCCATAGCTTCAAAGGAATGCTCAGTCTCTTTTCCTGATTTCAGCAATACCGGCCTATCGGACCTACTGAAAGAGATGGATGGAATGTCCTGAAAAGAGCTATGCAATATATATTTGCTATCTGGGATCTCCCTCCAAAACTATATCAGGTACCATACAGGAAGTTCCCAAAACAAAGTGAAGCCAATGTGGCAGTAGCCATATGCACCGATCTCACTCTCCATGTGTATTCTACACACAGACAATGCAAGCTCACACACACTAACATGTCCTTCGGACATGCAACACCCATTCCTCTTACGGAAAAATAAAGGACCTGGTTATAGGAATCAACTTAAATTCAGAGCTGCAAGAGGACAGCAATCTTCTCTCCGAAATCAGGCACTACAAAAAGGTCCAGTCTGCACTAAAACCATTTAGCTGGCACAACTGTCGGGCCTCTACAGCCCATGAAGATAGCAGCAGTCACTTTCCTAAGATTGGGAATTCGACTTGGTGTGCCCTCCTGACCACACAACCCCACTCCAGGCCTCATTCAACTTCACAGACAAGAATTAGCATACATGGACGATCCAATGTGTGCCAAGGTGTGTGTCTGAGAGAGGGTGCAGGGTTCCAAAAAGTCTACAGCTTGCCATAGGAACTTCTAGGCCGGGGTAGGTAAATGCTCTCAAGAGACATGCAGGAGATGATTCTCTTTCCCAACAGTGGATTACACAGAATTGCTGCTCAGCGATGCTTCTTTTCCCCTGCTACCACCTGTCTGTGGAGAACAATGCTGACGGCAGAGTCCGGCAGTTGGAGCATGCAATCCCCTACTCAGGTTCTCCCACTGCCCTCAGGTCTGCGTAAACCTGGGAGAAGCATAAGAAGGTAGATGAGACTGCCAACAAATTCAAATTCAAATTATCTTTATTCGGTACTTAAAAAGACACCATTAAAGAACATGAAAGTGCATACATACAATGTTTAAAAAGCATTTTAAAAATGACTTATTAAAAGCAATAAAAATAGGACTAAAAAAGGGGAAAAGAGAGCAATGGTTCATTGGGGATCTTATTCGGACATTGATTCAGTCTATGTAGATATGATGTGGGCAGATGTTTCCCTGGAGTTCCTTAGTCTCATGGCAGCCTTAATAAAACTTATTACACATAACAAAGTATATGGGTCTGAGGCTTTTTGCAGAAAAAGGAGGGCTGCTTTAGCATGTCTCAGTCTTTTGTTTTTCAAAATCTTTACTAAAAACTTCCTTCTAGGCTCTAGATAAAAAGGACATAATAAAACAAAGTGAAGGGTATCCTGCGGAGACCTAGTGTCGGAGCCGCAGGTACCCTTCAACTCTACCGAGCGTGTGAATCCTGCGGGAACGGCCAATAAATGGTGAAGGAGATTCAGTCGGAACCTAGTCATGTAAAATCTTTCCTGCGCATTGTACATTACCGCTAGGTATGGTTCCATTCCAGGTATTGTTGTTTTTAGTAAACCGTGGGCCACAACGGATATTTTCCTATTTTCAGCGTGGGCCCTTCTGGGTGTTGCCCAAACACTAAAAGGTTTTTTGGCCATGGTTTTGTTCTGGGTGGTCATCGACTCTGGCTCAGAGAACAGATTCAAGCAGCCAATTGCTTCCATGGTATCCTTTACATATTTGAGCCAAGGAATCTGACCTCCTCTGTCCCGGCTCAGGCAGTCCTTGATGATCTGTCTACTGAGGCCAGCCTCTGAGTTAGTCCAAATCTTAATCCAGGCCAGGATGGGTCGAACCATAATTCTGTCCTCGATATATGGCTCGCCCAATTCCAAGTGTGTTATGTGTGAAGGGGTGCTCTGAGGAACCTTTAATAGTTTTTTAAAAAATGTATTTTCCTCGGCTTGTATCTGGTGTACTTGATTAGTTTTACAGCCCCAGACTTCTGCCCCGTATGACACCTTGGCGCAGGAAACCGCTCTGTAAAGATTCAGTATCTGTTCCGGCGACCATCTGCCTAACCTCCTCCCATATGCCATTAGAGCGCCCGTTGAGGCCACCAGTTTAGATGCATGTTTTTTCAGCCAGATTTCTGAATTCCAGTTTCTCATCAAAAAGTATGCCTAGATAAGAGAAGGACTTAACTCTTCCTAGTTTGTGTGAACCTATGCTGTGTAAAAAGGCCTTTTTTGAGTTTATACCTGTGGACATAACGAAGGACTTGTCCAGGTTTGCAGAGATCCAATGAATTCATAAAATTGACGAAACCATCAATTAACTTTTGTAAACCCAGTGGGGTGCGGGCTAGCAACACTGCGTCGTCCGCATACAAGAGGACGGGTACCGGACGCTGGCCAATTTTGAGGGAGTCCACTCCCAGCTTGATAAGTTCTCGGTCCAAATTGTTAATATACAGTGAAAATAAAAAAGGAGCTAAAATGCAGCCCTGCCGCACACCGCTTGTACAAGGAAACGGCTCTGTCTTCATTCCATCTTTGTTATAGCGAACTGAAGCTGTGGTCTCCCAGTGTAATGCCTTCAAGGTGTCCACTAGCCCTTTATCCACCCCCAAGGAGGTCATCAGGGCCCATAGCTTCTGTCTGTTGAGACAATCAAAGGCCGCTGAGAGATCCATAAACCCCATATGGATAGTCCCCTTCGCGGCAATAGTATATTTAGCAGTGAGGAGATACAAATTTAAACATTGGTCTGTTGTAGATCTCCCTTCTCTAAACCCATATTGTACGTCTGTTAAAACAGGATTGTCCTCTGCCCAAATTTGTAGAAGATTTAAAATCACTAGTCCCAAAACTTTAGCCGTTACGTCTATTAATGAAATGGGACGGTAGCATTGGGGATCGTCCCGGCTGCCCTTTTTATAAATTGGGATGATGATGGCCGAGGACCAAGAACGAGGCAGTCCTGCCACTACTGCCTCATTCAAGACCCTAGTGAGAATGGGTGCCCATAAGTCAGTGTTGCTCAAATAAAGGTCAGGGGGGATGCCGTCAGGGCCTGGCGCTTTCTTTTTTAAGAGCCCTTGGATTGCTGATTTTACTTCTCCCAACGAAAAATCTAAGCTTACGGATGCTGCTGTTTTTGCGCCTTCTTCATGCAATGCCATCCCAGTGTGATTGTAAAGACCACGATAGTGATTGTACCATTGTTCGGGGAGAATAGCATTCACTAGGTCTGGCCCCCTTGGGTCTTTAAAACATGGGTCATTAATAACTCTCCAGAATGCCGTCATGTTGCCCCTCTCTGTTGCTTCCCTTAGATCCTTCCATGTTTGGTTTTGTAAGGTTCTTTTGCGCATTTTCAGGGTTTTTTTTTATAGTTGGATCTGCTACCTGCTATTTTGGCTTTGTCTTTGGGTGATCAGTGAGGCATTTTTTAAGATCTTTCAGTGCCTTGGTGCAATCATGATCAAACCAGCGTGGGGTCTGGGGCCGTGAAGTTCCTGTTGGGGGGGCGGATTTCAATAGGGTATTCACAAGTTGGGCAATTTCTTCAAAGGCCCTAACCACAGTTTGGCCGCCCTTATTTTCATCCAGGCACACATTTGTTTTTGGCCATTCGTTACCAGGTTGAAGTAAAATGTGTCTCCATTGATCTTGGCCCATTTGAGTCTTCTCCCTTGTGCTGTTGCCTGTTCTATGGCATCGGGTACACCCTCTGCTGTTCTAAGGTTCATACATTTGAGATCCAATGCCAGCGGGCTATGATCACTAAAGGGACTATGTACAATTTCAAAGTTTATGATCCATTTTCTAAGTGTAGGGGACATCATGACAAAGTCTATATAGGAGTGGCAACCCCTTCCTTTATACGTTGGATTAGGTTCCCTCATGTTGCCTATCGTTATCAGATCCATCATGAAGGATAGGTTATGCCTATTTATAAAATTCTCCATATCCCTGCCCTCAGTGGAATGAGCAAAATGTGGACCTTTTTCCTCCGGGCACCGTGACCTATCCTTGTTTATTGGTCTTAATTTTTCACAAAGATGACAGTTAAAGTCTCTAACTAGGATGGTATACGGTGACCCCTTGGCTTGATTAATTGAGGACATATTTTTAAAACGGCCATCCAGTTCTTTCATAGTGTTATTTCTACCACATGAACCCACTGCATTGTACCAGTTTATCAGTGTGATTTTTAATCCCTTATGGCAAAAGCCAATTGCTTGCATATTTGTTGAGTCCCAGCTCAGGTTTGACCAGGACCCCTGAATGTGAAGATCTACATATGTAATAAGTCTACCAATGGCTCTTCCCGATGGCGCCCTTACTGCGGGGACCACAAAACTTTTGAACCCTTCCAATGTATATTGGTCGGGTTCAACAGCCCAGGTCTCCTGGAGGCAAATGATGTGGAAGCTGGTTATAAAATCTCTCCACTCCTTTACGTTGTATTTGGCTGCCACCCCTGCAATGTTCCAGGATATATGACTCTTATGCCATACTGAGACTCAACCTTATTTGCGCAAGCCGCCAAAGGACTACTGACTATTACCTCCCCCGCTGCCACTGGGTTATCCAACTTATCTGGTGAGGATCCTCCCCTTGACTCGGCTACCTGCCCAATCCTTAGTGTATCATTCGGGTCAGCTGCTGTGGATTCATGGGTGGGTACCATCAGGGCGCTACCTGTCTCTGCTAAGGCGGTAAGTGACAAGCACCCTGCTTGTTGGGATCTTTTCTCTAAACTGCCCCCGATAGGCTGAAGTTGGCACTTTAGATTCCACTCGAGTCAGTCGACATTGTCCAAGGCACAAAACCTGTTCCAGTGTGCATGCATTGCAGCTACGGGATCGTAGAGGGGGAATGCCTGCCAGGGAGTCTGACAGTTATCTGCTCTATTTCTATTTAGCTGCACAGGGCACAGAATCCTGTTCACCCGACCCCTATTTAATTGTGTTAATCTATGTGAAGGGGGCAAGGGGTAAAAATAGGATAGAGGTAAGGGGTATATGTTAGTTTGTGGTCCCAACGATGGAGAGTTGCATATGTGGGTTACTACACAGGTGTCCTTGAAGTTTATTGCGATAACATCCCCAGCAATAGTTTTCGCACCATTTCCTATTTATTGCCCCCTTCTGACAGACAATATTTCCCCAGACATGTGTAAAGGTAATGGCTTGTTGGATCTTAGCCATTGTACACATTTGTTCCTCAACTCCACTTCATTTTCTCTTTTGCCTTCCTTTAGAGGCGGCACACCTGTGAACACGACTACATAGGGTAGTGCTTCCGGTGGTAGATTAATTGACTGGAATCGCACTCCCGTTTTGACCCTTGCTGCAACTATTGGGGTGGTAGTCTTTGCTTGGGTGGAGGTCTCCATTTAGATATTACCTCCAGTGTCCTTGCCTGGTGGTAGGGAGCTCTTCCCTTGAATGTTACTTGTCTGCGGGACGGTACCATTAGCGCAAGAAGGTAGGGGAACATGTGTCTTGGCTGGAGTTTTACTTAATGGGGCAGCGTTTTTTTTTGTTTGATAGGATTTTTATCAGGCGCTACCTTACCATTATTTATGATCTTTTCGACCCCTGGCCTACCCGAGTCCTGATTGCATGGTGCTAAGGTTGATACTTGTGTCACTGCTTTGGTTGGTCCCATCACTCTGTTATTTATTACAGACGTTAATCTATCCAGTTTGGACATTAGGGGCTTAAGGTGCGCACTTCTAGTCTCTTCCAATCCTGCCTTAAGGTCTGACACCATATTGGCTACCCAGCAGGGTATGCCCGATGTGGTGTTGGCCACTGGGGTTACCAGGTTATGGTTGGGCTTTGAATTGTCTCTCTCCCCCTTTTTAGTGTTCTGCTTTACAGCGCAGTTCTTTCTGTATCTCGGGACAGTTTTAACTGGATTTCTGGTTTGGGGGATAGCCAGAGGTGTCCCCTCTCGATTAACAGAATCGGGGTCTCTAGTTGTGTTTTTGGGTGTATTTGTGGTTGGCTGTGCACATGGAAGCTCTACATAAGAGGATGTTAAACGAAAAGCTCATGTCCGGTTCATCTGATAATGTTATCACGGACCCATCCTCCGTATCATGAATAGCTACTGTGGACGCTATCGAAAGTCGCCTTTCGGTGTTCTCAATGGCGGTTGCCACAACCCCAATAGTCTGTTGTAACATTTTGTCTATCGCCGTTAAGGTTGGTAAGGGCTGCGGCTGTGGCAAATCGACTTTCTGTCTAGTGTTGGATCTCAGCGTAGGCCTTCTATTTATTTTTGTCCGCCTCCTCATGATTTGACAGTCAATCGGCGGAGAGCGCGGGTCACACCCTTCTAATATATAAACCTGGTAGCCACAGATAGAATGTAAACAGTAGTAATAGGGGGCAAGGTGCAATACCACGACCGTATCACAATAAACGTAATGATATCCCAAACAGTACCTTAGATGTAACGAGTCGTGGCCGCACAGCAGAGATTAGTGATATGGCCCAGCCCAGCCTTGTCTGGCCTTGGAGGGCCGTAGAGGGCCCAGGCTTCGCCCGGCGCTCCCGCGACGCGGGTGAGGCTGGTCAGTTTTATGCGCCAACAGGCGCGCTCTCTGGTCCCGCGGTCTCTTCCTGGTCACGGGGCAGCTGGGAAGGGTAGTTTTTCAACCCTCTCGGTCCCCCCCTTTCGGCGGCTGCTCCAAGAACAACGGCGGAGGGAGACCGGCGTGGTACACCCGCAGGGGCTCCGCCTCCAGCAGCACCACGCCCGACAGCCTGGAAGGTGTTGAGGTGAATTGGATGTTTGTATCAAGCAGTGTATCATGCTGCCACTTCCCTTGGGTCTTTGGAGCCCAGGTGTGGCTGGGAAACACAGAGGCAGGAAGAGGTTTCTCTGGTGAATCAACAACAAAGGTAAATAGCTACTGTTTCCCACTGTTAGACCACGGTTGTGAGAAGCCATATTTTTAACCAGTCATTTACGCTAAAGACTTTCTATGTCAGCCAAACAGAATATGCAAGAGGCTCATAATTCATTAGGAGCAACAAATCTGCCTTTAATGTGTATCTCATATCAAATTTAATAAAGAAGCGTATTCTTCCTCTGTACTTCGAACTGCAGTAGTGCTCTCGACAAAAGTGAGGGAATACAAAAGCAATACATGCTCTTGGTTGGTGATATTTTACAGCTAGTGATAGGCAATACACAACTGCTTCTATTCAAGGATAGTGATGTAAACCTTGTAAAGCAACTGCTCGATGTGAAAGTCTTTAGAATTCTAACTGTTCAAAAGACTGTATCAACAATGAAAACTTTTTTTTTTTACAAAAATTACCAACTCAAAACTATACAACAAAGTCTCCATAATTTAGTTAAAGATTCCCAATTCCTTAAGGCACAACAAGTTATTACTTTATTTACCATAAAACCCTATACATTCAAACAGGTAAGGGGTAACTATCAAAAAGGTTGATTTCCTTAATATGTATCAAAAATCTGACTTCACCACTGAATTCGATTTTTAATAACTATTAAAAGTAGTTGTTTAATTATTTTTGTAGCTGGTCCCTTTCCGCAAGATACAGTATTCATATGTTAATCTTCACCCTGGTTTTCTACAATAACACCTAGGCCTGCCACAGTGAAAACAGCTTTTTCAGGCACATGGGATCAACATGTCACACTTTTTAATACCATGCACCCTACATTTTGGGTTAAATGGTTTACATAGGAGTGATTTACTACCATTTAAAAGGTAGGTTTCTACGTGTCAAAAACCGTTTATTTTGACAGGTTGCAGTACCATGTTTACACTGCAACAGTCAGGCTACACCGGGTAGGCCAGAAGCCATGTTTGCATTGCCACTGCAGCAGATGACAATAGGTGTTGCATCCACTACTGGCATTTAACTTCCAGGTTGTGAGTACCCTTTGGCGACCATGTACTAGGGACTACTAGGCTAATTAACTATACCAATTAGGAGTACGCCAATGTAATCATGTTGAAAGAGGGGCATGAACAATTTACTACTGGTTAGCAAGAGTAAAGCACTCAGAGTTCTAAGGCCAGCAAACAAAAATATGGTCCAGCAAAGGTGAGAAATCTGGGGAGACCATGCAAAAATGTGGGCCAGACCCGTTAACACCAATTCGTTAGCATCTGGTTTGTAGTTGCGCCTGTACAACCCACAATGGTTTCTGCTCACAAGGGATGGCTGCTCTGCAATTTCCCTTCCATGCTTCTTTTAACCTTTCGTGCTGATGTCTGCCATGGCGGACATCTACCCGCAGTTTACTGCTTGTTGAAAACATAGTGTCTGTAAAAGACAGGTGCGAGTATGTGAAGATAAGGCTGCATTGTCTGAAAGGTCAGCTAAATATAGGGAGTAATTCCTACTTCCTCCTTTGTTCAACATAAACATTCAATCGCTTCAACTACTAGTGTAGAATTGTGGGATACCTAGTTATGTGGGCAATATCCTGATCGTTCTTCTCACAATGGCTGGTCAAATAACGACCAACAGAACGTTAATCACGATACAAAAAGGGATGCTTGACAATTGGGAGAGTGTAAAATATGGTCTGCAATAAAGCATAAAAACTAAAATAGGTAACATTAATACCCTGACAGAACCCAAATGCAAAACACTTAGGGGCTCATTACGATGTCTGGCGGAAAGCCTCCGCCTGACTGTCAGAATCTTCGTGACCGCGTCGGAGCCCTTCTGAACGACTTGGTCGGTTTTCTGTCCGACCGCCAGATTACGATGTTTGTGGTCGGAATGTAAACCGGCCAGTCATTCTGAATCTGTTCCGAGCGACTCTGAGTATTCCTGTTGGATGGAACCACTGCGTAACCCCAATGGACCGCGTTTCTGCTGTTAGGATTACGATGGTGGTTTCCAACAGTCTTTCCACATCAGCCTGTCCAATACGGAAAGGGTGTTGGAAACTGACTTTGGGGGCTCCTAGCAGAGCCCCCCCAGCCCCTGCACCGAACAAGGGGCGTAACAAACGCCCCCGCAGGCCCCGCAGTGCAGGGGGGCCCCAATCTCTTCATTAAATGAAGGGGGCCCTGGCCCCCCCCTCAGCTCTTCAGTGAGAGCTGTGAGAGGCTTGCGCTAAAGCAAGCCTCTCTCCCTCCAAAGCAGGTGCACGCTGTCTGCAGCCTGCTCGGAGCTCCTTGCCCCATCCCTCTGAATGAAGAGAAACAAAGTAACAACTGACATTGTTTCTCTTCAGTCAGAGGTGCCAGGATTGGGGGTGCAGCCAGTTCCGCAGCGAGACAAGACTAAATTCAGGAAGAGGTCCGGTACACCTCAGTTTTGGAGGGGAGTAGAGAGCAGCAGCAATGAGGGGGTAGCTTGGAGGGTGGTGGTGGGGGGGGGAGGGGGCGCGGGTCGAACTTCGAGTTGTATCCCTCCTCCTACATATTTATTAAAACCCTGGTGGCTGCAGATACCCACCCATCCCACTGCTCCCACGAGGGACTTGGGGACGACCCCATCTGGGGCAGGGCTCCGTGCCCCTGCAATCTGCCTAAGTGTCTGCACACAGGCCCTGGGACACAGAATACACTCCCCGAGTCCGGCACAGTGAGCCGCCCCCGCACTTGCCTCGACAGCAGAGCTTTCCGTCATTCATCACAAGCAGCAGCACTACCTCGCTTGTGTCAGACATCAGTTATCCATTCCTCAGCTGACTGCATCCTCTCTCGCTGCCGACAGCAGAGCTATCCCTCGCTTGGCCACAGACAGCAGAACTATGTCTTTCTCCACTGATATACCCTAGTGAGGCACTTTCATGTACTCATGAACTGAGGACACAGGGAGACACATACCGAGCACACAGGAAGACACAGGGTGCTGTGGACACAGGGAGACCAGGGTACAGTGGGCATAGGTACTGAGCATACAGGAAGACAGGTAGCGAAGACACAGGATGACAATACTGAAGACACATGAAGACACAGGTACTGAGGACACAAGAAGACATGGATACTGATGACACAGGCAGACACAGGTACTGAGGACTCGTGGAGACACATGTCCTTAGGACACAGCAAGACACAGGTACTGAGGACACAGAGAGACACAGATACAAAGGACACAGGAGGACACGGGGTGCTGTGGACACAGGGAGACAAGGGAACAGCGGCCATAGGTACTAAGCATACAGGAAGACAGACAGGACCCAGGAAGACACGGGTACCGATGGCACAGGAAGACACGGGTACGGAGGACAAAGAGAGACACATGTACTGAGGACACATCAATACACAGGTACTGATGGCACAGAGAGACACAGATACAAAGGACACAGGTGGACACGGGAGGACACGGGGTGCTGTGGACACAGGGAGACAAGGGTATAGCGGGCAGGGTACTGAGCATACAGGAAGACAGGTAGCTAGAACACAGATAGACACGGGTACTGAGGACAAAGAGAGACACATGTACTGAGGACACAACAAGACACATGTACTGATGGCACAAGGAGACAGATACTGAGGACACAGGAAGACATGGGGTGCTGTGGACACAGGAAGACATGGGTACAGCGGGCATAGGTACTGAGCATACAGGAAGACAGGTAGCGAGGACACAGGAAGACACGGGAACCGATGACACAGGAAGACACAGGTACTGAGGACACAGAGTCACATGTACTGAGGACACAGCAAGACACAGGTACTGATGGCACAGGGAGATACAGAGGACATAGGAAGACCTGGGGTGCTGTGGAAACAGGAAGACAAGGGTACAGCGGGCATAGGTACAGAGCTAACAGTAAGACAGGTAGCGAAGACACAGGGTGACAATACTGAAGACACGTGAAGACACAGGTACCAAGGACACAGGAAGACAAGGGTACTGAGGACACGTGGAGACATGTCCTGAGGACACAGCAACACACAGGTACTGATGACACAGGGAGACAAAGATACCAAGCACACAGGAAGACACAGATACCGAGGACACAAGAAGACATGGGGTGCTGTGGACACAGGGAGACAAGGGTACAGCGGGCATATGTGCTAAGCATACAGGAAGACAGTTAGCGAGGACACAGGAAGACATGGGTACCAATGACACAGGAAGACATGGGTACTGAGGACACAGAGAGACACATGTACTGAGGACACAGAAAGACACAGGTACTAATGGCACAGGGAGACACAGATACAGAGGACACAGGAAGACATGGGGTGCTGTGGACAGAGAAGACAAGGATACAGCTGGGCATAGGTACTGAGCATACAGGAAGCCAGGTAGCGAGGACACAGGAAGACATGGGTAGCGAGGACACAGGAAGACATGGGTACCGATGACACGGGTACTGAGGACACAGAGAGACACATGTACTGAGGACACAACAAGACACAGGTACTGATGGCACAGGGAGACACAGATACAGAGGACACAGGAAGACATGGGGTGCTGTGGACACAGGAAGACAAGGGTGCAGCGGCATAGGTACTGAGCATACAGGAAGACAGGTAGCACGGACGCAGGAAGACAAGGGTACTGAGGACACAGAGAGACACGGGTACTGAGGACACAGAGAGACACAGGTACTGAGGACACAGGAAGACTGGTACCGAGGACACAAGAAGACAGGGGTACCGATGACACAGGAATTGAGGACACAGATACCGAGCACACAGGAAGACACAGATACCGAGCACACAGGAAGACACAGATACCGAGCACACAGGAAGACACAGGTACAGTGGGCATAGGTACTGAGTATACAGGAAGACAGGTAGCGAGGACACAGGAAGACACGGGTACCAATGACACAGGAAGACATGGGTACTGAGGACACAGGGAGACAAGGGTAAAACGGGCAAAGGTACTGAGCATACAGGAAGACAGGTAGCGAGCACACAGGAAGGCAAGGGTACGATGACACAGGAAGCCACGGGTACTGAGGACACAGGAAGACACATGTACTGAGGACACAGCAAGACGCAGGTACAGATGGCACAGGGAGAAACAGATACCGAGCACACAGGACGACACAGGGTGCTGTGGACACAGGGAGACAAGGTTACAGCGGGCATAGGTACTGAGCATACAGGAAGACAGGTAGCGAGGACACAGGAAGACACCGGTACTGAGGACACAGGAAACCATGGGTATTGAGTACACAGGTAGACACGGGGTACTGAAGACATAGGAAGCCGTAAGTACCAGGCATGGTGGTGCTGAGGCGCACACACGGAGTTATATCAGATGGTTAATACCAGGGAGCCCCCTCAGCACAGTAATTTCACCTGAGAGTTCCTGACGAAATTAGGGGGGGCCTCCATGCATCTTGCAGGGGGGCCCCCTCAAATTTCGTTACGCCACTGCACCGAACAGTTGCTGGCCGAGGGGGTACCTAAGGTAACCCCTTTAAAACCATGCACTGTATGGCAGGCACCATGGGGTGCCTGCCACAGGGTGTAGGGTTTTCACTACACACACCATTTCCCCACAGGAGCCTGTGTTATGGCCGGTTCTCGGGCGTAACACAAGCTCCCATAGGAGACAATGGGAATCCGACCGAACAGTGTTCAGTCGCATCGTAATCCGACAGTCTGATCCGCCGTCCACAAGTCGATCGGTCCCGAAACCGAGACGTGTCAGGCAGAGGGCTTTCCACCAGACATCCTAATGAGCCCCTAAGCGTATTGTTTGATGCACACAAGCTAACAGAATGCCAGAGTAACACAGTTTGACTTTTATTTAAGGGTGCTTCTGAGAGTCTGGCCATTCCTAGACAAATCCAGTATGAGAAAGTTACCTTGAGCAATCGTCCATGAGATAGTGCGTTACTGCAATCCTCTTATGATTGGTACCCCAAACAACAACAAAAATCAAACTTCATACCAACAGGGCTTTTCTGTTTTGCACCTTTTTGCTTTACTTTGCACAATAAGTTTGGTATACGTAATCTACCGGTTTCAATTTTGTGTATAATTTTCGTAACTGATTGTAAAGCACTCCGATATCCGCAAGGGTCTTGTTCGCGCTCAATAAAACTTTCAAAATAAATAAAAATAAATATCCAGGGCTCGAAAAATCCTAAAAATGGTACTAGTCCTGCAGGTCTAGTACCTTGACTTGAAAAATATGCGACGTAACTACAACCTACTTGACCTCCCTCTCTGAAAGCGGAGCAAATGTGACAAGATTTAAAGGCATCTTTGTTGCTCAATCACTTTGTGAGAAATAAAATGCCTTTAAATCTTGTTATCTTGTCACATTTGTTCTGTTTTTAGAGACAGAGGACAAAAGTTAGTTTGCCTACTTACTCGCCAGAAAGGGCGAGTAGGACCTAAAAATAGCTTGCCCTCATTAAATTTACCTCGCAAATGCGAGCGGTCGAGTGGATTTTTCGAGCCCTAATATCATTAAAAAGTCTGCATTTAGGGGAGTGGTAAAGATCACATTAGGTGATCATGCTTCATTCACACCAATGCCATGCATGGCTGACTACCAGTACATGAAAGGCTAAAGCTTAAGGACTCTACAGATTTGCACACACAATCATATGACTATGTGCCCAAACACCCTTGCAACATCACTCTTGCCCAGATTGAAGGTCTACAGGACCCACTGGTAGCATCCCCCCCAAAAGTAGTGCTGTTCCTGTAAAGGGCTGTTAGATTTATTTATTTATTTATTTTTAGAGTTTTCTATAGCGCGAACTTGAACCAATTAGGTTATCAGAGCGCTTTACATAGCACCAGTTCCGTTACAAGTTATCACAGCAGTTTCCAAAGAATCAGTTACGTTACACATTTCAGGAGCACATTTCTTTTGTTCTAGTGAATAGGGTTATCTCTTCACACGGGGGAAGGGATACACCTGGCTATATTCCAACAGTCACACAGGCGACTAGTCGTTACAGCTATAACTCTAAACACAGGGAGGGGATACACATGGATACAATCTAAGAATACAGAGGATACTAGTCGTTAGTTATCTTCTATCTACACGGGAGGGATATGACTGGAAACACTCTAAGGGTCACATAGGGGTGGTAGAGAGTACAAAGGTCCACTGCAAACACTAGTGATAAGAGTCAACTACATACACATAGGAAGGGATATGACTGGTTAAGCTCTAGGAGACGCATAGGGGTGGTATATGGTGTAAGGACTTCAGCGAGTACCAAAGCTTAGCATTATTGCAATCGGTCAAAGATGCAGTCACAGCATAGAGGAAGGGTGTGTGGGATGCAAGGTATGGAGGGAAGGGCTAGAGTCCAACGAAAACTGTCCAAAAACCGCAGCATTCACAGCATAAAAAGCGCAGATAGGCTTTCTTTGGTGCCCATCACCTATAAATGACAGTTCAACCTTGACAAAAAAGGGGTGTAGCCAAAAAGGTATTTAGGCAGCACTAAACACTTGTAAAAGATGTGGCCAACCAAAAGGAAAGTGGAGCCCAGAAGCTCCCAAGGCACTGCAACTACTGGAACAATGAACAAGGAATGAAACTAATAAAGACAAATCCCAAATGAGAATGAATAACCTATAAAATTAAACAGTAGCAGGAGCCAAACTCCTGGTCCCACATAAGCCAGGCACCTAGTAGGATACATTGAGAGATCAGGAAGGATTTCAATTTAAAATTTGAATGCGAAGAGCATTCCAGCGAGTTGAGGTGTACAGAGGCTCGGGTTCTTAAAGGTATCCATGCTCACATTGGCTTCAAATGGCTTTGAGCAGTGACAAAAAGCGGTTTGTTGCCAAAAGATAGCCAGGCAATACTAAATAAACGTAGCTATTTGTTTTCCATTCTGTAGTAAACAGATCTGGAAAACGTACACAGCTTTGACAGTCACCTACCATCCCGCTAATTCATTTAATTTCCTAACTATTTCTTCTGAATCACCTCTCAAGACCACTGCAATGCATCACTGTTAGTTGCTGAATAATTCTTAAAGTCCATGATGCAAACCCCCTCGTTACAAGAAATACTTCAATATTCTAAACGTTCTTTTACTAGGCTACATAAAAGCTGGAGCAATAAGGAATTCAATCACTTAAAAAGCTGGTCGGGGACGAGCATAAGCTTTTTTTTTGCAACACACAAATCTAATTTTAGATAAAGCAATACACCCTATTAATGACCTAGGGTAGTTTTACTGGTGTTCAATGGATTCTGGAAGTTTTATTAATATAGGTACAACTTTTTTTGCTAAACAGCTTTATAATCTTAGCTAATAAATGCTACCAAGTATTTAAATTAATTTGCATCTACCTATATTGGGACACTCCCAAGTGTTCAAATGTGTGGTCAAGAGCAGATATAATAAGGATGTATTCTAGATTACCAACAAAAAAAACCCTGAGTAACATCCCATGTCTTTCATCATATTTTACAGGAGATATTGTTACTAATGGGTTATTGCACATAAAGAGAGCATCCGTAGCATACATGGACTGGCTCACTAAATACTACCCCATTTCCACCACGTCTTAGTCTCAATAGGTAGTAGCCAAGCAAGTCGGAAACCAGAGTGAAAATTCCCAAGTATAGCGGACAGTCTTGTAGCGTTCCCTTGTGCATAATCACTATGCCAAAATGGTATTATTCATACAGAACCAAGCTTGCATGCCACTATGTAGCAGGAGTATCAATTTGATAAAAAGTGGTCCTAAATCCATGTAAAACCGCAGTTAAAACATTCCAATCCAATGTGTTGAATTTTAAGTGTGCATAGAGGCAGGATATTATGTGTGGGGCCTGATTATGTGACATATCCCTACCTCAAACGAAACTCATTTGTGCTTCCCTCACTAAGGTCTCTGTAATCCAACACCAACATCTTTTTTCCCAAGAATTTTACTCTCAACCTTGATCAAAGTCACATTCCACTGGGGTTCCCCCTTCTGCGGGGAGAGTCATAATTGTGGCTTCAAGGAAACATTGCTGTAGTTGGCCTTTAGCATACGCCTTATTTAACGCATCCAGTGGTAGTAATATAAGTAAATCTGTATAAGTTTTATACAACTAAATAGGTAACACATCAAATTCTTACCCATATTTAATTGACCTATTGCCCATCGCGTGTCCCCAGCACCTATTAGCCTGTTCAGCATCGATCACCCGGTTATACATATGTGAATCACCAGTACAGGGGTATGCACTTCATTTAAGCAGGAAAACATCTATGTGAGATCACGGCTACTCTGTTGTATGTACAGCTTGTTATATTATTCAGTAAATGTATTGTTAACAGATACTTAGTCTGTAAGTGTTATGTCATCTTTATCAAAAATAGCCAACAAAGTCTTGAAACCTCTCTTCATTCATTAGCCATGCTAGCACTCTTCTCTCCAACTTCATGTTGCTTAATCAGATGTATTATCTTATTTACTCAATTTCTCAGAAGTCTCAGTAAAATCTATTTGACTTATGATCAGTTTCAGGGTTCACCTCATTTTGAGCCAATGCACATTTACTAAATATCGCCTGATAGCATATGCAGTAGTGGCCATGCATTTTCTCCCAATAGTAACTTTAAACGCCCCCTACCACATTCCTATTGATTCAGTCGGCACCTTGTTCATTGCTGGACAAAACAAAATGTATTGCTTGCCCTTTGGGGTGTTTACATGGAGCATCCTATAATGCTTTTATTTAAAATGTCCATGTCCGTATTTGAACCACACAGGATCCAGTTTGTCCAGAGGCAGGCATAATCTGATATAGGTACATTCCACTCCCTAGAAACTATCCACATGGGATGTGCGTGGGAGAAGGAAATTCACTATTCGGAAGCACGTGTGGACAAATAAAGTGAATATTCCTGGCTATACTTGTTCTAGCTTTATCAGGGCCACACTCAGCGATGTGGATGGTCTGCCTAGCAATCTGCCAGTGGCTCATGAACAGCAAAGCAGGCTATCTTGTATGCAGTTGAAATATTCCATAAATATACCATTCGTAATATCAATCAATCATCATAGGGCCCAGGGATTTCGGCAAGTTGTGAAAAAATGTGTTGGTATCAATGCTCGGTGCACATTTAATGAATAGTACAAATCCACCATAAAGAGAGAACAGCAGTTTTACATATTTCCTGTTAGGGCCTTCAGCACAGGTTCCATCCTGAAAAGGACAGCTAAAGCAATAATGCTAACTGAGTTCACCACATTTAGTGTTAAGTTCTGCATACATGTGGTAAGTTTCCTGTAACATTCCAATTTTTTGGCTTACCTTCTATTTAGGCAACGCCAGATTCTGTGCATTGTAACCACTCAATGGAACCCCCCAACATTCCATGCGCTTATCTCGTAACAAGCAATTGTGCTTCAGTTCTCAAATTCAACGATTCCCTTGTGAGATTTAAACATTCAACATGACATATATTGGTGCCAACACTATGCTCACTTACAATCATTCAGTTTCTATTAGAGATGCCTTTGTGGCGAATTCGTACCAGGTCACAACTAGATTCGAGGACTGCATCTTTCCACTTAAACGGGAATTCTAATATCAATATGTATAACTTTCCTTTATCAGTTCTGAGACCATCTTGTTCTCAACCAGTATCACTACCAGAGGCAGAAGCAGATATCAGGAATAAGGTAACCTAATAACTATAAATAGCTAAACCCAAATACCTGCACAGAACAATCTGGAATTGCACAGCATATAGCACATTGCCGTCTCATCACTGTAATTTGTAACTATGAAACTGGCATGCCCCATTACAATTAAAATCAATAAAACTAGACAGGCTCTCAAAACAATGGCGAGTCATACAAAGTTCACTTGATCCAAGCTTTTCGACATATTTCAGTGCTTCGTTTGGATGGTCAAAGAAATGTCTCCTAACATTAAATATATTCAACGTCGAGCAAGGGGGAAGTATTGTGTAGAGTGTTTTTTCGTAGTTTTGAATTAACTGTCTAATGATGTGCATTTTCTTTGGGTAGAAATCCCCCAGGGCCCGAATCAAGGCCTAGCTCCCAGCCGCGGTGCGTCCATTGGGGCGTAGGGGCGTAGCCCCACTAACCCACATGGACCCGCGGCTGTGCAAGGAAGTTATAAATATTTCATTTTATTAATCCTCATGTCCAGGCCGTCAGGAATCCGGGCAGCACCCGGCGCGTATCCGGGAGTCGGGGAGTGCTCGGGCCTCGGGGAGTGCTCTGCGGCAGGGGGGCTGGACTGCTGTGCAGCTTGAGTTGAGTGACAGTCCACGTCACTCAGCTGCAGCAGCAGAGGTGTCCCGAGTCTCGAGTGCGCAAGTGACGCTTGGGCTGAAACTAGCCCAAGCATGCGCATTGTTATTCTCCTGCTAGCGAGTGGCCAGGCCGCCAGGGGGGTGCTGGGTTTAACCAGGCGACAGCTCCCGGCGATAGAAAGGGCGACAGGGCGAGCACGCAGTGTGCCCCCCTACGCCAGGATTGGCCAGTCAAGGCGCATTTACGTATGTGCGTCCTTGTGTATAGTCCTGATACACAAAAGCGAAATGAAAGCACACAGCCACGCATCTTTCTCGTTTTAGCGGCCCAGAAGCTCAGCAGCTGAAAGCCGTGCTCAAAGGCGGCTGCACGGTTCGTTCGTGTTTATATTTGATGTGTGGAGACGTGAAAGCCATAAAGCTCCGAACACATGTGCATTGACTCAGCTGCAAACGCCCGTCTGTTTGCGGAAACGGTTTGGATGCTCAGTTGAAACGCTTTTGAATTCAGCCGCCGAAGACAGGTGTAAAATCGTGTCGACAGGTAAGCCAGGCACACTCACTCCCCCTCAAATCAACGCCAGGCTCTAATTAAGGAGACAGGTCGACATGTATATTGTATACCGAAAATACCTCAGGCACACGCAAGAGAACATGTTTGTCTGTCCGTGTATGAAACACTCGAGAAGGCGGGAGGAATGCAGAGTAGTGCAGCCAGAGGTCAGCCAACTTTCGCACAGCGCCTCTGTCCCTCCAACCCCCAACATGCAGCGGCTTTTCGGTGCGCAACCCCAGAGTTTGTTCTTTCAGATGTGGCATTGTATATGTGAGCAGTTTTTACCCCGCCCGACATACGAGTTTATGAGGGTGCAGAAATGCTGACCACAGACCAAATGTACATACAGCTTGCCTCCAAGTGATGCGGAGAGAGAATTAATGACGTGGCACAGGGGAGCTGCACGAGGATGTCTCACTTTCGAGAGGGCTCAACTAACTGATTGGAAAATAGATCATGTTCATTGTCCTTTGTCTCTTTCACTTACCATCCGGCCTTCTGTCGTGCTGTGTATTTGTTACCACACTTTCTTCAGGAAAGTAGTGCAGGGGAGAGGGAAGGGTTATTGGTGAAGTGGCACACAGGGAGCTTTGGCAACACCGAGGGTGGGCGTGGCAGACAAAGGAAGGGTGGGGAAAAAGGGAGGAAGGGTAGGGAAAACGGGAGGAAGGGTGGGGAAAACGGGAAGGGGGATCAGGACACACACAGGGTGGGTTGTTTACACACTGGATGAATATGTTACATACCATGTGTTACACACACGGGTGAGGTGGAAAGTTTACGTACAGGGAAATGGTTCACACACGGTGTGGATGGGTTACACGGATTATGAGTGAGTTATGCTGAAGGTGGGTGGGTTACATCTCGGGTATCTCAAAGTTCAGAGTTTGGGTTAAACAGGGTGGGTATGTTGCCCTCATGGGATATGGGTTGCACATAGTTTATGCTCTTGGGCACAGGATGGCTTAAAGATAAGGTAAATGATATACATTCATGTTGGGCGAGCTTACACATACTTAGAGGATGGTTTAGAGGGTGGTTTACTTAGAGAGTGAGCAGATTACGTAGTGAGTGGCTGAATTACGACAAGACCTACAGTGTTGCGCCGATAATTGACGTGGGTGTCACACACATGATTAGTAGGGTACAAACATGTTGGACTAGGTGCACAGCAAGCATGGTGGATGGGTTACCTGGGAGTTATAGACAGCGGTTGAGTTAACTAAAGGGCACATTGGTTGCACACAGGATGGATGATTGCATTCTTTTTTGGTGGATTAGGAAGGGAATGGATGCTTCTCTTGCAGGGTTAGTGGATCAAAAACAGTCTGAAATGGGTAATGAAAAAGGTTGCGGGACTACACACGAGTGTACCAGGTACACACATAGCGTGTGGGTTACACAAAGTATGAGTAGGCTGCCCCGTCTCTTTCTGTCTCACTCGCTGAAACGGTGCTTCGATCCCTGGTGAAATGGATCCAAAAAAGAAAGAACAACTTTTGTTGTGATGCCTGTTGTACAGTCTGTAATGTTATGCTGTATTTCTTGTGTTCTGCATTATATAGTGGTGTTTTATTGGCCTGTTGTTCTAAGGCAGTGTTTCCCAAACTGTGTTCCGCGGACCCCCAGGGGTCCCTGACACTTTGACAGGGGGTCCACAGGCAGCAGTTTAAAAAGCACTGCAAGTGTATGATTTGCAGTTTTCCAGCAACAATAAAAGTGTCAAGATGACACCAGTGATTAACGTACCTGCTGAAGAGAGGTGAGAGTTTTGTCCTGTAGCAGCTTTGAGATATCTAATGTGGCACAGAGGGTTAATATGCCTATTACAAAGAAAGTGCACCATGCATTTTAAGTAAGAGTATTTTATGTGCATCGGCGAGTGGGTTACTGCTTTTGTCACAAAGATTATTTTGTTACTGTGCAGTACATAAGTGACAACCATAATCTAGCACAGTGACCTATAAACTGTCCTTAAAGACCTGCTTGCAAACTGCATGGTACAAGTTAGTAACGTATTTCTTTTTCCTGTCTTTCATTATCCAGATGCTGCTAAAAAGGTTTATTAGGGTGGAAATACATTTTTATTGTTATAGTCAATGCAAACCACTGTCTTGTGTTCTGAATCCCGAGTTTTTTGTGCTTCTCCAGACCAAACACTCTTTTAAAATGCCTACAAGTATAAATGACATGTGAATCCTACACCTTGTAGTCCCCTTTGCCTTATGCAACATTTTCTATACACTGATTTACACTTATGACTACTTGTCTCTATATGTGTGTGATGTAAAGTGCTCTGGCGCCCTTCAATGGTATGAGAGATGCTATGAAACAAATTAAATACATGTGACAGAGGGGCTTTGTAGAGATGAGAGGCACTGTTGAGGGGTGATTATAAGGGAATCTTTGATGAACCCCAACAAAGATTGTCGTATCCTGGTGCATAGTAATATCTTCATTTACAATTCGTTAAAAGCTAATGCAATTCAATATATAATGATAACTGTGTTGTAGACTGCACCATTGTTTCCTACATTTCTTGGGGGGAGAGCCTTCCAAATCCCCCTTTGTAGTGGTCAGGCACATTCACTGTACTTGGGGTGCACCATATGGAGACTGGTCTGAAAACATTTGCAAGGGCTGCTTTGGGTTTCCAGTCTGGCCCTGGCTGGAGCAGGAGCCTCATACTATGAAATAAAACCAACCATTTAAAAGTTATTCACAGAGATGCAGCACCAACCTTACCATTAAAAATATTGTTTTTTGCAAAATCTTTCAATATAAAATGCTAAGGGGGATATTTACAAAAGAAGTGACGGAGAGTGTGTTTAGCCTCCGTGGCTTACTGACACGCTCCGCCACTTCAGAAAAGCAGGGCTGGACCATATTTACAAGAATATGGTGCAGCCTTACATTTCAGCCTGTTCTGGTGCTACTCTTAGCAGTGTGCGCCAACACAGGCACCTTTGCACCACAGTGCATTTCTGTCTGCAAGCAGGGGAAGATAGTTTATGTTTAAGGATGGTGCCCCTTCCTGCACATAAACAATCTTAAAATGCATTTTTTTGTCACTTGTATGTGTGCTGCTTAATGCAGCACACATGGAAGTTACAAAATGCCATTTTTTTTAAAGACTGTTTAGGTGGAGGAAGGGTGACCTTCCTTAACATAAACAATCGAAGGTGTTTTGCATTTTCCATGTGTGCTGCACAAGGCACCACACATGGAAAAAGCAAAAAACTAGGAGAAATAAAGCATTTCTCCTCGTTTTGCTAAGTTAAGACCTGGTTTTCCCTGGTCTTAATTTTGGCACTGCCTCCTATTTACGCTGCCCTTGTAAATAGGAGGCAGCATCAAAATCACTGGGCTTTGCGATGGAACGCCCACCGCAAAACCCACTACCCACCCCTTTCATGCTAAGCATTGCGCGAAAGGGGGCCGTATTTACAAGGCAGCGTTAAGCCATGTTGAGTGGCTTACCTCTGCCTTGTAAATAAGGCAAAGCCCCTTTCGACACGCGAGCATCGCAAGAAGTGATGTCTCCATGGTGATAGGGACTTGTAAATATGCCCCTTAAATCCTTAGTAATTTGGGTATTTGTTTTGTGTGCACACTTGTGTTTATTTTTTTCGAATTACTGTTTTAATGTTTGAAATTTAAATTGCTTGGGGGTCCCTGGCTCCCAGTGGGGACTCAGTGGGGTCCTCAGGAGTGGAATGTTTGGGAACCACTGTTCTAAGGTATTGCTTGTGTGCCATTTTGATTTGTTGCCATCACTGCATTATCACTCCATCCATTATACTACTAACCCTACCAATTCACTCTCATATCACACTATCTCCACTAACACCCCACTTCACAGCTGCACTAAAAACTTCCATCAATGCATTAGTAATGATACCCCCCACCACCAGGCTACCAACTTTGAGCTCCTTTATCACCCTCACCACTACCCGTCCTGCTAAGTGTTGTGCATCACAGGTTGGTGTAACACATTTTAGCGCCTGCACTACCTCACTAAAATGTTGTGACAGGTTGAAGAGCCCTGTGTGAATTGTTCGAGGTGCAGCAGCTCAGCGCTGTCGTACAGTCATCACTTACTAATCTCTGCTGTTTGTGGTATCTGAGGTAGTTGCAAGAGTGTGAGCTCGGCCCAGGACCAAGGTTGCCATGAATACCAAGTCATCGGAGTATGTGCCAGCTTCTTTACTTTATGTCTGGCACACAGATATAATAACAGGGATACAGTAACAGAGGCAAGCCAGGTTCTCATGTCAGAGGTACAGTAACAGAGGCAAGACAGGTTCTCATGTGGCAGAAGGCAATGTTAGTCTCTGTAATTGTGGTGTTCAGAAAAAATGCACATCCATCCTTGGCCTCTCTGCAGAGAGCCAAGAGTAGCTGTCACACGTGTGCTAATTGTAATCAATTTCTTATTTTTAGCTCTTTCCATGCACTGTAATCTTGCAAAAAGTGTCACTTTTAAGTGTTATACATTTGGTCGTTGAATGTCACAGGAACAGCGCAATTTAGTACCCAGCCTTACACGTCACAGAAACGCAATATTTATGTGCATTTAACACTATATACTTTGTGTGCCCTAACTTTATCAACATGGAGTGAAGCTTGTAGAAATAAAGATCAGAACACCTTAATTGTAATCCCGGACTATGCATACTAAACTGAGTAAGCTCTTCTACATCAAACTTCTTACTAGTTTATGTGGAACAGATTAAGTAGCACTTTCACTGCAGGGTCTTTCAGTTCTAATATTACATTTTAAATATGTGGAATTGAATGTCAGTTACACAGCGGAATAGCGTGGGTTGGTTGCCAGCGCCAGGGGCAGGGCAAGTATTCTTTCACTTTTCGTGAAAAAATTTGCGCCTCTAAAAATGCCCCTAAGAATTTTACGCAAGCCGCCAGGGCAACTGCCTCTGTGCGCCCCCTACCCACCCACTCACGCTGCACCACACGTACATATCCAAATTGACTTTACCCTCAGAACAGGAAACTACACCAAGATATAGGTTTCATAAATTAGTACAGAGAATATAGGTTTTTAATACCACTTACATATGTTTTCGCATTGATAACCTTTCATACGATTGAGTGTCTAATGTGTTATTTTGCTAACTTCTAATTCCCATATTAATTTAAACCATCTGTCTTCCTGGCAAAGATCTTTATAAGGCAGAATTTTACCAGCACTGTTTGCTCCTCCTTTCTTATCCGTCTCAGTGCAGTGCTGAATGAACAATGTGCTTCTGCATTTACCAAAGCAGGCCTTCTACCTTCTAGTTTGTAGCTACTTACACCCTCACATGGTTTCTGTGACCTCAAAACTAACATTTCATACCTCGTTGCATTGTGTGTATTAGTCAGACAGTATACAGTAGAGAGTGTGCATGCATAACACAGGATGTCCTTCTTATACGTAGACTCTGGTCAGTATGCAGGTCAAGGTTTAAACCTTTTTATATGTGTGACCTGTGATCAGTTCACAGTCAAGCAATGTACACTTTCATAAATATGTCTTGTGGTCAGGGTACTGTTCTAGGGCTGGATGTTTTGATAGATGTAATGTGTTGCAAATGTGCAGATCTGTTACTGGAAAAGCTCAAACACGTGGCCTGTGGTCAGTGCCAGTAAAGGAGTAAAACCTTTTTATTTGTGTGACTTATGCTCAATGTGTGGGTCTCAGATTGGACCTTTTCATATCTGTCACTTGTAGTCAGTCTGCAGGTCTCAGACTGGACCTATCATACATGTGACTTCAGGACCATGTGCAGTCCAAAGACTTGATCATTTCACATATGTGGCTTATAGTTTGCATGTAGGACAAACAATGGACGGTTTGATATACATGATTTATGGTCTGTGTGCAGGCCTAAGACTAGACCCTTCATGGCACATTCCCACCATAACTATGGCCTCAGCGCCTATTGTGAATGCTGCCGTCTTTGCTGTTCTCTGTTGATTTGGAATTTAGTGGAGTTTCTTGTTCTCTTGAGGAGAGTAGTCTTACTGGATAGTGGTTGGCATGATGGACCCGATTAACGTATTGCCCAGTGATTGACTATGTTGGAGGAGGTGGTGGCTAAATCCTCCTACTGGTGTCTGTGTTCACCACCCTCCCTGTCTGGCTTTGCTATTCCTTGCTCCATGCAGTTGTTTCTGAATTTGTAAAGGCTGTTTCCCAACTGCTGTGCAACTTCTGCTACTCTTAGAGCTGAGATTTTCATGAAAGTCTTATAGTCGGAATTCAGCAGCGTAATAGGACGGAATGTATGAAGCTCTGTGGTTATACTGAATAAGCAGCTACCTATGTTATGCCATCTATTAATGTAATAACTGCACTTTCACAATTGCTTTATTAACCTTCCTGATTTCTCAAATTTGCTTGAAAATGCACGATTTTTCTTCTTTTTTTTCAAAATTTTCTTGGGGGGGGTTATCCCCCCAAACCCCCCTTTTGGGGTTCGAGCTCGCTCGCTGCGCTCGCTCGCTACGGTGCTGTATGCAAATCACTTTGCGCCCCACCACTTTCAAATGTCACCCACCGCCCCTGCTAGCTCCAGTAACACAATAGGCCCCAAAAGGCAATGCATAGACTTCAACTTTTGCTGTAAAAAAATTGCCTAATTTGGCAATTGGGTTGCCATGGTTGGATACGTTCCTGTCAAGGGCACTAGGCCCAGCCGCACAAGTGGGGTAGCGTTTTTAATCAGGCCAAGTGTGCGAACGCTGGGTGGCAGGAATTTTGTGGATTCCTGCAGATTCCGGAAGTTTACGTCACAGAAATGCAAGGAAAATAAGTAATTTTAGGCATAGTTTGAGTTTTGCAGTGCATTATGGGTAAGACAAGTTGTGGGATCCACACAACTTACACCACTCTAAATACCCCAGGTGTCTAGTTATAAGAAATGTTGGGCTTTGGTTAGTTTCCCTAGGTGTCGGCTGGGTCCAATTACTGCACCTAGCGCTTTCTTACAATATGCTTAGGATCCTTGCAATAGATACCGGTTTTCTCGGGATACATGTAGGAACACAAAATAGAAGAACATTGGTTATTACCATTTGGATTTTTCTGCTTTTGAGGCTTCCGAATGCAAGCCAGTGTCAAGAAATCAAACATTTTACAAAATGTCATTCAAGTCACAATAGTATGGGTAATCACAAATTCAGATATTAACAAATAACGGTTACTCAACTCAGTATTTTGGGTAAATTTCAGAAGTATGGAGGAGCCACGGCGGCGACTAAGATGGCCGCCTAGGCGCTCGGCTCCGCCGCTCGCCCTCGCCTTCCCTATCATCCTGACGCCCATCCTGCATTTCAACCGCACCCCCATATAGCTGAGATGGTGCGGTGCCTGGCCGTGTAACTCCGGGCTGGCGGCCGCCCCGGATGGCTGAGAAACGTCGTCGCGAAGATCGCGGCCTGAGCCGGTCATAAGCCGGGACCCCGAGTGTTGGCACGGCCGGTGAGGAGGTGATCAACAGCAGCCATGGCCGGACAAAGAGGACCGGTGAATCTGGACGAAAATCACAGCTCCCTGATTTGAAGGGCGGACACAGGCTGTGCACGGTGCAATAACCCGGATCCTTGCCGCATTCATTTTGCTGACTCCCTCTGTAGTGGCTGTCCCGGAGATCGAAGATAAGCCCTCCGCCTGTGACGGACATTCTTTGCGGGCTGTCCGGGGGTGACCTGGGCCTCGGAGTGATCGCTCATCAGCTATACCAGGCGTCTAGATGTGTTCCTTCTCCTGGATACTGCCCGTATAGGGTGGGCGCTAAAGCACGATTGAAAGCTTTTTGGTGTGCTCCGCCGTAACCCACCCGTACACCACAAGCACACAAACGTATCCCGTCTACCTGATCCGATGTACTCTATTCCATCCGAGGGGTCCCCAGAGACAACAAGCTCGGCTTATACCGGCAGCGCAGCAATGGAGCTCACGCTGAGAGATGTCCTTTTGGCTATCCACGACTTTCGCTCCTCCCTGACCCACCGAGGACTGACTGTACACGACTCACTGGCGGCCATTGCTCCTGAAATGAGTCCTGGAGGAGCAGATGAGGATACTCTCGACCTGGCGCATGGCTATGCCCACTCCTTTGACATCGGAGACTCCCAGGGGCACACAATGTTGGATGATGTGACTAATGAACTCATCGGCCGGGTTTGCGCGATTCCTGATCTCTATATTTTCACGTATAGTGTGCCACTTATCACACAACAACGCCATGTACTTCCGATGATGGAAAGCGTACCCTGGAGTAGAGGTGACGATACTGTGTTGCTTCCTTTGCTGAGCGCCTGGGTGGCTCTTACAAGGCAGAATTGCTCACCAGGCTTATCTGCTTCTGGAACTATTGGGTCGGGGAGTTTGTTTACTTCTGTTCGAACTGGCCAGGGATGAGCGCTGACTGATTCTTGTACTGTGTAAATGGTCTCGGTGGAGATGCAGGACTCAGCTGCTGTGATTTTGGGGGTGTTGAAATGGACGTACAATGATGCCCGCTTCCCATCCTGGTGGGCTTCCACTTATTTTTGTGATGCGATGGAGTGGGGGGGGGGGGGGGGGAGTGGGATTGGGGGCCGGAGCGAAGGCCCTCCTCCTTTTCCCATATTCAGGGTCTTTTGCTGGGGCGACAGGCATGCCTATGGGGGGGGGGGGGTAGGCCATAGCCTTCCGCTGGTATGCAGGGTGGGGGGTTGGGGGCTGGGGCTTGATTTTCGTTTCTTTTTGTTTCTATGGCCTTTTTCTTTTTCTTTCTCTTGTATCTCTTTCTTATTTCTTATATATCTTGGGTCAGACGGGGGGGTCAGGGTTTTGTTCTTTCTGGGACGAATTTTGCGCTTTGTGCTCATGTTTTTTCGCATTGTTAATTGATTCTATGGATAAGATATCGATTTTAATACATAGTCCCTGAATGATAACATATCCTGCTTTTCCTTCCCACCCATACTTCTATTTGAGGGCGAATATCCTGTTTACGACTTGTTCCACGTAAGACTTGCTTTATTGTATGTCACTGGATCCTTCCATTTATGCTATAGAATGAACCCTCTCACATCCTGCTATACCATGGACAAGCTAGACTGCAACTCCTGAGGTGATATACCGATTGGGCGGGCACTGACTGGGGCGAAATGCAATTCCGCGCTTGTGTATCCTGTTTGCAATGTCTTACGCCAGTATCTCGATTATTGCTGTTCCACTAGTGGATATCCTGTTATGTGGCTCGCCCTCTCAGCTACCTGGTCTGACTAAAGGACACTTCAACAAAATCATAAAATGAAACCCACGTTATCCTTTTCCTGAAGTTCCATGCCAATACACCGTAGTGTTGTTATTTCTGACTTTTTCGGCAGCGCAAGGTGGCCTGAAATGTTGTTCATTGTCATAGCGGCCGGCCCGCAGTGGTTGTAGGCAGACGCTGTGTACTATGCTTAGGATAAATAAAGGTTTTCTGCATACTCATTTTTCATTCTTTATATTTTACCATATAAATTGCTGTATAGTCGGTATATTATGAAAAATTACTTTAAGGGGCCATCAGTTGTGAGCTCTGGGAATTAAGTGTTTTGGAGAACCTACAAACCCTATATATCCCTGTGACCAGAATGGTGTCAGGAGTAACTGTATGTTGCTTTTGTAAATCGGCTATTGCGACAAGAAGTTACAGGTGAAAAAGCTGTCACAAATGGCTGGTTTTCCTACATTTTGCATTATTTGTTATTTCAACTGTTAATTTCTTTGGAAACATTCTGAGGGGGCCTACATAATAACCCACCTGCTCAATTCGAAATTATGAGTACATTCCAGAAATATATAACTTTCCAGGATCAAGACCACCATTTAGAAAAATGAAAAACACAGGGGAAAAAATTGCTTGCACCTAAACACTGGGAAGATGGTGAACCTAGCACTGCAAACCTTTTGTTGATGAGGAGCGTCGACAACTTCAGCGCCAGTGTCTTTACACTCTAGCTCCCACAGCGAGACAGCTACCCATCCCACTGACGCCCTCTAGGACTGGGACCAGTGGGAGAGAAATATTTTCTAAAGTAATCTTAGAAAATACTTAAAGAATGGGTAGAGGTTAACCAAAAAATACCCCCAGGACAGGGGGGGGGTTTCAAGAAGGGGCACTCTATAATAGACCGCAGTTTCTCCCTTTGGTCCATCGCGGGAACGTAAGTGGAGTGGGGGGGGGGGGGTACGCTGCTCAGCTGCTTTATTAATTTTCAGGCAGCTTTTCATCTGGTTGACCGCAACCGGTTGTGGGAGATGTTGATAAACATTGATATCCCTAAAGACTTTTTCTTCATTATACAAAACCTCCATAGGAATAATTGGGCACAGGTTATTCTGGATACAGATGGGACATTGTCGAAGAAGATACCAATCGAAAACGGGTTAAGAGAAGGGTGTGTCTTGGACTCCGTGATCTTCTCCCTGTTTATAGCCGACTTACCCGTTATTTTAAAGAAGGTACGGGGCGCTAGCCCTAAATTAGATGGAAAACACATAGCTTGCCTACTCTATGCAGACCACCTGGTAATTTTAGATCGAACAGAGATAGGTCTGCAGAGGAAGCTGGCTGTGTTTAATGAATATTGTAGTCAGAAATAACTTGTCAACCTAGACAGAACCAAGGTCCTGAGCTTTGGGAATAAAAGGAAGAACTTCAGTTGGTTTCTGAGCTCCACTAAAGTGGAAGAAGTGAAGGAGTATAAATATTTAGACATATGGTTTGAAAGATCCCTAAAATGGGAAACTCTTTTGAATGCATTAAGAAAACGAGTGCAGGCCTCAGTCAGTGGGGTGAAAAAATGTAATAGTAATTATGGAGAAAGGTCAGATAGACCGGTCTGGAAAGCTTAAATGGCCATGATACCGCCTCAGTTCAAATATGGAGCCAAAATATTGTATTTGAGTCGCAAAAGAAGGCAGGATATTGAAGAGGGGAAATGTATAAAAAATGTACTATCTATACCTACATCATCTACGATATAGGTGGGAAGAATATAATAAACAACATCGCTGAATAGTACAAAAGGGAAATTATACAGAGGGATCTGAAATGGGCATTGGGGGGAGGAAATTGTTAGACACAGTATGCAGGGAACTAGGCGTTAAACTGAACCCTCAGGACTTACAAATTGATGTTGTAAGATGAGAATTGAAGGTACTAGGGAAGGAAACATCTCTAGATCCTGGATTGCTAGTACCTGGAGGGGAATATCTGTTGGTTTTATGACTAAATCATGGAAATCTGATCTACAGCTTACGTATATAGATATACTACCCAACCGCTACCTAGGAAATGAAGTTTTAAGATTACAAAAAGGAATTAATCCGTGCCATATGACTGATGGGATAATATCGGTTATGATGGATCCCGAAAGAAATTGCACCTGCAATTTAGACACGCCATGCAATATTTTGCACTGATTAGATTGTCTTAAGGTCCTTGACACACGGAAATTGTTTTTACGACCAATATTTTTTAAATATGGGATAAAGACCCGTGCACAGGCAGCAGAATTGCTAACGGAAATTACTTATTTGGACATAGCATGTGCACAGGGGAGATTTATGCTTTAAGATAAAAAGCTTTTAGTGTTTATAAAATTGGCATTTTATGATTTTTATATAAGGACAATAGGAAATAGATTAGGAAATGAAATAATTTATTATGGCATTATAATTTTATGGTGTATAAATAATTAATGATATTGTATTATGGAAAGATGAAAATGTTCTTATTATTTTATGTTTAAGGACCGAAGTTCTAAAAAACATTACCTTTGAAATTGAATTAACTGGGCCCAGTCAAGCAGACTACTCACTACCCACGGTTACGGATAGTAGCTTGAGACATTCTTCCGTTCATTTTCACCTTGCAGTTCTGCTTGGTTTCTCCAACGTACTCTCCTTTTGCTCTATTAGGGATGTTGTACCATCATAGCTAGGGGGACTGAACCCACAATCTTGTCTTGGGGTTCCCACTCACCTTTGGCCAATGCTTCCCTTTTCTTACCTTAGTGTATCGGTAAGAGAAGGGAAGCATTAGCCAAAGGTGAGTGGAAACGATAAGACAAGATTGCGGGTTCAGTCCCCCTAGCTATTCAATCCTTTCTAATTTGGTGTTTTCCCTATTAGAAAGGATTGAAATTAAAAAAATCTTTTTTGATTTTTTTTTGGGGAAAAGAAAAATACGCTTTCCTGCTCAGGACTCGCCTTCCCTATTTTTCCCACAAACCCTCCCCCCAAAAATATATTAGATATATTTTGGTGGTTTTCTCAGTTCCCTCCAGAGAAATGTGCCAACTCCGGATACCTTAAAATGAAAATAAAAATGTAATTTGGTGTGGATACCTTTTATGAGAAAGAAAAATGTGGAAAGTTTAAACACAAGCTACCCCTAACATCTAAAAATAGGCTTCACACCAGGGGGAAAGCCCCAGCAGTCCAGAGGTTAATTGGAACACAAAGCCACATAAAACAAGAGGACACAATACTATTCAAATGGTTTACGACAAAAACGGCTTATTAAAGAGTCATTTTATAAAACAACTTAAATAAGGATGGAAGGAAAAAGGGAAGAAAGAGGTTGGGAAATCTCGCGTCATTACTTTTACAAAGCAACCTACAATCAAATAGGAAGAAGGACTACACAATCTAAACAGGATATGATGCCAGGAGGGGCTGAACCGAAAACATTTTATAAAAGTAAACAGAGAGAAGGTGCTTGGCACAGACTAAGAAGGTTGAAGCTGGTATGCATGGGTGAAGCATGAAAATTTAAGAGGAGAAGAATCCAGTCAGTAATCCTGGAGCTCAAATAAATCTCTTGGTCGTCATTGGTGAGGGATCCTTGGTTTCTGGTCAAGAAATCTTGGCACGCTGACTGGACACTTCTTCTTAGTCTCTGTTCTCAACTTGCATACAGTCCTTATCTATTCCAGCATCTCAGTTCTCTGACCCGTTATGGGAAGTTCTTAATTTCGGTTAATTCTAGGCAGTCTTGGCTAGCCATAATCTTTGTGACAAGTATGAGCCCGAAAGGCAAGGGAACTGGAAGCTTCCTCTCAGGAGCAACCGAAAACGAGAGCACATTAGCAAGGGAGGCTACCCAGCTTAACTACCTGTCAACCCAATGGGTATCTTCTCCCAGGGAACAATGGGTTAAAATGGGGAACTCCATAGCTTCAAAGGAATGCTCAGTCTCTTTTCCTGATTTCAGCAATACCGGCCTATCGGACCTACTGAAAGAGATGGATGGAATGTCCTGAAAAGAGCTATGCAATATATATTTGCTATCTGGGATCTCCCTCCAAAACTATATCAGGTACCATACAGGAAGTTCCCAAAACAAAGTGAAGCCAATGTGGCAGTAGCCATATGCACCGATCTCACTCTCCATGTGTATTCTACACACAGACAATGCAAGCTCACACACACTAACATGTCCTTCGGACATGCAACACCCATTCCTCTTACGGAAAAATAAAGGACCTGGTTATAGGAATCAACTTAAATTCAGAGCTGCAAGAGGACAGCAATCTTCTCTCCGAAATCAGGCACTACAAAAAGGTCCAGTCTGCACTAAAACCATTTAGCTGGCACAACTGTCGGGCCTCTACAGCCCATGAAGATAGCAGCAGTCACTTTCCTAAGATTGGGAATTCGACTTGGTGTGCCCTCCTGACCACACAACCCCACTCCAGGCCTCATTCAACTTCACAGACAAGAATTAGCATACATGGACGATCCAATGTGTGCCAAGGTGTGTGTCTGAGAGAGGGTGCAGGGTTCCAAAAAGTCTACAGCTTGCCATAGGAACTTCTAGGCCGGGGTAGGTAAATGCTCTCAAGAGACATGCAGGAGATGATTCTCTTTCCCAACAGTGGATTACACAGAATTGCTGCTCAGCGATGCTTCTTTTCCCCTGCTACCACCTGTCTGTGGAGAACAATGCTGACGGCAGAGTCCGGCAGTTGGAGCATGCAATCCCCTACTCAGGTTCTCCCACTGCCCTCAGGTCTGCGTAAACCTGGGAGAAGCATAAGAAGGTAGATGAGACTGCCAACAAATTCAAATTCAAATTATCTTTATTCGGTACTTAAAAAGACACCATTAAAGAACATGAAAGTGCATACATACAATGTTTAAAAAGCATTTTAAAAATGACTTATTAAAAGCAATAAAAATAGGACTAAAAAAGGGGAAAAGAGAGCAATGGTTCATTGGGGATCTTATTCGGACATTGATTCAGTCTATGTAGATATGATGTGGGCAGATGTTTCCCTGGAGTTCCTTAGTCTCATGGCAGCCTTAATAAAACTTATTACACATAACAAAGTATATGGGTCTGAGGCTTTTTGCAGAAAAAGGAGGGCTGCTTTAGCATGTCTCAGTCTTTTGTTTTTCAAAATCTTTACTAAAAACTTCCTTCTAGGCTCTAGATAAAAAGGACATAATAAAACAAAGTGAAGGGTATCCTGCGGAGACCTAGTGTCGGAGCCGCAGGTACCCTTCAACTCTACCGAGCGTGTGAATCCTGCGGGAACGGCCAATAAATGGTGAAGGAGATTCAGTCGGAACCTAGTCATGTAAAATCTTTCCTGCGCATTGTACATTACCGCTAGGTATGGTTCCATTCCAGGTATTGTTGTTTTTAGTAAACCGTGGGCCACAACGGATATTTTCCTATTTTCAGCGTGGGCCCTTCTGGGTGTTGCCCAAACACTAAAAGGTTTTTTGGCCATGGTTTTGTTCTGGGTGGTCATCGACTCTGGCTCAGAGAACAGATTCAAGCAGCCAATTGCTTCCATGGTATCCTTTACATATTTGAGCCAAGGAATCTGACCTCCTCTGTCCCGGCTCAGGCAGTCCTTGATGATCTGTCTACTGAGGCCAGCCTCTGAGTTAGTCCAAATCTTAATCCAGGCCAGGATGGGTCGAACCATAATTCTGTCCTCGATATATGGCTCGCCCAATTCCAAGTGTGTTATGTGTGAAGGGGTGCTCTGAGGAACCTTTAATAGTTTTTTAAAAAATGTATTTTCCTCGGCTTGTATCTGGTGTACTTGATTAGTTTTACAGCCCCAGACTTCTGCCCCGTATGACACCTTGGCGCAGGAAACCGCTCTGTAAAGATTCAGTATCTGTTCCGGCGACCATCTGCCTAACCTCCTCCCATATGCCATTAGAGCGCCCGTTGAGGCCACCAGTTTAGATGCATGTTTTTTCAGCCAGATTTCTGAATTCCAGTTTCTCATCAAAAAGTATGCCTAGATAAGAGAAGGACTTAACTCTTCCTAGTTTGTGTGAACCTATGCTGTGTAAAAAGGCCTTTTTTGAGTTTATACCTGTGGACATAACGAAGGACTTGTCCAGGTTTGCAGAGATCCAATGAATTCATAAAATTGACGAAACCATCAATTAACTTTTGTAAACCCAGTGGGGTGCGGGCTAGCAACACTGCGTCGTCCGCATACAAGAGGACGGGTACCGGACGCTGGCCAATTTTGAGGGAGTCCACTCCCAGCTTGATAAGTTCTCGGTCCAAATTGTTAATATACAGTGAAAATAAAAAAGGAGCTAAAATGCAGCCCTGCCGCACACCGCTTGTACAAGGAAACGGCTCTGTCTTCATTCCATCTTTGTTATAGCGAACTGAAGCTGTGGTCTCCCAGTGTAATGCCTTCAAGGTGTCCACTAGCCCTTTATCCACCCCCAAGGAGGTCATCAGGGCCCATAGCTTCTGTCTGTTGAGACAATCAAAGGCCGCTGAGAGATCCATAAACCCCATATGGATAGTCCCCTTCGCGGCAATAGTATATTTAGCAGTGAGGAGATACAAATTTAAACATTGGTCTGTTGTAGATCTCCCTTCTCTAAACCCATATTGTACGTCTGTTAAAACAGGATTGTCCTCTGCCCAAATTTGTAGAAGATTTAAAATCACTAGTCCCAAAACTTTAGCCGTTACGTCTATTAATGAAATGGGACGGTAGCATTGGGGATCGTCCCGGCTGCCCTTTTTATAAATTGGGATGATGATGGCCGAGGACCAAGAACGAGGCAGTCCTGCCACTACTGCCTCATTCAAGACCCTAGTGAGAATGGGTGCCCATAAGTCAGTGTTGCTCAAATAAAGGTCAGGGGGGATGCCGTCAGGGCCTGGCGCTTTCTTTTTTAAGAGCCCTTGGATTGCTGATTTTACTTCTCCCAACGAAAAATCTAAGCTTACGGATGCTGCTGTTTTTGCGCCTTCTTCATGCAATGCCATCCCAGTGTGATTGTAAAGACCACGATAGTGATTGTACCATTGTTCGGGGAGAATAGCATTCACTAGGTCTGGCCCCCTTGGGTCTTTAAAACATGGGTCATTAATAACTCTCCAGAATGCCGTCATGTTGCCCCTCTCTGTTGCTTCCCTTAGATCCTTCCATGTTTGGTTTTGTAAGGTTCTTTTGCGCATTTTCAGGGTTTTTTTTTATAGTTGGATCTGCTACCTGCTATTTTGGCTTTGTCTTTGGGTGATCAGTGAGGCATTTTTTAAGATCTTTCAGTGCCTTGGTGCAATCATGATCAAACCAGCGTGGGGTCTGGGGCCGTGAAGTTCCTGTTGGGGGGGCGGATTTCAATAGGGTATTCACAAGTTGGGCAATTTCTTCAAAGGCCCTAACCACAGTTTGGCCGCCCTTATTTTCATCCAGGCACACATTTGTTTTTGGCCATTCGTTACCAGGTTGAAGTAAAATGTGTCTCCATTGATCTTGGCCCATTTGAGTCTTCTCCCTTGTGCTGTTGCCTGTTCTATGGCATCGGGTACACCCTCTGCTGTTCTAAGGTTCATACATTTGAGATCCAATGCCAGCGGGCTATGATCACTAAAGGGACTATGTACAATTTCAAAGTTTATGATCCATTTTCTAAGTGTAGGGGACATCATGACAAAGTCTATATAGGAGTGGCAACCCCTTCCTTTATACGTTGGATTAGGTTCCCTCATGTTGCCTATCGTTATCAGATCCATCATGAAGGATAGGTTATGCCTATTTATAAAATTCTCCATATCCCTGCCCTCAGTGGAATGAGCAAAATGTGGACCTTTTTCCTCCGGGCACCGTGACCTATCCTTGTTTATTGGTCTTAATTTTTCACAAAGATGACAGTTAAAGTCTCTAACTAGGATGGTATACGGTGACCCCTTGGCTTGATTAATTGAGGACATATTTTTAAAACGGCCATCCAGTTCTTTCATAGTGTTATTTCTACCACATGAACCCACTGCATTGTACCAGTTTATCAGTGTGATTTTTAATCCCTTATGGCAAAAGCCAATTGCTTGCATATTTGTTGAGTCCCAGCTCAGGTTTGACCAGGACCCCTGAATGTGAAGATCTACATATGTAATAAGTCTACCAATGGCTCTTCCCGATGGCGCCCTTACTGCGGGGACCACAAAACTTTTGAACCCTTCCAATGTATA